>NC_137278.1:59817500-60417500 GCF_054371585.1 Giraffa tippelskirchi
AGGACTCAGAGCTGGAGTAGGGTTACCCCCACCCTCCCCAGGGCTTTGAAGAGAAGAAAGCAGGGAAATTTGGAGGGAAGGTCAAGCTGATGATTGAAGAGACACAGCAGTATAGGAAAATCTCCGCATTTCTTGCACAGTCATTTGTTGAAAATGTGTCAGCAAGTACAAGCCCATCTGAAACTAGCAATGATACATCTGAAATAGATTATTTAAGCCGGGGAGGTGGTATTGCGAGGAAGAACATGGCTATCAGCACTTGTTTGGCTGACTCAGAGGAATAAAACACAGTGAATTCTGCCTTGGCAGACCACCCACCATTCATCAGGGGGAAAAACAATCAAGGTTGGGGGGATGGGGCAGGAACAAAACAGGACAGATGAACTTTCATAGTTTCACCAGCATCCACATGGCTGCAACCATTATTATAAGAAAATGTGATGTTTGAAAATAAGAAGTTGTGAAAGCTGAATCCTTCATAGAAGTCCTGAGGGTTTATTTATTTAGATGACCATAGCCTCTCTTGTCAACTGAGTGGATTTGTCCATAATATTTTGATTTAAATACACTACCTGTTGAGCCCTGTTTGCTCTGTGTATACCTTGAGCTTGGCTTCTCTCTGGGCATCCACTCTTGCCTTTTCTTTTACCTAAAAAGTCCTTCCTCTTGACTCTCCAGGTCTAGTCCCTAAGTTACCTCTTCCCCAGAGCCACTGTCCTATCTTCCAAAATTCCTTTGAATTTCCATTGCAGTTTATCTGTACCTGTCTTGTGACACACTTTCTACTTTGGAGGATAGCGATTCCTTTCCAGGTCTGTCTTCTCTACTAGATGGAGTTTCCTGTAGGGAAGTCTGTGTCTGAGTTTTCTTTGTTTTGCCCACAGAAGTAGCCCATTGCTTTGGGCATTATAGGCCCTCAGGAAATAGTTGTTGAATGAATGTGTCAAAGAATGAATGAATGGAATTTATACTGGGTACACACATTTTGCATAGTGAGGTACACAGTTAAACAAAGGAAAAAAAAACCTGTTGTATAAGATGATTTGTCTTTTTATGCAGCTGCCCTTCCAGTCTCCTCGAGAAGTTCCACCATTCGAAGGGAAGAGCTTAAAGTGTAATAAAAATTTATCTAATTCATGATCAAGTGAAAATACTTTGGGCCTAGAGCCAAAGAATATTACTGGAATGAACTTTTTCCAACACCCTAAATTTAACCAGCTGGAATTCTTTTTTTAAGTACCATCCTATTCAACCTTTTGAAATGAAGGATTTGCCTTTTAGTGGGAAATCTGCATTTCAACACAAAGATGGAACAACACAATGACTTTGGCTTACTTATTCTTCTGAAAAGCAAGCTCGTTTTTTTTTTTTTTTTTTTTTTGAATTATATGCTTTGCTTATGTTAAAGACACAGATTGCAGAAAATTCTGTTTAGGCCTGACAGATTGGTGGCTTGCATTTTTTGCATTTTTATAGATAAAGGGGCATGAAAGATGTCATCTCTTCTTCCCACTGATAGAGTGGATGCCTAGGGTGAGAACTGTTAACAGGTGAAATTAGTAACATGTTGTTTAGATAATCAAGGCTCTAAGATGATAGAATTGGTTTTAAAAAGGGTGGGGGGAAAAGAGTTTTTAAGTGAGTGATTGATGAGATTAAAGTCACCAGTGAAGTATCTAGGAATACAAGGACCATGAACAAGTTTCAGCAGAGAAATTCTATCAAGTGATGTCTATAGAATTCTTGTTTGCTTTTGATTGTACAGAGCATCACAATTTGGTAAAATCTTAGCTAGTGAAAAAGCATAGTGATGGGAGACGCGCTCACATAAATGCTCATTTCTGGAACAAAAGGTAATGCAATTTTGACAATATCAGAAGGTTAATTAAGAAGTCTGTGAGCAGTGATAAAGCTGGCACATTTTCAGTCAGACTGACACAACTCAAGACACAGGTATTGCTAATGTTGGCTCTATAATATTATATTATACAAACTATAATATACATACTCTAGTAAGTCACAAGATCTGAGAGATGGGGGCTGGCGTCTGTCCTAAACAGAGGGTTAGGAGATAGAAGGACATTCAGTGGATTTGCTTTCAGTTAGATAAAGAAGCCTCTATACTAGACTAGCTGCACTGTCATTATTTTTGTGATTTAGATGCAGTAATATTACTAGAACTAGAATGAGTTCGTTCATGGAACTTTACAAACTTTCAGGATGCATTTTAAATGTAGTCTGTAATTTGGCTATTGGCTGTGGGTGGAGAAGAGACTTGAGAATGCTGGAGCTGGAAAGGACAGTTAGGGTCCTTTATTTTGGCCTGTCACCAATAGAGAGATTCTTCCCCATCATAGTGGACTGTCACCCATTCTGTTCATGAAGACCCAAGGTGAGTGGGAGGTCACACTTCACAGGGTGACCCTTCCTCTTGGGGATGGCCCTACTCCCGTGCTTCATCTTGTTAGGAAAACAAGGAAATTATCTAGAAATGTGTGTTTTAAGAAAAGAAATACATAGATGCATGTATACATTTTAGCGAACAGCAAACATCCATACATGTATGTACTTCTCTAGAGAGGCCTGGGTTTTCAGATCTTGATAAAAGTCGGCACCTGGAGCAGTCATGCAGTGCTTTGGAAATGCTGCCTTGTGCTCGGCTGTTTCCGCCCATTTGTACATCAGCAGGATTACTTGTTGATTGGTAGACAGTGATGTGGCTATATGACATACCCAGGGATTTGTTTTGGAAACAAATAGCAGGTCAATAGTGAACGAATCTTTGAGATGTTCTTGAGCAAACCTAGAACTTGATTTAATGATCTTCAATTCCAGGGATGTCCCACCTGGCAAGTGCTCTCTGTCAAAATTTGGTCCCGATGCACGTAGAAATGTAAACTGACCCATGCATAACATTCAGTCAAAACCATTCCCAATTCAGTGCAGATTTTTAATGAGACCTGAAAAAAATAAGATTCATTATTTGTTATTCAGCTATAAGGAACCATTGCAACCTAATAATGCATAAGGTCCCTGGGGAAGGAAACTGCAACCCACTCCAGTATTCTTGTCTGAGAAATCCCATGGACAGAGGAGCCCAGCGGGCTACATTCCATGGAGTCCCAAAGAGTCAGATATGACTTAGTAACGAAACAACAACAACAACAACAACAAATGCATAAGGCATTTCTGAGACCCTAAATGGAAATGCTGGGTCTGGAGAGACTTTTATGCAACAGAACAGGTTAAAGTGCCTTTCACCAGAGGAGTACAGGCATATGAAAAGATTGATTCAGAAGAGGGCCACATATTTGCAAGTCCAGAAAGGGAAACAGGAGTCCAGTGCTGGCTGTATTATACCATGTAGCGTGGCACAGGTGCATTCACAAACATTTCCACTTTTGTGGAAGCAGTGAGGACACCATCTGCCTGACAAAAGCTGGTTTGGAAGTTATGCAAAGAGCATTCCTTGTTTGAGTCTGGGCCTGTTCCTGGTCAATGAGGGAGGGTGGAACCTTGGACTCCACATGGAAGGATCCTTAGGAATTTCCCAAGCTTGCTCTGGTCCTAAAGGAGGTGAGTTCCAGACAACCTCATAGCCAGTGGATCTCTGCCAGGAGAACATCAAAGCTTCCAGCTTCCGTGCCTCCCCTTACCCTAAGACAGTGCTTATGAAACTGGATTGTGCATATGAATCCCTGGGAGTGCTTGCTAAACACAGGTTTTTGTACTCCACTCCGCCCCTCCCCATCAACCCAGTTTTTGATTTAGGAAGTCTAAGGAAGGCCCTGGGACTTCGCATTTCCAAACAAGCTCCCAGGTGATGCTGATGCTGGGCTTAGGTCTGCACTTTGAGAACCACTGCACTGAGAGGCCCACCGAAGAAATAAAGGTAGCACAGGTAAACTGCCCACTTCCCTGCCAGCCAGCCGAGCCCACCTCCCCCTGGGGAGAAGGAAAATGTGGGTGGGAGGAGAAGAGGCCCTCAGTCAGGGGCAGCATGGGGAGGCAGAGCTGCTGGTTGAAGGTGATGCTTAGAAGCATTAATTGTGAGACTCGACTCTGCCTAAACCGTGGTGAAATAATTGAAAGCATCATAGCAAAAAGTTAAGCCCTAGGGAGGCTATTAACAATTTAGCATTTCCAGTTCCTGTGGGGATGTTGATGCTGCTTACCAAGGAGAAGGTGTTTAGAGATATGTTTGGCGGGAGAGGCTGCAGAATCACTCTTCGTGGGGGAAGAGAAATGCAAGTATGAGTCTCTCTCACGAAGGCAGTGTCAGGAGCTTGTTTGGCTCATAGAAAATGGGTTTGTTTCTCTTCTACTGGCTGATTCTCAGGGGAAGCCGAGGTCGAGGATGACAACAGTAGGGATGAGTCAAGAGGCACAGGAAGCAGATCAGGTATTGTTTTCTAATTCTGAAACCAAGTCAGTTCATTCAGACCATTCGAAAGGCCCACTCAACACCTCTGGGCTGGACTCTCCTCCAAGAGCGGTTATTCCTCCCAATGGTTCAAGAGAAAGAGATCCCTTCTCACTGATACTTCTTGGGCAGTGCAGAACATGGTGGGAACCACAGGAGGGAAGGAGAGAGATGGATATCCCAGAAAAGAGCACTGGATGGACAGTCAGGAGACTAATTCTGACCTTCACTTTGTGGTTAACCATCAGTCTAGCTATGGGCCAGTCACTTCATTTCTCAAGGCCTCAGTTTCCCCATCTACAAAATGAAGGCATTAAACTTGATGATCGCTAAGGTTTTTTCAATTCAGAAACCAAAACCAAATCATGGTGCCAGGTACTGAGACTTTCCTTGGTGAGGCCTCACTTTGCCCTGTGGCCTAGTGCTGTGGGGAACTGGGCCAGGCTGCTACCCCCAGAAGCTTGGTTAGCTCTAGGCCGGTGGGTTAGTAGAGGAGTTTGCCAACAAGAGATGCATGCAGTTAGTTAGGCCTGGACAGGGTTAACGGTTCTCTGGTTTCTTGCTGGAGGTCTAGTCAAGGCAGCAAAGGGTTGCTTCCCAGAGTCAGGGGCGGGGAATATGAAACGAGACTCTACCCCCATGTCAACATCCAAGTACCTTGTTGTTCTCATATTGGGGTCATAGTACCCAGTTGTGTGGGTTTCCTAAGAAACGGATTTCAGTCTTGGTGACAAACAAATTTATTCAATAGCGGAGGCAAGAACAAGTGCAAAAATGCATTCTCAGATTTCTCATTGAAAAACGCTATGACTAAATCTGTAGTTAATTTCACCCTCACCTCTCAATTCATGGAATATAAGCAGTTGGATGAAGACATGCTTGTGTTCTAAGTCCAGTCTTCTGCTTTTGCTGGTTCGTTTTGTGGTATTTGTTTTTTTAGGGGGTCAGGGAGGAGGGCTTGCCTCTGTAGATGGTCCTAGGCAGCCTCCCTGGGCAGGCCCGGTAACAACAGATTTAAGAGCTTCCACGAGCACCACGCCATTGTACCCACCAGGCTTCTCATGAAAGGATCCCTTGTGCCAGTTGCCCTGGCTGTTCTTGGCAGTGTGATCTATAAAAGGAGAACAGGACGTATTTTACACTTGAGACCTGCTATCCTAGAGTATAACAACAACTCTTCTAAGTGCTCTTAATATTAAGCTAATGGAAAACATACTCTGTTTACTCACCATCAAAGTCTGTTTTTCTTCTCTGCTGCCTCTCCCAATCATCTCAGACTCTCGCTAGAGCACCCGGAGTGTCCCTGCTCCGTCCCTCGCCTCCATTCTGTCACACAATTGACCTCTCCATGCCTGATTAGCTCAAGGTGGACTTGCAAAAGCTAGGAACTCACCATAGAAACCATACAATCCCCAGGTTGCACAAACCCAATATTTCCTTTCTCACAAAAATCTCAGTGCTAGAAATGCTTGATTTAGGGCTAGACGTACGTTTATTAGTGTGAGCAGTCATTTTTCCACACCAGAATGTAGCCCAGTGCAGTGGAATAGAGAAGGTGGGCCACTTTTTCTGGGTGCTGCTGTTTTTGGAATGCTGGTTCTCTCCTAGTCACTGGCAGGATTCCTTGTCCGGAAGGTGAGGACTTGGCCAAATTACCTTAACCTCAGAAGTCTAGTCTTTTTGTTGCTTTGTGCTATAAGAAGACGTCTATATGGGGTACTCTATGGATAGAATTCCAAGTCCTGAGATGCCCACAGTTTCTCTATCATTGAAGGTGCTAAATACAGCAGGGGAAGAGTAGGACAGGGAAGGCAGAGTGGAACTCTACTCCAGAAGGAAAGAGTCACAAATCCACTCATTTTCTGTTACCATATTGTTTTTTGCTTGCGCTTGTCTATAAGTAAAGTAAATGTATGCATGTAAACCAGCCTTGCAGATAACCTCCCCACGTTACCAGCCTGCCAATCATACTAGCAATTTCCTTTTGCTGTTCACGTATCTCTTATTATAAGACAATAATCAGACTAACAAATGAACCAAAGAACACTCCCCTTCCTACCCCATACCTAAAACATCAACTGCCTTTCCTTGTCAAAAAAGACCAAAATTAAAAACAGAACTGTGGGAAAGAAGTCACCACTGTTCATTTGATACAGGCCTTGGGCCTGTTCACTATCTGCAAGGCTGTTGTAATGATGTTAATCTATTTTAATGGAACTGAAATGTGATATCCTGTGGTTTACAATGCACATTGTTTATAGCTTTCATGCTTGATTTTGGGTTTCTTTCACAGATAAACTTCTGCACTGGAGGGGCCTCTCCTCCCCTCGTTCTGCACACGGAGCTCTAATCCCCACGCCTGGGATGAGTGCAGAATATGCCCCGCAGGGTATTTGTAAGTTGAGCATTATTTTCTTCTACAAATGTCCATGTGTGTAGAGATGAGAGTTGCTGGAAATTACCCTTACGTTTTAAGTACTGAAAGGAGTTACTTCCAAAATACCTTGGCATCTGCATATGTGTATCCCATTACTCACTTGGCACCTGGCTCCCCCAGGTCATTCAGCCCCAGTGACTTTTTTCTTTCCCCCCTTTCTTTTTCTCCTTACTGAGGGCATGAGGCTGACAGCAGCTCCTCCCTGTCGGTCTCCTCCCCAGGGTCTTGTGTGGCTCCATGACTGGTGACTGCATAGGTCTGTTCAGGGCCCATTTTATTGCTGGGCATTCACCCTCATGGCCTCATTTAGAGGACTTTGAATTTACTCCATGACATGTGTCTTTAGCAGAGACCAGACCAGGAAGGACTCAGTTCAGAGTTACTGTAGAGGTATCCTCATGCATATTATATATGCGTGTGTTTTTAAACATGGTATATTTTTATATATGCATGGTACATTACATATATAATTTCTACTTGTTTTTCTCCTAGATTCAGAGAAAAATGCATAGCATTGTTGCTAAAATTCAAAGATACCATCCCCCACCCCCACCATCACTATCATTATCACTGTCCAGTTATTGGTTCAAGCCAACTTTTATAGTGGGGAACTTCTTATGAAATTTAGCTTTGTATGTTTATAAAAATGTTTATGAAAGATGTTGTTTTAAAAGGTAACAGAGTTTGCTTCTATCTATTGGAATATACAGTATGAGTCATGCATGGCTGAAAAGTCTGATGGGGAGGGGATGAGGGCCTGGGGCTTGATTCTACCCCAAACACCAAAAAGTAGGCTCAAGAAGAAAAGAAATGTGACGTCTAATTTTTATTTAAGGAAACCATTTTTATTTTGAAAGTAAATGGAAAAAGTGAAGAGCCAGGAGTTGGAGCCTTCAAGGTGGCTGTTTTCAGATGGGAGGTCAATTAGACCCTGTCTTCTTATGAATGGTGTCTGCAGGGCAGGGCCTACAGCCTGAGATCAAACTGGAAGCTGGTTGTTTATTTTTATTAACTCCTAGGTAATTCTAGCTAACAAAGAGTTATTGTATGAAATTTCACAAGCCCTGAAGTCCTGAGGGCTGGGTGGTGCAGGGGTTAAAAGCACCCCCCTCCTCCCCGCCCCAACCTAGCTGGACTGAAACCTGGGTTAGGTCACTGATTGCAGAGAGCTCAGGGGGTTGGACTCAAGGTGTCAAGTGCCTACATGCTGACTGGGTGGGGAGAGCTCTCGTTTTGCTGGGGGTGCCTGCCTGGGGCCTGTCCTTGGCTGTGGGAACAGAGCCCTTGGAGGGAAGGGAGGAGAAGAGAGTGGGGCATAGAGGGGAGGGTGGCGTGGGGGCCCAATGGCTGCAGCCTGGGAAACAGGTGCCTTCTCTCTCTCCGGCTTCATCCTCCTGAGGGCAGGGAGTTTGATCTGAGGGGGTGGGAAACTAGGAATCTTCTAGTTTGCTGGTGCCCATGCTAGCAGGGCCAGTTTAGGAGTGACCAGAGTGAGGTATGTGGGAGTGGGTTGTAGGGATCCAGGAAGTCCTCAGGCAGAACTGATCCACATCTGCCCTAGGCTCTGAGAGCACTGAGCATTTACGCTGTGGCCTCCTGGCTGTGTGGACCATGGTCCAGGGCCTTAAAACCCACTCTTGGCTTTCCTCTAACCAGGGTCTCCCCTTGGCCTGAGAAGGCCCGGATCCTGGATTCCAGTCTTTCCTCCAAACGCCCTTGTGGGTGTGTAACGTGCGGTTAGTCATCATGTTAGGTAACTAGTCAAGCCTAGGAATAAAGAAGACTTACATTCATGTTGGACATGATAGTTTACAGAGAGCTTTTATATACATTTGTCATTTGGCCTCACAATTCTTTAAAGTACTGTTTTTACACTCATTTTATAGACAGGGGCTTCCCTGGTGATCAGAGGGTAAAGGAATCTGCCTGCAATGCAGGAGACCCAGGTTCCATCCCTGGGTTGGCAAGATACCTTGGAGAAGGGAATGCCAACCCACTCCAGTATTCTTGCCTGGGAAATCCCATGGACAGAGGAGCCTGGCGGGCTACAGTCCAGTGTCACCAAGAGTCAGACACGACTGAGAGACTAACACTACAGATAGGAAACCTAAGACTTGAAAAAATTAAATGATTGTCCTAGAGCCACCAGCCAGTAAATAGTTGAGCCAGAGTTCCTCATCAGAATTTGCTCTTCTAAATTGTAACTCCTGAGCATTGGTGACAAACTGGAAATGGGGTCATTCCTTCCTATACAATAAAATGAAATAAAGTAAAAGCTGTAGGTGAGCTAATAGCTGATTTTAACCGTCTTGATGCCTCAGAGTTCTCTGCTCGAGGCCAGATCTCCGTTTATTGCTCTAAATCAAAACAATCCCCCTGAATGCCCAATGAGGCTCTCAAATTGAGAAGTTGATTTTCATCAGAGTAAATGAAGAATATTATTATATTTTACACGTCAATAAATCAATGTAGCCCTAATTTTGCCACACAGGAAATCAATTTGGTCTTTCTAAACCATCAAAGATGTTATGAACAAAGTCATTTCACAAATTATGGCAAGTAACACATTTATTGATGACTGCAGTTTAGGAATTTAGAGTCTGTGTGCACTGTAATATAATATGGTGCACTGGCATGAGCCGAGTGAAATACAGATTATATGGTGAGACTGTGATGCATCATTCGCTATTAGTGGACTGGTAATAATTACTAGTTTCAAAGCAGCTCTTTCCATGTAATCTTTAGTCTCAATCGTAACAGCCCTTCTCATTGACATTACGATTACACTAGCTGCCCTCATGATCTAGAATATCTAGTTGATGGGAATACTAAATTGTGGTAGTGAAAACTGTATGTTGTGTGCTCATTATAAGATAAAGTGCCATTTTCTCTGACCTGATGTATGAGAGAGAGGGGAGGGTAAAAGCCCAGTGTTAACATACTGTAGCATGATCACATAACTGGCTCTGAAAACAAAATTTGAGAAAGCTTAGGGCAGCAAAATAAAATGGACTTTCCTCATTTAAGCCTTTTCAAAAGGACCCAGATTAGATCCTTATTGGAGTGCTATAGATTTTGGAATTTATTCACAGTGCCTGCAAAACCAGCACTGCTAATTATAAGTCCAGTCCTGTGTTTCAATAGAATATTACAAGGTAAAATACGATTTAAAGGCATTGGTAGTGATGAAAGTGTTAAGGACTTGCTTCAGCTGACGAATCTCCTTTTTACTTACCCAATTCAGATTGTCAGGCTAAATGTATGATAATAACACAAGTCCTAGAGAGGCAAAGGAGAAAGCCACAGAGGGTCACGGTAGTTGGAACCAGATAGTTTTTTTCCTGCCTATTTAGGACCCAAGTCATTGTTCAACAACAACAAAAAATTTATGAAAATACTCTCAATGATGCTTTTTATTTCTCTTTGAAGCGAGGAGGCAAACAAAAATAGACAGATAATGTGATACTAATGTCAGCGTTTTCTTTCAAAATCTTTCTGCCTTTTTTTTCCCCCCTTCCACATTAGGCAAATGTTTCAAACATAATTTTGGTATCTTATCGTCTAATCTTGTTAAAGAGATTTACCCAGGAGTGGGATATATTGAGTGAGATTATAAATGCATTGTAAAGTAAATTACAAGGT
Organism: Giraffa tippelskirchi; assembly: GCF_054371585.1. Classification (NCBI taxonomy): domain Eukaryota; kingdom Metazoa; phylum Chordata; class Mammalia; order Artiodactyla; family Giraffidae; genus Giraffa; species Giraffa tippelskirchi. The sequence continues at coordinate 59,828,003 of NC_137278.1, forward strand.
CAGGGCCAGGAGTCCACTATTCAGACAAGTGCTTGAGTGAGGCTGGCTTGTTTTGGAACATGAGTGTTTTGGGCTCCTGAGAAGATGCTGCCAGCTTCTCTTTCTGACTGGCTAAATGGAGGAATCATAATTGATTAATTCTTCATTCCCACTCTTTTAACTCCATGGTGAATTTTTCCCTTTTTCAAACGCTGTTGACAAATACTATTTGTGGCCTTAAGGAATGCCTCTTAAAAAGGGCGTGCATGCTAAGTCCCTTCAGTCGTGTCCAACTCTTTGCGACCCTATGGACTGTAGCCCGCCAGGCACCTTTGTCCATGGGATTCTCCAGGCACGAATACTGGAGTGGGTTGCCATGCCCTCCAGGGGATCTTCCCAACCCTTAAAAGGGGGGATCTAAGAATACTTCCCGCTGGTATTTTAAGTGTCTTTTCTTGAAATTCCTGGGAGTTACTGATGTTTCTCATCCTAGTCCTGTGGCCACCAGCATCTGTGCCCTTTTGTGCCCTTTTAAACGCTGAGATGACTGGTAAACTGTTAGTGACTCCCTTGATTTATATGTTTTTTTAATTTAGCTAGCTCCAAAAAAGAATGATTGGGAAGTCAAGCTGGCCCCTTCTTTGCCACGGAGGCATTTCCCACTCTCGGGTTCTTTTCAGCGAGAGAGAAATAATGTGACTTAAGCAGGGCCCCTCTCCAGACGGCTTGGCGACTGGCCAGAGAGTTGACTAGCTGAACTGTATCTTTCTGTTTCTTTCTCAACTGGAGCTGAGGCTCAGCCGAGGGCGCAGGATGTTGTATAATTTGGTTCACGTTGTTAGCCTCTCAAAATAATGAGGAGGAGGCCAGTGTAGCATTTCTCAGCCTGCTGCCCGTCATGGTGCTGGCTGCTTTAACTGTTCTTCAATTCGGATGCTGTGTCTGCTTAAGTTGGCACCAGACACTCCTCCTAACTTCTCTAGACTTGCATTTGTTTGACTTGGGGGGACAACTCCTGAAGATTCGATACGGCCCATTGGTTAAGTTTGAATTAAATTTCTCTTTTGAGATTTTTTTGCAGCATCCCTTGAGATAAACATGGGAATCCCCACGGGGTGTTATGGAACCAGAATTGGGACTCACTGCCCCTCACACAGGCTGGGATGTGAGATGTTACTAGTCTCTCTTCCGCGTAATCATTTCACAAGGACCTTCTCATGTTTAACAATATCAACAACTAGTGTGTTTCAGGCGAAGAGTAAAAGCATTTCTAGGGCCATAGAGAATTGTAATGAGTTAACCTTCTCTTTTTTGATATCTCCATGAAATGATTGCCTATTTAGAAAGTTTACCTGCCACCCAGGGGGTTTTAGGAAACAGGAGAGTTTCCCTTAGGTCACCTTGTCCAAGTTCCTCACTTCATGGAGGAGGAATCAGAAACACAGAGATGAAATGGCTTGCCCCCAAATACACAGCTGGTGAAAGATTGGAAAATTTGGAAGATAGTTGTTGAACTTCCCTAGAATGTAGGGATCCTCATCCTCGAACTTGGATTGGTCTAGATTTTTCTGCTTTAAAGACTGGATTTAAAATGCTTAGCACTGAGTCAAATGGCAGGAAGACTGCTTTGACAGACATTTGTTGGGCACCAATCCCCAGATGTACCAGCCCAATCTAGGCACAGAGGATAGGATCAGCGAGGGCTTAGGCCTTGGGGTTGACAGCTGGGGGCAGGGAAGGCTGGAGGTGGAACATAAATAAGCAATTGCTGATGCCCTCCTCGGTGATTAAACATTGATGTTGGTGTTGTATTATTTTGCAGGTAAAGATGAGCCCAGCAGCTACACATGTACAACTTGCAAACAGCCATTCACCAGTGCATGGTTTCTCTTGCAACACGCACAGAACACTCATGGATTAAGAATCTACTTAGAAAGCGAACACGGAAGTCCCCTGACCCCGCGGGTTGGTATCCCTTCAGGACTAGGTGCAGAATGTCCTTCCCAGCCACCTCTCCATGGGATTCATATTGCAGACAATAACCCCTTTAACCTGCTAAGAATACCAGGATCAGTATCCAGAGAGGCTTCCGGCCTGGCAGAAGGGCGCTTTCCACCCACTCCCCCCCTGTTTAGTCCACCACCGAGACATCACTTGGACCCCCACCGCATAGAGCGCCTGGGGGCGGAAGAGATGGCCCTGGCCACCCATCACCCGAGTGCCTTTGACAGGGTGCTGCGGTTGAATCCAATGGCTATGGAGCCCCCCGCCATGGATTTCTCTAGGAGACTTAGAGAGCTGGCAGGGAACACGTCTAGCCCACCGCTGTCCCCCGGCCGGCCCAGCCCTATGCAAAGGTTACTGCAACCATTCCAGCCAGGTAGCAAGCCGCCCTTCCTGGCGACGCCCCCCCTCCCTCCTCTGCAATCCGCCCCTCCTCCCTCCCAGCCCCCGGTCAAGTCCAAGTCGTGTGAGTTCTGCGGCAAGACGTTCAAATTTCAGAGCAACCTGGTGGTGCACCGGCGCAGCCACACGGGCGAGAAGCCCTACAAGTGCAACCTGTGCGACCACGCGTGCACGCAGGCCAGCAAGCTGAAGCGCCACATGAAGACCCACATGCACAAGTCGTCCCCCATGACGGTCAAGTCGGACGACGGCCTCTCCACCGCCAGCTCCCCGGAACCGGGCACCAGCGACCTGGTGGGCAGCGCCAGCAGCGCGCTCAAGTCCGTGGTGGCCAAGTTCAAGAGCGAGAACGACCCCAACCTGATCCCGGAGAACGGGGACGAGGAGGACGAGGAGGACGACGAAGAAGAGGAGGAAGAGGAGGAAGAGGAGGAGGAGGAGCTGACAGAGAGCGAGAGGGTGGACTACGGCTTCGGGCTGAGCCTGGAGGCGGCGCGCCACCACGAGAACAGCTCGCGGGGCGCGGTGGTGGGCGTGGGCGACGAGGGCCGTCCCCTGCCGGACGTCATGCAGGGCATGGTGCTCAGCTCCATGCAGCACTTCAGCGAGGCCTTCCACCAGGTCCTGGGCGAGAAGCATAAGCGCGGCCACCTGGCCGAGGCCGAGGGCCACAGGGACACTTGCGACGAAGACTCGGTGGCCGGCGAGTCGGACCGTATAGACGATGGCACTGTTAACGGCCGCGGCTGCTCCCCGGGTGAGTCGGCCTCGGGGGGTCTGTCCAAAAAGCTGCTGCTGGGCAGCCCCAGCTCGCTGAGCCCCTTCTCCAAGCGCATCAAGCTCGAGAAGGAGTTCGACCTGCCTCCCGCCGCGATGCCCAACACGGAGAACGTGTACTCGCAGTGGCTCGCCGGCTACGCAGCCTCCAGGCAGCTCAAAGATCCCTTCCTGAGCTTCGGAGACTCCAGACAATCGCCTTTCGCCTCCTCGTCGGAGCACTCCTCGGAGAACGGGAGCTTGCGCTTCTCCACGCCGCCCGGGGAGCTGGACGGAGGGATCTCGGGGCGCAGCGGCACGGGAAGTGGAGGGAGCACGCCCCATATTAGTGGTCCGGGCCCGGGCAGGCCCAGCTCAAAAGAGGGCAGACGCAGCGACACTTGTGAGTACTGTGGGAAAGTCTTCAAGAACTGTAGCAATCTCACTGTCCACAGGAGAAGCCACACGGGCGAAAGGCCTTATAAATGCGAGCTGTGCAACTATGCCTGTGCCCAGAGTAGCAAGCTCACCAGGCACATGAAAACGCATGGCCAGGTGGGGAAGGACGTTTACAAATGTGAAATTTGTAAGATGCCTTTTAGCGTGTACAGTACTCTGGAGAAACACATGAAAAAATGGCACAGTGATCGAGTGTTGAATAATGATATAAAAACTGAATAGAGGTATATGAATACCCCCTCCCTCACTCCCACCTGCCACCTCCTTTTTTCACCATTCCCCGCCCCCCCTTCCCCATCGCCCTCCAGCCCCACAACCTGTAGGATTTTTTTCTAGTCCCATGTGATTTAAACAAACAAACAAACAGAAGTAACGGAAGCTAAGAAAATGAGAGTGCTTGTCACCAGCACACCTGTTGTTGTTTTTTTTTTTCTTTTTCTTTTTTTCTTTTTCTTTTTTTCCTTTATGTTCTCACCGTTTGAATGCATGATCTGTATGGGGCAATACTATTGCATTTTACGCAAACTTTGAGCCTTTCTCTTGTGCAATAATTTACATGTTGTGTATGTTTTTTTTTTTTTTCTTTTTTAAACTTAGACAGCATGTATGGTATGTTACGGCTATTTTAAATTGTCCCCGATTCGTTGCTGAGAAAACACCGTTGCTGTTTCCAGTTCCGTTCTGAGAGAAAAAGAGAGAGAGAGAGAAAAAGACCATGCTGCATACATTCTGTAATACATATCATGTACAGTTTTCTTTTATAACGTGAGGAGGAAAAACAGTCTTTGGATTAACCCTCTATAGACAGAATAGATGGCACTGAAAGAAAATCTCTACATGGTAAATGTCTGTCTCTAAAGGGTTAAATATTATCAATTGGAGAGGAAGAAAAGGCCTTGAATTGACAAATTAACAGAAAAAAAGTTTATTCTATCATTTGGTTTTAAAATATGAGTGCCTTGGATCTATTAAAACCACATTGATGGTTCTTTCTACTTGTTATAAACTTGTAGCTTAAATCAGCATTGGGTGAGGTAACAAACCTTAGGACCTAGAGTATAATTCTATATTGTATTTCTCACAACAATGGCTACCTAAAAATATGACCCGTTGTCCTAGTTAATCATCATTTTCCCTTTCGTTTAATCTTGTAAGCGAAACTGATTATACCAGTATAAAAGCTATTTTGCTCCTGGTGAGAGCTTAAAAGAAATGGGCTCTTTTGCCCAAAGTTTTATTTTTTTTAACTGATGATTAAATTGAATGTGCAACGTGCAAAGGCCCTGAAACATGATTAAATACATTAGTAAGGAATTCATTTTATGAAGATAACTTGTTTTAAATAATGTCTTTTGAAGAAAAGTTCTGGCACCAGAAGAAATAGATCCAGACCTCCTTGGTTGTCAAATGGACAATCGAACAATAAATGTTAGGACATTGAATAGCATGTTAAAAAGAAGAGACTGACAATAAGGTTTGACAGAGGGTAACAGAGGGGGAAAAATATGTGATTTATTAGCACAACATGGTACTCTTTGCCATTTTAAACTAGAACAGGTGTATAAGCTAATATTGATACAATGATGATTAACTATGAATTCTTAAGACTTGTGTTTAAATGTGACATTCTTAAAAAAGAAGAAAAAGAATTTTAAGAGTAGCAGGATATATGTCTGTGCTCCCTAAAAGTTGTACTTCATTTCTTTTCCATACACTGTGTGCTATTTGTGTTAACATGGAAGAGGATTCATTGTTTTTATTTTATTTTTTTAATTTTTTCTTTTCTTTTCTTTTTTTTTTTTTATTAAGCTAGCATCTGCCCGAGTTGGTGTTCAAATAGCACTTGACTCTGCCTGTAATATCTGTATCTTTTCTCTAATCAGAGATACAGAGGTTGAGTATAAAATAAACCTGCTCAGATAGGACAATTAAGTGCACTGTACAATTTTCCCAGTTTACAGGTCTATGCTTAAGGGAAAAGTTGCAAGAATGCTGAAAAAAATAATTTGAACACAATCTCATTGATGAGCATTTTTAAAAAAAAAAACTAAAAAAAAAAAAACTTTGCCAGCCATTTACTTGACTAATGAGCTTACTTACTCGGACTCAACATTGCAAGCGCTGTGAATGGAAAACAGAATACACTTACCATAGAGATGAATGATTGCTTTCGCTTCTACAGTGCAAGGATTTTTTTGTACAAAACTTTTTTAAATATAAATGTTAAGAAAAAAAATTTTTTAAAAAAACACTTCATTATGTTTAGGGGGGAACTGCATTTTAGGGTTCCATTGTCTTGGTGGTGTTACAAGACTTGTTATCCATTTAAAAATGGTAGTGGAAATTCTATGCCTTGGATACACACCGCTCTTCAGGTTGTAAAAAAAAAAAAACATACATTGGGGAAAGGTTTAAGATTATATAGTACTTAAATATAGGAAAATGCACACTCATGTTGATTCCTATGCTAAAACACATTTATGGTCTTTTTTCTGTATTTCTAGAATGGTATTTGAATTAAATGTTCATCTAGTGTTAGGCACTATAGTATTTATATTGAAGCTTGTATTTTTAACTGTTGCTTGTTCTCTTAAAAGGTATCAATGTACCTTTTTTGGTAGTGGAAAAAAAAAAGACAGGCTGCCACAGTATATTTTTTTAATTTGGCAGGATAATATAGTGCAAATTATTTGTATGCTTCAAAAAAAAGAGAGAGAAACAAAAAAGTGTGACATTGTACAGATGAAAAGCCATATAATGGCGGTTTGGGGGAGCCTGCTAGAATGTCACACGGATGGCTGTCATAGGGGTTGTACATATCCTTTTTGTTCCTTTTTCCTGCTGCCATACTGTATGCAGTACTGCAAGCTAATAACGTTGGTTTGTTATGTAGTGTGCTTTTTGTCCCTTTCCTTCTCTCACCCTACATTCCAGCATCTTACCTTCATATGCAGTAAAAGAAAGAAAGAAAAAAAAAAAGGAAAAAAAAAAAAAAACCAATGTTTTGCAGTTTTTTTCATTGCCAAAAACTAAATGGTGCTTTATATTTAGATTGGAAAGAATTTCATATGCAAAGCATATTAAAGAGAAAGCCCGCTTTAGTCAATACTTTTTTGTAAATGGCAATGCAGAATATTTTGTTATTGGCCTTTTCTATTCCTGTAATGAAAGCTGTTTGTCGTAACTTGAAATTTTATCTTTTACTATGGGAGTCACTATTTATTATTGCTTATGTGCCCTGTTCAAAACAGAGGCACTTAATTTGATCTTTTATTTTTCTTTGTTTTTATTTTTTTTTTTATTTGGATGACCAAAGGTCATTACAACCTGGCTTTTTATTGTATTTGTTTCTGGTCTTTGTTAAGTTCTATTGGAAAAACCACTGTCTGTGTTTTTTTGGCAGTTGTCTGCATTAACCTGTTCATACACCCATTTTGTCCCTTTATTGAAAAAAATAAAAAAATTAAAGTACACAATGTAAGCTTCTTGTGTCCTCATTTGACACACTCTGTAAATTACTTTCAAGAAAATAACAGGTTTTAAGAGAAGGCCAGTCAGTCTTTTTCAGGATTATTTCTGTGGGCATTTTAATGCGTGTATTATACCCTAAAGGAACATAAAGTACTTACTATATTAAAATAGACATATCTCAAGCCATGGAAATAGTTTTTAGACTTTATAGTTCTAGAATAATTTTCAAGAAATGGAAAGTGTTTTCAGTCTGATGTTAAAAACTTTCCCTCTCTCTTAGCAGTAATCCATTCAGATATAAATGAAAAACTTACTGGTAATAGCATCTTAAACTTTTATTCCCTCTGGATTTTTTTGCTGTTCTTGTCTGAAAGTTCTTTTCTATTCTCCCAACCTGCCCTATGGTAGAACATAATGTAAAAAAGGTGGTTTTTTTTTTTTTTAAATCAGCTCTTTTCTTTCCGAGTAAGAGTCTTTCCTTATACCCAAGATAACCCCACCCCTCAAATCTAAAAATCCAGAAATGAAAGCATCAGGTAAAAAAAGAGAGAGAAAAAGAAAGCAGTAACTAGGAGTTTAGCCAGCTTTGGCCAAATGTGTGGAATCAGCCACTGATTTCCTGAGATACATGAAGGTTTGCTCTGTGATTCTAAGAGCCTGAGGGACCCTAGATGGGACAGATGTTTTAGCTGTTTTTACAGAATCTTTTTGACTGATAGCAAATGAGAGTGGGAATACCCTTTAGTTATCTTTTGGCCTACCAACAGACTTATAAAATGAAGCAACGCCTTTGAAAAGCAAGTTAGATCTGTCTTAAAAGCCCCTCCTTAGAAATCTGTGTTGTCATTTTTACAAATACTGCATGTTGCAGCATCTACACACGTACCTCTGTGATACTGTCTCCCTGTTCCCAGTGTAGATGAATGGATATGACATTGTTCTTATTTTTGTAAAAACCAAAACAAAAGCCATTCTGTTGTCTTGTGGTAGCATTTCTGTTGCTCAGTTCTTATGCCCTGGTGCCTTGTGAGGTGGCCTTTTCACGGAATGCCTTTTGTCTGAGGCAAGAATAGTTTTATCTTTTTAAAATACAGAGAAAGTAGGTGTACTTTTTTTAAAAGTCTGACTGGGGGGAAAGCAGAGACGCAGACAGGAATCTGGTAAGAGATGATTTGGGAGAGTATAGTGGAGGAGCTGGGGTGGCATGAGGGGGTACTTACAGAACGTGATAGTTGGCAGTGAAGTGAGGGGAGATATATGTGTTTTAGATAAGTTTACTTCACCAACGCAACCAGAATGCTGTTCAAGACATAGAGAAATAGTCTTCAGTGGCATGCCAGCTTCAGATACAGTGACTTCTGCTTCACCATATTAAATGTCCATAAAACTGCTGTGTGTTCCTATCACTCCTTTATTAGGAGCTGTGAGTACAGCTGTGCAGGTTTTATATACAGTATTCATTTTAATTTCTCAGTGTATGATGCTCTTAGTGTAATTAGGTTTTGCATCCTGACAGACAGAATTAATGGTGGATACTGTATTCTTGTATGCTCAAATTTCTTAAATCAAATGGGGACTGGGGAGGGGTACAAACATCTGGTGATAAATCACAAATTATGTTTGATTTACATAATCCCAAAGTTACATAAATTTATTGGGAGACAGGTTCTTCAGGGTTCTCAATCTCCTGACTTATTGAAACCCTCCTATAAAATATTATTCCTGAAGCTGTGTGAATAATAGAAGCCTGAAAACCTAGGCAACAAGAAGATAGCTTATAAATGACATCTTGCATCTGGAACACTAAAATTAAAAATCTCAATTTAAATAATAAAAAAACATTTCCAACAGGAGATGAATTCATGATAAAGTTTTTTAAAACAAAGAAATAATAAGGATGAACACATTTCAGGATTCTCAAGCTAAATTTATGTGACACCCGTGATGTGTTGAATGCAATGTTCTCTACATACTTGAATGCCTGATGCTTAAAATGTTCTCTTTTATCTTCCTTTTGAAAACAATAAATAGGAGTACAGTAAATAACTATGTCTCACAGATTTTAACTGAGACATTCTGCCTTACATGTGCTACCTTCATCCCAAAACCACGTACCGTCCTCTCTCTGTTTAAGACTTACAAAAAGAGTGAGACGGAGATATTTTAAAGGTTGCTAAGAAGTAAGATTGGTTCTTCGTTTGTACCAGCACTGGCAGGAAGTGTGAAGTAGCCGAGTTTTTTCCCAGGGCATTCTGTAATAGAACTGTTTATTTAAATACCATTTCTGTATATGCAATAAGTTCACCCTGTATATATTCATAATGCTGGAAGTGAGAACTTGAAAGGGAGTGGCGGTGGGGGTTAGATATCATGTAATTTGGGGAAATAAGGAAATGAGATGGTTTGTTCACAGACACTAAAAGTTTGTTAAAGGGTACTGGGATATGTCAGGCCTTCCTGAAAAGGAGTTGAGAAGCCTCAGGCCCCATTCTGTCCTGCTTCAAACACTTTACTCTCAGAAAGTGAGGGAGGAAATTCAGGATTTCATTTTTTAAACCCCTCCCCTGCTCCATGATTTCCTATGACTGTGTTGTAATCGTGTGTTCTTCATTATGATTTGTTCCTCCGTTGTCCCTGGGCCTGGTGTTTTCAAGAATGTTCACATGCTATACTCTTCCCCCTAGACTTCCCATTTAAAAAGGAAAAAAATTGTGGGACTTTTGCTGGTATAAGGATGGGATTGGCAGTGCTCTTTAAACCTGCTTGGAAAAATGTTTTTTAAAAGATTGTTAGCTTTTAATAGGCGTTAGCCACTTAGCAAATTTTCCTGCCTCCTAAGGCCCTGCCACTTTCCCAATTAAGAATAAATGAACCCCTTTTTAGAGACATGGACATCAGAACACATAGATGGAGTTGGGATGATGTGCATTTATTCCAGGGCTGCTTTAACTACAAATGGTAGACATGGGTTGTTGGGTCTGCACTTTTGCTTGCTGTCATCTTGTTATCCCATTAGGCCACTGTTTCATTTAGTAACACATGGCCAATGAATCAGCCTTTAGGGGGATGGGCCTGTTTCTCTCTCTCTCTCTATTTCCCAGTGTCATTCATAATCATGGGAGGCGATCAATTCCTCCCTTTCACGTGGGAAAGGAGACCAATACAGTTCACATGGGTCATTGTACTCAAGAACCTAAACTTGGCCGAACGCAACTCAATGGTTGATCCAAATACTGTTTTTCCTTTCTGTAAAGTGATAAAGGGAGCATTTATCAGGTCTTTACAAGATGGCAGAAAAGGCAAATTAAGCCATTTCCCCAAGGTCTGTCCTCTAAAGCAGGGCCCCCAAACCCGTGGTGGGGGGAGTTGTGTTTTTAAATAATGGTGGACGTGGTACATGCCCATGCTAGCTATATACTTTGTCTGTTAGGATTTTAAATATCGGTAGCAGGCTGACAAAGTGGCTTGATGAGGATATCAGCGAAAGGAGCTTCAACGACAGTGACTTAGGGCTGGGCCCGGAATGGGGATTCCCCAGAGCCCACCTGGATACAGCAGGCCCCTCAGCTCAGGTCTCCACACTCAGGGGGGGTTTTCGGAAAGCAGCCGAGCTCCAGACCCTGGGGCCTCCTGCGGCGCCAAGTCAGGGGAGAGGAGGCCCCAGGCCCCTGCTTCGGGTCGCCATGGCAACGAAGCCTGGAATGCCACAGTGGTAGCCCTCTTCCTCGGCACATCCCACATCCGGACTCCCAGTTCTGCTGCTGCAAGTCAATGTACACAGCAAGGGAGGAGCCCCGAAGGAAAATAACCACTCCCTTCTTCCCTCCATCACTGCCTTGCCCCCTTACAAAAAGAAAAAAAAAGAAAAGAAAACTGCATGTTTGAAAGAAACTACAGGCAGTTTTTGGTGCCATTTGGGAGCAACTGTTTTGAGTTCTGGTTTCCTCTTCAGAGATTTGTTCGCCTCTTGTAAATCGTTGGCTGCTTTGACGTTGAACTTGATAACATTTCATGTTTTCGTTGTGCTGCTTTTACATCAATTTTTATTTTTTTGTTTCTTTATAATTTTATTATTATTTTAAGGAAATGTCCCCCTCCCTCCCCCTCCCCTGTTCTCCTCAACCAAATGACTGTTTCCTACTCAGTTTGCTCAGTCATAAGGGCAAGGGTTTCCTTCCAGGTGTGTCCCCAGCTTATTAGGACTATCCTGGGATGGGGAGGGGGTCTGGGTCCTTTGGGGGAGGAGGGAAGAGAGGCGTGGGAAAGAACTCAGAGGTCAGAGATCTGGGGGAGGTGGGGAGATTCAGGTTTAAATCATGCTTAAGATGCCGGTGGCTCAACCTGTGTTTAAGTTGTAATTTTTAAAAAGCTAGTTAGAGAACAGAAAATCACTGGGCCAAGTCACACCTGTATTTTTTTTTTTTCCTCCCTCCTCTGTCTCCAACCTCTTTCTAGGTTCTTCACACACCCCCATTCGGCGTAGTGCCCAGAGAGCTCAAGATGTGTGGCAGTTTTCGGATGGAAGCTCGAGAACCCTTAAGTTCTGAGAAAATTTGAACCCCCAGGGGCGGGGTGGACGTGAGCCGCCCAGCCGACATCTGCGTGGTCTGTCATCCTGCTAGTTTGTGATGTTTTCTGACAGTAGCCTCCAAGAAGCCGTTGTGCGAAGACAGAGTCCTGCAGTGTCCTTCCTGTCCGGGCCTGCAGTGTCATTTTATTTATATTTTTTAATAAAAAGTAAAAACAAAAAAACAGACCCACATTGGAACACTGAATCAGTCCCCTAGAGAGGGTCTGCGGACCACCGCTGCTCCGAGTGCCGTCCTGGCCCCTCCGAGACCAGCCAACCCAATTCCCTGTCTTGTGGAAATGAGCATGAGTTCCCCAAACCCCTTGTTTCTATACATTCTATGTTGTCTTTTAAGAAGTGTGCTTAACATTGACACAATAAATGTTGGAGCTTTAGGTGGTGTTTGTTTGTTCTTTAATTATTAATGCTTATAAGACAATGCAGCTGCTTTAGAACTGTGTTTCTGAACCCATGTCCTGCAGACACCCATTGGGTGGGAAGGAGGGACAGATTTGAGGGATGGGTAGGAGGTGTAGGAGGGGAAATAGGTTACTGCTTATCAGATGGCATAAATTTTCAAGGAGAATCAAAATGCAAAACTTGGGAATAAATCATGGCAATATCATAATTAATGTAGTAGTAGTGTTGCTGTTTATTAATGCTGAAGTGTAGTTTTCCTAACTGTCTGACTTACAATTTGCATACCATTAAATAATGCATAATATGGCACACTGAATTCTGTTTTTCAAATATATGCTTTTGGTGGCTACTATGCAGGATTTGAGTTTGTCTTTTAATTTAGCTCAAGAAAGATAATGTCACTGGGTTAGTGGTAAATCCCAAAGAAGGTGATGAATATCAGTAGTTGTTTATTAAATATTCTAATTTTAGGTTCCCAAACCTTCAGCAAATATATCTTAGTGCAGACAAACAAACAAACATAAAACTTCTTTATTACTCACATCAGGAAATTTGGGGCAGATTTTATTAGGGGAAAAGATGATAGGAAGAAAGAGTTCCACATCAGAACACTCTATTGTCATAGTAATAGTGCCCCATTCCTTAGAAATTAGTGACACAAATAAGTTAGGTCTAAAAATGAGTGATAAAAATTCCTTCTGGCTCAGTTAATTTGCAAAGAACTTTTCTCACTTTGGTGTTTTCTATTGCCTAGAGATCCAGACAAGAACTAGAGACAATATAGCATATTAAAATAGGTTTATAAATAATAGAACTCAGACACCTGTGTGTTGAAGATTTACATATTGGCTGTGAACGCAAGTGGGTAACATCTTACCCAGTCACCCTCTGGCTAGGTTACCTAGCCTAGTGAGAAGACAGCAAAATAATTGGCATCTGGATTCTTTCCTGCTTATTCATCACAAATAATGACTCCTCACAGTCGTGTGCTGCCTTATGTGTGATATGGTTCTTTCATGTGCATTGTTTCATCTGATCCTCAATGGAATAGATCTCAAGACTTCCACTTTATGGATGAGAAGACTGAGGCTCACCAAAGTTAAGGGCTTGCCCAAAGCCACGTCATTGAGGAGAGCAGAGAAGCCAGTGTTCTGGTGTCTTGTCAGCTTAATTCCACTGAACTCTGTTACTGGTCAAAAAGATTGTCTCTTACCATGTTAGCACACAAGCCGTAAACATTCACCAACACACACATGTATGGCTGTCACTCAGAGATCAAGGATGTCCACTATAAGGGCACACAAAGATGTCTTTTCCTACAACTACTGTGTGCGCTGCAGAGGGGAGCTTGAAGCAAGCATCCCTTCTTGCCATCTCCTTTCCCCAGTGACTTTTCCATGACAAATAACTGGTTGATAAGGTGGCCTCGGTGAGTTTTTGAGAGTTCTTCTCATCTAGGTGAGATGGGACCTCCAGACAAGGGTTATTTTTTGGAGGAACATTTCCTGCCCCACGTTCTGCCTCTGTGTTACTGAAACCTCAGACCATTAGGGATTCTGGGACAGCATCTTCCCTGAACGTGCTAAGCCAATACCTAGAAAGGGTAACTCTGCTTCACAAAGGAGACCCGACTGAAATAGAACAAACAATCCTGGATTTGGGGACAACTTCAGCCTTGGTGCTTGCTACACTTTCATCTCTGCTCTGTGTGTTTCCACCTCTACCTCCTCTTCTTGGAGTCAGTGTGTAAATAAATGGTAGCCCTAGAAGTAGGATGGGGGGATGGCTGCGGGGAGGAGAGGGAGTGAGTAAAGGGTATATTTTTCTTAGTCCTCCTTTTGGAGAAGAAAGATCCCTCATTGAAGCAAGCAAACAAACAAAAAACAAAGCAACCCCAAACTCCAAACTCCACATATCTTCCCCCATACCCTTTTTCATTGAAAGAAAACAAAAATTCATTTTTGAGATTTATTGTGAGATGATGGTGGTACACTAGGGCTAGAACTTTTGAAAGCCCACGCAAGATGGATGATTTGGGAAGACATCTCCCTGTGCAATATGCCAAGGTCATGATTCTCCATGAATGGTGGAAGCAGCTGACAGGACTGACGAATCTGATCGGGGTGCTTACTGTGCCCTCTCCCAGAGGGAAACTTCAAATTGCAGAGACATTAATTGGTTGCCGGACATGCACCGAGCATGGACTAGAGGACACATTCCCAGGTTCTCTGGAAGGTAGGGACCAAATACCGAACATTGTTCTCACCCTCCCAAGCCTGGTCTATGAACATTAATTCTGTGGTCTGTCCAGATTGTCACACTAAACAAAAAGTTCTGTTAGCTGTCTGGTGCCATGGTGGTGGATACTCAGTAGCTTCTACAGCACCCAGCACCAGGCCATTTGAATATTGGTGGTGCTGGAGAAAAAATTGATTGTATCAAAACCGGTGATAAAGAAACAAACAAAAATGGCAGTAATGAAAAATCTTAGGGAAGAAGAGCAATCTTGGATCCTACTGAGGTCTAGTTGAGTGCTCAAACCTTGGCTAAATGTATCTTGGGCATTTTAACTTGGAGTTTTCCAGAGTATTTGTATTAAAGTCCCATCTTTCAAGCAGTAAGAAATATCTTTCCAGTTTTTTGTGTGCTGACATGATTTTCCTTTTTTTGAAAGCTAGATAGTGAGGTGAACGGTGAAGATGATTATTCATATCAACGTGTTTTTTCCCAGTGTTAATGTCTATTCCTATGAAGAATTCTTATTCTTATATAGATTAGTGTCCCCAGAGAGTAGCGGTAGAGAGGATCAGAATGGAAGTGCTTCATAGGTGTCACTTCTCTTCTTACATGCCACGCAACATTGGCTCCTTTTTAGGTGGAGTGAGAGGGAAGAGATTTGAGGAATTTGCATAGTGGTTGTTAAGATTTCATTGAGTTCAATTCGAAGTTCAGAAACAACATGTGTTCAAGCACACCTTTCAAGGACCATCCTGAGTTCTTCATCAACAGGGAAACAGTAAGGTGAGGCTTCCCTTTTCTGACTCCCTAGCAGAGATAGCACTTTCCAGTTTGCACTTCTCCGGGGGTACATTAAGCTAAAAAATGTCTCAATTCCAGCAAAATCCAGAAGCAGTCATTCTTTCTCTTCCTATCTTAGTGTGAATTAAAATATCTATTGTTGGGACTTCCCTGCCTGGTGGTCCAGTGGCTAAGGCTCTGTGCTCCCAGTGCAGGGGGCCCAAGTTTGATCCCTGGTCAGGGAACTGGATCCCACATGCTGCACCTAAAAAGATCCTGCATACCACAAGAAAGAGTCCAGCTCAGTCAAATAAATAAATAACGTTAAAAAAAGAAATATATATATATATATATAGTTAAATCACATTACCTTTCTCCTTGCTTTATATTTTAAAAAATGCTCCCAGGAAATAATTAAGATTTATAGAGCACTTTTGGGCTTCCCTAGAGGCTCAGATGGTAAAGGATCTGCCTGCAATGCAGGAGATCTGGGTTCGATCCCTGGATCTGGAAGATCCCCTGGAGGAGGGCATGGCAACCCACTCCAGTATTCTTGCCTGGAGAATCCCATGGACAGAGGAGCCTGGGGGGCTATAGTCCATGGGGTCGCAGAGAGTGGGACACGACTGAGCGAATAACACTTTCAGACTTTCATAGAGCACTTTTACAGACATGATAGTATCAATTTTCTTAGTGATTCTAAAACTTTGGTAGGACAAGAATAGACTAAAGCTCAAAAGGAAACACAACAATCATTCATTTTACAGACCAGGGCAACAGAGACCTAAAGATTAAGTGAAGGACCTAAGATCACACAGCTTGAAAAAAGTGAGAGCCAGGCTTGAAACCACACAGTTAGTGGCTGAGCCAGAACTGGAACCCAAGCCTGCAGCTCCTGTGCAAAGGAATTCAAGCTGCAAATCTTTCCCTTGTGACCTACTAAATTCAGAAGCAGGAATGGCAGAAAAAGTGTGCTTTACAGAAGGACTTAAGAATGAAATCAAAAGCTTGTTTTGGTGCCAGTCCTGGTGGGGAGTATGTAAGTGTGTCCCATATTTCAAGGGTTTCTAAACGGCATCCTGATGACAGGGCACATTGAGGTCATTACCTGGAAAGACTCCTCCTTTAATCCACCCCTCTGATGGTAGAAATGAACTTAGGACCCACGAATTGCTGGGAGACAGCATTTAAAGTTTAAAGGGCATAAAAAAAAGCTACTCACCAAACCAAATTCATCTCAAATGTCTTAAATAGATCTCACAATCTGTTCCATTCTCTAGGCAAGATTTAAGGGAAACGCCCACTAATTTGCATTTCATGGCCTCATCGCATCCAGTTAGAGAATTCAAATGGCCAATAGCATGACCTGAATTCTGTTACTAGGGATATTTAATTTTGAGTTCAAAGATGGTGAGATAGCAATGAACTAAATGGAGGGTTGACTGAAATGGTGTACAGCTCTGAGTTGTGAAGGTTATTCCACTTACTAATGCTATTTAGGCCTCACAGTACTTTTCTGTGCAAAGCAAAATCTTAAGTCACTTCCCTCTTTGATCAGGGGTTCCTGTCTCTGTTTTTGTTGTTTATCACTAAGTCATCTCTGACTCTTTTGTGACCCAATGGACTGTGGCCCGGGCTTCCCAGATGGCTCTAGTGGTAAAGAACACACTTGCAGGAAACATAAGAGATGCAGGTTTGATCCCTGGGTCAGGAAGATCCCCTGGAGGAGGTCATGGCAACCCACTCCAGTATTTGTGCCTGGAGAATTGCATGGACAGAGGAGCCTGGCGGGCTCTAGTCCATGGGGTCACAAAGAGTCGGACACAACTGAAGCGACTTCGCATGGATGCATGGACTGTAGCCCGCCAGGCTCCTCTGTTCATGGGGTTCTCCAGGCAAGAATACTGAAATGCATTGCCATTTCCTTCTGCATGGATCTTTCCAACCCAGGGATCAAACCCACGTCTCCTGCATTGCAGGCAGATTCTTTCCCACTGAGCCACCTGGCAAGCCCTCCTGGCTCTGTGTGGAGATGTGCAAATTCTGTCTCAACTTTTTATTAGATCTGCTGTGTCCAGGTCTTCTACTGCCATTTCTTTTCTTGCCGGCCATCCTTTGATTCACGTTTACTTCTTTGAATGGACATGGGTTGACTTTGAACGTCTTGAGACCGATAGGAGTGCAACTGCTGTGCGCAGCAGCTGTTCAGAGCCTGCATGGGCAGAGCCATCCCTGAAATAGGAGCAGGACGGCAGGAAGCCTCACAGAGCAACAGCAAATCAAATATCCCTGTTGAGGATGGTCTGAGAGGAAGTAATTTGCCTGATTTTTTTCCCTTGGTGATAGTTCCCTGAATTTCCTGAAATGGTAATGGAAAAAGGGAACTTCTGTTGTCCCTTCTGCTCCTCTCTCCCTGCCGATTCGTCCTCTCTTCTCAGGCACACAGAAAGCAAGCCTAGGGAGATGTGTGTGAAAATTCTCTCCCTTTGGTGCTAAGATGTGTTGCTCATGTTCTTTTTCAGAGTGCCTGATTTTACCTGTTGCTGACTTCCCTACACTAAGGGAAAAATGAAAGTGCAAATACTCCTCTTTGGAGCAACAGCTCACTCAAAGCTCAGAACCCAGAAACACGAGAGGTTTTCTTTAAGGGGTCACCTTTGTATGGATTTGCTGGTAGCCACTTTGCCTTATATGTGGAGTTCTTTTCATTTTTCAGCTTCTTCCAGTGTGTGGGTGTGCGTGCTCAGTAGCTTCAGAGTGTCCAATTCTTTGCGACCCCATGATCTGTAGCCCTCCAGGCTCCTCTGTTCATGGGATTCTCCAGGCAAGAATACTGGAGTGGGTTGCCATGGCCTCCTCCAGGATATCTTCCTGACCCAGGGATCGAACCTTTATCTCCCGCATTGCAGGTGGATTCTTTACCGCTAAGCCCCCGGGGAAGCCCTCGTCCAGAGTGCATTTTCTTTTCCCTCTGACATGGTGATGGATCGAGGATGGACTCTTGATAATTTTGATCCAGGCTGATGAAAAGTCCTGGTCTCTGAGTTGGCAATTCTGGGTTGTAATCCTGGCTTTATCTTTGCCTTGCTCACACACCTGCTGTCCTCTCTCTGTACTTGACCCCATTCAAGGCCCATTTCTTCCTCTAAAAAAGGAAGGACACACCCTGCTTCCTACCTCCTTTCACCCAGCAGCACAGAACAGTCACAATAGTACAAATACTCTGGACTCTACATAGGATGAGGCGTATTGACAACCAGTCTTGATGACTGTGGGGATGTGGGGGTGCAGTCCATCTTAAGAGTTGCTTTTCCTTTGCTTTTGGTTAGCAGACCCATTTTCTTTATATGTTTATGTCACAGAAAAAAAAAGCTGTAATGATCTTTGTTTGAACTCTAAAGCTGTCATGTTTTTCAAATGTTCAAATTTTGGAAATGGTTGCATTTGCAATGCTCAGGTGAGTTTTATCACTTCAGTGCATCTTAAAGTTGGAGGTCCCTCTCTATCCCTCACTCTGCTGGAGGGTAGCTTTGGAGGACAGCCTTCTTCCACAGACCTTGTGCATCTCACCAAGGATTGCAAAGCACCACACGTCTTCTGGTGCCTGGAGACTGAAGGCCAGGCCGTGTCCAAAATGTGACGTCTGACTGAGCACCTAACTCTTATTATCCTCAGCTGTTTTGCCTGGTAAAGAGCAAAACATGGGTTAAAGTAGAAATAATAATACCAGTTAATGTTTATTGAGAATTTACTATGTTCTGGGAGTAACAATGAGAGTTTTCTTTTTTTTATGAAAATATTTAATTTATTTATTTGGCTGCCTTGGGTATTAGTTACAGCACTTGAGCTCTCTAGCTGTAGTGCACTGGCTTATTTGCTCCGCGACATGTGGGAACTTAGTTCCTCGATCAGGGATTGAACCAGCGTACCCTTCACTGCAAGGGGGATTCTTAACCACTGCACAACCAGGGAAGTCCCACAATAAGAGTTTTCCATGCATGTTCTTGTTCTTATGTCTTCTTTATAACCACCTTGTGGGGGCAGCTACTACTATTATTCCTGTTTTACTGAAGCTTAGAGACACTAAAATGACCTGTCCAAGGTTATGCCTTTGGTACTGCTGCTGTGAATCCTCATTCTGGAATCCTCTTAACCTCTACATACGGGCCTCCAGGGACTATCTCTTTCTACAGTTTTGTCATCATATGTAATGCCACGGTTGGGGGTATCATATGAAAATAATATGAAAACAATGCTAATTAAACTGATTAGGAAGTGTACTCAAAGTGGCTTTGCTGACTGGGTTCTGGTTCTGCTAACTACTGAGCAAGGTCAGTATCAGTATTTCCCATGGTGCTTGCATTTCTATCTGTCCTTGGTGCTGGGAAGATGAGTTTGATTATGTTAGGCATATCTGAGGAATTCACTCATGCATCTGCAGTAAGGCTCATTCACTTGTTCAATCAACAAATATTTATTAGGTCCCTGCTATAAGCAACCTACAGAGCTAAGTGCTGGGGAAGGAGGGAAAGAGGTAAAAGGCACAGTCATTGCCTGTCAGAAATGGCCACCAGTGGAGAATTAAATTAATTAGAATCCTCCTAAATAACTAGTCTTAGTTGAGTTGATGTGGTGAGAACAGTGAGCCTTTTAAGATGTTAATATATAATTCACTTTGCCAGCCTAGACAGCAGTCCCAGGCAAGGAGCTTCAGAGCTCCCAAATGAATGGGAATGATATTCTTTATACCTTACCAGTAGGATGCACACTTAAAAGTTGTTTTCAAATGGTGGAGATGAGTATACACTGATGTTTCTTCATCTGGCCCCGTCTAATTGAGAAAAAATAATAGCAGGTAATTTAGAAGGAGGGAGTAATAGAAATACAGTTCTTGTTCTGGGATCAAAGATAAGTGACCTATAAAGGGATGTGTCCAGGTATTCAACCGTCTGAACTGTCTGTAACTGATTATTTACATCTAATGTAATCTAAATGGAGCATGACAAAGACATCTTTACTTCTCCTACATGCAGTCCTATGATCTCTCTCAGAACATCAACATCAGCTAAGCTGGTTTTCTCTACCTACAATGTGCAAGGTGAAGTTCTAGGCACCGTGGATAACTATAAAAACAATAGAACTTCCCTGATGGTACAGTGGATAAGAATCTTCCTGCCAGTGCAGGGTACACAAGGTCAATCCCTGGACTGGGAAGATCTGCATGCTTTGGAACAACTAAGCCTGTGTGCTACAGCTACTGAGCCCGCGTATCTAGAGCCTGTGCTCTGCAACAAGAGAAGCCACCTCAGTGAGAAGCCTGTGCACTGCCAGGAAGAGTAGCCCTGGCTCGCTGCATCTAGAGAAAGCTGCTCGCAGCAACAAAGATGCAGCACAACCAAAAACCAAACAAACAAATAAATAATTTTAAAAAGAAAAAAACAAATGCTATCCAAAATCCCCCCCTCAAAATTATAACACCCCACTCCTGGTCCTAATGTGAGGGATAAGACTATAAACATACAAGCAAATAATAAGTAATTAATAACTAAAATGTACAATAGGATTAATTCAGAAGTGAGATATGACTGTAGGAATGTAAAGGAAGATAATTTCTTTGGGACTCACAAAGATGTTGTGCTTTTGGTTGGTCATCAAAGGTAGGCTAGGATTTAGATGATGAAGAGAAAGGATGATGGCAAGTCAGTTCAAGGTACTGTTGTGATGCTTGGAGGGCAATGGGTATACCAGTGAGGCAGGAAAAAAAAAAGGTTTTCTATGAAAATCACGGAAAAGAAGGTTGGAAACTAATCAGAAGCCATTTTGTGGAGGGGCTTTAATGATAGGCTTAAGAGGTTTGCATTATAGTCAATAACAAGTCTTTCAAAATTATGCCCATAGAAAAGTTTTAGGAAGACTGTGACCAGGTATGGAATGGATTGACAGGGAACTCAGAGACCAAGAAACTAGTAGGCCATGATCCTTGAAGGTGTTGGCAATTTCCTAGAGGAAGGACTCTGCTGTGAGTATAGTATTTGTGTCAGATTATGTAGTCATCCTTATCACGTTCAAGTGAGCAATGATTACATTGTTCAATGGTATGTCTAAATTCCCTACTTGCCCTAGTCTAGAGCAGTTCCACACTGTGGAAGCCCACAAAAGGTCTTCCTTATATGATGACTGTTGATAGAGGCCTACCCAATGAAGGGCATAAAGATGAAGAACTTGAAGCCAAGCAGGTCAGTTAGTTCCTCGAGATGGACCATGTTTATAATACAAACTGAAAACATCAGGTCTCATGGAGCGTTTAACACTTTACCATCATCTCAAGCACAATGATAAATTCAACTGGAAAAAGAACAGAAAGCTACAAGAGGAGGCTCCAAGGACTTTCCTCTTTTGGGTGAAAGATTTATGAAATTTTTCATTCTCTTGACTACTTGTGTAAGTTATATTATGTTGTTTTTTTTCTTTGCAGTCTGCTTGTTGATACATGCTATGTCCCATAACAATAAGATTTAATTGCCACTTGGCCACAAAATTAGATGAATTTCATAATGACGGTAGGAATTGAAAGTAAGCAAGCATGTTTACCTGGAATCAGTGAAATGTTCTCTGCATAAAGTAAGGCTGAGCAAGCTGGGGCTTCACTCTATTGGAGTTTATATTTCAAAAACAGGGACCTTTGTAATTTTGTATTGCAGTCATATAATCTAATATCCTTCCATACCTCATATCTCTTGCCTGTCATTCTGTTCCTTCTGGATGCAGGATTGGTCTATGACTGTCTGGTGTCATAAATCAGGACATCTAAGGCATATAAAGAATAATTTTTGGCACTGGGTTTTGGATTCTCCCTGTCACCATTGTTTCTCTCAGAGTCCCCTCCCCATTCCTATGACCTGTCCATGGTCACAAGCCTCGGCCCCAGTCCCACCTCTCAGGAAGATTGTCAGGATGTAAATACAGGCTAAGAGAGTGGTTGGGAGCTTCCCAAAGGGATTCAACACACATGGAAAACTTCCCCTGACATCTGAGAACATTTTGATATTACCAGTATGGCCCGTGTCTCCCCTCCCACTGAAATAAAGTATAATGGGAAAAGTTAAGTATTCCCAATAGACCTTGATGGAGACCAGAGAGGAAAGTAAGGCCTATGTGCGATGCGGCCCAGGGAGCAGAGGACAAAGCTCCCTTCTCGAGCTAAACATCTCCTCTTCCTTGTTGACACCTTAGCAAAATAATGGCTGAAAATCATGTGTACTTGGTTAGGAAACTCAAGTGTCCATACAATTGTTTAATAGTTGGCATATAATCGCCCTTTCTATTTTCCCTGGGAACAGAATGATGGTGTCTATACAGGAAGCATGGGCATATGTGCAGTTTCACCTCCAATTCCTTACGTATACTCCTGTTTACAACATAAGCATAGTCATGTCTTATGGGGGCTGCCTGTCCACACTCATACAGACAGGAAAACACACCTTGTCTATAACGACTGTGATGATCTCAAGGACATGATTGGGCTTTGATCTCTGATATTCATCACTCCCAGGTTTCCAGAGTCTTATCTTCAGAAACTGTATTCGCTCTGGGCTCCCACCTCTCTTTTCCAGGAGTTAAAGGTCAAGGCGACAGAGCTGGGCTGGGGAAGCTGGGTTTATCCTTTCCCGGCGGCGTACGGAGTCATTGTGTCTACAGAACAGATGTGGGATGGGCAGGAGCGCAGTAAACCTATCCCCTCTCCTACTGGAAATCACATTTAATTCTGACCCAAGGGGCCTCCGTGTTGCAAATGGAGAGGTAATTAAGCCTCCAGACTCAGAGCCTTTTGGGGTGAGAGGGCTTAGTTTTTCATACATGCATTGAGTGTATTTTTGAAGAGCAGAGGGTGGGGGTCAGGGAGGCTTAGGAAGCCTTGATGAGAATGGAAACAAGATGACAGGTGTTGGGCGTATTGCTGTTAGGTGGCATGGATACACGGGACAGATATTTAAAAATTCATTTCAGTTTTAAAGAGCTCAAAGAATTCTACCAATGTCCTGCGTGGGGTGATGGAGGAATGGCCTACCTGGCAAGGGCTCATGGGAAGGTGTGGGGGCTGGAATGCTCCTCCTGCTTTCGTTATTATTTTAAAAAAAATTATTTTCAAAGTGGAAAATTTCACCTGCAGAGACCAGATGTGAGACCTCGAAGGACAAGAGCCCTCCGCTGGTAACCACACTTGGTTGTTAACCAACACAGCCAAGGATGGAGCCCAGTGACCTAGAGGGAGATGGCTGAGGTAACCAATCCCCAGGAGCGGTCCCCCCAAGGAGTGTCGGTCCCACTCCAGCCACTGCCGGCAAGGAACATTCCACCTGCTGCTGCTGCTCCATGTTGTTTCAGCCGATCCCTCCTGGGTGTGTGGCTGCAGTGAAGCTTGGAAAATCTGAAGCAACTAAGAGGACTGGAGATTTCCATTTAGGAATGTTGACACCTTCAAGGGACGCAGAGAGCCTACGTGTGTGTGTATGTGTGTGTGTTGGGTTTGTACAGAGAGTGGGGGTCACTCCCTCACTCCCCCCAGCTGTGTTAGCACTGGTGAAGCGGAAGTTGCCCCTGTATACTGCAAAACCCTCCCCTCTCACCACCCACTTCAGGAACTAAGGCGAGAGAACTCTCTAGCATGGGCACCCTTAGTTTTTTTTTTTTTGATGGGCCAAGCTTACAGTTTTCAAAGTGCTATGACAGAATGGTTGCAAAAATAAAAAGCTAGTGAAAGCTTAGTCACAATATTTCTATAGCTGGCAATCAAAAGATCATATTGCATGCAACTGGCAAAATCATCATAGAGAAATTATGCATTTTCCAGAATACCTTATTCCCTTCTGTGTATTAAACATTACTTTAATATTCTGGTGACAATGTTTTATAATTAATCTAAATGTAAGGGAATGAGCACACCAGAGATTATGTCTCCACGCAAAGAGGTGAAAAAGCCTTTTTTGCAGAGGCAGACTGGATTACTGACTCAACTCCTTCCACTTAGAAGCAGCCACGGATATCACTAAGGCTGATATCCCGCCCCTTCCTCCAGTGAATGCAAACATTCTGTACACTTTGGAGAGTAAAACCCCTTCACTCATAAGGGTGTTAATGTTAACACAGAAGAAAAGCATTTTAAAAATTGCATTAGTTCATAGACTTACATTGAACTCATGAGGGGGGATTTAGCCCCAGAGAGATAAAAACTAAAGAGCTGAGGCATAAACCAGTATGATAACATCCTTATTATAAGCTACAAATTGAGGGACCCAATTCACTAAAACACATGTTACTGGTATTTAATTTTGCTTGTGGGAATATATCAGAAGTTGGCCTATGCCTTTTGCACAGTCTACTTAAAAGGAGGGTGAGTAACTTCAGCTATTAAAAAAAAAAGTGATAAAGAAGCACAGGGCAAGCCAGGATTGGAAGATAATTGCAAGGATCTAATTTAAGTGTCAGTATACACAGCTTTCATTTCCAGGTTTGGATTTAGAGGCACCACATTGGCAAGGGAAGGCCAGCAGGGCTTGCTCCTGCGTGGGAGGCCTGGGTCCTCCAGCAGGGGAGCAGAAGGGACCAGCCAAGCCAGTGGGGAGGGAACTCTGGTGGGTGGGGGCCAGAAGAGGCAGGCCCACACCCAGTGGTCATCGCAGGAACTTCACTCGAACTAGCATGGTTGTGACCTGTGGTTTGGAGCAAAGATGCACTTCCCCATGAGAAAAAAGGTCAGTTCCTCTTTCCTTGGGTGGCACAAACAGACTGCAGGGTGTTCTTGGACTTCCTGCCACTGCTGCCACTACCATCCCCACCCCGAATAGATGAACTATGCTTCCCTCTCAAGCTGACATGGCGAGGTTGTGCCCCGCATCTCCCAGGTGGCCATTCCTGTGGGACTGGACAGATGGAAAAACTGGTCCTTAGCTTTCCCCTCCTCTCACCACTTTCCTCACCTGGGAACTCTGCAGGTAGGGAGCTCTCCCCTCGAGACTCAAAGTGCTATCTGTGGATCAGAGTGCTGTCGCAGAGACTGGGCACCACCTCAAGCCTAGTAGAAATGTACAACCTGCAGCCCCGCCTCAGAGATACCAAGTCATAGTCTGCATTGACTTTTGAGAAGTATGGCCAACTCCATGCTGTGATCTACAGCGTAAGCCCCCCATTTCTCCTCTACCATGTTGGATTTGTATAATGAAGAAAGAGTCCTCCAAACATCTAATTGCTTTTTTTTTTTGATGGGGCTTCCCAGGTGGTGCTAGTGGTAAGGAACCCACCTGCTAATGCAGGAGATGTAAGAGACATGGTTTGATTCCTGGGTTGGGAAAATCTCCTGGAAGAGGGTATGGCAACCCACTCCAGCATTTTTGCCTGGAGAACCCCATGGACAGAGGAGTCTGGCGGGCTACAGTCCATGGGGTCGCAAAGAATTGGACACAACTGAAGTGATTTAACATACATGTACAGAAAGAGTCAAATCTTTATGACTAGAGGGAAGAAAATATCGTAGGAAGCATAGGGATACATTGGATGTGTCAGGGCATAAGCATAATGCACTGTTAAACACTACCTTAAATACTATTAAGGACACCTGGATGTTGGGTGGGGAGGGAAGAGGCATCCAGCCCATGGGAGCACGAAGGGGTTGGCTGAAGCTCTAGAAGAAGCTTTGAACATAAGGGTGGTCTGCCCCTGCCTGGCCTTCTCCAAAAATAGGCTGCCAGGAGCCTCCTCGAGAGTGGAAGTTAGGGAGACAAGGAGGAGAGGAAAAGGGTGGGGGGCAGGGAGGCCCGGGCCACCGTAGATGATTAAACTTGCCGACCTGGAAGCTGGCTGGGTGAGCCTTCAGTGATTTCAGGGGCTTCTTGGACTCACTCTGCTCCAACTAGCCTGCCAACACCTCAAATTCCTTTAATAAGATGAAAATCCTTTCATAACACAATTAGGAGAGAAAATGCTTACACAGCAAAGGTTGGGTTGAGGTAACACTGAAGCGTGAATGAGTTAAAGAATAACCAGCCAGGGACTCCCCTGGAGGTGCAGTGGCTAAGACTCCATCTAGCTCCATCCCTGGTCAGGGAGCTAGATCCCGCATGCCACAACTAAAGATTCTGTGTGCCCCAACTAAGACCCAGCACAGCCAAGTAAATAAATAAATAAAAATGAAAAAAAAAAGAATAACTAGCCAATCAATCCTCAAGTCTGGACAGGTGAAGAGATGGGCCTGGCTTGTTTGGCTGGGCCAACAGACTCAACCAAACTCAGCTAAATTAGAGAAGAGGGCTGGCTGCCGAACATGGATTTTGAAGACTCCACTCTTAGTTATGAGTGGAGCCCAGTTTACTCCACCCTGAGCAAGAGGAATGAAGCCTCTGAGGAAGTATTTTAGTCCTGCAGCTGCAAAGGCCACAGCTCAACTTTGCATTATTCAACAATGGTTTTGTTTTTTGTCTTTAAACCCAGATTATTTCATATACCAGGAGTTTGTCTCCTAGGGCTTTATTAAATGGAACATTGTATTTAAATGTCTTCTTTCTTCACCTTTGCCTGTCCCACACTTTGTGACTTTCCCTGGAGCAAGCACAGTGCCTCCATAACATTCTTTGTAGAGACGCTCAGATGTAAGCAGCCTGTTTGAAGGGCTGAGAAGACCTATGGTGGAATAATTTCTTCTCCCAGGATGGATTTTCCACATGGTGTATCCACGTGTATCCAGGTCTCTGGAGTGAGTACCTTACTTATGTTTTTCTTTTATTTTTTAAAAGCGAAGAAGATATTTTTCATGAGGCTCTCAAAGTTCAGATTACACCATCAGACTGATGGACAGGGGACTGAGGAAGAAGCAGGGATGGGATCCTTAATTAATGCTTTCAAATGTGTGGATTAAAGTGCTCATGTTTTCCCAATAGTTCAGACTCAGGCTCTAGCCTCAGTTCATGTGTGGCCTTTGAGGATCCACCTCTCCAGGTGCTTCCTTTGGGAGGGAGAGCCCTGGGTGACTCTGTCATGTGAAATCAGAAGGAATGATTCCTGAGCACTTGAGAGAAATGCTTAAATGATAGCACCGATTCTCTGGGGAGGCAGCCCCAGGTCTTTGGCGGAGGCACGTGTAGTTTATGGAGGTCTGTAATTCTGTTTAGACTTCCAGTCATTTTCTTATTACTGTTACCACTACATTTGTGTAATTATTGGCCTACAAAACAGTTCACAAGCTTTCTCTCATTTGATGCTCAAAGCAGCACTGTAGCATGATACAAGCTGGACAGGTGGTGGTACCTCCATTTCACTGACAAGGAAACTGAGGCTCAGAGCAGTTTGGGGGAGCTTATCTGAGATCACACAGTTAGTTGTAAGTCAAGTCCCAGGGTAGATGTTTCAGTACTTTGTGAACATGGCATATAGCAAGATCTGTAGACCACTGTTTCTTTGACAAGTTTACGTTCTCTGCTTTGCTTCTTCCTGCCTCCAAGGTAATAAGTTGCTTCAGTGCCCTCTCCTGGGGCAAACTTTGGAAGCATCTCATCAGTGCTAGGTAGCTACCATCTGGTCCAGCATTCTACTCCTATGTATATATCGAAAAGAATTGAAAGCAGGGACTCAAACAGATATCTGTATACCCACTTTCACAATGGCATTACTCACCATAGCTAAAAAGTGAAAACAATCCAAGTGTCCCTCCCAGGTGAACTGATAAACTAATGTGTTATATACACACAATGGAATACTATTCAACCATAGAAAGAAATGAAGTTTTGACACACGCTAAAATGTGTATGGACCTTGAAAACATTATGCTTAGTGAAACAAGGCAGTTACAGAAGGACAAGTGTTGTATGATTTCCCTTATATGATGTACCTACAATAGGCAAAATCATAGAGACAGAAAGCAGAATACAAGTTGACAGGGGCTGGTGGGATGGGAGAAGGGAGTACTTTAATGGGCACAGAATTTAGATTGGAGATGATGAACAAATTCTAGAGATGGATGGTGGTGATGGGCACACGGAATTGTGAATGTAGTTAATGCCACTGAATTGTACACTTACATATGGTTAAAATGAGAAATATTAAATATTATGTTATATACATATTTTATCACAATTAAAAAATTGTTTAAAAAAAGCAGGCAAACAAAACTCAAATATAAAACAACAACAAAATAAGAAGAAATAAAAAAGGAGGCAAAGCAAGCAGGGAAAGCACAGGGTAAAGGGTAGGGCTGGTGTGGGAGAGACAAAGGCATGGAAATGGAAGCAAGCAGAGGGAAAGGAGAGGGCCTGGAAACAGGTGCTGGGCCTAAGGCTCTGCACCC
This sequence comes from Giraffa tippelskirchi, assembly GCF_054371585.1. Lineage (NCBI taxonomy): Eukaryota > Metazoa > Chordata > Mammalia > Artiodactyla > Giraffidae > Giraffa > Giraffa tippelskirchi. The sequence continues at coordinate 59,856,415 of NC_137278.1, forward strand.
TGCACGGGGCAGAAGGGCGTCTTGGGAGGGGGTGCTGAGGCTACTGTAGGTCAACATCTCAGACAGGTTCAGTAGGAGAAAGGTGGGTTTTCTTTTACTGCAAGAGTGTAGGTGGAGCCCCAGGGCAGGAGCACCTCCCTGGGGTGGGAGATGTGTCCATTTCTGGTTTATTTCAGTGTTTTATCCCAGGAGTGGGACAAACGGCTGTGAAGCTGAGCTGATATGTATGTCCATTTTGAGGTCGGTGGGTTGTTAGGTGTACTTTCTAGATGTCAGTACTTTCTCAGAGCCATTTGCTTTTGTAGAAGATTTCTGTTGGCGAGGAGACTGGGAAAAAGCATTACGTTTTCTGCTCACTGCTCCCTCTAATTATATTCTTACCTCTGAATAATTTCTGAAAATTAAAGAAACATAAGAAATGGGGCCCCTTCAACTTGTGGGGGCATTCCAAAGACAGGCAAAATGTACCCTACAGGGGCCAAGCTCTTTACTATTAGTTTGTGAAATCTGCTTTTATCATTTTAAAAGTTTCACGTTGCCCACAATGCCTATTAGGAAAAGTGGAAGATCAGGCTTTCAAACATGTGCTTGGGCTGGATCCTGGAAGACAGATTCTAAATAATGCCTGGTCTGTCAATTTGTGTGGTCATTTCTTGTTTGTTTATAATTCTCTCTCTCTTTTTAAGCTGTGTTTAAACCACAGGTGGAATAATCACAGCCTTTGCTTGAAGAACTCCCTGTCAGACCCTGAAGGTTCAAGTCTGTGGACAGAAGATGTGTGAGTACTAAACTAAAACAGAGTATAGGCAAGAGTTTTGCCTGGTCACCACTGGGATTTAAGAACTTGAAGGCCAAGAACTGGCCTCAAGAGCAAAGGAGTGGTGATCATTTTGTAATGCATAAAAATATCAAATCACTATGTTTTGCACCTGTAAAAAAAGAAAAAAAGATGAGACGAAGTCAATATAAAATACACAGATATACACACACACTTATGCATGAGTGCTAAGTTGCTTCACTCGCGTCTGACTATTTGTGACCCTATGGACTGTAGCCTGCCAGGCTCTTCTGTCCATGGGATTCTCCAGGCAAGAATACTCGAGTGGATTGCCATGCCTTCCTCCAGGAACTCTTCCCAACCCAAGGACTGAATGCATGTCTCTTAGTCTCCTGCATTGGCAGGTGGGTTCTTTACCATTAGTACCACCTGGGATATTATACGTGTATATATATATATATTATATATATAAAATAATTCCTTCTCATATCTGAGAGTCTCTCTCACACACATAAAGCAAAGGAACTGAGGCTTGATGTTACATTCTGAGACCAAGGCAAAAGACCCCACACTTCGGGATCTTGCTGTGACCTGCTTACAAGGAAGTATGCAGCATGTTTTTGCTTGGTGATGGAGGCAGATGACTGCAATTCAGTTTTCACCAAATGATTTTGTTGTCTGAGTCCTGGTCAAATCTTCCCTTTTTATCTTATTTATAAAAACATCAATTGGTGCAGACTGAGCTTAACTGCAAGAGAATTTAAGCAGGAGGAGAGGAGGTTGTAATTCATACAAGCTCCTTGTGAATCGGGGATTTCCCAGAAAGGAGTCCAAATTTGTATTTGTCTAGGAGGAGGGCAAGGAAGTAATTTTATTATTACTAATAACATAATGAGATAATCATACCTTTGAAAAATATTTTTCCCTTTGTTGAGTTTTTCTTCATCTGTCCCCATTAAGCCTCATTTCTCCAGTGAGTGAATGGAGGCCCAGAGAAGTCCAGCAGTTTGTTAGTGTCCACAGAACTGGCTGGGAGAACAGGCAGGGATTAGGAGCTATGCTGTGGCGTTTCCTTGGGATTTTCCATATTGCTTTTCTGGATGTGCTCACTCCTGGTGCACAGTGGGATACTCATGCTTGGTGCTTGGTGGGAGGGTATTAGATGCAGTGCATTAAGTGTAGGGTACCAGGTGGCTTGGGCTTCCCAGGTTGCACAGTGGTAAAGAATCTGCCTGCAATGCAGGAGACACAGGAGATGCGTGTTTGATCCCTGATTTGAGAAGATCCCCTGGAGAAGGAAACGGCAACCGACTCCAGTATTCTTGCCTGGAAAGTCCATGGGCAGAGGAGCCTTGTGGGGTATAGTCCATGGGGTTGCAGAGTTGGACATGACCGAGCACAGCCCAGAGAGCGGGTGGCTCTTGAAAGTGCTCCTGTGGGTAGGTTGCTGTGGCAAGGTGATGGGAATCGAGGACAGACCCTTTCCTAGAAGGAAGAAGTGTGAGCACCGGGGTCGTAGTACTGATTTGTGGTTCTCAGCGATTCCATCTGTTACGGGCCCTTTCCAGCTGGGTCCCAGCAAGTCCTGCCAGGTGTCAGGGCAGCCAGTAGAATGAGACCCGCTTTGGCTCAGAAGCTTTGTTGGTTGGAGAAGGGAGAGGTGTGAGCCAGGCTCTAGAGCACAGGTTCTTCCCATCAAGTGAGGCTGCACGGTAGGGATAGGGATCTCATCCGAGGGGAGGGGGCTGAGTTCTCGCAGGGCTGGCACAGCTGTGCTGCTCGGGGCTGCAGAATCCAGGGCCAGAGGCAGAGTCTCTGCACACAGCCCACTGCCGGCATCTTGGACTGTGTCATGCCCAGTGCTTTTGCACATGGCCTGCTGAGCTGAGGCACTGCAGCCATTTCTTACCTGGAGCTGGTCTGAAGAGCCCACTACAAGGTCTCTACACTCAACCCTCTTTGAGCAAGTGAAACTAGACAAAGAACAAAGGAAACCCAGGTTAGACTTTATTTTATTGTCTAGATTCTAGAATTGTTAATGGACTTTGCTGGGGACACATTCAGGCTGAGAGAACAGGTGGATTTACCTACCATTTGCCTCCTCTCGGCTACTTCTGGGTCTGGCCAGGTCCTACCTCTTACTTTTAGGAGGGCAGACAGCTGACTCCATCCCCCAGAGATCAAATATCTTCTTTTAAAGTTACTGTACAGGTTGGGACAGCAAAGCCATTTCCTTCCGAAAGCCTTTGTTTAACATTCTCAGATTATCTGGGAGGAGTCATTAGTCTCCTTTCCCCAGGTGGATTGGTTTGTTGGATTTTGTACATCTCACTTAATTCCAGAAGCAAGGAGTCTGACCCTGGGGAGACAAGGTGCAGGAAAATGAACTGAGACAAACCTGGCGGTTGCAGGGCAGTGGGCAGGAGGGTGGCCTATCTGGGCAGACAGCTTGGAGGCCAGGCTGGCAGCCCCAAAGGCAGCCTCCCTGGACCTCACCAGGTGATCCAACTGGAAGGTGTGCTGGGAGAGGGGCCGCTGAGGACACCTTCAGGCCAGGTGCCCGATGAATTGGCACTGGGCACTGGATTCAGAGCTAAGACACCTGGGTTCCAGCCCCGGCTTTTCAGTTCATTTTCTTCTCTGGGCCTTAGTTTTCTTTTCTGTAAAATGACTAGATGAATTCCAAAGTCACTTCTGCCTCTAAGGTTCTATGTGATTCTCTCTGGAGGGGAGAACCTGGAAGAGTAACTCAAGAGGATACAGCTTCACAGTGGCCAGGTTGGAAGTCACCTGGCATAGCCATAGGAAGAATCAGTGAATGGCCGAGTTGTAACTGTGAGCAAGCTGTGGTGAGAGGAGTAGGCTCAGACAAGTCAGGGAAGGAAGCTGATTTGAAAATGCCAGGAAAGTTATAGAAGAAGGTTTTGCCGAAATGATGGACAAGTAGGTGCTAGTAGCAGATAACCCAGCTCAGGGTCTCAACTTGGTCAGGAATGGAATCCTTTTTTTTTTTTTTTTTTTTAGGAAATGAATCCAATTGGGTCTTTTATCTTGTTTAGAAATCATAAATTTAACGTGTATTGGGGTTAGTAGACCAGTTCAGGGGCTGTTTGGGGGCAGGAGTTCATTACAGTGGAGTATTTATGAGGCAGGGTTTAAAGGCCGCCATTCAACAATCCTTGGCCCAGGGCTGTTTGGGCTGCAGCTTTGGAAGATCTTTTGGAGTTGTGTTTTCTGAAATGTAGTTTAGAACACAGAGAATTAAAAGGCTTTGAAAACATTTCCCTCCCACCCCCACTAGTTAAATTCCCAACACTTTGCAACCATGGCTATAGTTCAGTTTATAAACACAGATGAAGTGCCTACGTGTCTTTCTACATGCAGAATACAGTATGAGGTGTTTCAAGGAAAATAGCAATGAACTACAGTAGGGCCATGGCAGGTGACGCAAACACTTTCCAAACTGTAATGAGTTTTGGGAATTTTCCCTCTCGTATTTGAAGGCACATCAGCACATACCTATACTGTGACTTCCACGTGTCTTTTAAAAAGCTACAGACCTCAGTCTTGGTTTCTGGAAACATTTCACAATTGATAGGCCATACTTTGTCCTAATCAAAATATGGTAGAACACTGTTTAAAATACGGTGTGAACTCTCTTCAAAAAAGAAAGGTTCTGGAATACAAACTGCTTAAGAGAATAAATGAATGCCATCTCACTGGACACTTGGCAAAGGTAAAGGACATACTCTGTTTTTGAACATCTTCTGTGTGTATTTCATTTGCTCCTCTGAGCCATGTAGTATTATTGCCATTCTCCAGATAAAGAAACTGATGCTTGAACTTGTTAAGTGACTTGATAAAGGTCATCTAGCTAGTAAGAGGTAAAATCAGGTCTTTCTGATTCCAAAAGCCAAGCTCTTATTTCCTCATTCATTCAACAAATACTGAGCATTTCCCACTAACATGCTGCCTTCACATGGGGTAATCTGCATACTCAACTCTTGAAATAAAACATGGTATTAATACATTTTTCAGTTAAGTGCTACTTTAAGAGCTACCTGATTTCAGGAAAGGGAGAAATGATGTGGGTTGGAGAGGCTTGGCAAGATGTCTCATGGGAACTCTTAGGCTGGATCTCAGAGCATGGAAAAGATTTGCACGGACAGAGAATAGAGAGGAGAGTTAGAAAATGTTGTGTCTTGGGAGAGAATGAGGCGCAGAGGTAACCAGGAATAGATGGTTTAACTTGGTAATGTTACAGCCTTTTGGGTTGAAATGTATCTATCCAAAATGGCCTTTCACTCCCCCAGTACCGAGTGGGTAGAAGTAACCTGTCTTGTGTTACTCCCGTCTGTCTTAATAATGCTTGTTTCCGAGTCCAGAAAGAGAACTTAAAGGGATGAGAATATAAATAATTACTCTTTGGCGATTTCCACATGCTTCCTAAAATGATACCCAACCCAAATTACCTTTCTACAGGTGTATCTAGACAGCTGAGGCTTAATAAATCTGAAATAATAATGCGAAAAGCCGTGAGAGTAACGATTTTAAAAGCCCTATGTTCCCATGGGGAGTGTGTCACCAGCTGCACACACTCCTTTCTGTGTGATCAAAACCTGTTTCTTTTAAAAGTAAGACACTTGTAAGAAAGTGCTTCATTTGTTGAAGAAGTAGTTGCTTGGCTTCTGGCTTGATTTTTGAAGACAAACATGACGTTTCTGGGTGTCAACCTGAGCAAGGTATTTTGTTCAGCTTCTCAGAAGTTGCCAATAAATTTTAAAAAGAGATTCTCAGGGAGGCGGTTGTGGTGATTGAGTTATTACTCCCCATGCCCACCCCACCCCCCCTTTTCACCTCTTTACCAGCCCTGAATAACTGGAGTTAGGATGGGAAGAGAGTGCTGTGGGGCTCTAATGTTGATCAGGAGAGGCTGGAGCCTGGGGTTGGAGCCCCAGAAGGACAAGGAGGCTTAAGGTGGTGTCGCCTCTTATCTACCACACTTCTGCCCAGGGGACAGCTGCAGCCACCATCCTCTCCTTTGTCACTGGTGGTGACTATTGGGAACATTTCTCATGGGTTTGGGAGGAATGTCCAGGTTCATCTCTTGAGACCCATTAATTCAGTTGCTTGGATGTTCTAGTGATGAGTTGGAACACTCAGGCAGTGTGGTAGAGAGAGTATCAGCTTGCAAAAACAGCCTTAGCCCCAGGCTGTTCTGCTGTGTAGGCTTAAGTGAGTTCTTTAAGGTTTCTCCATCTCCATTTCCTTATGTGCCATCTAAGATGGTTATATTACATAATCTTCATGCTCCCTCCCAAGTCTGTGACTAGAGGCTAAAGTTGTAAACCCTGTCCCCGCTCCTCAGGGAACAGATGCTGCTGCTTTGTGATTGAGTCACAGACAGTGGCCCTCACCTGCCCTTATCCACACTCCTGTAGGTGAGGATGTCAGTGGTTCAGTCCAAATTGTTTGTCATTTTAGGTAAAACAGCTCCTGGTTGATGCAGTCAACAGAATTGTGTGGAAGAACTAGGGTGACCAAGTGTGCTGGTTTGCCTGAGACTGAGACAGTTTTAAAGCTGGGAAAACTGGGACGAGGTGGTCACCCTGAGAAGGACAGTGTTTACCGACTTTGTGTGAAGGTGCTGCTTAACCAGGGCCACTGAAGTTATCACTAAGAGATATAGAAACATTTTAGAAAGCTCCAGTTTCTCTTGGCAGTTAAAGATTCTCTGGAAGTCTCTTCAGGGCTCTGTTAGACAAATGTTGAAATTTATTTATTTATTTTTGATTTAATTGTTTTATTTAAAAATGTGAATATTTTTACATGCCAGGAATTATATCCTTGAAACAATGTTTATTTATTTATTGGAGTATAATTGCTTTATAATGTTGTGTTAGTTTCTGCTGTACAATGAAGTGAATCAGCTAGATGTATATATATACCCCCTCCTCTTGGACTCCCCTCCTACCCCCGCAACCCCATTTCACCCCTCTAGAGCACCAAGCTGAGCTCCCTGTACTATACAACAGCTTCCCACTAGCTAGCTATTTTACTCATACTAATGTATATATGTCAATCCTAATTTTAAGTGATGAAATGTTTTCTCCGCTCCATTTCCAGGCCTGTGTAACTAAGACCATTCCCATCCCAGAGACTAGTTTGGCTCTAGTCTAATAGATCTTGCACCAGATGTCCCTGAAACAGTCTCTTGCTCATCACAGTCTCCTCATCCAGCATTCACCTGTCCAGTGCAGGAGTCATGATCCGTGTGAGTCTGATATGACCATGGTTAGCGTCTGCACCAGTTCTCACATATCCTCCCATCCCTCACCCTAGAAATGAGTAACCTCCCTTCCAAAACCAATGCTCTGACTGGACTACCATAAGAGAAACATGTGACCGTAAGAAAGCAGGAGCCTTAAGAGATGAGTATGCCTAGGATCCAAGATAGCCTGATTTAGGTGATTTATTCTTAGAGGGAGGGTTCTGAGAGTGGCTCTAAGAGTTTAGACAAGCTTCGGCTGGCACACTTATTCCCTGTGGCCAATAGCTACTCTCTGTAGGGATCTGACAACTTCTCTTTGGGGCTTGGGCTCATCTTCCCGTTTCTTCTAAAGTTCTTTTGAGTAGAAGAGCCATGTAAGTGGTTCCCTCATGTCTCTTCCCTTTTATTTAATTCTACTTTTACTCTTAGTTTTCCTTACTTGAGCCTTCCTTCTCTCTACGCTCTGGTGGCACAGAACTCTGAGCAGCCATTTTATAATTTCTAAAATCTATTTGAATCACACAATTTATAAACAGTTATTTTTAGTTATTGTACAAATTCGAATTTTGCCAGTTAGATGAATGAGAATGGTGTGGGCCTGGTTTAGTTCCTGTTTCCCGGGGTCTCTGAATGACAGCGTGGGGTAGGCCCGCCTTCATCTGCCACCCTCTGGATAACCTGTGTTAAACGGTGATATAAGTGAGAAATACTGTTCTATTGTGTTAGGTCACAGATTCTGGGGTTGTTTGCTACAGCAGTTGGTCTACCCTGACTAATGGAAGGCATTTCACATAATGGCAGAATACCAAAATCTTCTTGGCCTCTTAAAACCACACCAGCCAGGCTCTGCCCTTCCTGGCCTGTATGTGAAGCTGAATTCCATTTCTTAAGACCCAGCTTAATAGGTTTGAAAACCCAAGTAACTAAATAGAATTAAAATAGCCTTTCCCCCTCCTCTGATTCTGTCTCTCTCCCTTAGCCATCCTTTCCCCATTGTCTTTGTGAATAGTCTTTTCCTTTCTCTCTCCCAATTTACAAAAGCAAAATGGAAATGTTCAAAGGTTAAAATAGGCCAATGATTCTTTGGCTATGTCAACGCATAACAAATTGGGGTGGAGAATTTTAACAATTAAAAACATTTTTTTTCCTGAGTCTTCTATTGGCCTTGAGTACTACCTAGATAATTAATGCCACTGTGGTATCTTTTCTTCTCTCTTTGGGTGACTAAATATTTGCACCTCAGCTCCCTCCTTTTTGTGTATGTGTATAGAAATAATTTCAATGCCCTCGCTTAAGATCTGGCAGAGAAAAATATCCTTATCCCCTTGGAGAAGGTCATCCAATTCTGGAAAAGCTGCCTCAAGAAAGGACCATATACACGTTTTGTAAAAGCATGATTATTAAGTTTCAGGTTTATTATCATGCAAATGCTTCCATTTCCCCTCTTACTCCACCCAATCCCCTCCTATAACTGTGAATGAAATGACATCTGGGACGTTGGGAATTTAACCAGCCAGTCAGGGAGGCAGAACGGTGTTTCCTCAGCCAGAGGTTCACAGGGGTTTTCTGAGGGCCTTTGCAGGGAACTTAAGGAGTTGTTCCTTTAAACAAGGTGCCGGCTTATCTCACATTTTAAAACTCCCTTTGCTTTCAAAGTTAAGTGCTTATCTCCTCGGGAGTGTGAATTGGTACAACCTTTTGGGAAAGCGATTTGGCAACATGCATCAAGAGCCTTAAAAACATTTGCTTATTTGACCCTGTAGTCCCACTTCTAGAGCCTTATCCTAAGGAAATAATTGGAGATGTGACCACAGATGTATGTACATGGATGGTTATCATGGTATAATTTATGATAGCAAAACACATGAAAACAGCCTAAATGCTGAATAGTAAGGGTAGGATAAATCTACTGAATAATGGAATATTATGCTGCCTTCAAAAATAATGTTTCCCCACAAAAACTTAAGGACCTGGGAAAATGTTCATGATAAAGTTAAGGGGAAAAAAGTATACAAAACATATTCTCACCTTATTAAAAAATAGTTTATTGAGGCACACAGGCATGAAAGGCAAGGAATACATACAAGCAAGAAGAGTTTGCTTCTAACCTCAACCCTGATACATCCTAACTGCTTAGCATGGGACAAGTGATTTAAACCCTCTGAATTTTTTTGCAGGGTTGTGGTGAGGATCTGAAAGAATGCTTTGCAAATTTCCTTGTATGTAGTTAGTGGTTGCTCAATAAATGGTAGTAGCTGTTACCATTATGATTCTTATCACTACTTTTTTTTTATTAGTGGTTGGAGTCTGTCAGTAACAAAGTTCAAGCCTATGGGGACAGCCTTCCTGTTACTCTCAGCTCACTTCCCACTATTGTCTACCTACTATCTTCTGTGAGGTGGTACTGCCCACACTCCAAATAAAACAAACCCCAAGCCCTGAAATGGAAATTGTCAGAGGGATAAAACCTCCTGGAAAATACGTGGATGGGGACATTTGGAAGAGAGCAGAACTTCCTCTGTGTGTTCAGACAAAGCGAGTCAAGCACTGAGGAAAATGACTTACTTATTGGTTTGAAAACAAATGATAATATACAGCCTGTGTGGTGCTTCACTATTTAAAGTCCTATTACCTCATAGGAGGAAGCATTCCTGTGAAACAGTTTACACAGTTTGATTGCCTGTATTAGTTATCCATTACTATATAACAGATCACCCCAACACATAGCACTTATATCAATTATCTCACAGTTTCTATGGGTTAAGAATCGGGGTGAAGCTTAGCTGGGCTGAGGGTCTGTCATGGCCTGCAGCCAGGTAAGGACAGATCTGCAGTCTTCTGGAGGCTCAACTGGGCAAGTTCACTCTGTGGCTGTTGGTAGAATTCAGTTCCTCATGCGTTGTTGGACTGAGGGCCTTGGTTCCTCACTGGCTATCGGCTGGAGGCCACCTTAAATTTCTTGTTATGTTGGGCCTCTCCTGATCAGCTTATAACGATGTGGCAGCCAGCTCCATCAGGGTAAGTAAGTTGAGAGAGAAAAGAGAAAAGTCACAGTGTTTTGTGATCTAATCTTGGAATTGACATCCTATTACTTTTGCCATATTCTTTTTGTCAGAAGCAGCCCACTAGGTCTAGCCTGCACTCAAGGGGGTGGGAGTTACACAAGGGGCATGGATACCAGAAACCTGGGACATTGGGGTCATTTTAGAAGGTAGCCTTCCACATCCCCTTTTTACAGGAGAGGGAACCAGAGCTTAGCAAGGATGTGTGACTTTCCCTAAATCATCCATGAAAGTGAAAGTGAAGTCATTCAGTTGTGTCTGACTCTTTGCGACCCCATGGACAGTAGCCTGCCAGGTTCCTCCATCCATGGGAGTTTCCAGGCAAGACTACTGGAGTGGATTGCCATTTCCTTCTGCAGAGAGTCTTCCCCTACCCAGGGATTGAACCCAGGTCTCCTGCATTGCAGGCAGACTCTTTACTGTCTGAGCCACCAGGAAATCCACGAAGACAGACTCAAACCAGGGTCTTTTTGGTTTCCAAAGCCTCTACTCTGTCCACTCAGGCAAACCTCTACTCATCCCAGCATAATCCTCATGCATGAAGTCATGCATGGTCTACATTTACTGAGTGCTCAAGGATTTTCATATAATAAAAGTATCCTAAGAAACCTACAACAGTTTGTGATATTCTAAGTTGGGGGCACGTTTTAGAGACAGAAAAATTTAATGATAATTAGAAAAATATACAGAAGCTCCATTACCTACAAATGCCATCCAGAATTTTCACTTATGAAGGCCTGGAAAATAGTTCTTTAGGCCATCCAGGGTAGCAGAGATGATTAATTCCAAGCTGTTAACGCATTTTATTATGCAAATACTCCAGCAACTCAACCGAGGAGAAAGTCCAGGCACCGCCCCCACTCCATTCACTCTGGACACTCAATTTGCATGGAAATGTGGCACTCTCACTAGGAGAGGAGACAGTTTGGTTTTCCTTGGTGGGGAGGGGGGTGTTAGGAGGTGGGGGGAGGATGTGGCTGGAGGGAGATCCAGCTATCCATTAGTGACATTGATCATTTTAACATCATTTGTGGTTAGAAAAACAATGATATTACCTTAATTTAGTAATTAAATTGCTCCAAGCAGGAGAGATAAGCAAAACCTAGGGTCAATTTCAGATGCACTGAATTTGGGGCCTTCCAGGAATGAGAGTTGAATCCTGCATCACCAGGAAGAAGGAGACCAGTGTTCAGTCTCAGTGGAGATGGGGATCTTCTTTCTGGGGAGAGAAGGGCAAACAAAAGGAGCCGGTTGCTGGGGGCTGGATGGAGTTTAATCTGGGAGTATTTAGAATGGTCAGTGCTTGGTATCAAGGAGCTGATTACTAAGGATGTTATGGCTCTTTCCCAGTAAATAATACTTGGAGGGTGGGGGACGCTCAAAACTGTTCACTGAGTGAACAACCTTGGTTTAGGCATGCCGGGTTTATGGGGTATTTAGCTCTGGGTTGTCTGAGGCAGCTGCTGAGGAGGCAAACCAGAGGCCTCTCGAGAGATGGGCCAGGACACTGGACAGACTTGGGAGGTGGAGTAGGGGTGCTTCAAGTTGAGGACTTGAGCTGCACAATTACTTGGAAGTAGGGGGGGGACCCCAAAACCAGAGCAAAGGTGAGTTCAAATATCTCTGGGAAAGGCCTTTTTCTAGAAGGAAGGAGGGAGATAGAGAGAGAGGCAGAGAGTTGGGAGGTCCGCTCTCCCTAACCCCCAAACCTCTACATACTTTTGAGAATAAAAGAACCAAATCAGGTTTTCCTACAGTAGGGAGGGAGTTCAATGGAGGGAAGACAGTGGGCATGCAGGACAAGCCCCTAAACCTCCTTTGTAATTCCTGCTTCTGGCAATGAGTCTTCAGAAAAAGCATGTTTTTGAAGTGTGTTATCTCCATTCCTAAATCTTCCACAGTATGCCACCTTCTAGGGTATTTCTGCTCTATTTTCTCTGTAGCCTGACACGGCCTTCAAACAGATAGAGAGGGTGTTATCATCCTCACTTGACAGAGGAGAAAAACTGTGGCTTGGAAAAGTTCAGTGATTGGTGAGTTTGGAGTAGGTGGTCCAGAGACCAGGTCTTCTGACTTCAGAACCTGTTCCATTTTACCAAAGTGCCTGGGAAAGCCAAAGCTGGTTTGAAGGCAGAGAAAGGGAGCTTGCTCCAATGGGGATTTTGAGGAGAAGCCACTAAGGTTTCTTGAAAATGGTTTCTGCTGATGTGTGGACAGAGAGGGAGGAAGCATTGGGGAGAGCTATAGACCAGCCCTGAATCTCTGGAACAGTTTTGAGCTGATTAACTTCTTAGAGCTCCAGTTCTGGAAGCAAAATGGTTCTATTAGCTGGCAGGAGAGGATATACAGCACCAAAAAAAAAAAAAAAGAGGCTGAGATATAGTAGAAAGGTCATTGACCTAGGGGACAGAAGTCCTGCATTGTTTTCTAGTTTTAGTTGTGCTTCTAATTTACTATTTAACTCTGTGACCTCAATCTCTCCAGTTCTTGTTTTGTTCACTTGTAAAACACAAACTTGATGATCTCTAAGATCTTCCCAATTCTTTCTAGGGGAAATCAGATAGAAAAGCAATCAACTTCCATTCCATTTCTCTGTGATTGATCACCAGATTCCAGCCTCCAGGAACCCTATTTTCTCCCTCTAGAATTTCCAAGTTCTAAGCATCTTGGAACTTTTCCTGACTGTGAAACACAGTGATGTATGTAATGAGGGCAACCTTTTCTTCTTTCTATTCACCACTTTCCTGTCCACTCCTCCAGTGACACACTAGTATTAATAATAGTCACTCGATATCACACTAGACTTCCCATTCAATCTGCATGTCTGTACTTGATTCCACACCTTTCCTTGCTTGTGTTCTTTCGGCTCAACCTCTGCATCCCTTGCCCCTAATCATAGCCACATTTCCCCAGAGAGGCAGCTGAATGACCATTACTCAGTAGCCATGCAGAAATGTAAGATAGGTTCCTTGTCTTCCAAGAGCTTAAAACATAACATGGGGTGGGGAGACATTAATCAATAGATGAACAGGCTTTTTTGTTGAAATTGACAAAATGATTCTAAAATTTATATAAAAATTCAAATACCTAGAATAGTTCAAACAATTTTGAAAGAGAAAAACCAAGTTGGAGGATGTTATGTTGTTGTTATTGAGTCACTAGGTTGTAACTGACTCTTTGCAACTCTGTGGACTGCAGCATGCCAGGCTCCTCTGACCTTCACTATCTTCCAGGAGTTTGCTCAAATTCATGTTCATTGGTGATGCTATCTAACCATCTCATCCTCTGCCACCCCCTTCTCCTTTTGCCTTCAACCTTTTTCAGCATCAAGGTCTTCTCCAGTGAGTCAGCACTTTGCATCAGGTGGCCTAAATATTGGAGCTTCAGCTTTAGCATCAGTCCTTCCAATGAATATTCAAGGTTAATTTCCTTTAGGATTGATGGGTTTGATCTCCTTGCTGTCCAAGGAACTCTCAAGAGCCTTCTCCAGCTCCACAATTGAAAGCATCAATTTTTGGCACTCAACCTTCTTTGTGGTCCAGCTCTCACATCTGTACCTGACTACTGGAAAACCATTGCTTTGACTATATGGACTTTTGTCAGCAAAATGGTGTCTGATTTTGTTATAGCTTTCCTTCCAAGGATCAAGCATCTTCTAATTTCATGGCTGCAGTCACCATCCTCAGTGATTTTGGAGTCCAAGAAAATCTATCACTACTTCCACTTTTTCCCCTTCTATTTGCCATGAAGTGTTAGGACTGGATGCCATGATCTTAGTTTTTTGAATGTTGAGTTTCAAGCCAGCTTTTTCACTCTCCTCTTTTACCATCATCAAGATATTCTTTAGTTCCTCTTTAATTTCTGCCTTTAAAGTGGTATCATCTGCATATGTGAAGTTATTGATATTTCTCCTGGCAATCTTGATTCCAGCTTGTGATTCATTCAGCTCAACATTTCACATGATGTACTCTGCATAAAAGTTCAATAAGCAGGGTGACAATATACAGGCTTATTGTATTCCTTTCCCAATTTTGAACCATTTTGTTGTTCCATGTCCAGTTCTAATTGTTGCTTCTTGACCTGCATACAGATTTCTCAGGAGACAGGTAATATAGTCTGGCATTCCCACCTCTAAGAATTTTCTACAATTGGTCGTGATCCACACCAAGTATTTAGTAAATGAAGCAGAAGTACATGTTTTTCTGGAATTCCTTTGCTTTCTCAGTGATCCAGCGATTGTTGGCAATTTGATCTCTTGTTCCTTTGCCTTTTCTAAACTCAGCTTATACATCTGGAAGTTCTTGGTTCATACTGCTGAAGCCTAGCTTGAAGGATTTTGAGCATAACCTTTCTAGCATGTGAAATAAGCACAATTTTACAGTAGCTTGAATATTCTTCGGCATTGCCCTTCTTTGGGATTGGAATAAAAACTGACCTTTTCCAGTCCTGTGGCCACTGCTGAATTTTACAAATTTGCTAACATGTTGAGTGCAGCACTTTAACAGCGTCATATTTTAGAACTTGAAATAGCTCAACTGGAATTCCTACTACCTGATTTTGAGACTCAATGTAAAGTTAGAATAATCAAGACATTGTAGTGTTGGTGTATAGACACATGGATCAAAAGAAGAGAATAGAGTCCAGAAATACATCTACATATTCATGATAACCTGAATTTTTACAAAGATGCAAGATTTATGAGAAAATCTTTTCATCAAATGAACTGGAGTAATTAGAATCCATGTACAAAAAAAGAACTTCAATTTCCATCTCACACCATAGATACAAATTAATTTCAAATGGCTCATAGACCTAAATGTAGAAGCTAAAACAATTAAAAAAATGAGAGAAAATCTATGTGACCTTGGGTTAGACAAATACTTTTTAAATAGGCCACACACATACTAAACTATAAAATACATTGATCAATTGAGCCTTGTGAAAATTGAAAACTTTTTCTCTTCAAAAGACACTTAACAAAATGCAAAGACAAGACATAGACTGGGGGAAAATATTTGCAAAAATATTCCATACTTTATATCAGATAAAAGACTTGTATCTGAAGTAAAGAATTCTTACAACTTAATGAGAAAACAGACAACTCAAAATGTGCAAAAGGTTTGAAACAACAAACAGTTCATCAAAGGAGATATGCAAAAGGCAAATAAACACATGGAAATATGCTTAACATCATTAGTCATTAGTTCAGTTCAGTCGCTCAGTCGTGTCCGACTCTCTGCGACCCCATGAATTGCAGCACGCCAGGCCTCTCTGTCCATCACCAACTCCCGGAGTCTACCCAAACCCATGTTCATCGAGTCGGTAATGCCATCCAACCATCTCATCCTCTGTCGTCCCCTTCTCCTCCCGCCCCCAATCCTACCCAGCATTAGGGTCTTTTCCAATGAGTCAGCCCTTCGCATGAGGTGGCCAAAGTATTGGAGTTTCAGCTTCAACATCAGACCTTCCAATGAACAGCCAGGATTGATCTCTTTTAGGATGGATTGATTGGCTCTCCTTGCAGTCCAAGGGACTCTCAAGAGTCTTCTCCAACACCACAGTTCAAAAGCATCAATTCTGCGGCGCTCAGCTTTCTTCACCGTCCAACTCTCACATCCATACATGACCACTGGAAAAACCATAGCCTTGACTAGACGGACTTTTGTTGGCAAAGTAATGTCTCTGCTTTTAAACATGCTATCTAGGTTGGCCATAACCTTCCTTCCAAGTAGTAAGCGTCTTTTAATTTCATGGCTGCAGTCACCATCAGCAGTGATTCTGGAGCCCAAAAAGTAAAGTCTGACACTGTTTCCCCATCTATTTCCCATGGAGTGATGGGACCAGATGCCATGATCTTAGTTTTCTGAAAGTTGAGCTTTAAGCCAACTTTTTCACTCTCCTCCTTCACCTTCATCAAGAGGCTCTTTAGTTCTTCTTCACTTTCTGCCATAAGGGTGGTGTCATCTGCATATCTGAGGTTATTGATATTTCTCCCGGCAATCTTGATTCCAGCTTGTGTTTCTTCCAGCCCAGCGTTTCTCATGATGTACTCTGCATATAAGTTAAATAAGCAGGGTGACAATATACAGCCTTGACGTACTCCTTTTCCTATTTGGAACCAGTCTGTTGTTCCATGTCCAGTTCTGACTGTTGCTTCCTGACCTGCATATTAGGGAAATGCAAATTAAACCTTAAGGAGATATCACTACCTACATGCTCAAATGACTAAAATTAAAAAGATAATAAATAAGAAAATTTGGCAAAGATGTGGAGCAACCATGTGTGAATGAATGTGAACATCCCTCATTCATAGGAATGCAAGATGGTATGGTCACTTTGGAAAAGAGCTTGGCAATTTCTTATAATGTTAAAGATACATTGATCCAGCAACTTTTCTGCTAATGAGAGAAACGAGAGCATACATCCATTAAAGCTCTGTACTCCAGTATTCATGGCAGCATTATTAGAGATAGTGTAAAACTGAAAAACACTGTAATCAACTAATGACTAGGCAAACAAATTGTGATGTAGCTGCACAGTGAAATACTACTCATTAATATAAAGAGCGGAATTAGTGATGCCTGCAACAATGAGGATACTTCTCAAAGATATTACGCTAAGTGAAAGAAGCCAGACCAAAGAGTACTTGGAGAATGATTCCATTTAAATGAAATTCTAGAAAAGATGAAACAATTGTGAGAGAAACAGAACACATAATGCCAAGAGACAGGTCAATTGGATAGGAGGTTGACTGCAAAAGAGAGAGAATGTGAGTGTTCATGCGTGATGGTGGTGGTGATGTGACTGCATGCGTTTGTCAGAACTCACCGAAATGTACACTGAAAATTGATGAAAGTTTTATTTATGTAAAATTACCCCTCAATAAAGTTGACTAAAGAAAATACAGTGAGGAGAG
Organism: Giraffa tippelskirchi; assembly: GCF_054371585.1. NCBI lineage: Eukaryota > Metazoa > Chordata > Mammalia > Artiodactyla > Giraffidae > Giraffa > Giraffa tippelskirchi. The sequence goes on from NC_137278.1 coordinate 59,873,442, forward strand.
GGCTTCCGTGGTGGCTCGGGGGTAAAGAATCTGCCTGGCAATGCAAGAGACATGGGTTCAATCCCTGGTCTGGGAAGATCCCACATGCTGTGGAGCAGCCAAGCCTGTGAGCCACAACTACTGAGCCTGTGCCCTAGACCTCCGGAATCACAACTAGTGAATCCACAAGCTGCAACTATTGAAGCCCTCATACCCTAGAGCCTGTGCTCCACAACAGGATAAGCCACCACAATGAGAAGCCTGCATACTGTAAGGAAGAGTAGCCCCCACTCTCCACAACTAGAGAAAAGCCAGCACGGCAACAAAGACTCAGCATAGCCAAAAAAAGAATACACAGTGAGGCGGGAAGAAGCACATTGTCTTGAAATGAATAATGCCAGGGAGAGTAGGAGAGAATGCCTGAAGTACAAGGGCAGAAGGAGCACTGTAGATGTATAGGAGACTAGATCCTGGGAGAAGATCGGAAGCCTACCATGGAAGCCCTCTCCTCACTGTATTTTCTTTAATCAACTTTATTGAGGGATAATTTTACATAAATAAAACTTTCATCAATTTTCAGTGTACAGTTCAGTGAGTTCTGACAAATGCATGCAGTCACATGGGAGAAGATCCTGGGAAGGTGAGAGAAAGGAAACTCTTAGGATGGGCCCTGCAGGCTGGGTCAGGCTGGCACAAGAGGGAAAGAAGGACAGAACCCCGGGGAACGCCAGCTTCTAAAGGGCAGGGCGGGGGAGGTGGTTCCAGCCACCGTGGTTTTGGTCAGCCCTTTACAGTAAGCTGTGGGGAAGTGTGGAGGTACTCGAGTGTGGTGGCACTTTTGGCCTTGAGCCCCACATGCGGGTCACTTTCATCAGAACAGGAAAACGAAACAGCCTCCCCTGAATGATTTATGGGAGGGCTTGTATTTTGGGGATGTGATACTGCAATTTGTGCCATGGGATCAGGACATCTGTTTCCAGGGAGGTGTGTTCTCTTACCCTGAGTCTTTCCCACAGGGGACCTCTTATCCCCTCAGATAGTTACATGCTTTGTCTGGGTTGCTTGTTAGCACACCGGAGATGCTGGTGAAAGTGGCCTCAATGGTGTGTGAGCATGAGTGGTGTGGGGGCCAACTGGGAGATGAGCAGGAACTGCCTGGGTCCCACCCTGTCCCTCAGATGGTGTCCAGCAGTGCAGTAAGCTGTAGGATTAGGGAGTGTGCCATCTGTCAGATGGCATAGGCAGCCTCCCACTTAACAATTAAGTTTTAGCCATTTATTTGATTAAATTCCAGTTGTGCTGTCTCCCTGCGGATTCATGTCCCTTGCTGGGGAACTCCACTGCTAGCAGATCTTGGCCTACAACCCTTTCTCTCCAGGAGGCACATTCCCTGGGGCAGGTCTGAAGCAAGATGGCATGGAATCATCTAATATTCTGACTAGAGGGACTTGGGCAAGCTTTGTGTTCAGCTCTGCATGTCACTGGTGGTCACAGGGAGCCAGTCAGGAAGGGACTTGCTCAATGTCACACAGCCTGTTATGTGTTGAGCAGGACCTGGTGCCTCCAGCCTGGAAGTTCTTTCTAGGTCATGCGGATTCATTCCTCTTGGTTTATAAGGAGTGTGGACTGGCCGGGCATGCGTGTAAACAGAAACATGGTGTATGCTTACGGTGGACAGGTACTCCATCTTTTAGCTCTTCTCAGAAGGGGAATGTGGGAAGTTTTGCACACCTTTCCCTGTCAGCCTAGTTCAGGAAAAGAGCCCTCCAGGATAAATTCAACTTGGAAGGGAGGCTCAGTACAAGCCACATCTTTTTTTTTTTTTTTTTTTAGCTCTACCCCTTCTGCTTTTAAAAGGAACTATGAATTCTCAATTCTTTTTTAAAGCTTATTTTGTATTGGAGTATAGCCAATTAACAATGTTGTGATACTTTCAGGTGGACAGCAAAGGGACTCAGCCATACATATACACATATCCATTCTCCCCCAAACTCTCTTTCCATCCAGGCTGCTACATAACATTTATCAGAGTTTCCGGTGTTATATAGTAGGAACTTGTTGGTTATCCATTTTAAATATAGCAGTGTGTACAGGTTGATCCCAAACTCCTTAACTATCTCTCTCTTCCCCTCATTTTCCCCCCATGGCAACCAGTTCTTTCTCTAAGTCTATGAGTTTGTTTCTCTTTCATAAAAGTTCATACAGATCATTAATTCTTAGTGAGGAAGATCTTGTCTCCTTTATATCTCAGGGATTTTGTTTTGTCCAAAGAATGTTTGTGATTCTGGAAGCCCCACCCCACCCAGTTTTTCCCCACTAATCCTTTCTTACCTGAGGCTTTGTCCACACTGTGCTCATGGTGTCCCAGCATGTCTGGGTGAATCCTCCCAGCGCCCACCCTGAAAACCTCCTGTAACCCATGACCTCCAGGAGCATATTATGCATGAATGTATGTGTACAAGTACCTCCCCCTACCCTGTGTGTGGGATCGAATATTCATTGTATAAGTCAAATTAAAATGTATTAACTTTCCTTCCAGATGCCCCCTGATAGCAAGTTTAATTACTCTGGACATAATTAAATGAGTTTAGGAGATTAGAGATATAAGGGGGTAGTGAAGAGCATAAATTTGTGGGGAAAAAAGGAAAATTTAATTCTGGAGTCTTTTGTTACTTGGTGGGTAGAGTGCTGGGGACCCAGAAGGATGGAGGAAGTGCTGGGGTAGAGGCAGAGGGAGGAGGATTTTGGGATGTTGAAGCAGTTTGGATGTACTAGGATGTCTCAGTCTGACGCCCCACAAATGTAGAAATGCATTTTCCGCCTGAATCAGGGCAGTCTTCTCCTGCAGTACTTAGGGCAACACACTTGGGGCAGATAGATCAACCAAGGAGCGGGTGAGCAGAGAGTTGTGCTGAGTCCTGCCCTCTGTTCTGCTTCGTTCTGGGGCATGGCCCTCTCTCCTGTGATAGGTGTTCCCTCCTGAGGTAGGCTTTTCCAGGGACGCAAGGTCAAGTCCACAAAAGTCAGCATATCTTCAGCAATAAAACTGCCTCCCTAGAGTGTTTCTCTGGCCCATCACACACCTCCAGGTACTTCAGCCCCAATCTTGTCCAAGGAACGAGGGGAGGAGGGCAGATTCCAGTGGAGTCAATAGACGCCTAGTCCTGCTGATTAATCAGATGTTGTTTCTCCATTAAAAACCCATACACATACTAATACACGTATTCACACTGATACATACACTCTCACATTCACATGCATCTACTTATATGAACACAAACTCCTGTACATTCATAGACTCACTCATAATTTACATACATGGACACATGCCAATACATATACATATACGTACATATATATACTCCCACGCATACACATTTACTCACACACATGTATGCACACTTGCACATACTTAATTCACTCTACATATACTTTTTCACTTATTTACATTCACACAAACGCATACTCATGCATACACATGTCTGCATACTCACACACACACACACACACACACAACTAGATACTCAGAACTCAAAGGTGAATGCTTTGGAGATAGCATCCTTTTTGTGATTAATCTTCTTATAAGTTCTTTTCTTCAGAACTCAGTTTTTCAGCTGGAGAGGGTATCTTGCTTGAGTGATAGAGGCAGTTGTGGTTTGTTAAATTTTTTAGCTGCACAGGGCGGAAGGATATTCTTCCTCGTGGTTTAGAATTACATTCTAGAAAGTTGCAAACAGATTTCCACACCCTTTCTGAAGATGCCTTCTCCTCACTATGGCTGTTTTCAAAGGATTGGCCAAAGCTCTAGATCAGGTCCCAATGTTTTTTTATGAAAGCAAAAAGAAAGTACCAAGACCCCAAATGAATAATGAAAGTGAAGGCAGAACAAGCCTGAGGAGATAAACTGAAAATTCTCTTACATTTGAGCCTGAGGTTGAGGGTGGGGGTTGGGGACTGCCAACTGCTAGAATGGTGTTTAGAAATAAAGAGTCTGTGTTATGTCTAGTGGTCCTAGTATTTTGTGTTACCCTGACCCCAGCATTGTATCATTTCGATGCAGTCGGGTGTGCAAATGTTAGGTTCTGGTCCATGGAAGGTATTTTGTATTCAAGCCAAATCTACATTTTAGATTTAAAATGGAGGGGGGTGGTAGCTGGGGGGAGAAGGGGTGGGGCTGGATGGGGGCAAAGGTCAGTGTTTGCAGGTCTGAGACCATGTTTAATATCACATGACACCTTTGTCAAACAGTGTGTCACCCCCGCCCCTCCGTACACACAGGCCGTCTGGGTTTCTGTACCTAAGGGACCTTCCTCTGTGTTGTCTTCCTGCCCAAATTCTCAGACTTGCTTTCTGTAAACCAGATGACATGAATGAAATTTGACCTGTCACATGTTTTTTTTTTTTTTTTTTTTAATGTGGTGGCATGGGAAGCCCTGGAGGGTCATGTGCTCCCTTCTCTCTCCGGTCAGCCCTGTCTGCATCCCCCTCCTGGCCTCCTGTGGGCTGTCTGAGGCCTCAGGGATTGACTGGAGGCCAGCGGGGAGGGAGCAGTTTTATGTTTCATACCCACGACCTTAAAGGTGAGCCTCGGGTCTGCAGCCCAGGGTCGGGTCATCTTTTGAAACCTCAAAGGAGATGAATGAAACCTGGGCAGTCAGATGCATTCAAAGCGGCCTCAGACAGCAGTGATTATGGCTGTCTGCTGCCCTGCTCTAGTAACGGGAGGAACAGGGGAGTGTGGGCTAATAGCCTACCATTCCCCTTGTGAACCAGATTTCACCTCTGGCTTTAATCTTCACCTAAGCCCTGTGGACGTCTGGCCCTGTCACTGTGGCCCCTGAGTAAGCACTGCTGCTCTTGATGACACCTGGGCTGGGATGGTGCAGTGACACACCTCTCTGTGTCTAGGGTCTCTGGGTCTCTCCAAGGATGCTCTGTAATACAGGGCAACCTGGGTGGGTATCATAATTGCCTCCCTCCTTCACCTTTCAGACCAGAGAGAGGTTTGAAGACCAGGGAGAGGGAGAAAGCATCACCAGAAATAGCAGTTTCCCAGTGAAACTTTATCTGAACTTTATGAAAGAGAGAGCGCTCCCCTAATGAACATAGATCAGCAAAGGCAGGAGGACTTTGGAGACACAAAGACTTGGTTCAAATCCCAAGTGTCAGTTGAAGCTGTTCCTTCTCTGAGATCCTTCTTTCCGCATCTTGGAAATGGGGATAATAACCACTCAGCTGTGAGGTTACTGTGTGTGCTGATGAGTTATTATACTCAAAGTGTCTTGTGTGGCTTTGCCTCTCAATCTATTCTAGTCATTAGTCACTTCTTAAGATTTCTATCGGGCTCTTATTTAAAAGTGTTTGAGGCAGTCTGTGCACATATCCACGGGGCAAAGGCATTTGGAGAGGGGAAGGGATCATGCTCAAGAATGAAGTTTGAATTCTTTGATCAACAAATACTCTTGACAAAAATTATGATTTACCTTATTTTGGGAGCTAAAGAATTCTCTACTCGGTGCACCGTGGTGGGAAGAATCCACGCAGAAGCCAAGTGGTACCCCGAGGATAGCCATGAAGCCTTAGTGCCTTTAGACCAGTTGTAGTTTTGAGAGCTGTTCTTAAATGGATCAGATCAGCTTTACTTGCTTAATGAAGTGTCTGCTGCCTCCTGCATCCTCTCTCCTGCTCCAATCTCTACAAAGGTTACTCTTTAAATAAGATATAATCTTTGCAATTATGCCTGAGACATCACAAATCACACACAGCCAGCCATTAGTTCCTATCTTATGAGCTTCTTCGTTAAAAATTCAGTCCCTTTCAGTGTGGGAGATACCTGCTTACTGCCAATTTTGAAAGTCCTAAAAATCAAGGAAAAAGCAAGAAAAACTGGGCAGAGGGAAATATTATAGTATGGGAGGAGACTAAGAACTGGATTTCTTCTCTGGTTGTGACACTAATTAACCACAATTAGCCTTATATCTTGAGCAGGTATATCTCCTTGCCCCCGGCCTGCTTAGTTTTTTGATCTGAAGATGGAGAGATGGTTTCTGCTCCATTCTGGCTTTGTTGTGATATGCACTGAGATAGTGGATAGTAAGGGAACAAAGTGCTGTGTGTATTTTTTTGCTCCCTACCCTGTGATTTCTTCCTTGAAGAAGCTAAACCCAGCTTTCCACGCCCAGTTAGCCTGGGGTTGGGGCTTACCATATTCCCCTTCTATTATTAGCAAAAGTTACCCCAAACCCTAGCAATGGCCAACTTGCTCAGTCCTGTGGCTATCTGGAGGACTTGACAAGCTGATGACCATGCCCAGGACTTCAGTTGTCCTTGACATTGTAGTGTGAAAGATGGCAAGATCTTCAGAGATGGCACTGTGATGCTCAAAAGAAGTCACAGAATGAAAGATTTGTTGATATAGAGCAGGGGCTGGCAAACTACAGCATAGGGGGCCAAACCTGGAGCACCACCTTCTTTTGTAAATAGTGTTTTGTTGGAACACAGGTGAAATTCTTTTGTCCATCTATGTCTGCCTAAGTCAATGGCTACCTTCAATAGCAGATTTGAATAGTTGTCATGGACACTGACCCTCAAAACCAGAAATATTTACTACCTGGCTCTTCGCAGGAAAAATCTGCTGACCCCTGGTATAGAATAGAGATCAAAATAGGCTGTCACACAAGCTTCCTATGAGTGTGTGACCTCCTTAGTTATTGTGTTTATTTACTATTGAATTCTTATTTGTATCAAAGAGTTAATACTGATTTTGGGCTCAATGGGGAAACAGTAAAGTATCATTTTCTTTGGTTTTTTTTACCCTATTTGGGAAGTTTCCTCCCTTAAGAGACAGAAGAAAATTAACCATCTATGTGCCAGACACTTTAATTATGCCATTAGCTTTACTTTTTATGGTAAACCAGTGACTTAAATATTTTACACATGGAGGAACTGACCTTCAGAGAGGTTAACTCGGTCAAGATCACACAGCTAATATGGGGTGAAGCCAGGATTTCAATCCAGGCCTGTCAATACTGGTCTCTTCCCATCAGAGGTTGCTGCCTCCTTTCCCTCTGCCTCTCTCTCTGAAGGCTACTTTGAGACCAGATCTAGACATTATTAGGCCTTGGAGGCATGAACTAAAGCCAGTGTGTTATCTCTTGGGGCATTTTATAGCCTCAGTTACAATTGTGGAGTGAAAGGCTTTCTAATTTACAGAAGGGATTTTAGGCATCAAATTGAAAGCCAAGAAATGTTTCAGGGGTGAGGGGATTAGGAAAGTGTGGTGTTCTTCCCTGAGCCCTAAAATCACCTTAAGAGGTGACTGCCTCATCACCCATGTGAGGCACAGGTTAGAACTGTTGCTAATTTATATGAATTTGTCTATGCAACTACTACTAAATGAATTATGCAGTTTTACTACATTAGCAACACTCTACATACCCACATGCTCTCAAGTAAGGAGTAGAGATCTGATAAATGCCAACTTGGAGGATCCTATAACTCCAATCTCATCCCATAAACATTTGTCCATCCACCTATAAACATGTGTCCATCAACCCCTCAGCCTCTCCACGTATAGCTGAGCAAGTGCCCTTGATGGCCTGGCTGTCTGGGGTGTTGGTGATGGCCCTGATTTTGAAGGCAGTGGGAGAGTTCCTGGATCCTGGAACCAGCCTGGACACGGAAACTGTCTGTGCTGGCTGAGCTGAGGTTCTGGACTGAAGCCAGCCTGGGAGAAGAGGCATCCTATCTGTGATAAGGACAAGAGGCCAAAGGCGGCTACAGTTGCCCTCGGCCTGGCCCTTTTGCTTAATATATGGTCAATCTTCTGATGAAAGGGCTGGGGGTTAAAGGTTGGCTCTGAGTTGACTGTTAATATACCTGCCCTCCTCTTGCTCTCTGGGGGGAGGGTTTTATCCTGTAAGGTTAATTCAGGGTAAATACATTTTAGGGAGAAGCAGGAATGATAAAGACATTAAAGAATTTCTTTTTAAAGGGGAAAGGTCAGTGATTAATCTGTTATACTCTGAGTTGCCGATCTTAGTGGTGCACATGTCTAATTCTTTAAAGGCTCAAAGTTCCTAGGCTTATGAAGGGATGATAAATAAGAAATAGTAATTAAATTAAGGATGTGCGCACTGGCCCCTCTAAATTCCAGGAAGTTTGAAAATGGACTCATACTTCGTCCTAATTAAGACCTTCACTCAGGGTGTTCTGGCGGTACTGAGCTGAAGGAGGCATCATGGGAGCTCCCCCATGGACCCCTCAAGCTGTCATAGGTTAGCATCTCCTTTGAGAGAAAGAGAGGTGGAGAAAGAGAAGGCCCTGGGCAGGGGCAGGGGGAGTGAGGGCAAGGTGGCGGTGAGAGGGAGAGGCTGTAGGGGAGTCAGACAGAAGTTTATGGGGTGGGATTGGAGCTGTTGGATCCTGGGTCCTCGGGGTCCATATTAGATCTCTACCCTAACCTGAGAGAAATGTGCTCATAGAGAGGATTACTAATGCATTGATTTCTCTGAGACTGGAGTGATCTTCTGGAAAGTGAAAGTGAAGTGAAAGTCACTCAGTCGTGTCCAACTCTGTGACCCCATGGACTATACAGTCTACCAGCTGAGCCACCAGGGAAGGTCTTCTGGAAAAGTCGGTGTAAGAGCCACACTGGCTCCTCTGGAACAACCGCTCTACAAAAGGAGGCTGCAGCAGTGACTGTGGGGTGGGGGTGAGGAGGGTGGGGGTGGGGTACTGAAGGGATCAGTTTGTAGTCTCATATGGAAACCTTGAGCCCCTCACTTCCCCAGGGCCATCCCACCCAGAGTAATGTTGAGGAGTCAGACTGCAGCTCCGGGCACAATCAGTGATGGCTGCTGCAGCTCATAACTCAGGCTATGTGATTTTGAGGAAATCTGAAACATTGAGATAATAACTCCTGGAGGGAGGAGGTCCTGGCAACCAGACATGTGAGGGTCAATCTTCATGGAAGAGAAGGATCAGGGGCATTGATAGTGTCTGGATGGGTGTGAGTGAGGAGGGACAGAGTCCTGGGAAAGTCTGTCTCCTACAGTCACTCGTGGAGCTGAGGGAATTGGTATGTGTGTGGGCTGAGGTGGGAAGGGCTGAGCCTCTGACCTCTGGGTTAAGGAAATGCCAATTTGTTTCTTTCCTTAAGGAAAAAACCACACACACACACACACACACACACCAAAAAAGAAAAAAATTCCAACAGTTTATGGTCCTGTTTATTCTCAGACAGAGAGTGGACGGCCTTTTGGAGGTGTCCGACTGTGCTGTCCAGCCAGACTGACATCTGTGGGAGCTCAGGGTTTTAAATGTTTAGTCTGCACGAGACCCTCAGGCCCCAGCGGGCTCAACTCCTGATATGCCTTAACTTAGCCATCTCTCCCCCACCCCCTCCTGTGAAATGGAAACGTAGGGGTTTGTATGAAGGAAGTTGGCTCCCCCTGAAGTCTAAGGGGGAGGACCGTGTGCAGGGCTGTCATCACAGTTGTTGGGAACCCTAGCCTGGGGACCTCCTTATGGCTGTAGGTCAGCATCTGCCCACCCCTCCCCTTCTCCCTTACAGCCAGCCGACATTTTCTCCTCTGATGGGCATGGCAAGGGCTGGGCTCTGTTCACTTAGCCCTTCACACTTACTGCTTTTGCTGCATTAACACGTGGCCCTGAGATTGTTCGTCAGCATGTCTGTGTGCCCCTAGTAGTTTTGTTCTTTTAAGTCTCCAGCTCCTAGAACAGTGCTTGACACAGAGCTTTCTTGTTCAGTAAAAACTTCTGGAATTGTCCTCAACTGAACTCAGCTGAATATGCTTGTCAAAAGTCCAAAGACTCCACTGGACTTGGTGGAGTCTGTTGACACACTGGACCAGTTGTGGCATCTGCCTGTCATTGCAGGAGATGCAACTGTCATTGCAGGTTGGATCCCTGGAGAAGGAAATGGCAACCCACTCCAGTATTCTTGCCTGGAGAATCCCATGGACAGAGGAGCCTGGCAGGGGCTTCAGTCCATGGGGTCACAGAGAGTCAGACACAGCTGAGCATGTGCTGGCACTGGAAGGGAGTGAGAGCTTTGCAGATCTCTGAGTCTGTATCTGCAGGGTTCCTGGGCCATGGTCCTAGAGTAACCAGTGGGCAGGGGCAACCCTCTGAAACCTGTGCTCAGTTGTGGAAGTTGGCCCATTTAGTGACAGAAGAGGGACAACTGGGGTCTGTGGGACAAGGAGGAGAGATGGAGGGGATGACCCTTGTGCTGCAGGTGTGCACTGAGGTCACAGCTTTTCTATCTGGAGGTTTTATGGGGCCTGGGAGAGGGGACACCCTGTGAGTGACATCAGGCTGGGTCTAACAATCACCTACTTAGTTGTTGCCTGAGTGGCAGCAGGCAGGCCGCAATTAAATAAGTCTGGTTTAAAAATATGTTATTGCTAAACATACACCTTTTAATCAGTTTATGTAACACTTTCTTCCTCAGGGCTCTCAGGAACTAAAGGGCATGAAGATGTATAAGGCAAAACAAACAAGTTCAACTGGCAGATTATTTACATTGATAAACATAATTTATACTAATCAATTAGCAGAATATGAGTTGTAAAAGAAAAACACCCCCAAAACATTGGTTTGAACTGTGTATTAAAATAGTGGCTTATGTATTGCACCAAATGCCTCATTTGGAGGTCACCTCCAGGAAGAGTCCTTGTCCTCCTGGGGTCTCTTTTTTGGCAGCTCCTGCAGTTTGACCAGTTGTTCTTGGACTGCAGGAGCCTTGGATTTGGAGATTCTTTACAAACCAAGGACAGTTGAGGGGATAAGCTTAGCCATGCTGTTCTTCAGCCTACACCGTCTGCTCTGATGTTCATCCATGTATCTGCTTCTCCTTCCATTTCACATTTACAGTGAGCCTACTGTGTACATTACCTGTTCCCAGGTGACTTAGTGGTAAAGAATCTGCCTGCCAATGCAAGAGACTTGGGTTTGATCCTTGAATCAGGAAGATCCCCTGGAGCAGTAAATGGCAACCTGTTCCAGTATTCTTGCCTGGAAATCTTATGGACAGAGGAAGCTCGTAGGCTATAGTCTGTGGGGTGGCAAAGAGTCAGACCCCACTGAGTGAGTGAGCACACACATTACTATGGATATTAGGTAGCACTGTGATATTGCAAATGTTATTCTAAAGATGTGGAGTATCCTGAGGAGCTCACTATCTAATTCAGGATTTCTCAGCCTCCATACTGTTGACATTTTGACTCAGAAAATTCGCTGTTGTCAGTGACCATCCTGTGTATCATAGGATGTTTAGCAACGTTCTTGGCCTCTGCCCACTAGATGCAAGGGGCTCCCCCTCCCCTCCCCTCACCCTGAGTTGTGACAATAAAATATGTCTACAGACACTGTCCTCTGGAGGGCAAAATCACTTCCTGTTGAGAACTGCTGGACTAATTGAAGACAGACACACCTGACACAGAGCGATGTGCTTTAATGGATGTGTGCTCCACGGGTTATGGGATAAGAAAGGAGGGACCTGGGGACATTTGAGTTGCACCTTGAATAGTGTGTGGAAGTTTGCCAAGCACAGCAGAGAGGAAAGGGCACTGTATGCAGGAGAGTGTGCAAGGTGCAAAAGCATCACAGAGCATCGTGGGCTCAGGGAACTGAAGGAGTTGGACGTGGCTGGTGTGTGGGCTGAATTATGGTGGAGGAGGAGGAGGCAGGAGAGGAGACTGATACAGTAGGCTGGAGCGGGTAGGATGGCACCCTGCAGGCAGTGATGCACTTGGACTACACTCTTTTCTGACGTTGGAACCAATGAAGACCTACTTAGTCAAACTTGGGGTGGAGTGGGCAGCTGAGATACCACTCATGTGCTAACCAGTCAATCAGATTAAATCAAATGAAGGTAAGTGAATTACACTTAACCTTCTTCTTTCTCCATCACCTACTCAACCTTAAATAGATATTAGAAGTAAAGCAAGCTGAACTCATATATAAGCCAAGATTTTTCCTGGGAGCGTAGGTGTGAACTGTGCCCCTTCCAGGCCATGGTGGTCCTAGTTTCCTCTCCTCTCTCACCAGTCCTAGGGGAATGAAGCTTCAGAGCATGTCAGAGACACAAGACAGAGGACCCTGGGCCCTTAAGAGACTGTGTGGGAGAGAGCTTCTCGTAGACCAGAGCACCCTTCCAAGAGCTCACACAAGCAAGAAGTAAACTTCTGTGGTGTTAAGACACTGCATTTTGGATTACTGCATTTTACACTTTCCTAACAAACACAGAGATTGCTAATCCAGTCCCAGAGCACAGATGTCTACTCTGTTGCCAGCACTGAACTGGATGTGAGGCTGAAAACTGCATTTGAAATGATGATGTTTCAGAGGAGAGCTGGGGGGAGAGTGAGGTTCTGGCTTAATCCTCCTTCCCAGAGCTTGCAGTAATATTTGCAGATGGTAGCTGCCCTCTGTGTTTTACCTAGACAGTGTATTAAAAAGCAGAGACATCACTTTGCCGACAAAGGTCCAAATACTAATCAAAGCTATGGTTTTACCAGTAGTCTTGTACAGATGTGAGAGTTGGACCATAAATGAAGCTGTGCACCAAAGAATTGATGCTTTTGAACTGTGGTGCTGGAGAAGACTCTTGAGAGTCCCTTGGATTGCAAGGAGATCAAACCAGTCAGTCCTAAAGGAAATCAACCCTGAATATTCATTGGAAAGACTGATGCTGAAGCTGAAGCTCCAATCCTTTGCCCACCTTATGAGAAGAGCCAACTCAGTGGAAAAGACCCTTCTGCTAGGAAAGATTGAAGGCAAAAAGAGAAGGGGACGGCAAAGGATGAGACGGTTAGATAGCATCACTGACTCAATGACATGAATTTGCGCAAACTCTGGGGAGATTGTAGAGGACAGAGGAGCCTGGTTTGCTGCAGTCCATGGGGTCACAAAGAGTCGGATATGACTTAGAAACTGATGAACAACAGAAAGCTGCCCTCTGCACTTTTACACCTTTCCCTCCCCACCCACCATCTCCTCTTATCCCCCACTATCCTCTTCATCCCCTTTCCCTACTGGTTACAAATCCATCCTGTGAAAAGCTGGAGGAACCAGCCTTTTGCTTTCTGCTAAAGCACCAGGCAGAGAGCTCACTGGAGTTCTCAGGAAGGTACAGTGTCCATTGCTTCTCTTTTTGTGGCCAAGCACTACTAGCACTCCAGTCCAGTTGAATCATCTGGTCCAGTTGGCTACATTTAAACAGCAGATCCCATCTCGTGCTCCTGAAAACAAGAGGGTGGTCCCATGTGTGTATGTGTGTGAGTGTCTGTGGGCTGTGGGCCTGGTTAAGTACAGCTAGTGAAGTTTCATACATTTTCACATGGGGATTGGAGAGCTGGATATGGGGAGTTCCTAGAGCATACATGTGGTTACCCATTACCCTTAGGCTGGTTGGGGAAAATGAACTCTGGGATTTTTAACAGGAGCTTCATATGTGCACGTTGGTGACTATTGGCAACAAGATAGCAGCAAGAAAGGCATTGCTTTCTGAACTCCCTTTCCCAAATAACCCCTTTCAACCCAATCTGCCTTAACTCCTTGTGTCCTGTTCAATGGAAAGGGAAGAGGGGGAGGGGAGGAGGAGGAGAGGAGGAGGAGGAGGAAGGTGAGGAGGAGGAGAGGGAGGAGGGGAAGTGAGTGTGGTGGTGAAAAATAGAAGGGAAACTTGAGTGTGCCTTTTCTTTCTCTTTCTCCATCCTCAGCCATCATTAAGAGAAAAATATTTTTAAAAGATCCCTTGATGGCATCCCCAAATGCAGAGCCTGACATTTTCTTAGCTGATGGCCTCCTCCATGAAGGTATTTTGTGTCCTCCCAGCATGCCTGCTGGATCCCTGGTTTGCTGCGGTTGCTAAGGTAAATACTCTTTCCATTAAGCACCACAGCCCAGGAGTGGTCTAAAGCTCAAATAAATGACCAAGGAGCAAGTTAAACATTCCCTGGGGTGATTTTAACCTATGCAATGGCTTTTTGGGAAAATTGCCTATTTTTCTCAAGTTTTTTCAAGTGTCTCTTATTCCTTTCTTTTTTCTTTCCTTTTTAGCTGAGTACACCGTTTCTTTCCTTTGTTCATGAATTGGATGAAGGGTGGAACCTGAATTAATAAATCACAAAGGACTGCCTCCCCCAACCCCCGCCGCCCTGCAGCCCCATCCCCATATTTGTAAGGAAAGCCAAGCAGGATACATGCATTATCTTAACTTTGGGGGGACCTGGGCCATGTAGCCAATTCATGCAGAGGCCCCACTTCCCTTTCCTGTGAAAATACCACAACACAACAGGCACTGGAGAACCATGTCCTTCTGGAAGCCTTCTCTGGCAGGAGGAGAATTCAAGGATCCTGGTCCACTATGACACTTCCAGATGAGTGTGCCCAGAGATCTGCACATGGCTTAGTTGTGTTTGCTCTCCTTTGCCTCAAGAAGGATGTGCTCACAGGCCTCAGGAAAAAAAGTGTCCTGACAGTTGTCATGCTTTGTTGTTTGACTAAGACACCTTAGGACAGTCTTATCTTCTTTTAATCTTTCACTGTGGAAGAGTCTGGATTGCCTGGCAGAAGGCAGTGTTTGGCTGATAGAAGGAAATCATGAATGGGCAGCAGCCCCTTCTTGGTGTCTGGATCTCTGAGGAAGAGAATATCTCCCTGAAAATCACTCTCAATTCTGCCCTGACTACCCTCTCTGGGAGTTTGCTTCTTCTCTGGGTGCTTTATCTCACTGCTAGATGACACATTTCCTGCTGCCCCAGACTCCTGTCTTTTCCTTCCACATTCCCTCATGTCTGTTATGCCCAGGATTCTCAGTGGACTGTCTGAATGCACCTCTCATCACAGAAGTCAAACACTGAGGAGACTGAAGACCACGATCATAAACCCCCAGGTTGGTGGTTTTCAAACCATGTTTCTCAGCTTCCAGAACAAAGAGAGGCCTTGGGTGTGAACAGTGGTTCCTTGGCCAGCGTGATCTTTTTAGAAATGTGAATCCGAACATGTTACTCCACTCACTGAACTTCGAGCAAAACTGCATCCCAAGAGTTTGGCTTTGTGTGACCCCACATTTCTCACTGCATTTTACCTTCTAGGGGGCAACAGACCCCTCAGCTCCCTCTGCAGTTTCAGCCTCCTTGGCTCTTCCCCTGTGCATTTCCTGGCTACTCCCATGTGTCCTTCCTTTGGGTTCCACTTAAACACCTGTTCTCTGAGAAGCCTTCCCTGAACCGTCAGTGTCCCCAAGGGCACATTCATAGAGCCTGGTGGTGTTTTTTCTCCATTGCATGAGGCCCAACTGAAATTACTTAAGAATTTGGTGTGTTTATTTCCTTAATATCTGTCTTCCCCACTGAACTGTAAGAACCATAGGAGCGGTCCTGTTCCATTTGCAGATGTATCTCTAGCCTGTGTCTACAGTGGGCTTCCCTGGTGGCTCAGACAGTAAAAGAGACTGACTGCAATGTGGAAGACTTGGATTCAATTCCTAGGTCGGGAAGATACCCTGGAGAAGGGAATGGCAATCTACTCCAGTATTTTTGCCTGGAAAATCCCATGGACAAAGGAGCCTGATTGTCTACAAGGGCATGGGGTCGCAAAGAGTCAGACACCACTGAGCAACTAACACTATGGCTATAGTAGGTGCTCAATAAATGAATGTTTAATGAACAAGAGAATGAGTGACCCTCCCTCTCCCTATTAGGATGGCGTCTGGCCTCATTTTTATTGTTTTCCCTGCTCTTCAAGTTGTCTGTCTGCTGTTTAACAGAGCAGATTAAAAGAATTCCACCAGAACTCTTTTATAAAAGGGAGGGTTGAGTGGGCTTTTTAAAGCACCTTCTTTAAGCAGCCCTCAAAGAATA
This sequence comes from Giraffa tippelskirchi, assembly GCF_054371585.1. NCBI lineage: Eukaryota > Metazoa > Chordata > Mammalia > Artiodactyla > Giraffidae > Giraffa > Giraffa tippelskirchi. The sequence continues at coordinate 59,889,314 of NC_137278.1, forward strand.
TAGTCTTTCTTTCCCTTCCTGGAGTGGGAAATCAGAACTTCTGGTCAGTACGCACAGGGTCTGGATTCTGGAGATCTTGGAATTGACCTAGATATCCTGGAGGCTGTCCAGGGCCTGGAACCAGTTGAAGGGGCCCCACTACCCATTGCTGAGGCCTGAACTCCTTGTCCAAGCAACCTCTTTGCCAAACCGCCTCAGGCTACAGCACCAGGCTCCCGAGCAAGACTTGGATGGAGATATTAGAGAATAGTTCTGACACCCACCTCCTTTTCCTTCTGAAAAAGCCCAGCTTTATGGCCCTTTCAGGAAATGTGGGAGGGGACAGCCCAGAATGTAACTGGGGCAGGAGTAGGGGTGGGGGCGAGATGGAGGAGAATTCTTATGTTTTTCGTTCTTGACGCTAAGTCAGTCTGTTTTTGTACTTGTGTCTTTTAAGCTTTTCCACATGTGCCCCAAGGGCCCATCGGTGAGTGTGTTTTATAAACTGGAAAAATGAATAAAAATAAAACCCAGAAGGGAAACACCAGAAGGAGTGTGAAGGGAAAAGTGTTAGTTCCTCTGTACCTCCCAGCTAGGCCTGCTTGCATTTGGGGAAGTCCCAGGGTCAGGTTTATTTGGCTTTATGGATAAAATGTGGAGTCTTCGCTCAGAAAGAGCCTCATCGGTTTTGTATTTGGCCTGCTCCGTTCAGCATTAATTAACTTTAGGAAAGTAAAAAGTGATCCCTCTTTATTTGGCTATCTGGCTCCACAAACCTTGCTGGCTTCCTGTCCCATAGGTGTTGGATTGATGGGACTGCAAATGTGTAAAGTCTTGTACAGGAAGCCCCCCGGCTCAGCCATTCAGAGGCTCTCACCTCCCGCTGGACCCTAAACACAAGCAGCCAGGAGGCCCAGGCCCCATCTCTCAGTTTGTGCCTTAGGAAATGGTACCTGAAAGAAAACTGCATTTTCTTCTCTTACCACGCCTGGGCCAAAACAAGAGCCCAGGAAAGGGGATTCTTGGAAAATAAATTTTCCATGTTGCCTGAAAAATCAACCACAACCGAAACCCCAAATATTTAGAAAAGCAGCATATTTAGGGAGTTTGAAGAACTTTGAAATAATTCTAGAAGGTTTATGTTGACCCCAGGATGGTCTCTGCCATGTGACCGAAGGTTTTTTCCTTCTGAAAAAGCCCAGCTATTAAGGCTTTGTTTTCCGAATCCTGCTTGAATCACTCTATGAGCAAAAGCATTTCTGAGAACACACAACTAACATATATATATATATATATTTTTTTTTTTTTTCATTGTAATATATGTGTACATACTTTTGTACTCGTGGCTGCAGTCACTGACTCAGTGGACATGAATCTGAGCAAATTCTGGGAGATAGTCGAGGACAGTGGAGCCTGGTGTGCTGCAGTCCATGGGGTTGCAAAGAGTCGGACATAACTTAGCACCTGAACAATAACTTTGTACTCATGTATCACATATATTTAAAAATAAACCCCTAAATAAAACATTAAGAATTGTTACAGATGAAGCAAATATTTAAAAATAATGATTTTAATCTACTAACAATACACAAATCTTTTTTTTCTTGCTAAAGTATATGATTAATAACTATATTTTTAGTAAAAGCAAAGGGATTGGATAGACTCACTGTTTTTGAACATATAATGCTTTGTGACACAGTGAGTTAAAAGTCTGATTCTAGGTTTAGTTTTTCAAAACCTGGGCCATAATAGCTAAGAAAGATAAGTTTTTATGTATCTCTAAAAAGAGATACATAAGTCCAAATGGAAGAAAGGAACTGGGGCTCTCATTTCTGAATCCCAGCCTCTGTTAAGGCCTACATTTCAATTTGTCCTTGATTCTGGGAAAGATCGAAGGCAAGAGGAGAAGGGAGCAACAGAGGATGAGATGGTTGGATAGCATCACTGACTCAATGGACATGAGTTTGAGCAAGCTCTGGGAGTAGTGAAGGACAGGGAAGCCTGGCGTGATGCAGTTCATCAGTTCATGGGGTTGCAAAGAGTTGGACATGACTTAGTCACTGAACAATGTGCTACAGCAAACAGGGTGCTGCTATCAATCCCTCTTTGTATCAATCCCCATTTCCCTCAAGACACATCCAGTGCCATATATGATAGAGATTCTTTGTAACATGGCAACAATCTGTCAAATATTAGCAAAACTTATTCCTTTATTATTGCATAGGAAGAATGTTTTCCAAAGGTGTTCATGCCTAATCATTGGAAACTATGAACATGTGACCTTATGTGGCAAAGGGGTCTTTGCAGATATAATTAAAGTGAAAGACCATAAAATAGAAAAAATATTCTGGAATATCCAGATGCACCCAGTCTAATTCCTGAGACCTTAAAAGTAGAGAATTTTTTCTGACTGGAATCAGAGAGATGTAACAAAAGGGGAGGTCAGCTCAGAGTAATTTGAAGTGTGAGAGGGAGTTGGCCCCCAGTGACTGGCCCACATGGGAAGCATAAGGAGCACTGCAGGTAGCCTCTAAGAATAAGATAGCTGGCCCCACCTGACAGCCAGCAAGGAAACAGTGACTTCAGTCCTACAACCACAAGGAACTGAATTCTGCCAGCAACCTGAATCAACTTGGAAACAGATCCTTCCCCAGGGCCTTCAATAAGGAATGTGTCCTTGTCCACAGTTTGGTTCTGGCTTTGTGAGACACTGAACAGAGGACCCAGTTCAGTACAGCTGCACTTTTGATCTACAGAAACTGTGAGATCATACATTTGTGTTGTTTCAAGCTTCTAAGTTTGTGGTCATGTGTTTTGGCAGCAATAGAAAACTAACGCAATTATATATTATAAATACTGTAAGCAGGAGCTCTCAGCATTTTCTTCTCACACTCAGTGGTTCATCTTGTGCACCCCTTGGGGTGTGGGAAAACCACTTGAAACCATTGTCATCCAGGATTCTAGTTCCTACCTGGGAAAAGACCCAGATATAATTTTTAGTCTGTATTTCTGAGCCATTTACAACAAACAGAGAGAAAAGCCGTGTTCTGCCCAAGTGCCAAGTAGAGTGACAGTAAATTTTGGATGTAACAACTTTAACAATTGTATCAGCTCTCCAGGTGTCCTTGTGACAATGAGAGAGAAGTAGTGATGAGGCCCAGAATCCCAGCTGTTAGGCTACTGTGGCTGGAGCCTGGACTTTAAGTGGAATATCATTCTTGCTCATGGCCTGATTACATCCTTTCATATTTTATAGCTGGTTATACTTCTGATGTTTGCTTGGCAACTTTCTGTGAGCACAAAACGTTGTGGTGGTACTGGTCTGCAGGACCCTTTCCTACTTACAGCAAATCAGTGTGGGTTGTCTCTCGGATATTTACAACAGTCAGATGAGTGAGTGCACCAGGACCAAATAAGCTCAGAGAGGTTAAGTGATCTGCCCGAGGCAATAAGGCATCAAGCCATAGACTCAACATACTTGGCGTGCCTGGCTCCAGCAGGGATCTAGATGAGGGAACAGGGCTTACATCCCAGGATACTGAGGAAGAGAGGGCATTGACACAAGGGGTAATGAGCACCCCCAGCCAGGACTGACCTTAGAATGTGTGCAGCTGTGTTACAGTGAGTCAAAGAGCCTGCGGCACTAGGCCTCTCTCAGCTCAAATGTCTCACTCATTTTCACCACCATAAGTCTGTTTGTCCCAGTCTGTATGTTTGGGATCCCTCTCCTGCTTTCTCTCAGCCTCTCCATCCTTCAAAGAGCCATCCTGAAATACCCCTCCCAGGCTTCCCCTAGTATTTCTTTATTTCCTTCAATTCCCATCATGCTAATTGCTCAAAAGACTAATTTGAACAATTAGTCTTATTGTTCAAGTAAGACTAGAACTTATCATATGCTGCTTTGTATTGCTATTACAAAACAGCTGCTGTCTTGACTGTTGAGATAGATCTTACATGCCATGCTTTATACACTGCTGTGGCCCTGCTATACCTGGTACAGTGAGGGCTTAAAAAAATATGTGTGTGTGTGTGTGAGTGTGGATGTTGAATGAATAAGTGAGATGTTTTGATTTCCTTTGTTCTTTCTCTCCCTCTGATTGTATGTCTTAACTGTCCCCTTTAATAACAATAATTATTTGACTTACGTGTAGATTAATGTGGCAAATATAAGCTCCTGCAGTCCCAAGTGGAAGAATAATAGTATACCTATCTCTGCTTGAACCAGACATGCTGAATCTGTTTAAAGGAACTGTGTAAAGAGGGCAGGCTGGATTCGACTGGGCTCAGCCTTGGAAAGAGCCACAACACCAACATGGCAGTTTCCGCATCTGATTTCAGACAATAACTTTGTTTATTTCCCCCCTGCAACCTGGACTGGAGAGTGGAGTGTGTTACTTAAAAGGCCCACTCTTAGCCTGATTCCCAACAGACCCTCTAGAGATCCAGTCTAGCTGCTGAGTGATGGCAGCTTTCGACCCAAAACCTGCACATACAGGCTAGTTCTGAAGACTCACTTTGGGCTGCAAGGCTGCCAGTGTTGGATCCAGTCCCTGACATGCCCTGACCTTGTCTCTGGAATGGCTCCATCTGCTCTCTAGCTAACACTGAATAGAACTGGCTGAGTTAATACCCCAGCAGGTAGCCTTCACCCTTCTCAAAGGGACTAACCTTTCCTGGACTCCCAGTGCCCAGCAAGTCAAGCTCTATACCCTCTGCCTGGCATTGAAAGCCTGCCAAAAGGACTTTGCAAATTTTCTCTCTCTTTCCTCTCCTGTATAGCTCCCGTGCCCCAGCTAGGCTGGACTCCTGGATTTCCCCTGCATACACCACATTCCTGACCTGACCTGAACTACTTTGTCATCCTTTTCTTTACAAGCATCCATTTTCTCTGTGTCCCTCCCAACTTCAAATCCTGCTTTTAAAAAAAGCCATTCCTGATAATTCTGACCCAATGGCCTGTTTCCCTCCTTGATCACCCACAGGCCCATTGTTTCTCCTACACATTTTGCCCTTGATAATCTTTTTGAATTAAATTAAAAATATTTATTTCTAAACACATAGAAAAAAGCACTTTAAAACTTACTAGTATGTCCTCTGCCTGATACTTGAGAGGGATTCAGAAGAACATGGGCTGCAGTGACTGGACACTTAGTAGGTGTCTAGTGCGATGCTGAGTTCGCTACGATTCTGGCTTTAAGTGATCATGATTAACAAACACCCCATGACCAGGCAATTCTACCTGGAGAAGCAACCCTAGGGAAAACCTGGTCCATGTATACAGGAGATGAATGTCAGGGTTTCTGCAGCCTCATTTGATAACAGTAAAGAGACAGGACAGCCTGAATGTCCATCAAGGTATATAAGCTGTGTTAAATTTGTATAGTGAAACCTTACAAATAAGTCGTGGTAAATTCATATAGTGAAATCCTATACAGCAGTAAAAACAAAGTTACATGTAACAACTCGGACAAATCTTAGCAAACATAACTTAAGAAAAGAGTGACCAGTTGTGGAAGCAAATGGACTCTATAATACTGTACATATGGAATTAAGACACACCAAACAACACTCTATTTGGATAGACACATATAGAGCTGTGGTGTGAAAATGTGCCTGGGAATGATATAGACCAGGGGTTGACAAACTGTACTGCCTTACCACGTCTAGCCTGCCACTTTTTTGTGTGTGTATAACCTGTGAACTAAGAATGGTTTTTGCAGTTTTCAGTAGTTGATAAAAGTGATATGGCAATTATATCTCAATAAAGTTGGAAAAGTAAGGAAAAAATAGCTGATGAAAAATCAAAAGAACAATATTTTATGACACCTGAAAATTATATGAAATTCAAATTTTGGTGTCCACAAATAAAACTTATTGGAATACCGCCACACTCATTCCTGCCTCTGCGCTCCATGGGCCTGGTTAAATACTTGCGACAGGGACCATCTGGCCTACAAAGTTGAAAATATTCACTGTCTGGCCCTTTGCAGAAAAATTTGCCAACTCTGGCTCTACATTAAATTCAGGGAATGCTTACCTCCGGTAAGGGAGGAAGAGGAATGGATGGGGGGTGGGTACAAGAGGGGTGTCAATTATGATACTTTCTCTTTAAAGCTTCTGATGATTATATAACTTACATTTTCAATATCTAAACTATTTCATAATAGTCCAAGAGGTAAAATACAACCCTTCTATTCTCCAAAATCCCCTCCTATAATTGGTCCCATTATCTTTCCTAGTTTATGGATGAGAAAGAAAGGCTTGGAGTTGGCAGAGAGAGTAAATGCTCGAAGAGGAGTGAACTCAGGGATGTCTGTCTTGGATGTCTGTGTTGCCCACCAGAGACTGCAGGGCAACTAGGGAGAAGGAACTTAAAGCAGAGCTGGTCTGGAGTGAATATTCGCCCCCGGGGGACAGCTGTTTTTTGAAATCTCCCACCCACATCATTGGCATCTTCTGAGGTGAGAGGAGTGAGGCGGACAGGCCACCATCTGCGACGTCAACTGGGACTGGATTGCCTAAATAGTCACAATACCCGATATTTTAGAGAGCTTTCTATTTCTCCAGGCTGTTACTGTAGACTCGCTCAAAAACCCTGCTTGGAAGCAAGGCCATCATTCTTGCCTGCATTATGGAAATGCTGAAAAGGACATTCTGAGCAGGGTTCAGTTCTTTCACATTCGTGAGGCTCAGTCAAGAGTTGGACGCTGGGGTCTGACTCCAGACGCCTATAGTCGCCCAGCTAAGTGAGCCTGGACAAGTCCTGCAGTCTCTCCAAGTCTCAAATTTGTTGTTTAGTTGCTAAGTCATGTCTGACTCTTTAGCCACCCCATGGACTGTAGCCCATCAAGCTCCTCTGTCCATGGGATTTCTCAGGCAAGACTACTGGAGTGGGTTGCCATTTCCTTCTTCAGAGGATCTTCCTGACCCAGGGATTGAACCTGAGTCTCCCGCATTGCAGGCAGATTCTTTACTGATGAGCCACTGGAGAAGCCCAAGCCTCAAGAGGAATGTGTATAAAACAGAGACAGTCATTAACTCCTATTGCATAGGCCTGTTGCGAGGCTTAAATGAGATAGTACATGTCAAGTGCTTAGCCCTGTTTTGAAATGTGATGAAACTCCCTACATGCTGACTACTGTATTGTTTTTGTTTTATTAATAACCAAATCCAACCTAGAATTCTTCCCCGCAGTTCAGTTTATTGTTGTTTAGACTTGGCCATGTTTGGAATGAGTTGTTATTGTTCAGTAGCTAAATCATGTCTGACTCTTTGTGACCTCATGGGCTGCAGCATGCCAGGCTTCTCTGGCCTTTACTATCTCCTGAGTTTGTTCAAACTCATGTCTATTGAGTTGGTGATGCCATCCAACCATCTCATTCTCTGTTACCCCCTTCTCTTGCCTTCAATCTTTCCCAGCATCAGGGTCTTTTCCAGTGAGTCAGTTCTTTGCATCAGGTGGCCAAAGTATTGGAGCTTCAGTTTCAGCATTAGTCCTTCCAGTGAATATTCAGGACTAATTTCCTTTAGGATCGACTGGTTGGATCTCCTTGCAGTCCAAGGGACTCTCAAAAGTCTTTTCCAGCACCATAGTTCAAAAGCATCAGTTCTTCAGTGCTCAGCCTTCTTTATGGTACAACTCTCACACCCATACATGACTACTGGGAAACCCATAGCTTTGACTATACAGACCTTTGTTGGCAAACTGATGTCTCTGTGAGTGGTCTTTGATAAAGCCCTGGTGGTCAGGGAACCAAGCCTTGGAGAGGAAATGTTGTGCCTCTTCATTGTGTGTGAAAATCAGTGCCCCATGGTCCAGGCGCTGGTACCTGCCTGCTTTTACTCTGTAAACATCAAAAACCCGAGTGTCCCAACCAATAAGGCAGGGCAACCATTACTCAGTGGCAGTTGCTGAGGATTTGTCAAAGAGGGTATTGTTCCCTTTCACATGGTCCACAATACATGGCAGTTGTTCTTTTTTGAAGGGGTGGGTACTTTTCTTTCCCTGGTGAGGTGCTTGCAACAGAGATAAGTGGGGGAGGCACTGGAATGAAGTGTTGATGGTGGGTGCTGGGGAGAGAGATGGGATTGGCATGGTTCAGAGGCTGACAGCTCAGACCAAGGGGGCTGGTAAAGAGAGTTAGGAGAGGCACTGAGAGACGGAGTACTTGCTGTGCTCAGGTGGTCTAGGATTTTTCCTTTTCAGTGTTTTCAGTTGTTAGACTTCAAATAGAGCAAGGAGATTGGTGTTCAAAGGCAGTGACTACAGGTTCTTTGAAGTACCTTGATCTTGGCTGGGATTTGCAGGCAGGCCACTTCAGGTTGCAAGTGACAAAAACTCAGCTCAAACTAGTCATGATAAAGGGCAATTATTGGCTCATGTACCTGGAAGTACAGAGGAACATGGGATGCAGGTATCGCTGGATCTGGGTGTTTTACAAAGTTGTCGGGTTTCTGTCTCACTCTCCATCTCTCAGACATTTCCCTGAAGCAGGTGGTCCCAAACTCACAAACTATCAGCTGAGATGGGAAGCTACAGTCTTTCCCTATAGTGCCAGTAGAATCTATGGGGGTCTGGCTGACTGGGCCTAGGTCACTGGCCATCCCTGTTAGGAGAGGAGATATTTACTCCACAGTACAGGGCAGCACTGTCCTTTTCATTATAGGGGACTGGAATGCAAAAGTAGGAAGTCAATAAATACCTGGAGTAACAGGCAAATTTGGCCTTGGAGTACAGAATGAAGTAGGGCAAAGGCTAACAGACTTTTGCCAAGAGAACGCAGTGGTCATAGCAAACACTCTCTTCCAACAACACAAAAGAAGACTCTACACATTGACATCACCGGATGGTCAATACCGAAATCAGATTGATTATATTCTTTGCAGCCAAAGATGGAGAAGCTCTATACAGTCAGCAAAAACAAGACCAGGAGCTGACTGTGGCTCAAATCATGAACTCCTTATTGCCAAATTCAGAGTTAAATTGAAGAAAGTAGGGAAAACCACTAGACGATTCAGACGTGACCTAAATCAAATCCCTTATGATTATACACTGGAAATGACAAATAGATTCAAGGAATTAGATCTGATAGACAGAGTGCCTGAAGAACTATGGATGGAGGTTCATGACATTGTACAGGAGGCAGTGGTCAAGACCATCCCCAAGAAAAAGAAATGCAAAAAGGCAAAATGGTTGTCTGAGGAGGCCTTACAAATAGCTGTGAAAAGAAGAGAAGCGAAAAGCAAAGGAGAAAAGGAAAGATATATCCATTGGAATACAGAGTTCCAAAGAATAGCAAGGAGAGATAAGAAAGCCTTCCTCAGTGATCAATGCAAAGAAATAGAGGAAAATAATAGAATGGGAAAGACTAGAGATCTCTTCAAGAAAATTAGAGATACCAAGGGAACATTTCACGGAAAGAGGGGCACAATAAAGGACAGAAATGGTATAGACTTAACAGAAGCAGAAGATATTTAAAAGAGGTGGCAAGAATACACAGAAGAACTACACAAAAAAGATCTTCATGACCCAGATAACCATGATGGTATGATCACTCACCTAGAGCCAGACATTGTGGAATGTGAAATCAAGTGAGTCTTAGGAAGCATCACTACGAACAAAGCTAGTGGAGGTGATGGAATTCCAGTTGAGCTATTTCAAATCATAAAAGATGATGCTGTGAAAGTGCTGCACTCAATATGCCAGCAAATTTGGAAAGCTCAGCAATGGCCACAGGACTGGGAAAGGTCAGTTTTCATTCCAATCCCAAAAAAGGCAATGCCGAAGAATGCTCAAGCTACTGCACAACCGCACTCATCTCACACACTAGCAAAGTAATGTTCAAAATTCTCCAAGCCAGGCTTCAGCTATATGTGAACCGTGAACTTCCAGATGTTAAAGCTGGATTTAGGAAAGGCAGAGGAACCAGAGATCAAATTGCCAACATCTGTTGGATCATCAAAAAAGCAAGGGAACTCCAGAAAATCATATACTTCTGCTTTACTGACTATGCCAAAGCCTTTGACTGTGTGGATCACCACAAACTGGGAAATTCTTCAAGAGATGGGAATACCAGACCACCTGACCTGCCTCCTGAGAAATCTGTATGCAGGTCAAGAAGCAAGAGTTAGAACTGGACATGGAATGATAGACTGGTTCCAAATCAGGAAAGGAGTATGTCAAGGCTGAATTTTGTCACCCTGCTTATTTAACTTATATGCAGAGTACATCATGAGAAATGCTGGGTTGAATGAAGCACAAGCTGGAATCAAGATTTCTGAGAGAAATATCAATAACCTCAGATATGCAGATGACATCACACTTATGACAGAAAGCGAAGAAGAACTAAAGAGCCTCTTGATGAAAGTGAAAGAGGAGAGTGAAAAAGCTGGCTTAAAGCTCAACATACAGAAAACTAAGATCATGGCATCTGGCCCCATCACTTCATGGCAAATAGATGGGGAAACAATGGAAACAGTGACAGACTTTATTTTAGGGAACTCCAAAATCACTGCAGATGGTGACTGCAGCCATGAAATTAAAAGACACTTTCTCCTTGGAAGCAAAAGTATGACCAACATAGACAGCATATTAAAAAGCAGAGACATTACTTTGCCAACAAAGATCCATCTAGTCAAAGCTATGATTTTTCCAGTAGTCATGTATGGATGTGAGAGTTGGCCTATAAAGAAAGTTGAGCACAGAAGAATTGATGCTTTTGAACTGTGGCGTTGAAGACTCTTGAGAGTCCCTTGGACTGCAAGGGGACCCTACCAGTCAATCCTAAAGGAAATCAGTCCTGAATATTCATTGGAAGGACTAATGTTGAAGCTGAAATTCCAATTCTTTGGCCACCTGATGTGAAGAACTGACTCATTTGAAAAGACCTTGATGCTGGGAAAGATTGAAGGCAGGAGGAGGAGGGAATGACAGAGGATGAGATGGTTGAATGGCATCACTGATCCAGAAGTTGGTGATGGACAGGGAGGCCTGGCGTTCTGCAGTCCATGGGGTCACAACGAGTCAGATGTGACTGAGCGACTGAACTGAAGTGAGCTGACAGGGCAGCATGAGCCTCAGGTCCATTTTGTCACGTCTCCATGAAACCGAGGATGATTTTGGAGGTTAGCACATTTGCTCTTATTTTGCCTTAATCTCATCTACATAAACTAGAAAATGTAAACATGTATATATTTTAAAGCTGTTTTTAAAGATAGAAATAGGCAGAGTCTGTAACACTGGAAACTTAGAACAAGAAAATCTCCTGTGTCCTGCATGAGGTACACTTATACTAACTCACATATTCTGTGAGGCTTTCTTGTCCTGCTGTCTCTTTTTGGCTGAATTTTGAGGATGAGTTCTAACTTTGGTTTTGCTTGTGAATGTGGAAAAAGTCTGACCTTCCACCCCCAGTTCATTAGGACTGTGCCCACAGGGACCTAGACAATGTATGGTCCTCCCTAGAGCCCCAAGCCACATTCCCTGGAGACAACCTGGCTCTCTAGGCCCTGAAGAGAAACCCAACTTCACTTGGTGATGTAGACGGGGCTACTCTGGGTAAAAGCTCTGGCCATCCTCTGGTAAATCCTCATCTTTCCTTCTTTTCCTTCAGCAGGGGATGGAGCTGATTCTTTGCATGAATATGAAAGATGCTAAACTAGGGTTCAAGGACTGACTTCTGGGGGTCTTTAGTTACAGAGTAGAGTCCACATATGTGGCTCAAGTCTTACTGGCTACCCCAGTTTGGAGGACCCAGAATCAACAGGCAAATCCATTTGTTTTCTGGAAAAATGTCATGCAGAATCTCTGCTTGGCACCTATGCCTGGAGACCCCTTGGAATCAGATAGAAGAGTTTTCCTTTAGAGGCCAGCCTCCTCAGCTTCCTCATCTCCTGTGTGATGGCTAGTGCAGCTCTTCCCTTTTCTAGAAAGCTGCTTAGCAGAGCCCTAGCTCCTCACATTGTGGCTGCAGGGACTCGTCATCCTCAATGCTCCCATCCATCCCCCAGCCCCATCCTTTCCTTCTCCCTCCTGCCCTTGCAAATCCTTCCTGTCCTTTACAGCTTCAAGTCTGACTGGTTTCATAACCTGAACTTCAAAAGCATTTCTGATCTGTACTGCCTGAGTCTTATTTTTTCACATTGTTCTCAGTTTATGTGCACCCTCCTCCTGCCCATGTGTTCTTACTCCTGTGGTGGGGGGTGGGGTGGACAGGGGTCACGGCTTCTCCTTTCCATGCCTTCCCCATACTAGAACTTACCCTAATGTTGGGCCCATAGTAGAAACTGAGGAGGTCCTTGTTGACTGAGATTAAAAAAAATAATGCAACAGAATTCTTTATTCAAGTGGAGTCTTAAGTGGAATCTAAAACATGTAAAAAGAACAAGCACAAGGGTTCTGGTAGAATGCAGAGTCCCACCAGCTTGACCCTCTTCCTACCTTTGTTACTGGCTCCCTTCCCATCTGTCCCATCTAACCCCAGAGTAGCTGGTGGAAGTCTTGGGGAGTGGCCCACAGTCATGCTCACTAAGTACCTGTTGATTTATTGGATTGATGTTGATATTCATGGCACATAATTTCTGTGCTTGAGTCACTGGCATTGAGCAATCTGTTCCACTGAGTGGAGTCCCTAATTGTGGTGAGGTGTTCTCCTTGCCTGCTAGTCACTCTAGACCAAAGGTTGGCAAACTTCTTCTATAATGGGCCAACTTTTAGACTTTGGGGGCTGTAAATCTTTGTCATAGCTTCTCAACTTTGTAGTTGTAGGGAGAAAGGAGCCAGAGATCATAAACATTTGTTTATGAATGTGAGTGTGGTCACATTCTAGTACAACTATATTTATGAAACAGGTGGCAGGCCAGGTTTGGCCCATGAGCCACAGTTTTCTGATCCCTGGTATAGACCAAGGATTTAGTTGGCTTGAGGGAGAGCTCTTTATGATGATCAGAAGAAGGAGATTAATAAGTAGGTGTTGCTTTGAAGGTGTTACCACCATTGGCTGTCTGTGCTGAATGCTTTATCCTTTGAGACTTAGAAGGGCAAATGAGGGCCATTTAACCTCCATCAGAGGACCCATCATTCTCTGCTGTCCCTACAAGCCACTTTTTGGGAACTTTCTTGTTTCTGTATAAATTAGATGCTTCCAGTTTAAGGAAAGCTTCCATAATCCCATCAATTTAGGAGATGAAGGATTATTAGCAGGACACACAAGGAGATGAGAAAGAACAGAAAATCTTCAGAGAGATCACAGAGCAGACTTCACTGAGAACCAGAACATCACTTGTGACCACGTAGTGGGATTTAACAGGAGGGTCATAACCCTCCTGAATGAAATCTCATTTCCCATAATCAAACAGCCAAGTTAAAATTCCAGCTCTGCTATTTACCAGATGTGTCACTTCCCAACCTCAGCTTCCACATCTGCAAAAATAATGATGATAATAGCATTGATCACATAGGGTCTTTGTGCAGATTCAGTGTGGTTACATGTGAAAGGACTTAACAGTGCCTGGCACAAAGTCTTGCTCAAGGGGTATGTTTGCTGTTGAAAGTGGCTCCATTGATCATCTTGTTATTAATACTTATCATTAGTAGGTTCTGCTAACAGGTAGATATCCATGATTATCTATTCCAGTATTGGGTAGTTGGAGTGATTCAGTCATTTTACTGTTCTGCTGCATCTACCATTACTTGCGGATGGTGGCTCGCCATGATGAACAGATGTCTCAGGACATCTGCAGGCCCTGCCAGATGTTATCCAGGACAGGGCAGTTCTTCTGGGCAGTTTTCATACTAGACCATCTCATTGGCCTCCTGGCAGTCCATGAACAAATCCCTTATTCAGTCACAGGTGGCCAGGACAACCCATGACTGAAGACGCCCCTCAGACTGTGGGCAGGAAGGCAGTGCTTATCCAGTGTGACACTCTGGGGACCCCTATACCCATTAAGATCCCTGCCAGGATTATATGAGGGCACTTGTGCTCTGCCAGCAAGGGCCCCAGCTCCATCTCACACCATAAGCATCCCTCCCTGCCTCTGCTGGGCTTTCATTTTAACTTTTCCTCTCACATATTCTTAGCTTAAAACAAAAATTAAATGTCTATGTTGGAAGCTAGGAATGTTGGGTCTCAAAACAAATTCTTCAGAGAATTTCCCCTTAGAGCAATGTCCCTAGACTAAAGAGATAAAGACAGAGGGGTGATTTGACACATTTCCTAGGGTGCCCCAGGTCCCTTAACTGAGAGTCTTTGCCCAAGATGGCCCATCCCTCATGGAAACAGGAATCGCAGGTACAAGGTGGTGCTTGGCATAACTTTAGAAGTCTGTAGGCTCTCTGAAAACTTGCCTGAGTGTATGCGCAGGGAGGGGGGCAGCTGTCTCATTTTTTCTGGGCTGGCTTCTTTGAGACCCTTTTGGGGGTTGTCTCTAGAAAATTTGCTCTTAGGCTCTTGGTAGATTTGAGGTAGACTGTTGAAGCATCAGAATCTCCTTTCTTTGATTCCTTCAGCAAAGTCCCAGGCTGTTGACCTTTGGGTCCCAGTGCTGAGCCTGGCTCTGGATTTATCTACCCCATTGGGGCTAAATGTCTGTCTTGTTAGCCATGCTGAATGGTTTTATATGTTTTCATTGTGCATTTTTATCATTTTTGTTCATGTGTCTGGAGATTTTCCTTAGAAAATGATGGATGCATTTTCATAAATCAAAAAATAAATGAGAAAGGATATTAAGGCAAGAAACAGACCCAAGTCTGGAATTTGCCACTCTAGGGTGGAAGAAGCTGCTAGCTATTTCCCAATGAGAATACACTTTTTGATTTTGCAAGGTCAGATCCTGACTTTTTTCACAGAGAACAATTTTCAGAGCATTTCCTAATAGTAACAGTGATGATGATGATAGTAATTCCAACCGTGCCTTGTACTGTACTAAGTGCTTTACATACGTGATCACATTTAACTCACAACAATCCTATGAGCCAGATTCCACTCCCATTATACAGATGAGTAAAGAGAGTTTCAAATGCTTTTGTTATTGCAACAAGGCCTCATAGTTGGTAAGGAGTGGAATTAAAATGCAGATGTCCCTAATATAGATCTCCTGCACTTGATGGCTACAGTGAACTCCTTTTTGTGCTTGCTGGAGGTGCTGAGGGGTTGTAGATTCTCCTGCCACCTCTGCTGGAAGGCAGGTGGCTGGGAGAGATATGGCTGCTCCCAGTTGGAGGGGTTCATGGAGAAAATCTGGTGTCACTGGCTCTCTTCCTAGAGTGTCTCGGAGCCAGGACACCAACCTTGCTGGGCGACAAATTGAGACAGTCCCTCACAATTGTTTTTCCATGATGTTTTGGACAATGTCACTGTCACCACCAGAAGAAATCCCTCCCCGCTCCACATTCCTGTATCATCACCCTACAGCCAAGGTGCCCTCTTCCCCAAGGGTCTCCTCTAGGACCTAGACACATGACTGGGGTCTGATACAAACCAGAAAGCAACTGGGGAGAGTCCATATGATTCCTGTACTAGTTATGAGTCCTCTGGTTGTAACAGAATCACCACTGGCATCAGCTTGAGAAGAAAGGACATATGGGATGTTTAGTGGTTCATGTGACCAGAGTAGAAAACGGTTCTTCTTCCTCTTGGGAATGAACGCTGATATCCCTGGTCCAATCCATGCTGATACTTGGCCCAATAAGAGGGATGGGGAAACTGATTGACTTAATCCTGGTCATGAGTCCACTTCTCTGACAAGAGGATAAATGACCGTGCTGTGCTGCTGGAACCACAGAACCAAAGTGGAGGTGGATGAGGCCCACAGAAAAGAAAACTGCTATTCTTGCAGACAATTTGGTAAATGTCCAGGACTTTCCTATTGCTTTTCTTCTATTGCATGCCTTCCTCCTTTGTCTGAGCTACAGTATGTCCAGCCCAAGTCAAAGTTGTGGCATAAATCTCTGGTGAACTTGTGAACCATCCCATTTGTTCTTTCCATGCTCAGAACAATCCTGGGTGCTCCATCCCACAGCGGGTGTCTTTTGTGGTCTGTGTCCGTATTCTATCTTAGGAGTTCTGACTTCAGACCCTGTTCTTTGCTCAGGCTTGGAGATGTCAACTGATGTCACTAGAAACAGTGCAGGATTGAAGAGGGACTTAAGCCCATAGAGTTTCTAACTGACCACATTTGGGATTTTCCATTTAGTAGAACTGAACCTTTGTGAACATCTGGTAGGACTTGAATCCTATCCTGATTCTGTGTTGTTTTTTTTTTTTTATATTTGAACAGTAACAACATCTGTAGTTTTGTAAAAGGTTCTTTCACAATTTTATGAGTGTGTGTAAATCAGCTAATTAGCCCAATCACTTGTATTTCTTCATCTGTGTGGCACCACTCGGCCTGGGAGCCTGTCACCCCTTTTGAGCTCCAGGCAGTGAGACAGGGCAAACAATGACTTTGACAAGACTCATAATAAGGAATTTCAAGACCCTGCTGTGGACCTTTAGCAAGGAAATCCACTCCTTCTTAATGGGCCAGGATGAAGGTTTGGGGACTTTCTAAGCAAAATATTTTAAAGCAACTGAATAAAAGAAAACAAAGAAACTTCCAAAAGCTATCATGTATGTTTGTAATGAATGGTTCTCTCTCTGCTTCCTACCTGGTGACCCTGTTACACAACGGTCTATCAGCTGCTTTATTCCACCCCAACCCCCTCTTGTATTGTTCCCATTTGTTTTTCAAGGTTGATCTTGTTTCTTCAAAGATGTCATGAGATCTCTGAGGACAGGAAGCTTATCTACTGTTTCTTCTGCCAGGCACGTGGTAGGCACTTGATAAGGCTTCCCTGGCTGAGGAATTGTACTTGTGTGTGTGTGTGTTGGGGTGGGCGTCAGGGTGCGTGTTAGTTCTCTAGGGCTTCCAAAACAAAATATCACAGACTGGGAGGCCTAAAGAACAGAAATTTATTTAGAATTCTAAGACAAAGGTGCTGTCAGAGTTCATTTCCAGTGAGGCCTCTCTTCCTGAACTGCTATACGCCTTCTCACTGTGTCATCACATGGTTTCTTCTCTGTGCGCATGTGGAGTAAAAGAGGTCTCTTGTTCTTATAAAGACGTCAATCCTATCAGATTAGGGCCCCATGTTTATGACCTCATTGAACTTTAATTGCCTTCGTGAAGGTCCTGCCCCCAGATACAGTCACACTGGGGGCTGGGTCTTCAACACATGACAATTCAGTCCCTAACAGGGTGGCAGCTACAAGCAAGTGCCCTGCGACCCCTGTGGCCCTGATCTGTCAGCGTCACTTAAATTGCATAAATTGTTGTTGTTGTTTACTCACTCAGTCATCTTTGAGACCCCATGGACTTCAGCACACCAGGCTTCCCTATCCTTCGCAGTCTCCCAGAGTTTGCTCAAATTCGTGTCCATTGAGTTGGTGATGCCATCCAACCATCTCATCCTCTGTCATCCCCTTCTCCCCCTGCCTTCAATCTTTCCAGGCATCAGGGTCTTTTCCAATGAGTTGGCTCTTCACATCAGATGGCCAAAGTATTAGAGCTTCAGCTTCAGAATCAGTCCTTCCAGTGAATATTCAGGGTTGATTTCCTTGCTGTCCAAGGGACTCTCAAGAGTCTTCTCCAGCACCACAGTTTGAATTACATATATGGAAGTTTTAATTTTGGGGAAGGGTAGGTGCTGTTTCCTAACTGTGCAGACTTCCAACTGCCCCCTCCCATCATTGCTTGGTCAATGAAAGCTCTGAATTGTGCATTGGAGATGAGACTGTTTTCCATACCAGTTATGTATTAAATATTTACTTGGCACAGAACTGAGGCCAAACAGTGCTGGCAGCTTTTCAGAGCCTCCCTACCAGTAACCTCCTAAAGATAAAGGCCAATCACATGCCTGACCTGAAGTTCTGGCTTTTCTAAGGCCAGATTCCAGCTTGGGTTGACTTTCTGTTCATCTGAAATAGATCTGTATGGGCAGTAGGTGTATGTCCTGCAGCACGGTGTGCGGGAAGAGTGGGGTGAGTCAGAAGGGAAGAAGGGATCTCTGTCCTGACAGTGCTACTGGCTGCTTTCTTCTGATGAGTCTATATGGCTTTATAGGATTTGATGTGGCCACATGAAAACATGCCTCAGGAAAAGCAAAATGTCAGTGTTTTGAGGCCCTTCCGTTGGGAGGGTGGGAAAGCGGTGGTCACTGCGTGTTCTCCTTAGACCAGGCGGGGGAAAGGGAAGTATTGTGAGCCTCTGATAACCCTCTTCTCTTTCTTCCCCTCACTTTGGTTCTTCAATAAATCACCCAGGACAATCTGCTTCTCTTTAGTGGTGTGTTTTCCTAGGGTTCAGTCTTTGTTTGAAATTCTAGAACAACAGAGTTGCAGTAAACATGGTCAACCTATGTGTAATTATGCTGGTATGTCAACTTTGCCCCCCAGAGTCGGGTCTGCTCTGGTTAACCAGAGGCCCTCCCTGACTCAGAAACGGGACCTCCTGCAGGACCCTGTGGAGGGCCGACCCCGAGCCCTGCATCTGAAGGGGGTAAGCGAGCCCATAATTATGCTCATTGTTTAGGTCAGGGCACAGGAGGGTTTACATTAAAGACCTCAGCTGGCACACACAGCGTGTCTATGGAAAAAATGAAGGGGCTCCTCCGCCCGCTCCTCAGTCCCACATTGCCTGTCCAAGGGCTTGGGTTTCACAGATGCCTTCTGTGACTCTGCTTCTGACCACTCTTGATTAGAAGCTTGGATTCCCCCAGTTCCAAGAGGCATCTCAACCCTGAGGTCTGGAAATTTAGCTGTGAGATGCCTTTTCAGAATCTCAGAATTTAGGTCTTGGAAGGGCCTAAATCTGGTCTCAGCTGGTATATCTCAAACTTTACTGTTCACTTGAATCATCTAGAGATCTTGTTAAAAGCACAGAATCGAACGCAGCAGTCCTGGCCCAGGGTTGGAAAGTCTGCAGTTCTAAACAGCTCCTTGGTAATGCCCTGGGGCTGGTTACTGGACTGCACTTGGAGTAGATTGCTAAGTCTTATGAAGGGTAAAAGGGAGGCCCAGAGACCTGAAGGAGCTTGTCAAGGCAGAGTAGAGTCTTGATTCTTTTTGTCTTTAGTGTGGTCATGGCCCTGCACCCATTCTGCTGGCAGGGCTGAGGTGGGTCTTAGTTGAAAACACCCTCCTGTGACTATACCTGGCCTTCTGGGGCAAGGTATCTTTCCCAGATGCTCTGGGTGGATGGGGACCCCAAGAACTCTTGACAGAAGCCCATGGGCCTCATCAGCTAGGAATCTGGATGGGAGCAGATCACTGTGTGTTCCTTCTGCTTCAAAGGGGCGTGTGAGAAGGGAGGGCATTTTGAACATGTTGTCTACTGAGAGATATTGGCACTCCCTGATGCCAGGTTACTGTGGGAAAAATCAGGTAGGGCCAATGGGATAGGGAGGGGAGTCCATGACATCAGTGGGGAATGAGTGTTTTTAGTAGAAATTAGAGGATGTGAGATTGCTTCTGTCCACACCACCATGAGATCTTGGATGAGGGTGTAAACCTCTCTAGACCTCAGCAGTAAAATAGGTGCAGTTACCTACCTGAACCAAGAGGCTAGGTCATGTGCTCTTTTAAAGTTTATTTT
This sequence comes from Giraffa tippelskirchi, assembly GCF_054371585.1. Classification (NCBI taxonomy): domain Eukaryota; kingdom Metazoa; phylum Chordata; class Mammalia; order Artiodactyla; family Giraffidae; genus Giraffa; species Giraffa tippelskirchi. The sequence goes on from NC_137278.1 coordinate 59,908,925, forward strand.
GACTCTAAAATTGAAATTATAGATTATATCTCTCATACTTATCTCTCTCTCATCTTTTTCTACCTCCATCTTTGGCAAGGTACTTTGGTATGGTGCATGCAGCTAAGTAATGAAGAATTAACCTTTCCTAAAGAGAGTCCTGGCCTTTGTCCTCAGCTTCTGGGGGGTGATCTCTAGGCCCCTGGAATGTCCTTCCTTATAGGAATGTCTTTGTCTGGGGGCTTTGACCACTGGACTGCCTGACCATGTGATTTATGGTGGAATTTTGGGACTAACCTGGAGAGGAAGCAGAGAATCAAGGTGTTGGCCTGGAACTCCAGGGAAGTTTGGAGACTAAAGGGTAACCATGTGGGCACTATGTGATTTAGCCCCCCAAAAAAACTGTGGACAGTAAAGGCTTGAGTGAGCCTCCCTAGTTGGCAGTACTCTGCTCATATGGTCACACACCATGGCTGAGAGGAGGTCACATCATCCATGACTCCATGGGGAGAGGAAAACCACAAGCTTTGCATTTAAACCCCACCTGGACTGTGTCCTATGTCCCTCTTCCCTTGGCTGATTTGAATTTGTATCTTTTCACAATAATAAAACTGTCTTTTTAGGAATAGCATTTTTCTGAGGTCTCTGAGTCATTCTGCTAAATTATTGAATCTGAGAGTGTTTGGAGGGACTCCCAAAGTTGTAGCCAGCCAATCTGAAGCAGGGATAGTTTTGGATACACTTGAACTCGCAGCTAGTGTGAGGGCAGTCTTATGTACGCTCTTCCCTCACACTTTGCAGTTGGGTGAAATTTCACAACAGCAATATGACAAGTTAGCAAATATTTGGGAAAAACAAAGAAATACTTCTTTCAAGAAAGCTTGCCTGGTTGTACAGTGGATCAAGGAGTCTAAGATATTAGTAAAGAGCATGGACTTTAGAGAAAGACAGATCTGTGGGTAGAGCTGGGCATCTCTATTTTTTGGTTGATGTGGACACATGACTTAATGATGTAAAGCCTTGGTTTTCCCATCTGTAAAATATATCAATACTTACCTTGAAGATATGTTGAGAAGATGAAATACAATCAGTTATGGAAAGTACAGGGCATATAGGAAGCACTTCAAACATGGCTGTTGTGATTATTGCTATTATTATTACTCTGCCTTTATTGATGGTGTGATTTAGTTATCTACTTACACTTTTTTTTTTTTTTTAAAGAGAAGTCTGTGCCTTCATTGGCCAAGCAGTCTCCTTGAGGAGGGGTGAAGCAGGAGTGAGTGGTCCTCAGCTGGGCTTCACAGGTTTGTAGGTGATTGAGAGCTTGCTCAGGTGGTGGGTTTGATTTCTCCCTGATTGAAGGTCATGCAATTGTAGATGCCCATCATGCTAGCCACCATCAAAGGCAGAATGATCATGACTTCAAGGGATAGGTGTTCATCACCTCCAGTTTCTCCTTGGGTGCAACCTCCTTCTGGGCCTTGCAGAGTTGCTTCCACAGAGATGCTGCTTCCTCTACAGGCCTCTCTTCTGCCTCTGATGCTGCCATGTACTGTGCAGTATATCAGCTGCCGATAGGACATGTTCAGGGTCTGACTGAGGTCCATGCAGTAGGTGAACTTGTGGAATGTCTACTTCTTCTGTTCCACTTCCATCAGTTTTTTGGTTCTTTGGAAGCCTTATTTACTTTTATACTTACTAATATTTTGCCTTGCTCAAAAAAATATCTGAGTGGCTCACATACATGGATATAAGATAGCCTGATAAAAAAAAATCTGAGTGGCTCACATACATGGATATAAGATAGCCTGATAAAATAAGCTACAAGAAGCAGAAAAAGAAGTATTGGGTAGTTGGCAGCAGCAGCTGAAAATGTGAGATGCTCTTTTTGTGAGGGTCTCCAGGACAGCTACATCTGGCAAGACTGGGCCTGTCCATCTAAGACTGGGAGAGTTGCCACTGGAAACATGGTGACTTCTCTTAACATCAGTTAAGTTCAGTTGCTCAGTCGTGTTCGAATTTTTGTGACCCCATGGACTGTAGCATGCCAGGCCTCCCTGTCCATCACCAACTTCTGGAGTTTACTCAAACTCATATCCATTAAGTCAGTGATGCCATCCAATCATCTCATCCTCTGTCATCCCCTTCTCCTCCTGCCTTCAATCTTTCCCAGCATCAGGATCTTTTCAAATGAGTCAGCTCTTCATATCAGGTGGCCAAAGTATTGGAGTTTCAGCTTCAACATTAGTCCTTCCAATGAATATTCAGGACTGATTTCCTTTAGGATTGACTGGTTGGATCTCCTTGCAGTCCAAGGGACTCTCAAGAGTCTTCTCCAACACCACAGTTCAAAAGCATCAATTCTTCGGTGCTCAGCTTTCTTTTCAGTCCAACCCTCACATCCATACATGACTACTGGGCAAACCAGTAGTCATGGAAATTTGACTAGACAGACCTTTGTTGGCCGAGTAATGTCTCTGCTTTTTAATGTGCTGTCTAGGTTGGTCATAACTTTTCTTCCAAGGAGCAAATGTCTTTTAACTTCAGGGCTGCAGTCACCATCTGCAGTGATTTTGGAGCCCCCCAAAATAAAGTCTATCACTGTTTCCATTGTTTCCCCATCTATTTGCCATGAAGTGATGGGGCCAGATGCCATGATCTTAGTTTTCTGAATGTTGAGTTTTAAGCCAACTTTTTCACTTTCCTCTTTCACTTTCATCAAGAGGCTCTTTAGTTCTTCTTCACTTTCTGTTATAAGTGTGGTGTCACCTGCATGTCTGAGGTTATTGATATTTCTTCTGGCAATCTTGATTCCAGCTTGTGCTTTATTCAACCCAGCATTTCTCATGATGTACTCTGCATATAAGTTAAATAAGCAGGTGACAATATACAGCCTTGACTTACTCCTTTCCTGATTTTCAACATATCTGTCATTCCATGTCCAGTTCTAACTGTTGTTTCTTGACCTGCATACAGATTTCTCAGGAGGCAGGTCAGGTGGTCTGATATTCCCATCTCTTGAAGAATTTTCCATAGTTTGTGGTGATCCACACAGTCAAAGGCTTTGGCGTAGTCAATAAAGCAGAAGTATAGGTTTTTCTGGAACACTCTTGCTTTTTGATGATCCAATGGATATTGGAAATTTGATCTCTGGTTCCTCTGCCTTTTCTAAATGCAGCTTGAACATCTGGAAGTTCACAGTTCATGTATTGTTGAAGCCTGGCTTGGAGAATTTTGAACATTACTTTGCTAGTGTGTGAGATGAGTGTAATTGTGTGGTAGTTTGAGCATTCTTTGGCATTGTTTTTTTTGGGGGATTGAAATGAAAACTGACCTTTTCCAGTCCTATGGCCATTGCTGAGCTTTCCAAATTTGCTGGCATATTGAGTGCAGCACTTTCACAGCATCATCTTTTAGGATTTGAAATAGCTCACCTGAAATTCTAGCACCTCCACTAGTTTTGTTGTATTGATGTTTCCGAAGGCTCACTTGACTTCGCATTCCAAGTTGTGTGGTTCTAGGTGAATGATCATACCATCGTGGTTATCTGGGTCATGAAGATCTTTTCTGTATAGTTCTTCTGTGTATTCTTGCCACCTCTTCTTAATATCTTCTGCTTCTGTTAGGTCCATACAATTTCTGTCCTTTATTGTGCCTCTGTTTGCATGAAATGTTCCCTTGGTAGCTCTAATTTTCTTGAAGAGATCTCTAGTCTTTCCCATTCTATTGTTTTCCTCTATTTCTTTGCATTGATCACTGAGGAAGGCTTTCTTATCTCTCCTTGCTATTCTTTGGAACTCTGTATTCCAATGGATATATCTTTCCTTTTCTCCTTTGCCTTTCACTTCTCTTCTTTTCACAGCTATTTGTAAGGCCTCCTCAGACAACCGTTTTGCCTTTTTGCATTTCTTTTTCTTGGGGATGGTCTTGACCACTGCCTCCTGTACAATGTCATGAACCTCCATCCATAGTTCTTCAGGCACTCTGTCTATCAGATCTAATCCCTTGAATCCATTTGTCACTTCCACTGTACAATTGTAAGGGGTTTGATTTAGGTCATGCCTGAATGGTCTTGTGGTTTTCCCTACTTTCTTCAATTTAGTCTGAATTTGGCAGTAAGGAGCTTATGATTTGAGCCACAGTCAGCTCCTGGTCTCGTTTTTGCTGACTGTATAGAGCTTCTCCATCTTTGGCTGCAAAGAATATAATCAATCTGATTTCAGTATTGACCATCCGGTGATGTTGATAAGTAGTCTTCTCTTGTGTTTTTGGAAGAGAGTGTTTTCTATGACCAGTGTGTTCTCTTGGCAAAACTCTATTTATTAGCCTTTGCCCTACTTCATTCTGTACTCCAAGGACAAATTTGCCTGTTACTCCAGGTGTTTCTTGACTTCCTACTTTCGCATTCCAGTCCCCTATAATGAAAAGGATATCTTTGTTAGGTATTAGTTCTAGAAGATCTTGTAGGTCTTCATAAAACCATGCAACTTCAGCTTTTCAGCATTACTGGTCAGGGCATAGACTTGGATTTCTGTGATACTGAATGGTTTGACTTGGAAACGAACAGAGACCATTCTGTCGTTTTTGAGATTGCATCCAAGTACTGCATTTCGGACTCTTTTATTGACCATGATGGTTACTCCATTTCTTCTAAGGGATTCCTGCCCACAGTAGTAAATATAATAGTCATCTGAGTTAAATTTACCCATTCCAGTCCATCTTAGTTCACTGATTCCTAGAATGTCGATGTTCACTCTTGCCATCTCCTGTTTTACCACTTCCAATTTGCCGTGATTCATGGACCTCATATTCCAGATTTCTATGCAATATTTTTCTTTTCAGCATAGGACTTTACTTCCATCACCAGTCACATTCACAACTGGGTGTTGTTTTTTGCTTTAGCTCTGTCTCTTCATTCTTACAGTAGCATATTGGGCACCTACTGACCTGGGGAGTTCATCTTTCAGTGTCCTATCTTTTTGTCTTTTCATACTGTTCATGGGGTTTTCAAAGCAAGAATACTGAAGTAGTGTGCCATTCCCTTCTCCAGTGGACCAAGTTTTGTCAGAACTCCCCACTGTGACCCGTCTATCTTGGTTGGCCCTACATGGGATGGCTCATAGTTTCACTGAGTTAGACGAGGTTGTGGTCCATGTGATCAGAACGGATTGTTTTCTGTGATTGTCATTTTCATTCTCTCTGCTCTCTGATGGAGAAGGATAAGAGGCTTATGGAAGCTTCCTGGTGGGAGAGACTGACTGAGGAGGAAACTGTGTCTTGTTCTTATGGGCAGGGTCATGCTCAGTAAATCTTTAATCCAATTTTCTGTTGATGGGCGGGGCTGTGCTCCCTCCCTTTTATTTAACCTAAGGCCAAACTATGATGGAGGTAATGAAGATAATGGCGACTTCCTTCAAAAGGTCCCATGAATGCACTGCTACACTCAGTGCCTCCAACCCTGCAGCGGGCCACCGCTGACCCACGCCTACACCAGAGATTCCTGGACGCTGATGCCCAAGGTTTGTTTGAGCCCTCTGAGCATCTCTGGCAGGCATCGGACCTGATTTTAAATGAAATTTTGCCCCTCCTACTGTCTTGCTGGGGCTTCTCCTTTGCCCCTGGACTTGGGTTATCTCCTCAAAGTCCTTCCAGCACCACCCAGCCACCACTTTGCCTTTACATCAGGGGTAGGCTATGATCTTGTGTAGACCAAGAGTTCAGAAGAATAGCAACTACCTGGCTTAGAGGGGAAAAGAGAGGTAGGTCTTTGGACTTTGCACCTTTGGATTCACTAGTCATAGCTTCTATGTTTTTCTATTTGGTAAGTAGAATGTTCATTAATAGAGGTATGAGCTGTGTTGTAAAGAGCTGGGGTAGAGAATAGAGTTGACATTAATTTTTCACAAACTTCCACTTCTCCTATCCATTATTTCTCTCCCTTTTGTCACCTCCAGGCATTGTCAAGTCTTTCCAGAGGCCATCATTTCATTTCAGTTCAGTCACTCAGTTGTGTCAGACTCTTTGCGACCCCATGGACTGTAGCACGCCAGGCCTCCCTGTCCATCACCAACTCCTGGAGTTTACTCAAACTCATGTCCATTAAGTCAGTGATGCCATCCAACCATCTCATCCTCTGTCGTCCCCTTCTCCTCACGCCTTCAATCTTTCCCAGCATCACGGTCTTTTCCAATGAGTCAGCTCTTCATATCAGGTGGCCAAAGTATTGGAATTTCAGCTTCAGCATCAGTCCTTCCAATGAATATTCAGGACTGATTTTCTTTAGGATTGACTGGTTGGATCTCCTTGCAGTACAAGGGACTCTCAAGAGTCTTCTCCAACACCACAGTTCAAAAGCATCAATTCTTTGGTGCTCAGCTTTCTTTATAGTCCAACTCTCGCATCCATACATGACTACTGGAAAAACCATAGCTTTGACTAGATGGACCTTTGTTGGCAAAGTAATGTCTCTGCTTTTTAATATGCTATACAGAGGCTATACATTTTCTCATTTCTCTTATTTCCTTACTAATAAGAGAAGTAAGTATTCTTACTATTACTTTGTCACTAATAAGGATTTTAGACATTGCTACTTCCAAGAAAGTTTTTATTTTAATGGCACTGGAGAGAATGAAAAGAATGAAAGAATGAAACTGTAGTAATAAGGTACGGTGGGAAACTCTATTGATAAACAGTGAAACTTAAAATGCAAAACAAAACACTCTCTATCCCCAAATCCTTAACTCAAATCTTAGAGAATTGCTACTGAAGAAGTTCTATCTGAGCATCTCAGAGCTTGCCAGAACAGACTCCTGAATCACAACTCTGACATTAACTAACAGGTCACTTAATCTCTCTGTACCTCAGTTTTCTTATCTGTAAGATGGGGATAACTATAGTATCCATCTCACAGGTTGCTGGGAGGAATCAATAACCTAATAATAAAAAGAACCATTAGATTTTGGTGGCCATGGTGGTTCAATTAAAAAAAAGAAACAACAGAGACTAGATATAAGAATGGTTCAGTCTTTTGATCACAAAATGTTTTATATGCCTAAGTTAACCACTGGCCACCAAAAGAGCCTCTTGATGAAAGTGAAAGAGGAGAGTGGAAAAAGTTGGCTTAAAACTCAACATTCAGAAAACTAAGATCATGGCATTCAGTCCCATCACTTCATGGCAAATAGATGGGGAAACAATGGAAACAGTGACAGACTTTTTTTCTTGGGCTCCAAGATCACTGCAGATGGCAACTGCAGCCATGAAATTAAAAGACACTTGCCCCTTGGAAGAAAAGCTATGACAAACTTAGACAGCATATTAAAAAGCAGAGACATTACTTTGCCAACAAAGGTCCATACAGTCAAAGCTACAGTTTTTCCAGTAGTCCATGTATGGATGTGAGAGTTCGACCATAAAGAAAACTGAGCACAGAAGAATTGATGCTTTTGAACTGTGGTGTTGGAGAAGACTCTTGAGAGTCCATTAGACTGCACAGAGCTCCAACCAGTCAATCCTAAAGGAAATCAGTCCTGAATATTCATTGGAAGGACTGATGTTGAAGCTGAAACTCCAATACTTTGGCCACCTGATATGAAGAGCTGACTCATTTGAAAAGACCATGATGCTGGGAAAGATTGAAGGCAGGAGAAGGGGATGACAGAGGATGAGATGGTTGGATGCCATTACCAACTCCATGGACATGAGTTTGAGTAGGCTCTGGGAGTTGGTGATGGACAGGGAAGCCTGGCATGCTCTAGTCCATGGGGTCACAAAAAGCTGAACATGACTGAGTGACTGAACTGAACTGAGTCACTTGCATCTTGGGGTCCCTAAAAGTTTTCACTGGTGGGCTGGGAGTCCAGCAGAACAGATTCAAAAGGTGGAAAGCAATATCCTTTTGTGATTCATCAAGTCTGATTAGCAGTTGGAATGTTCATGTCATGGATCCTATTTGATTAAGTAAAGGAAACCAACATTCTTCTCTCTTTGGCAATGATACACTGAGGTGTTGGGGTTGAACAGTCTACAGTTTGATGGCAGACCCATATTCCCCTAGCTTTCTTTTTAGCCTTGATCTTTAACTGCTGGATCTTGAAGTGAAGTGAAGTGAAGTGAAGTCGCTCAGTTGTGTCCGAGCCCACCAGGCTCCTCCATCCATGGGATTCTCCAGGCAAGAATACTGGAGTGAGTTGCCATTTCCTTCTCCAGGAGCTCTTCCCAACCCAGGGATTGAACCCGGGTCTCCTGCATTGGAGGCAGACGCTTTAACCTCTGAGCCACCAGGGAAGCCATGCTGGATCTTGAACCAGACCACAATTACAAAAGTCAGCTCAGCTTGGTGCTCTGTGATGATCTAGAAGGATTCAGGATAGGAGTGGGGTGAAGGGAGGTCCAAAAGGGAGGGGGCATATATGTATGGATATGGCCTATTCACTTCATTGTACAGCAGAAACTAACATAGTATTGTAAAGCAATTATATTCCAATTTAAAAAAAGAGCATAGCGGAGAGAGCTCAAGATCAAACATGAAGAGTGTGTTATGTAAAGAGTTGGATAGATGACAAATTTTGCGAGCCTCAGTTTCTCCATCACTAGAATGAACATTACAGAACTTCTTTCATAGTGCTGTTAGGAGGACTAAAGGAGATGGTGCATTTGAAATGCTTTGGAAATGATTAAAGATAGTGAAAAATTTTATTACTCTTTTGTCCTTGAAGTGAATTGACTCATGTCAGTGTTCCTAGAATGAGACCCAGACGGGTTCAGTGCCTCACCCAAGATGAATTAGAGGGAGAAGGTGATGTGCTTTGGGGCTATAACGGGACTGAGCTTAGCAATCACCTTCCACACTTGTCCAGCCTTGTGGATCCAAGTGTATGTTGATCAGAAACAGATGAGTTTATTGGTTTTTTTGTCTGCTTGGCTGAATTGTAAAGATCTGTGCTGTGTGTTGTATTAGATTCTATTCTGTGTCCAATCACTGATTAATTCTGCAACTCAGTTAAGTCATGTAAGTCTGGTGTCTACATGAAATGGGTGGCCTTGGCTCCACCTGTCCCAAAGAGAATTTGGAAAGTATAGGCAACTAAAGGGTTGAAAGTAAAAGGACTTCATGGAAGACGCTTCTGTTCTGGAGGCAGGATAACATTAAGTGCACAGGCTCCTGAGTCAGATGCCTGTGTGTAATCATAGCTCTGACACTGACTACTACATCTGTGAACTTCTCTGTGCTTTGGTTTTCTCATCTGAAAATTAGGGATAACAGTAGTAAGTTGGGATCATTGTGAGGATTTAATGCCAAACACCTTCAAATAGTGTCTCACCCAGGTGGCTGTTCTGAACATTTAACTATGGTAGAAGATGGTCTGTTCTTTGTCCCCTTGGAAGGTAAGTTTCCTGCAGGAGAAAACAATCAGGAATGACTGGGACACTTTGGTTCCTATTTTTTTTTTGGTAGTATTGTCCCCCATAAGTCTTTGGTAGGAGGACAGCTTGCCAAGTGCTCTGCCAATCTTTGTAAAAAAGTAGGTTAAAAATGTTTGAAGATAAAGCCCCCAATAGTAACCCTTTCCTGACTGTTTGCAGGGCCTGAAAAGCAGATTTATATTTACATGAATGGCTCAGACGCTAAAGCGTCTGCCTGCAATGCGGGAGACCGAGGTTCGATCCGTGGGTCTGGAAGGTCCCCTGGAGAAGGAAATGGCAACCTACTCCAGTACTCTTGCCTGGAAAATTCCATGGATGGAGGAGCCTGGTGGGCTATAGTCCATGGGGTCGCAAAGAGTCGGACATGACTGAGCAACTTCACTTTCATTTTTATTTTCATAGGGAAAGAAGCCTTCAGTGGCTGAATTAATGCATGCAATGATTTGCTCAGTGGTAGTCATATCATCACAATGGAAATCTCTCATGTTCTAGAACTGATGGACAAGGTTGTGTTGATCAGTTAAAATTCTACCTTTTATTTGTAGAGTCCACTTTCCCAAATGCTCTCTGTTCTCTGACCTGTTATTTCAAGCTCAGTGCAGATTTTGCCTATTTTGTAGACCATGAGCCTAAAACGCAGAGTCACATTTACTAGCCATTTTTACCACAAATAGTGATAATGGTTGTGCTATTTTGATACTAGTTGTGATAATTTTGGTTACCTCTTACTGGATAGAAATCCCACGTGGAGGAACTCTGAAGCATTTCATAGGAAATCATGATGGCCTAGGCCTGGTTTGGGAAGGGTTAGTTATTCATTATGACTGTTTGTAGGAAAACACAACCAACATGACAGTTTTGATATAGAATCACCCAAAGAATACCAATGTTGATGTAGTTGGACTCAAAAACTGTCCCAGTTGCCTGGGTCCCAGCTTTGTGTTGGAGCTGGTCCTGCCCTCAGGATATTTGGGTGTCCTTGCTGAGGCTAGAAGGAAAGGGAAAAGAGCTGGATGAGCAGTATCACCGGGAGCTCTGGATCCATGTGTGCCAAAGTGCTACTTGGAAGAAGGAAGGTGCCTTGCCGAGTCTCACTCCTCCCAAGGGCTCTCCGCATCCAAGTACTAGTTACTGGAAGATAGGAAAGCCTGGCTCCCTTGCTTTAACTTGGGGCAAATCAGAAGGGGGTCTCAACTCCCGAGCTCCTCCAGGACTGTCACAAAGGTGGCAGCTGCACCACACAGGTCAACTCTACCACCTGTCCATTTCTGTTTCACCCTCTCTCTCACAGGTATTGTTCCCAAGTGGAGTGGGACGGGACTGAATTTGTGCCCTAGGACGTTTGTTCCTGGTGCAGCAGTGAGGTTTCTAAGAAAGATTTGCATTGCTCTATCTTCCCTCCTAAAATTGTTTTTATGATTGCTCATAAAGAAAAGAGTTGTTTTTTTCTTTTTTTAATTTCCAAACATAGGTGAAACTTATCCAGTGGAATTCAGCGCTCTAGGCCAAAGAGGAGGAAAATGTCATTGTAGCCGTTTCTTATTGGCATCTGTAGTTAGGTCTGGAAGTGTGTTATTGTGCAGGGTATGGCACAGTGCAGTATTCATGGAAATTGTGGGAACATTAGGTATGAGCCTTGGCACTTCAGATACAGGAGTTGTGTCAACATTTGGGCCGTGGCATTCTCTTATCTCTTCCCTTAGCAAGCTTTATTCCCTCCTTATTTACTCCTCAGCCTTTCTAGAAGAGAATGTTTTAGAACCTCCGAAGGTCTTGTAGTGTATGCTGTGGTGGGCTTCCTAGCTTCCTGCTTCAAAACCTAGATAGTGTGGGTTCCTGCTGATTCATAGCTGTACTCTTTCTGGAACCAGTCCTGGATGAAGGAAGCTGCCTTGGCCAGTCTCACTCCTCTTAAGGGCTCTCTGAATCCAAGTATTAGTTACTGGAAGATAGGAAAGCCTGGCTCCCTTGCTTTAACTTGGAGCAAATCAGAAGGGGGTCTCAACTCCCGAGTTCCTCTGGGACTGTCACGAAGGTGACAGCTGCAACGCACAGGTCAGCTCTCCCACCTGTCCATTTCTGTTTTCTCCTCTCTCTCACAGGTATTATTCCCAAGTGTGGTCCCCAATTTGCTCTGCACCCAAATCTCTGTCAAGGTGTCTGTTTCCAGGAAATCTGATCCTTGGGGCCACAGTTAGGGATGAAGTGGTGACCCTGGTCTCTGATCCTTTTTATCTTTCCCAGAGATGTCCCCTAGTCACTTTTCCTCTCTTGATCTTGGAGGCAGGACTTCTGAGCCTGTCTAGGCCAATATTATTTACATGGAAAGTCTGGAAGGACACCCACTGAGCTGCCAACAGCAGGAGAGAAAGTGATGAATAAATTTCTATTTTACCTGTATAAACTTCAATATTGTCTAAATATTAAAATGGAAATACATAATGTATCACTTGTATAATTATTATATTATTTACTTATTAGTTGACTTTAGTATCTGAATGTGACCATCATACAGACCATATGTTCGCCATCTCCACCTTGTCTGGGTCCCTCCTTTCTTCCCTCCCCTCTCCCGGTCTGTTGAGACCTCATGTCACTGGTCCGCTGAATGTTTAGTGGAGGGGCTGTGGTGGGGTGGGGGGTGAAGGGTAGGGATGACTCCAAATCATAGGGGTCAGCTTCCTTTACCTACTTGCTGACATGAGTCAAAGCAGAACAATGCTCTGAACCCTTTACTACAATGATGGAATTTTCTTACTCTAGTATTTGAAGAAGTGTTTGCTAGTTTGTTACAAGGGGTAATTCACAGAAAGTGTCTAATGTGACTGGGAAAATGCTTCATAAATGATGATTATTTTACCATTATTATTGTTATGTTGTTGTTGTAGCTGAGTTTTGTATTAGAGCATTAGCTCGAGAGTTTTTTACCAGAAGGGCTCCCCTTCCTGCCCCTGGAATTCCACGTCAAAGCAGGAGAATTTAATGCAGGATGAGAGCTGCAGTGGGACTCTGTCCCTCTGGTTCCTTCATGCGCCAGGAGGCTGTGTCTGGTCCCTGGTCTGCTGAGTGGTTAGGAGGAAGGATGCACGGAAAGCCGCCCTTCTTATTGAGAGTTTCCTTTGGCATTTAGGGATACTTCTTTGGCTTTATCTATATAATGCAAGGTTTCAAAGACTGATCCTTTTCCACTGGGACAAGGATGAATTATTTCCATTTTGGGGAGAGCGAAGAAGAGTGACCCCTCCTCATGCTCACTCCCCTCTCTCCGCACGTGAGCCCTAGTCTGCTGTGTCTCTCCTCCAGGTAGTGCTGGCCACAAGATGTCAAAAAACAAGCATGCCGCAGAAACTGAACCTGTTAAAATAATTTACCAATTCAACAGTAATCCTAAAATGGAAACCCAGATCCCATGCTTATTGTTTTAAGAAAAGTTATCTCCAGCCCCTTTGCTTCAGTTTACTTATGTGGAACACTGAAGTAGCCAGACAGAGGCTGGAGGGATGGGAGTGAAAGTTTGTGAAGGGAGGCCTGGGACAGATGCTTCCTTATTACCTGTCTACCCCCATGCCCTCACAGTGCTGTTTGGGCCTTAATTGGCTAGGTTAATGAATGTGGCTGTATAAAGCAGATTATATGTAAATATAAGATGAATGAAAAATATGGTTCATTTGCTTTAAATAAGCTCTTCAAATAAACGTCCTCTTGGAAATCAAATGTTACAGTGCAGCTACCGTGATAGACAGACATGTGTAAAAAGGGGTAACTTTTGTTGCTCTGAGGCAATGTTTTCTAAATGTGTTCTGAGGAACCCAAACCAAAAAGATGTTGCTTTGAAAAAAGTCTTTGTATATTTGTCTGTGTGTGTATATATATGTATGTATATACTTGTGTGATCAACATGTTTGGGAAACAAAGCATATAATTTGAAAGAAGAGATGCTCTAAAAGTGAATTCACATACAGAAGGAAAAATAAATCAAATCACATAATCATTGAAGGTGGCCCCAAATCACATAATCATTGAAGGTGGCCCCACACATATTACTCCCTCCATAAACATTTATTTACTGAATAAAATAATCTCCCCCCAAAAAAACAAGAAAAAGAAGTAAAGATTCTAAATATTGACAAATGTTTCTTGCAAATAAAATGACCATCTCTTTGCAAAGTTCAAGATCCAACCTAAAAACTATTGTAATACTGCACAATATAATGGTATTTAAAGACCTCCCTCCCTTTGTCCCTTTTTCCTTTGGTAACCATATGTTTGCTTTCTGTGTCCATGAGTCTATTTCTGTTTTGTAAATAAGTTCTTTTGTATCATTTTTTAAGATTCCAAATATAAGTGATGTCATATGATATTTGAAAAAAAGATCTCATTCACAAAACAATGCTGGCAAATGTTACACACATGACAAAATCTAGAAAACTAACATAATATTTTTCATTAGTTACTTGACATACTTCTATGATACCTTTCTTCCCATATTCTTTGTGTACCTCTATCTATGACAACAATTTTGTAATCTTGTTTACAGAGAGAATAGAAAGATAATATAGTCTTTCTCTACCATTTTTGATAGAAATTTGTCTTTTATTATTGATAATTAAGAAAGTGTCAGTTTTGTGGCTTATAATTGCTAATGTCATAAATTTATAGGTTGTTGACAAACTTGGGACAATCTCTATCTGGTTTCCTTTGCATATGAGCTGCCAAATTTCCAGATGTTTCAAGTTTTCCAGTGTAGTAGCTCATCTTGCCTACTCTTTACATGGATGATTGTCATTAACCTCCGAGGATCTTGGAAGGGCCCCACAGAGAAGGACCCTGATGCTTAAGCATCATCCACTTTGAGGTAAATTTTCCTTTGTATAAGCCTCCTTCTAACCCCAAGCATTTATTTGGGAAAATTTCAAACTTAAGGAGAAGTTGAAAGACTAGTACAATAAACATTTCTATACCATTCACCAAGATTCACCAACTGACATTTTTCTACATTTGTTTTACATTTCTTTCTACATTTGCTACATTTCTTTCTTTCTCAACCTATACCTTCCTGCCTTCCCCATCTAGACACACACACACACACACACACACACACACACACACACACACTTCAGACTACCTCTTCTATTCTAGGAATAAGTGGATTTTCCTACATAGTCATGATATTATTCCCATGCTCAATAAATGTAACATAGATATAACAATATAAAGTTTCCCCCTACAGCCCTTGGGAAGAACAGCTTTGGAGACCATAGAACACATCTTGAACTAAGGAGAGTTGACAGGCCTAGGCCTGAAGTGGGCAACCAAGTGTGACAACCAGGATTCCTCATGTGGATTTGCTTCCCTGGAGTTACTTCATGGAGTTGTTAAGAAATTTTGTGAAGTTTTCTTTTTTTTTTTTTAAGAACTGTCTTTTGGAAGAGTACTAGAGAGGATCTGACTCTGTAAAGGTAATGATATCCAGAACCAGAGAGCCAGACAAGCTAGCAGAGGGGATGAGGAACCCTGGGCTTGCCATCCCAGCTGTGAACTGAAGTGCCCCAGGAGAGGGCCTAGGGAGGCACTGATGAGGTGGAACTGGAGGTGGCCACTGCTGAGAGCTTCCAGGTGTGGGGACAGACAGGAGAAGCCACGCAGCTGCTGCCACGGGTAGGAGCCTACACTGAGGCTGAAGACCCTGGCAGGAAGCGGTTTTGTTGGAAGCAGAATTTCCCATCATTCTCCTGCCTGGACAAGTGGGTAAGGGAGGAAGTTGGAATATCAGTTAACCTTTCTTTAATGTGATTTCCTCCCCGGTAAACCAGGGGACTGGATAAGATGACTGATTTTCATGACTTAAAAAAAAAAATGAACAAAACTAAGCCTTCTGTGGGAGCCTGATTAGGTAGAAGTACAGCTGCTCTACTTGAAGAGGAAGTTGGGGCCCCAAAGCCTTGCCAGGAACCCCACCCCCTCATCTTCCTCCACCTCTTGATGGCCCCTGAAGGGAGTTCTGGGTTTCTACAAACAGATTCCATCTGGAATTTAAAAAAACAAACAAAACAAAACAAAACAGAGGTCTAAAACATTTTCCTTATTTTAAACATGCAAATGCAGGCAGAAAATTGATAAGTTGGAATCTTGCATGGAATGTGAGTGCTGGTTTAGGAGGTACAGAAAGTGTCTCAGGACCATGTGTTTAGATAGCTGGTGGGGAGAGCCAACGAAGGCCCCCAGAGTCACTGGGACTGTTGACTTTGATCAGGACTAAGAGGATCAGATAAACCCCCCATTGAAGGACCCCAGAATTGCTGGGACTGTTGACTCTGATCAGGGCTAAGAGGACCAGATGAACCCCGGTCCTGTGTCTGTGAGTCCTGGCTATACGAAGTCAACAAAGCCTTGGGGTCCAAATCTGAATGCATCCCAAGTGCCTTAGAAAGACTTCGTCATTTCTGTTCTGCCTGTCACAGGTCTGCGTTGATACTGTGTGCACTGACTTTAGCCTTTAGGTTTCCTAGAAAATATGAGCAATTCTGGTAGTTTGGGGAAGCTCTGTCCTATCCAATTTTTGCTGTAGAAGAGGATCTGTTCCTTCTATTTTTGCACAAGATCCATGAGGAACATAGCTATACTAGACAGGACCTTATGCGTCCAGAAGGTTTTAATTTTCAGAGAGTATTTCATGATCCCATTTGATTCTCACAACAAATTAGAAAAATTAGGCTCATTTTTTAGATGGACAAACAGAAGCCGAAGAGCAGGTAAGTGACTTCTCATTCTATGTGGCTGATACCTGTTGAAGGTGGGACTGAATTTTCTGATTCTGCTAGGCCATCCTCAGATGGCCAGTTCTGTCTAGATACTAGATCAAGTGCAGGTGCCTAAAAAAGTGTTGTGTGGCTGTGGCTTCTGTTGGGAAGGTTAGCCAAAGGCAACTTAAAGGCAGAATTATGACCCCTTGGCACCAAGTACCTGCTCCAGTCTCCAAACTCCACAGCACATGCTGGCATCCCCTGGCGAGAGTTGCGCTCCCTGCTCCTGCCCAGCCTCCGGCTGTAACTGGTTTTCCTCTTACTCCCTGGGGCAGCAGGATGTGGCAAGCGACTACAGACTTTAATACTGCTCCTAACTCCGCTGCCAACAGGTTATGTGTCTTGGGCAACTTCTCTGAGCCTCAGAGGATACTGGACTACATCCTTGTTTCTCAAAGTGCCATGCTTGGGCCACCTGTGACAGAGATGTGTGTGTGCAGGCAGATGCCTGGGTGACTTTCAGTCCCACTGCACCAGAGTCTCTGGGGCTGGGCTACAGGCTCCTCTAGTGATTTGGTGGCCGTCACTAGACTAAAGAATCCTCAAGTGTCCTTCCAACTCAGTTTCTCCTTTCAGCAGTAACTCTTTGCCTTGACCGTGGGCAGGCTGAGGTTTCTGTAGGGAGAAGGTGGCACTTGATTTCTTGATTTAACTGCAGATTTAAGAAGCTATTTCGGGCAAAGACTTGCGAAAACTTGAGAGTCTAAGGAGGAATTTACCCAACAGGTGGTACAAGTATGGCATGAGAAGTTCTCTGTGCTTGTTTCAGGAACTGCTGTAAAGTTCTTAAACTCTGCTTATGCCAAGCAAAGGTGTGAGGATTGTCTTGCCTCTCATCAAAGTCAAAATAAATGACTCTTCTGGGGAGATGCCTCTTGCCCTCTTCTGCCTCTCTCTCTTAATTCAGGTGCTATCTGGGGATTGTGCCCAAAAGAAGATTTAAGTTCTTCCTTCCATTTCCCTTGGCAGACATGGATGAAACAACTTACTGTATTGACCAAAGAAGTGAGACCAGAAGCACTGGGATAAGGAAGAAAGCCAGCAAGAGTCACATTTAAAAATACACGCAAAACTTTTATAACTGTTAATATTATAATTGTTTTATGCCCTCTTAGATTTCACATTTTATAAAGTCTGCCTTCCAAACTGAATATGATACTGCCATGTAATCAGGTTGCATACAGCATCTTACAGAAAAACCCAAATGAACTTCTTGGCCAACCCAATAACTATAATAGCCTAAAGAGCTAGTTTTGGGATTAGACTCATGAATCAGTGTTAGATAGGTGATGCTTATGTGCTTGAATTTGGATATTTTAATATGTTGGGAGTTGATAAAGTTATCAAAAGTGTCATGGCAAGAAGTCAAATCCTAAAGGGAGGCCACTTAATCAGTTCAGTTCAGTCACTCAGTTGTGTCTGACTCTTTGCAACCCCATGAATCGCAGCACGCCAGGCCTCTCTGTCCATCACCAACTCCCAGAGTCTACCCAAACCCATGTCCATCGAGTCAGTGATGCCATCCAACCATCTCATCCTCTGTTGTCCCCTTCTCCTCCTGCCCCCAATCCCACCCAGCATTAGGGTCTTTTCCATTGAGTCAACTCTTCGTATGAGGTGGCCATAGTATTGGAGTTTCAGCTTCAACATCAGTCCTTCCAATGAACACCCAGGATTGATCTCCTCTAGGATGGATTGATTGGATCTCCTTGCAGTCCAAGGGACTCTCAACAGTCTTCTCCAACACCACAGTTCAAAAGTATCAATTCTGCAGCGCTCAGCTTTCTTCACCGTCCAACTCTCACATCCATACATGACCACTGGAAAAACCATAGCTTTGACTAGACGGACTTTTGTTGGCAAAGTAATGTCTCTGCTTTTAAATATACTATCTAGGTTGGCCATAACCTTCCTTCCTAGGAGTAACCGTCTTTTAATTTCATGGCTGCAATCACCATCAGCAGTGATTTTGGAGCCCAAATATATAAAGTCTGACACTGTTTCCACTGTTTCCCCATCTATTTCCCATGAAGTGATGGAACCAGATGCCATGATCTTAGTTTTCTGAACGTTGAGCTTTAAGCCAACTTTTTCACTCTCCTCTTTCACTTTCACCAAGAGGCTCTTTAGTTCTTCACTTTCTGCCATAAGGGTGGTGTCATCTGCATATCTGAGGTTATTGATATTTCTCCCAGCAATCTTGATTCCAGCTTGTGTTTCTTCCAACCCAGCGTTTCTCATGATGTACTCTGCATATAAGAGTGGTTAGTATTTATAGCTTATATGGAAATATAACTCCTACTCACCCAAGACTTCAGAAATGATGGGCTTTTGATAGAGAAACATGTGACCTGTAGGATTTAATGTGAAGTACAAGTGTTGGCAAGTTAGAGGGACATCTTGCTGCATAAACCTTGGTTATCCATTGTCTCTTTATGTGATTCAGAATTTATCACTGTTAGCTAATGCATGTAGAGTATTATTAACTACTCTTGAGATGAATTTTAGGTCTACTCTTTTCTGTGGGGTCCAGAATGCAGTAGTTTGGAAATGGATTCTGGTCAAGAAATGAGCATGACCCACTGGAACAATAAGAGGTGCTGTTCAGAGCAGGGAAATAGAATTGGTCCCATCAGAGTTCCTATGCTTTTATTTTCATTCTTTAATTCTTCAACGATCACACACAGAAGTTCCAAGGCCAAAGTTGCAAGTTGTTTCAGTATCCTGGGATCTTATTTAGCAGAGCTAAGGAGATTCAGGTTTATTTTAAATTGTTAGGCTCATTCTTCTGAACCTCTTATCTCTCCTGTGTGGCCATTCCAGTGTCTACCCCTAAGCAGCTTCCTTGTAGCCAGCCAACTGATCCCCGGCATCTATGGTTTAGCAGACTTCTGAATTCCAGTCTTCAATTTCAGCTGCTGCTGCTTTCTCCTGCCCAATGATCATGCTGAAATGAACTGTTCAGGTGGAGTGAAAATATATAGAGAGAGGTCTGTAAGTCTGAGTCAGTAGAAAAGTCTGCAGAAGTGAAGGCTCCCTGAGATGTGTGTTAGTGGTGGGAGCAGCAATGTAGGGTGATGCTTATCCTGCCAGGGCTGCTGTTTCGACATAAAACATCTTAAATTTGGGTTTCATATAGTTAGAACGGGGTTCCCAGGTGGCTAAGCAGTAAAGAATCTGCCTTCAACGCTGGAGACACAGGAGACATGGGCTCGATCCCTGGGTTGGGGAGATCCCCTGAAGACGGAAATGACACTCCACTCCAGTATTCTTGCCTGGAGAATCCCATGGGTAGAGGAGCCTGGTGGGCTATAGTCTATAGGGTTGCAAAGAGTTGGACACGACTGAAGCAGCAGCACGTGCACACATAGACTATTTTGCATTTACTGTTCTAGCTACTTTAAAAAATAATTGTTCTTAAAAAGTTGCTTGATTTTCCATTTATTTTTTAAATTATAAACGATGCATAGCATTGCTGATTGTTTGAGAAGTAAAGATAAGGGAAAATAATCAGCCATAATCCCTAACACAATTATTATTTTTGTTTATTTCCTTCTGTTCTTTTTTTATACATATGCTTTTATCTAGTTGTAATCACAGTGAAATGCAATTTCTAGCCCCTTTCCCACTTAGCATATGTCACTTGCATTTTTCCGTGTTTCTGTATGGTCTTTATCCTCCTAATGGCTTCATAGTGGTCCATTGTAGTGTAACATAATTTACTTAACCATCTACCTATTGTTATCATTTTTATTGCTTCCAATTACCTAATGTTATAAAGCATATTGTGATGGGCATCTTTGTGCATATTGTTTTCCCATATTTGGGTTATTTATTGCATTTTTTAAAAAGTGTCAATCAGGAACCAAGATATTTACTCAACAGTTGAAATTACATTTGAAGCTAATGGAAATGGGGCATTTATTAACAATTTGTTGGGTCTTCACCATTCCATAAATTGAGGGGAACATGCAGTAGGAAGGTATTAGCATAATCATAAGTGTTTAGACATCTGAAAAGTATCTCTGATTCATTCAGAGGTCCTGGGTGTTGTTAGACTCTTCTGTCCTTAGCGACATGATTGAGTACTTTGAGGCTGGTCTTCATTGTGCCATTGCAATTTCAATGCCATATGCAGATACATAACAGGCTATGTGAAAGGGTGAAAAAAATCAGCATATTCTTTGGTCGCCATCCCTCAGAAGGGATACCAGTGATTCCTCTTTATCTGAACTTCTCCTAAAGGTGTGAATTTTGTGGTTGTCACAGTGATGCAGTTTTTGTCATGTTAATTGTCAGTAATATAAACCTTAGTGAGTGTCCAAGTGAAGGCTGTGATCTCTGGCTTAATACTCCTGAGGCACTGGATGTATTGGTCACTCCCATGCCAAGTACAGGCTTGTCACTACAGTGACAGTCTCTATTTTTTTCGAGAGTTACAAAGGTTTTTATTTAATGAAACATGCTTAAAACTAGAACATTTTTCTGTCTCTCTTTTCACCTCTCTTTTCCTGACTGAACTTCATTCCCTCAGTGTGAACGTGTAAGGGTAAATTTGGGGAGGCAAGGAAGCAGGGTTCACAGTAGTGGGTCTCTGTGAGCTAACAGCAGGGATGAAGAATAAGCATTGCATTTTTTAAATGAGGGAAAAATCAGGAAAAAGGCATGCATAAAGGATTTATCCTTTCCATGAAAACATTGATTAATGAAATCTAGTATGAACGAGGTGTCACGCCCTTTAAATATTAGATTTCATTCTTAGTGGATAGTAGGCTTCTGAAAGGAGATATTCTGCCTCTGCCGGCTCTTTATAGACACAAATGTTTCATGCCCTTGCACTGATCAAGGATGCAAATGCCTCAGGTAACCGAATCACTGGACAGGGTGAAACACTGTGCTAG
Organism: Giraffa tippelskirchi; assembly: GCF_054371585.1. Classification (NCBI taxonomy): domain Eukaryota; kingdom Metazoa; phylum Chordata; class Mammalia; order Artiodactyla; family Giraffidae; genus Giraffa; species Giraffa tippelskirchi. The sequence goes on from NC_137278.1 coordinate 59,930,034, forward strand.
ACAGATGTGTTGTCAGGAAAGGGCTTTTGCTGATAAAAGGGACAGCTGCCCTCGGGATGGGGAGGTGGAGGGGGGAGAAGGGGAATCAAGCAAGAGGGAAGGAAGTATGCAAGGGAAGGTGACCCAACCACACGAAGCCAGTCTCTCGAGCCCCCAGCTGGGAAACTCTACCAGCTTGCTAGCTCTTCCGGTTCTAGCAGAGCTGGCCAGACATCTGGCCTCTATTCTAATTAAAGTGGGCAACCAATTTGGTGGCTGTAGTGAGGAAAACAGCAGTGAAATCTTGATGCCTGTAAGGTCATAACAGGGCCCCACATAATTCTTCACGACCGAGGCTTTGCCAAATCATATCCATTTCCTAAGAGCCATTTAATTCAACTCCGCTTAGAGTTACTGAGTGCCAGTTATATACAAAGCCCAGAGCTGGGCCCTCAGGAAGCCCTTGTCTTTTGGGGAAGGCAGACAAGGGGACAACAAACTATGTCAGAGAAGACCGATTGAAAGGCCATGGTGGAGAATATTCAGGGTTCTGTAGAAGTGTAGCAGAGAGAGTAATTTATTCTTATTGAGAAAATCTGGGGAGGCTTCCTGGTGGAGTTGACATTTTCTCTGAATTTGGGATTTTGAAGTCAGGTTCCAGGCAAACATTCTGTAGGATTGTGGTGGTCAGAGAAACAAATTGTTTAAATGGAATTTTCCACCTGGAACTCTCCTCTCTTCTGGGAATAAGACAAAAGACTCATTCCAGTATAGCCACAGAATTTCCCACATTTCATGGGTAGCAACTCAGGCCCTGTGACCTCTAAGACTAGGAGTTAAACAGATGCAGCAAACCCGGAGCCTGGCTTTTCATAGAACTCCAATTGTCGGAGAAGGATCCTGTTAGTCCCTCGATATCTGGCTTTTGTTTATGCTCCAAACAGTGCATATGGTAACCTGTTACTATCAGGAATAATTAAACCCAATCGACCCAAGTTATCTCCTGCTAGGTAGTTAACCTGACTTGGCTCTGTTGGTGGCATTGGCGACCAGCAACGTGAGAGCTGCCCATCTCCATATACATGAGCCAGTTGGAGCCGATTTGCTTAATTGTTTTCTTTCCTCCCTGCCCCCTCTGACATTCTTTCCCCCACCCTCTCTCGGAGTGCCAGAGGACTGGTTGTCAAGACTGTGCCAGGGATCTGCAAAACTCTGATTTTATCTTTGTTACTGAGGGCGAAAATGACCTGTTATGTATATTTCATAAGAAAATGCATTTTGTTTGTAGCTCTACAGTCAGCCCTCCCTTTCCCCCTCCTAATAAGCTCATGTCAGAGCTCTGAAGTAAGTTTGCCATAATGGTAGCCTAAAGGACATATTTTGTAAAAATGAAAAATGAACATATTATTTATATATCAATAGTGTAAGAAGCATTGATCAACGCAAGCAGCCTGATGTTTTGCTTCTTTATTTTCCTTCCAACCTTCCTCTACCTTCCTCTGCTTCCCCCTCACTTCTTGCTTCAGGTGCCTGTGACACTCTTACCATTTAGAAAGAGAGTTCTAGCCTGTCCTGGTCAGTTTGTGCTGGGATTTGGTCTTTAATGTGGAGCCTTCAACGGCTGAGCCTCCAAAATGACTCTCTGACAGCCAGCCATTAATTACCATCATCCGCGTCTAATTCATTCATCCCTCTCCCTCTCATGTAGAGGGACAGCTAGGGCTGAGGGCACTCAGGGAAATGTAGGCATGATTCCATGTTCTTTATGCAGAGAGGGCTGTTGGAGACTTTGTTGGATGCAGGGGCTTTAATTGAATTGGCTTGCCAATAAAGCTGTTGTCATTCAGTAAGTGAATTTGTTGTACTACTCGAACCACAGCTGCTGCAGACAGCCCGGAATTTCCTGAAGGCAAGCCAGGCCCTGGGCTTGCCTGGGTTCAGCCTTTCGACTTATCCTGAAGGCCGTGCAGAGCGTGGCCCCATGGGGGTTGGTTTTGGCACCCATTTGGATGGCCATGAGTTGCAGGGGTAGGCTAGAACCTGATGAGCCAGTGGGGTGTGACCCTGAGGGATTTTGCAGGGAACAGGGAACCCATAGGAATGTTAGGGGCAGTAAGTGGTGAGCAGGAAAGCCTTGCCCACCACAATCGGGTGTTTTTTTCAGTTCCCAGATGGCTGCTGCCCTTGGCTCCATCGAACTAGTCATAAGAGGATATCACTTCCCATTGTAAAAAAGAAATTGAGAATATGACAGTTAATATATTTGTAGAGCCTTGTTAAAGAGGTCGAGTGGTATTGAGGAAATACCACAGCATTAGAACTGGCATTTGTTACTGGGAGATCGTTGGGCCAGAAATACTCTACCTCTCCCCACAGTTTATAAAACATGGCAAGATTGGCAGGTTGTGTGATTTATGATGGCTTTAAAGTAACATCAAGATTGAGGAAAGATTTTCAAGGGACTGCAGGGCCATTTTATTTTCTGCATCTAAGCACATGCATGTAGTTGGCTCAAGTGAACGAGAGCAAGACTGGCAGGTAGATTTTCATGTTTTGGTGTCTTTACAATTTAGATCGGTGGAGATCTCTTGTTGAACTCTTCATTCAAGTTATTTTTCCTCCTTGTAATTTGAAATTCTCTGACCGGTGCCCAGATCTTTTCAGGGATCCCACTCTCCCATTGTGAAGAGTTCATAAAACAGAAGGCTCTCTAGTCTGCTTTCAGTTATTCAGGAGCAGAGGATTTTTCAGCCCTTTGTACCTGTTCTCTATCATCTACCTACCTTTTAGCCATTTTGCTGTATCTTCACCAGGAAGTGGGAGGGAAAAATCCCTCTGAGTCAAATTTTATTTGACTGAAATTCTAACAACCCAGAAACTCTTTAAGATGATCCTATGTATTGGCTCTGTTCTTGACCTGACAAGTGAGAACTGAATTGATATGTCAGATATATGACTGTCAGATTATAAGGGAAAAAGATGGTAGAGCATGGGAAAGAGACTTTGGGATTCTCTATCAACAGGAATACATTTGGAGTGAGAAGAGAGCAAGGTGGAGTGTGTATGTGCTTGTGTGTGTGTGTGTGTGTGTGTGTGTGTGTGTGTGTGTGTGTGTGTGTGTGTGTGTGTGTTTGTAAAAGAGAGACAGAGGGAGAGAGAGACAGACATAAAACGAGACACATAGAGAGAGATGTGTGTGTGTGTGTGTGTGTGTGTGTAAAAGAGAGACAGAGGGAGAGAGAGACAGACATAAAACGAGACACACAGTGAGAGATGTTGAGAGAGAGGTTATTTTGATGTGTGACTTTGGGGTGAAACAGATAAAATGATGTCCCTAATGCTAGTCAGTGAATGCATTAACTGTACCTTGCTCCAGGTATAATCATGCCTCTATAGACTCTTCTCCCAAATTTAATCATGGTAGAGGATGTAAATATATTAAGTACTGTTTCATTGCAAGAAGGTAGATTGCACTACAGGTAAAATTTAAGGTTCATCTTCAGAAGTTTCAGCTTAGGCTAATTTTTTTTCCCCCCAAATTGGTTAACTTTTAAAGTCAGAGCCAAATTTAAGTTATGTGAGTTGAAGGCAAGATCTTTTTTCCTCCTTGCAAATGAGAAGTTTGTCCGTTCAAGCCACAGATGTTCTGAAACAATAAGAAAAAGACAAAACAAATGAAAGTTATTCCTCCAAATGGCACAAGCATGCCTCCTCAGTACAGGATTTTGGTGGCTGCTCTTTTCCATTCCCACCATCTGGCCTCTTCCTTTGTTTTCTATCCTCTGGGCTTTGTGTCCTTCCTGCTATTCCCTACTTCTTCTCCCTGACCTCCGTACTTCCTTTTTCTTCCATATGTCTCAATCTTTTCTCCTGCTTATTTCATACCATCCTATATCACATTATCTAAGAATAATGTTCAAATTTAAAGTGGTCTTACCTCCACACACACAGTTTCCTTAACCTGCTTCCCCAGATGCTTCTTCTTCCTTCCTTCATGTTGAGGGGTTTGCACAGCTGGTACCCACTGAGGAGGCCACCATGACCCTGGTGATTTGCTCCCAGATGCTGCTTCCCACCAGCTACCGTCTTGGGTGGAGGACTTAGTTGAACTTTCCAAGGTAATAAATTCAGGGAAACCCAGCTGAGACCAGCCCATAATATTCTTCATTTGGGGTTTCTGCTTTTCATAATGAATGCCTTTCTGTACTTCTCTTTGATACGTGGAATTAATGTCTCCACTTGAACTGGAAATGCTAAACTGATGGTAGCCTCTCGAGGATTTTGCGTCTTGCTCTGACACCTTCAGTGACTTCATCAGAATTTAGGTGTATTAAGGGATTAAGGAGTTTGGCTTCACGTGTATCAAGTTCTCAAGGTGTTCTCAGAGCATGTTCCTCAGCCAAGTCCTGATGGTCCCTATGGGAGAAAACTGTTCACATGCCAAATGAACACATTTCAGTGGGAAACCTCATGACAAACCAACATAGTACTTGAATCATTTTCTAGCAGTGGCTATGGTAAATGGTTATGGAAAAAACATAATTGATCTCCCCCTGCTTTGTTAAGCATTGTTTTCACTTCTCTTTCCAAGATTCAGAATTCTGCTTTGGTTCCCTTGTTGCTTTTCTTCTCAAGCTGAGGTACGTGGGGGTGAGGTGGTGGTATGCTGATCAAACCTTGGGGCCGTAGGATAAATGTGGTGATTTCCCCAGAGTATTTATTTTACTGAAGGGTTTTTGAGGAAATGTTAATTAATGGAAGTATTATTATTATATTATAAATTTGAATACAAAATTTGCATTAGTTTGAAACAAAATCAGGAAACTTCAAAATTTTGCTTGAACATGTTCAATGTTATCCTTTGTCTGGGCCCTCAGAAGTGTGATTTCACTCTTCTTGGTATGAGGAGTGGGAACTTGCATGACCCTTGAGCCCATCACCCAACTAGGTTTCTTGTCAGAGCTGAGAAAGATCGATTGTCTGACAGTGGATCTCAGTATCTTTGAGCATGAATCTTATTGTATATATCACATCAACTTCAATCACTTGTGATATTGATGCATGTATTAGCAGTTGTGTTATATGCAAGTGTAGGAAGGTTAAAAGACTTTGGCCAATTTAATCTCTTCATGGTTTATGAAAATATCTTGATGTTCACAGAGGCAATCCACAGTCATTTGCGGACATGACATTTATGTGAGGATTATCTCAGCTTCTTAAATTCCAAATTTCCATTTATCTGATTGTTCAGTGGTCGTGATGAATTGGAAACCTATTTAACCAGGTCCTAAACATCAGCTCTTAGATCAGGCTTGAGCAACATAGGCAGAGTGGGCACTCTTGGCCAGGTAACCTATTGATTTCATCAGGGCTTTGGCCCTATGCTCTGATGTAAACTTCTGTTCTTGCTGAAATCTGCACTAGCATGGGTCACAGCTCCTTCTGGCTGAGGGCTTAGCCCCAAAGCAGTCTGCTGATCCCTTTAATACTTTAGCCCCACCCTCTGAGCTCAGTCTTTTAGTCTCACCTTTTGAGATGAGAAGAAGTGCAGGTCTTCAAGGAAGGGTCAGTGAAGAGGATGTTTCTCTTTAAGGCTAGAGTTGATGTAAGATGCCCACCTTGGCCAACCTACAAAGGTAATGGTCCCAGGTTCAGTGGCATGGGGTTATTAAGAAAGAGGAGTTTGAGTAAATGAGATTTGAACAAGCACGAGACCCAGACACTCCACATTTCATCACCTTTCTCTCATCACAGGGAGAAGTTTGGGAGTGGGAAAAGGGGAAGAATTAGGGCCCCAAGGCCAGTTAGTGTAGAGCAGGATGTGGAGAGAAGTTTAATGGAAGGAGCTATCAGGTTTCTTCTGATTAGTGTGGGACTAACCTTTTATCCCTCACCATAGGAAGGCCACTGCCAAGAGAGGGAGTGATATACATGATGCCTCCTTTATTTTTTATTTACTTTCAAGGTTCTTAGGTGTGGTAAAGTGGCTCCATTGTGGTGGCAAATGCATTGTTCTCCCAAAGTGGTTTTGGATTGTGTGTGGGCTTCACTAGCAGGGCACCTGGTGTTGACATTTGCATGATCCACGAGGAAAGGGTTTGCTGAGCAGATTAGCTATGGGAATAAGACTACAAGCGAGATTGTTCCTCTGCCTGAGAACAAACTGTTTTCTAGCACTTCAGTAGCACCACTGACGTACAATTTTAATGTGCTAATGGCAAGTGATTATTACTAGTGAGTTCACTTGAAAGAAATAAAATAGGCTTTTCTGTTCCCTAGTTCAGACATCTCACTAACTGAGACTTGCCGGGTGCTCAGAACCAGAGAGGTGTGACGGGAATGTTCTCTCAGCTTTTGGGCACTGAGCATGCATTCAAGAAGGGTTCCTTTCCTTCAGAAGGAAAATAAATGACAACATTCTGTTTTGGGGCTTGAAACCGCATGACTGAAAACATAAAGGTGACAACTGTGATATGCTTTTTAATGAGGGCAGAGATGTCAAGAGAAACCAGCCTCCTAGGAACAAAACAATATTCTGTCAGGTGCTGTGGACTTAAGACCTTTTTCTCTCTTGGAATAATGTCTTTAAAAATAACCAAATTTTCCATTCAATAGAAAAATGTTCATACCTTCCTCTCCATCAATATGAGTTGTTGTCATCGAGCACAGGGCACTAGCAAGCCATATTGATTTTGGAAATTAAAATGGGAATGTTCAAGAACGTTTTCGAAGAATTATATGGGATTTTAGCCATCTGAATGGCTTTCTTTTTAGGGTCAGTGAGAGTATTCTTGCTAAAATGTAGCCCATTGCTTTAGAAATAGTTTCCTTAATGTCTTTCTTGTCGCCCCTACTGGGTCTGTGCAGGAAATGTAAACCAACATACAATATGTGTGTTTATTTTCATGTCCCATTTTATGGGAAATTGGATGGGGTATTCCACTGAGGCTTCAGCTATGAACTGTTGACAATATGGGGAGAGCAGGGCATGCTATTGCTGAAAGAGTTTTCCAGGGAAGAAGGGGTTTCTGAAACCTTTGTGAGCTATGGGGAAGAGCCAGTCCTGCCTGCAGGAGTCCCATTACTCAGAGGTGAGGAGGGAGACATGCAGTAATGAAACTGGCTGGTGAGCTGCTGAGCCTTTGAGCAGCATCCTCACTCTGCAGCCCAGTTGCCAACACAGTAGAGTAGGTTTGCGGTGCCACACCTCATCTTGTGGGATGTTACGTTTGGTACTGTGTGGTCTTCCCTCCCCTGCTAGCCACAGGAAACTCAGGATACCAAACACCCAATCCAAAGCCCATAAGGTGTCATTAACCAGGCAGGGGGCAGAGTTACTCTGAGGATCCCTGCAGAACTGGAGAGGCTATAGATTGTCAGACCAGTCATATCCTGGCCATGTGCAGGTGGTAGTTAAATAGAACCTTTTCCTGGGATCCTACTGGAAAAGCAATTTAAAAAGTGTCTGGGTAGTGTGGGGCCTGGGCAGAGTATGTATGTGTGTCAGTGTGTTTTCCTGTAGAATGTTTGAAATCTCAGGGCCAGGCCCATCTGTAAGACAGCAGTAGGTGTCAGTGGGAATGCAAGTTCTTCCTACAGAAGAAAGGAGTTAGTATGTTTGCATTTTAAGCTCATAAACAGCTGTAGCTTGGACCATCATCACAAGCACATTGGGGCTGGAGGCACTAAGGGCTGCTGTTTGCCAGTGCACTGTGGCAATTTCCAAGCTGTAGACTGAAATACTGTATAAACTTCCAATTTGATTAGGATTTTGTCTTGTGTTTCTAAACAAGTAAATTGAGGAGTGTCAAATTAATTTTGTAGTCTTGGTCACTTTTTAATTCCGGTTGGCTATCTCAGCCTAGATTTGTACAAATACTGATTCCAGGAAATAGTCAAAAAGTACTAAACTTGGTAAATAAATGTGTTTGTTTTACAAATAGATTCAAGATGAAACACCCAGCACTTCTCCAGGGCATTTCTGTTCCTGCCTGTTCATTTTAGCAGCTTGACCAAATGAATTCCCTTCCCTAAGTATAGTATTTAAATGGACTCCTGGCATCTGATGCACTGCCTGCTGCTCCAGTTCCCTAGGAAAGTCATTTAAATAAATTTTGACTATCTAGCACCTACTATGGAAGCCAATCCATTAAAAATCCTGGTCACTTCTCTCTCTCTCTCTAATTTTAGACAAACCATGTGGAATTATTAGCGTTTGAAAAAAATCATCTTATCAGAGCTGAAAGTTTTGGATTTAATTTTTAACAATTTTTTTTCCCTTTTCTAGACTTTCTAAATGAACAAAGACAAATAAGAAAAGGTTGCCATGAGAATTCAGCAAACTGTCAATGGAGATTTCACTACTAAATGAAACTCCACTTCAGCTTTCAGAGGGAAGATTTACAGCTCCCCCCACTTCTTCCAATCCCCAGCTTTCGCTCTATTCTGCTCTTCCCATGCCCAATATGAGAAAGTAAAAGAACACTGACAGGTGTCTTGCCTTCCAGGAATTTGCAGTCTGGCTAAGGAGACAGGCTCTACCCAGTCAGAGGGTAGCTTGTGTGATTTGGGTTGTTTGCTGAGTATGAAATGAGGGTGCAGAGTGGAGAGGGTAGAAAGATGACTGTGCACCCATCAGGGACCAGGATTTGGGGGCATTAAGTTTTCTAAAGGAATAGTGAGAAGTGGGAATACAGAGAGTAAGGAAGGAGATACTGGCAGTAGCACAAAGATGGTGACTATAAGAGGAACAGCATCCACAAAAGAAAGAAGTGGAAAGCAAAAGTTCAAGTTGGAGGGCAGAGACTTGTCCAGCTTGAATGCATCCCCCCCAAAAAAGGGGATCATGTCATGGAACTGTTGGAGACAGGGCTGGAAAAGGCATGTGGGGCTAGTCTGGGAGAGCCCTTGAGGTCGGGTTAAGGAGTTTGGATTTTCTGGTGTGGCTGGTGCAAGGGGGATGTGCCAAGAAGTGGTGGACTACAGTGAATGAAGCCCAAGGTAGAAGCTCCTGTTCTCAGTGTCCTTGGGCCTTGAGTGATGCATATGTCAAATCACAAAGTGGGTCACTAGAATGAGAGCTTCCTAGAGGCAGGAGGTCAAAGCATTTCTCCACATGGTGGGAGGTAGAGGATGCTGCAGGCTGGGAAGGTGTCTAGGAAGAGAGGAGGGTTTTGTGAGGTGGAGGGAGTGGTCCTAGGTAATACTTAGATTCACCTCTTATCATAGAAAGATGATTATTAAAGCAACATTAGATCCTACCTTGGCAGTCAAAATGTATGAATAAAAATACATTGGTTGCCAAATTTACTTCCTGTTCCCTTTCTTCCCGTTCAAAATAGTAATTGGTGCTTCCCCCCGACCCCCAAACAGATGTTCTCAATTTTTTAGCACGTTGTGAGGTTGCAGAGTGTGTCTTGGGGGCAGCAGCTGGTGATAACATCTTTTCTTTTTTATTTTCTGGCTGTGGGTTGGAGGTAGATCAGGATTTAGAAATGAGGAAGCCGTGTCTTGTGGTCCTGCATCCTGACATCTCACACTGCATCTCAGGTAGCAGTTATCCTTGTGAATCAAACCTGCAACCTATTAACAAGGTAGGTTGCATCTTTATATTATGTAAGTTATACCTGCTTGTGGTAAAAAAGAAAGCAAAACAGGACATTTTTTTCCCCAGTATCTCTCTCCAGAGGAAGCAACTGTTAACAGTTTGGTATTTATCCTTTGCCTGTTTTGTGAATGATAATACTGATGACAACTAACTTTTAATATGTGCCAAACAGTTTTCCAAGTGCTTTACTCATATGAACTCGTTCAGTTCAGGCATTAGTCCTATGATGCAGGTGTTATTACTTTCCTCATTTGACAGATAGGGAAACTGAGGCACTGAGTTAAATAATTTGCTTAAGCTTACCTAGGTAGTGGAAGATGAAGCCAGAATTGATACTCAAGCAGTCTGAATCCTGAATCTATGCTCTTAATTATGAGTTTATGTTGCCTCCATGAATGTGTATAATATATATACACACAATTATATATTTAGTTCTTACTTAAAAAATAAAATCATTGTACATGTTATTCCACAATTTGCCTTTTTTTCAGGTAAACAATAAAAATGTGGACATTTTCTCATGTTAGTGCATATAAAGACACTTCATTCTCTTTAAAATCTGCATAGAATCTAACTGATGTACCATCAATTGTTTAATGATTCTCTTATTGCTGACCACTTGTTTTCTTTCCAGATTTTTGCTGTTATAAGCAATATTGCAGGGAACATTCTAACAACAATAGCAGCAGCAACAGCTGCCATTAATTCTGAATAGTATGCTTACTATGGGCAGGGTTCTGTTCTGAGCTCTTTCCATGTATGAACTCATTTAAGCATCCATCTTTGTCTAGATGAGCAAGTATTTCTACAGGCTAGATGCCTGGAAGTGACAATGCTATGGCAGAGGCCAAATGCATTTAAAATTTTGATTTTAGCTGTCATCTTTTCCTCCCCCCAAATGGTGTGTTTATTGAGTGTCAACTTTGTCCTTTTTTTTAAAGTTATTTATTTATTTAGCTGTATCAGGTCTTATCTGTGGCACAAAACTCTTCAGCTATGGCTCAAGGGCTTCAACAGTTGTGGCTCCATGGCATGTGGGATATCAGTTCCCTGACTAGGAACTGAACCTATGTCCCCTGCATTGCAAGGTGGACTCTCACCTGCTGGACCACCAGGGAAGTGCCTTGAGTGTCAACTTTCAATTTAACATTCTGTTAGGAACTGTTTGGTATGCACAGGCACATAAGATTGGGGTCATCCTCGAGGTCTACAAGGGTAGAGAGACAAATAGTACAAGTCACTGGGTGATTAAAGCAGACTTTACAGAGGACAAGGCTGCTGGTACAGCTGGGAAGCAGTACAGGGGTGCAGGTAGAAGGGAGGTTTGAGTGACAGAAGGTGTCAGCAGTGCTTCAGATGGGCTGTAGGAAGCTTGGAAGATTTGGAAGGGCTGGGTTGGAGAGCAGTCCTGATGAGGGATGGAGAAGAACAAGGCTGGGAGAGGAGGTGGTGTCATTTAAGGACGAGGCAATGAGTCGGTGGGATTGTGGTTCTGACCGAAGCAGAGTGTTGGAAAACAGCAGGTCAGCTTACTGCCAAGAGAAGAGTAGGATTAGGGTAAAAACCAAAGCTCACTTCTCCCATGTCTAAACGTTTTTGAACGCCCAAATAAAGCTAATAAATTATTAAAATATGTCCTATTCTTTTGCCTTGACACATGAATCTTTATAAAGACATGGAACAAGTTTGAACTTAAAATTCTCAACTACATGGAACATGGCAATGGAAAGTGTTGTTTTATGTCTCCAGATCAGCCACAGTTTAGAAAGGTAACAGGACTTGGGGTAATCGGGTATATTTGCCTCAGTCACTTTGATTAGCTCTTCTCTGCCATTAGTACTGAAGCATACTGGTGGTATAGCTGTTTTCAAGAGCAGATAATCAGAACCCAGAAAAGGTGAGAGGGTGCCCTGGACACACAGAGGTTGAAAACCCCCAATGTCTGGCTTGAAGTTGAGAGGTGGTGATGGAGGCATCCCTCTTCTTTCTCACCCACTCCCAGCTAACAAAGAAAGACAGGTGCTTGGCTACGACTTTCTGTTCTGCAATGGAAATGGCCCCCGTGTTTTTGTTTCACGAACACAGTTAAGGTCTGATTTCAATGCTACAAAGGAAATGAGGGCAATGGTAAGAAACCCAGAACTTGGATGCAAATCATGAGCCATTTTAAATTTGTTCAGTCTATTCAGGTAGGGGAAATTCTATATTTGAATATAACCAGCCACTTTGAACCAGGTATTGAAGTAGCTATATAAGCTATGTTTGGTGACGCATTGCTGAAGTTGTAAAAATTTGTTAACTCTCAAAACAAGGACATTGAAAAGTTAACTTTCTCCCGGCAATGCTAACATACCTGCATTGCATTGCTTATGCAATTCTGCATCATAAATAATGGATTTACAGGTTTAACTACTACTCAGGAATATTACACGTGTGGAATGTGGCTGAATTAATGTCACCGTGAGACCCTTAGGTTTTGCCAAGGAGATTTCCTCAGCCTTAGGCTGGAGCCAGGTGGGGGTGGGCTGGAGAGGGCCTCTGTTGCCTGACTCTGAAACTTTGCCTAGCGGGCAAAAACACTGTTTGGGAATAAAGGATTTTGAGTTCTGTAGGCTACAAATCATAGGAAAAGCGAAGTCAAGCATTAAGGTCATCTTCAGATTATTATTGCCCGGAACAGTCTAGAAATTGTAAGGTCTTTCTAAATGTCGGCAGGAACCTCTGTGAGGTCCAGCGACGTGGTGGCATTTGCTTTTACTGCTGCTAGTTCTCCATTTCTGGCTTTACTTGCTCTGAACCCTATCAGAGCCAGTATGGAGAACTGCTCTCACGGGCTTTTCCTAGAGCTGAGGGGAGCCATGGGAAACAGTTTGGTGGTGGGTAATGCACGGAGACCGGGGCATGACTTACAATCCAGTCCCTATGAGCCCCATGATCACACCAGTCTTAACTCATTCCACAGGAGGAGTTGGGTGAAGAGAGACTTCAGAGGTAGCAAGTGAAGGATACACATGGACATCGTGAGTGTGTGTGTGTGTGTGTGTGTGTGTGTGTGCACGCGCGAGTGCATTGTAATGACTGGAGGGAGGATGGAAAGTGGACTTAATGGTTCCTGGTCTGCCACATGCAGCTGGTCCATAAGTCACTGCGGAGCCCACCAAAATGGGTTGACTTTAGATTCTCACACCTTGGAGGTAACTTACCATGATGAACTCCTCTCTGTTGAACCTCCTGACGTGCTGGTGTGGGGCACACAGGTTGTTCTCCCTCTCCTTCAGTGTGAGGAACTGGAATCAGGTGACCAGCAAGTCACTACTGTGCACCTTTTGTGTGTTCTGTGGGGCTAGGGGCTGTGGAGGATGCTTGGAACCTTTGGTCAGATGATTGCTGATGAATGAACTTTCTAAAGAGCAGCCCAGGACATGTCATGGGTGCTCAATTCAGAGGATGGAGACTTTGAGTGTGTGTGTGTGTGTGTGTGTGTGTGTGGTGGGGGAGGAGGTGGGATGGGGGACTATAGTCAGGAAAGGCTTCAAGGAAGTGGAAGCCCTGAGCTGCTTTTTGAAGGAGTCAGGATTTTAGTCAGGCAGAGAGAAGTGGGGTAACTCAGTAAAAGGAGGAAATTCCAGAAGCCCTGAGGGTCTCCAGCCCTGGAGGGAACAGCGCTCCTGGTAATAGCTTTCTGGTCCTAGTTGAAGCCTGACTCTTAGTTTTAGTCTGAGTGCTGGTCAGCTTTAAGACAACACTGTTACTTCACCCTGCTCTCTCTTGTTCTGCTCATGACAGTGGTGATAATTTTGTACCCGACATTGTGCCCACAGAGGCAGGCAGGCAGGTAGCTGGCCTTTGCCACTGGTGCAGAGAACCGAATCAACCAACCGGGGTTCCCGCCAGAACAGGAAGCCTTGGGGTGTATCCGCCTGGCTGCACCCTCTGAGACAGTTTCCCACCCTGCACCCCAAGAGCAGAGCCTTGATGTGACACTTGCCTCACTGTGGATGTATGGACCAGGCCTCCGGAAGGTGAGAGAGAGCCCCGACTGGCTTTCCTGAGATTGGTTGGGTGGCTTATCATTGATGACTATCCCCCCTCAGGCAGCTGTGAGCCCTGGGTGAGGGACTTCCTCTTTCTGGACTCAGTTTCTGAATCTGTAGACTGAGAGGGTGGACCAGATGGCCTTGGAGGTCCCTTCCAGGTCAGTTCTCTCCTGTCTCTAAAGGCAGATGGAGGCAGGCGGGGAGGGCAGTGGAGCAGAGAGAAATCAAGAGGAATTCCCCAGCTAGGCTCTTGGGAACCACTCAGTTCCCCATTCTGGTGCCACCTGCTCAGAGGGTATGGGTGAGAAGGGTGCTGGCCTTGAAGGCTGCATGGATGGGTAGTTTGACCTCCCCAGATGTGCCCCTAGGTTTCTTGGGGTCCTGTATGTGGACAACCGTGCAGCCCTCACACAGGCCATTCTTGTCTTATCAGAAGCTCTGCTTTGGGTAGACAGCTGCCTGTGGTCCTGGGGAGGAAACTGTTACCTTGAGATGCTCACGCACTGTCTTGTGACTGCAGCAAGGGCTGTGTCGTCATGGCGAGGACCAGCAGACCCAGGTCCAGGGGAAGTGCCCCAGGTGCTTCCCATGAACTCCTGGGTGCATTCATGCCCTCGCACCCACAGCAGAAGACATCTGCAGAGCCAAGGCTGGAAGACATTGGCCAAGGACCACCCTGAGGCTGGGAGGCCCTTTGCAGAATGAGGCCTGGAGAGGACAGGGGGCTTGCCCAGAACTGTGCAGCCACTTGGGGATGCAGCTGCAGCTGACTCCAAGTCTCTGACTCCCAGTCCATTGTGCTTTCTTTTCCACCAGATTGCAAGATGGCAAGAGGCTTGGCATACCACAGGATGAAACTTGCATTGAGCCCCCTGGGGCTCAGACCATGCTCTAAAAATGTGTCAGAGGAAGTGAGAATGCAGGGCCTCTCTTCACATGTTGGAGCTGTAGATGTGGCACGTGCTCTCAGCTCCAGGGCAGAGAAAGTTGTGGAAGGGCAGCCAACCAAGAAGCACTTATTAAAGCATTTGTGTATGCCCAGGCTTGAGCTGGGCATAGTGGGGCTTGGAGGAGCTTTAAGGTACACACCTCCTACGGCAATTTTGCTGCAGCTGGTGAGGCAAATTTAACTCCCAAATCAATTGTCAAAACACCTAAATGCAAGCTCCTGTTTGTGTTATAAAATAGAAGAACATATATTTACATTTGCATAAAGAAAATCTGGAAAGATGCAAAAAACTAATAAAATTGCTTAATGATCAGTCATGTGACAAAAGTGGGGGTTAAGATGTTCTTTGTACTTTTTGATTATAAAAAAATATTTTGAACCATGAGAATATATTATCTTTGCAAAAAATTAGGTATAAACAATAATACAAAGACCAATCAATTACATGCTGAATTGAATGACTGGTGGCCAAAGGAATTCAGAAAAAGCAGAGCTCAGGGGATCTCAGGCTCCTGGAAGATTAGAACTAGAAGGGACTCTAGCTGCCATTTTGTCTGACTTCTCATTCGATGTTGGCATGTCATACAACCATCAAACCTGGATCTTCTGGTGTCCCTTGCCCAATTTCTAAGCCTCCTGACATACAGGGACAGTGCTGATTCAGGGATCACAATGCACAAAGAAGCATCTGTTCTCAAAGGTCTTATGCTCTCAAAGTGCATCTTTAACTGAATCGCAAGATTTTGAGCCCCAAGGGAATAACCAAGGTGCTAAGGAGCTTGGAAGGAGGGTGAAAATCAGAGAAAGCAGCAGAATTAATATAACATTTGAAATAACAAAGATGGGTCCCATTTTGACAGATGACAAGAATACCAGGTAGAGAAACATGAATTCATGAATTCAGCAGTTCTTGGGACTGGCTGGAGATTAGCCCAGGTGTGGTGGAACAGTGGGATGGAAATTTGAGTTGGACTTATGTGTGGACTGTACTGAGTGCCAGTATGAGGTGTTTTTTAAAAATTCAATACAAGTGAGGAGCCAATGAAGATTCATGGGCATGTGCTTGAATTATTTTTGAGATTCTCTAGTGAGTGAGCACATTTACTTCATCCAAGAATCCATGAGGAGAAGCTTCCTGGAAGCAGTAGGAATTGAGCTGGACCTTCAAGGATCAGTAGAATTTATACAGTATTCTTTCTTGTGGGGCGGAGGAGCATGAGTCCAGTGTTGATGGGCAGCACTGAAGGACTTGAGCATGAGAGAGCATGTTGATGCTGTGCATTGGACAGACATCTCTGGCTGTGCTGTTTAGAGTAGAATGGTAAAGAATTGCCTGAAGTGGGGTGATGCATGAGGTAGCTTTCTCTACAGTTTCAAGGCAAGACACTGAAGGCCTGACTTAGGTGACAGTAATGGGAATGGATAGAGGCAGACACACCAGAAAGGCCTTTTCTTCTCCTACCCATAAGGTCCTCTTTGTTGGATATGACTCATTCGCCAGTCCTGAGAGAAGAGATCATTCTTAGCTCAACACTCTAAGCTCCCTGTTTACCAGATGTTTTCCTGGGTCATTTATCCACTGTTTGTGCCACTGGCAAGGAGTAGAAGCCATGATTAGCCCAGCCTTGCTGTTCATTTGTCACTTTGCTGCAATTTGGGTTGTGTGGATGGTGGGATAAACATTTCCCTTTTGGGCATCTTCTTCCTGGCTGGGAGAAAAGTTGCTTCAAGTCCTAGACATTTTTTTTTTTTTTAGTATACCTTACAGTTTCTATTGAATAATGCTAATATTTACTGAGCACCTACTAAGTGTCATGTGCTATGTTAAAACTTCAATATCATTATTGATCCCCTGATGACCCTATCATTATTCCTGTCTCTTCAGATGAGAAAGTCAGAGAAATGAAGTAACTTTCCCAAGGTCACACAACTAGGAAACTGCCAACTCAGAATTTGAATCCAGGTCTCTCTGATTCTAAGGATCAGTTCAGGTATAAGAAATGCTCAAAGTTATTTGTTAAAAATAATTGACTTCAATCAAAGTTCTATTTTTGGCATTTACTGTTTGAGAAGATATAGTGAACTCAGTAATACCTTTAGGTGAATTTATATTTGAATAAGGGCTTCCCTGGTGGCTCAGTGGTAAAGAATCTGCCTGCAGTGCAGGAGACTGGGGATCAATCCCTGAGTCAGGAAGATTCCCTGGAGGAGGAACTGGCAACCCACTCCAGTATTCTTGCTTGGAGAATTCCATGGACAGAGGAGCCTGGCAGGCTACAGTTCGTGTGGTCACAATCAGTGTCTACATGTACTTTGGAAAATACATATTTGAAAAATAACAGTAGTATATTTGCAAGACCTGGCAGGAATGAGATTTAGAACTCAGTTGGGTGGAAGTCAGGTGGGAGAAGGTAGTGGCTTGCGAAGCATACTAAGGCAAGCAGTCTCACTAAAATGAAAGAGGATTTTCAGGTCTCTGATGTAGCCTGACCCACCAGCCTGTGGGTGTGATTGGCTCATTATTCCTACCTATATAACCCATGACCTTGGGTCCTCCTGAAAAATTTCCTACTTAATACTAGTACTCCTGGGACACTCTAAGAGGTATTGTATATAAACAAATTAGAACCTGCTGATGGACCCTGGCTAGTTGTTATATCTTGCTGCTCTTCGCAGGGCCTGCTCAGTGCCTCTGTGCTCCAATATACTGCTGTACTGGAAGTTAGTGATCTGTGGAAGAGTTTGGAAGTGGGGAAGAGTTAGACAGGAGTGCCTTTCTCTTTTTCAGAGGCATTATTAGAGACTGCTTGAGGCACCAGTGTGTTACAGAGTTTAGGGATCCATTTCTTTCTAATTTTTGATTGGCTATAATTTATATTCAATAAAGTACACAGGTCTTTAGTATTCATTTCAATGATTATTGGCAATTGTACATGCATATGTAATCAACAAAGATATAGAACATCACAGAAATGCTCTTGTGTCCCTTTAGAATCAATTTTCTTGTCCCCAGAGGAAACTGCTTTCTAATTTTTATCATCTTACTTTTAGTTTTAACTTTATATAAATGGAATAACAAATATGTACTCTTTGTGTCTGGCTTCTTCATCTTAAAAGAATGGTTTAAAGATTCATCCATGGTGTTGCATGTATATAAATTTTGTTCATTCTTACTACTGTTAAGCTGCATTCCATTGTATGGATGCGCCACAATTTATTTTTTCTATTCTCCTAGAGATGGATATTTGGGCTATTTCCAGTTTTTAACTTTATGAATAAAGCTGCTATTCACATTCTTGTATAAGTCTTTTTGTGGAAGCATGTTTTATTTCTCTTGTGTAAATATCTAGTAGTGAAATGCTACATCATAGGATAGATATGTGTTTAACGATATAAGAAATAGCCAAATAGGTCTCCAAAGTGATTGTGCTATTTTATGCATGTACCAAATACTGCCCCACACTGTCTCTAATATTTGGCATTGCTAGTGCTTTTCACTTTAATTGTGCTAGTAGGTGTGAAATTATGGTTTTAATTTGCACTTAAAGATGATGTTGAACAGCTTTTCATGTTTAATTTGCCATATCTTATTTTGTGTGATGCATTTTGCCTATTGAAAAATAGCACTGTTATTTTTTAAAAGCTTGATTAGTAGGTATTCTTTGTGTATAATGGATACACATCCTCTGTCAGATAAGTGTATTGTAAATACTTTTCCTCAGCCTGTGGATAGTCTATTTATTTTCTTGATGGTGTTTTCTGATGCACAGAATTATTCTTATTTTCATAATGCTGCAGATACTACATAATACTACATAATAAACTACTCTTCATGGAGAAGAAAATGGCAGCCTACCCCAGTATTCTTGCCTGGGAAATCCCATGGACAGAGGAGCCTGGTGGGCTGCAGTCCATAGGGTTGCAAGAGTCAGACATGACTTAGCAACTTATCACCACCACCAAGCTATTCTCCAATTTTTTCAACTTAATGATGGTGTTTATTTCATTCATGCATCTATAATTTTGGTAGAACTCAGTAGAGATAGCTTGTCTCTGCCCCCTTACATGTCAGCTGAGGTGGCTTAAAGACTGAGGCTGAAGTCATCTGAAGGCTTGATCACTCACATATCTGGCCATTCAGAAAAGGAAAACAGCTGCCATTTGACTCTCTCTTTCTCTTTTTCAGGGTGCTCTTACCTTTAGAACCCAGCCAAATGGAGAGGTCATAGTATTTATTCCTGCTAACAGCCCCATATAAGATCTAAGCTGACAGTTCAGTTCAGTTTAGTTGCTTAGTTGTATCTGACTCTTTGCGACCCCAGGTACTGCAGCATGCCATTCCAGTAGTCATGTATGGATGTGAGAGTTGGACCATAAAGAAAGCTGAGCACCGAAGAACTGGTGCTTTTGAACTGTGGTGTTGGAGAAGACTCTTGAGTGTCCCTTGGACTGCAAGGAGATCCAACCAGTCAATCTTAAAGGAAATCAGTCTTGAATATTCATTGAAAGGACTGGTGCTGAAGTTGAAACTCCAATCCTTTGGCCACCTGATGTGAAGAACTGACTCATTTGAAAAGACCCTGATGCTGGGAAAGATCGAAGGCGAGAGGAGAAGGGGACAGACAGAGGATGAGATGATCGGATGACTTCATCGACTCGATGGACATGAGTTTGAACAAGTTCTGGGTGTTGGTGATGAATAGAGAAGCCTGGCGTGCTGCAGTCCCTGTGGTCACAAAGAGTCGGACATGACTGAGTGACTGAACTGAACTGTCAGCTTAGATCTTATTAGGAATAAATATTATGACCTCTCCATGTGGCTGGGTCCTAAGGATGAGAGCACCCCCAGAAAGAGAGAGAGAGAATTAGACGGCAGCTGTTTTCCTTTTCTGACCTAGTTTCGGAAGTCATATGGCATCACTTCTACTTTACTCTGGGCTACGCAGGTGTCTCAGTGGTAAAGAATCTGCCTGCCAATGCAGAAGACAAGTGCTTGATCCCTGGGTGGCGAAGATTCCCTGGAGGAGGAAATGGCAGCTGACTCCAGTATTCTTGGCTGAGATATCCCACAGACAGAGGAGCCTGGTGGGTTACAGTTCAAGGGGTTGCAAAGAGTTGGACATGACTTAGTGACTGAACAGGCTTGCATGCTACTTTAAAAATTAAGCAGCTTCCAATTCACCCAGGTTTCAGGGAAGGCTTAGTCAACTCAGCTTCTTGGTAGGGGAGTGGCAAAGTTTTGGAAGAACATGTGGGACTGGAAATACTGCTGTAGCCATTTTTTGAAAATAAAATCTTCCCCAGACTAATTCTTTTTTTCTTTCCTTTTCCTTCTCTTCACCTATGTCATGCAGCTTGTGGGATCTTATTTCCCCATCCAGGGATTGAACCCACAACCTCAGCAGTGAAAGTGTGGAGTCTTAACCACTGTACCATCAGGGAACTCCTCCCCAGACTAATTCTAATACATGAATTTATTTTCTATTGGTTAGTGCTTTTGCAGCCATCCTAAAAGATCTATGTCTATCTCAAGGTTGCAAAGATATTCTGTTTTCTTCCAGAAGCTATATACTTCTACTTTTTACATTTAGGCCTATGATCCATCTTTCTTGAATTAATAATTGTATAAAGATTGAGGTAGGTATTGTTCACTTTATTTTTAACACAGATATCAATCTGACTTAGCACTATATGTTAGAAAACCTTTCTCTGTAACAAAAGTTTAAATCAATTGACCATATATACACACACATATATATATGTATATCTCATAGCTCAGTTGGTAAAGAATATACCTGCAATGCAGGAGACCCCGGTTCGATTCCTGGGTCAGGAATATCTGCTGGAGAAGGGATAGGCTACCCACACCAGTATTCTTGGGCTTCCCTTGTGGCTCAGCTGGTAAAGAATCCACCTGCAATGTGGGAGACCTGGGTTCAATCCCTGGGTTGGGAAAATCCCCTTCAGAAGAGAAAGGCTACCCACTCCAGTATTCTGGCCTGGAGAATTCCATGGAGTTGCAAAGAGTCGGATTTCACTTTCACTTTCAATGGATTCTTTACCTTGTTCTATTGATCTCTTTGCCTATTTTTGCATTAATATCAAATTATGACTTTATGATAAGGCTTGAAATCATATAGTACAAATCCTCCAAATTTGTTATTCTTTTTCAAATATTTTGGATTTTCTATAGCCATATAACTTTTAGATATAACTTGTGAAGTTTTCAAAAAAGTTTACCAATATTTTTATTGGGATAGCATTGAATCTATAGATCCATTTAGACAGAGTGGATGTTTAACAATATTTTGTGTCCCAATTTATGGGCATGGTATCTCTCCATTTATTAAACTCTTTAACTTCTTTCTGCAAAAATTTTGTGCCTTGCATATTTTTAAATAGTTTTGTTTATCAATATTTTGATATTATATGCTTTTGATACATATTTTTTGATGTATAATGCTTCTGATATAAATGGAATTTAAAAATTATTTTCCAATTATTCATTAATACTATATAGGAATTAAATTGCTCTTTGTACATTGGCTTTATATCCTATGACCTTCCTAAATTCATGTATTAGTTCCACTAACTCTGTGGTTCCATAGGATTTTCTACCTATGCAATCATATTATATACAAATAACAATGGTTTTTACAATATTCTTGTGTTGCATTTTTTTTTTATTGCCTTATTGCACTGGCTAGGACTTCTAGTATAATACTGAATATAAGTGATAAGAATGGATATAAATATGACATAACAGTAGGTTACTTGAGATTCCATTATCAGATTAAGGAAGTTCCCTTTGCTTCCTTTATTCCTATATGTATATATATACAGCTAAACTTGTTATGCTAATATTTGCTTAAGAATTTTTGTAGTTTATGTTCATGAAGGATATTTGTGTTTTTTTGGTACTATCTTTGTAAGATACTGATATTAGAATTTTATGAGCCTCATGTGACAAGTTGGGGTGTGTCTCCTCCTCTAATTTCTGAAAGCACTTGTGTAAGATTGACACTAATTCTTTCTTAAATGTTTACATAATTATATGGTGAAGTCATCTGAGCCTGGGGTTTCTTTCTTAGTAGGTATTTTGTTGTTGTTGTTTAGTTGCTAAGTTGTGATGGATTCTTTTGCAACCCCATGGACTCTGTACCACCAGGTCCTTCTGTCCATTCGATTTCTCAGGCAAGAATACTGGAATGGGTTTCCATTTCCTTCTCAGGGGATCTTCCTGACTCAGGGATCAAACCAACACCTCATGCTTTGGCAGGTAGAATCTTTACCACTGAGCCATTAGGGAAGCCAGTAGGTATGTTATTATGAGTTTAATTTCTTTAATAAATACAGGATCATTTAGATTTTCTATTTCTTCTTATTTCAGTTCTGGTAAGTTTTATTTTTCAAATAAATTTTCCATTTTTATGTAAGTTATTGTTATTTAATTTGCCATCCATTTGTTCGTAGCATCCTCTTATTATTTTTTTAATATTTAAATGATGTCTCCCCTTTTACTCTTTGGTATTTTGTGTTTGGAGAAGGCAATGGCATCCCACTCTGGTACTCTTGCCTGGAAAATCCCATGGACGGAGGAGCCTGGTAGGCTACAGTCCACGGGGTCGCTAAGAGTCGGATACGACTGAGCGACTTCACTTTCACTTTTCCCTTTCATGCATTGGAGAAGGAAATGGCAACCCACTCCAGTATTCTTGCCTGGAGAATCCCAGGGACAGTGGAGCCTAGTGGGCTGCCGTCTATGGGGTCGCACAGAGTTGGACACGACTGAAGTGACTTAGCAGCAGCAGCAGCAGCAGCATTTTGTGTTTTCTTTTTTCTTAGCCAGTTTTGTTAAGAATTTATGAGCTTCATTAATTTTTCAAATATCCAACTTATAATTTTTAAAATTTGTTTGCCCATTTTCTATTTTATTTTTTATGCTATTATTTGCTGTCTTCTACTTGACTTGGTTTTAATTTGCTCTTTTTCTTGCTTCTTAAGGTAGAAATTTAAGTCTTTGATTTACTCCTTGTTTTTCCTACTATAAGCATTTAAATTTCTAAAGTTTCCTCTACGCTCAGCTTTATCTGCATCCCACAAATTCTGTTAAGTTGTGTTTTCTTTAGTATTTAATTAGAGATATTTTCTAATTTTCCTTATGATTTCCTTTTTGAGTTATAGGTTATTTAGAAGTGGTAATTTTGTCCAAGATAGCAGGATGTGAAGAACCTGAGATCACTTCCTCCCACAGATATACTGAATTTCACATATATAGAGAGCAATTTCTCTTGAAGAAGAACTGGGGGCTGATTGATATTACTTTATGCACAAGAAACAATAGAGGGACCATATAGGAGAGGTGGAGACATGGTCTTGGCAACCCACAGAGAGAGGGATATCCCTGAGGAGAGTCGGCATGTGGACTCATCCTCTCTGGAGCATAGAGGAAAAGCAGTGGTTTTAAAAGGCATCTATACTCCATGAAGAAAACCCATTTACTAACTGTAGAGCATCTGCCAAATAAATGGGGAACTGCTGGAACTCTTTCCAGGCCCTAGAGAGCAGCATTTTTTTTTTTTTTTTTTGGTATTTCCCCTCCACATTGATAGCATAGGTAGAAATACAGTTCAGGTACTCCAGTCAGACTGTCAAAGTTACCTCAGCATGTCCCTGGCCTACACTAACTCTAGCTCTTCTACCAGAGCAACACTAGTGTGGTGTACACTAGGACCCTCTGGCCCATTCCTGCTCCATCTCCAGCTGTACAGCCAGGGCAGCCCTATTGTAATGAGCCCCGAGATCTCCATAGCCCCTATCTGCTCCAGCTCTAGTTGGCCTGCCAAATCCACTTGGCACATGCAGTCACAGAGTTAAACAAAATGAGAAGGCAGAGAAATATATTCCAAACAAAGAACAAAATAAAACTCCAGCTACAAGCTCAATGAAACTAAGGTAAATAGTTTACCTTAATAAAGAGGTCAAAGTAATAATCATAAAGATGCTCACTGAACTTGGTTGAAGTTAGGAATATAAGAAAGAATCAATCAGAGCTGAAAAATGCAATAACTAAAATAAAAATGCACTAGAGGGAATCAACAGCAGATTAGATGATAGAGAAGAATGGATCAGTGATATGGAAGGCAGAATAGTGGAGATCACCCAATCAGAAAAGCAAAAAGAAGAAAGAATTAAAAAGAAATAAGGACAGTTTAAGGGACCTCTGGGGTATCATCAAGTATGCCAGCATTTGCATTACAGAGGTCTTAGAGGGAAAAAAGAAAGAGGGGGTATAACACTTGTTTGAAGAAATAATGACTAAAAACTTACCTAACTTGGAAAAAGAAACAGTATTTAGGTCCAAGAAGCACAGAGCATTCCCAACAAAATGAACCCAAAGAGATCCACACCAAGAAAATCATAAATGCTAAAAGTTGAAGATAATGAGAGAATTTTAAAGGCAAAAAAAAAAAAAGTCACATACAAGGAAATTCCCATAAAACTACTAGCTGATTTTTCAGCAAAACTTTTGCATGTTAAAAGGAAGTGGCAGGATATATTTCAATTGCTGAAAGGAAAAAAGCTTACTACCAAGAATACTCTATCTAGCAAGGTTATGATTCAAATTGAAGAGGATATAAACAGTTTCCCAGACAAATAAAAGTTGAATTCATTACCACTTAACTGGCAGTATAAGAAATGGTAAAAGGTCTTCTTTAAGCAGAAAAGACTACAACTAGAAATAAGAAAAAAAATATGAAAGAAAAATATCTCACTGGTAAAGACAAATAAACAGAATAGTGAATCAGACCTTTTAAAAGTTAGTATAATGGACAAAAGAAAAAATTAGTGAAATCAGCTGTAATTACAATAAATAGTTAAGAAATCTATGAAATAAAAAGAAGTAAAATGTGATATCAAAAACTTGAAGTATTTGTGTATGTGTAGTAAAAATGTAGTGCTTTTAGATGCATTCAAAATTAAATATAACTATATCTATATCATGCATGTCATATATATGAAACTCATGGTAACCACAAACCTACAGTATATACACAAAAAGCAAAGGGAAAGAAACTCAAACCTAACACTAAAGAAAATGATCAAACCGCAAGGGAAGAGACCACGAAAAGAAGAAAGGATCAGACAAGAACTACAGAACATCAGAAAACAATTTTTAAAAATGTCATTAAGTACATACCTATCAGTAATCACTTTAAATGTAAACAAACTAAATGCTGCTCTCAAAAGACATATGGTGGTTGAATGCATTAAAAAAAAAAATAAGGCCCATAATATGCTGCATACAGGAGACTCACTTCAGATGTAAAGACACACATAGACTGAAATTGAAGGATGGAAAAAGCTATCCCATGCAAATATAAACAAAAAGAAAGCTGGGATGAAACTTTCTTATTATTCTAGTACTTGTATTAGAATAAACAGACTTTAAAACAAAGACTTTATCAAGAGAAAAAGAAGGGCATTATATAATGATAAAGAGGTCAATGCAAGAAGCAGATATAACATTTGTAAATATTTATGCATCCAACATAGAAGCATCTAAATATAGAAAGCAAATATTTACAGACATGAAGGGAGTAGTTGACAGAAATACAATAATAGTAGGCAACTTTAATACTCCACTTACATAAATGGGCCTCCCCAGTGGCTCAGCAGTAAAGAATCTGCCTGCAATGTAGGAGACCCAGGAGATGCGTGTTTGATCACTGGGTCAGGAAGTTCCCCTGGAGGAGGAAATGGCAGCCCACTCTGGTATTCTTGTTTGGAAAATCCCATGGACAGAGGAACCTGGTGGGCTAAATTTCATAGGTCACAAAGAGTTAGTTATGACTGAGTGAC
Organism: Giraffa tippelskirchi; assembly: GCF_054371585.1. NCBI lineage: Eukaryota > Metazoa > Chordata > Mammalia > Artiodactyla > Giraffidae > Giraffa > Giraffa tippelskirchi. Next base: position 59,955,469 of record NC_137278.1, read on the forward strand.
TGAGTATGTACATAAATGGATAGATCACCTAGCCAGAAAATCAGTAAGGAAACATTGGCTTTAAGTGACACACAAGATTAGATGAACTTAATAGATATATACAGAATATTCTATCTAAAGACTGCAGAATAAACATTCTTTTCAAGTGCACATGGAACATTCTCCAGATCACATGTTAGGCCACAAAATAAGTCTCAGTGAATTTAAGAAAATTAAAACCATATCAAGCATCTTTTCTGACCACAACAGTATGAAACTGGCAATCAGTTACAAGAAGAACTCTGTAAAAAGCACAAACATGCGGTGACTAAACAACATGTTGCAAAACAACCAATGGGTCAATGAAGAAATCAAAGAAGAAAAAAAAATTCCTTAAAACAAATGAAAATGGAAACACAACTTTTCAAAATCTGTGAGATGCAGCAAAACACAGTTCTAAGAATGAAGTTCATAGTGATACAGGCCGACCTAAAGAAACAATGTAGAAAAAATCTCAAGTAAACAATTTAACGATTAGGAAATTTGATTAGGGAAGGAAGAACAGATGGAGAACCAGAGTTAGTAGAAGGAAGAAAGTAATAAAGATCAGAGTAGAAATAAATGAGATAGACTAAAAAAAAAAAAAAGATCAATGAGACTAAGAGCTAGTTTTATGAAAAGATGAAGAAACTTAATAACACTTTAGTCAGACTCATCAAGAAAAAAACAGGGCCCAAATAAATTAGAAATAAGAAAGCAAAAGTTACAGTTGACATCATAGAAATACAAAGAATCATTAGAGACTACTATGAACAATTACATGCCTACAAATTGGAGAAACTAGAAGAAATGGGTAAGTTCCTAGTAGCATGTAATCTTCTAAGACTGAATCAAGAAGAAATAGAAAATGCAAACAGACCAATCCTAGTAATGAAATTGAATCAGTAATCAAAATTTCGCAACAAGAAAAAGTTCAGCACCAGATGATTTCATGGATGAGTTCTACCGAACATACAAAGGAGAGTTAGTGTCTAGCCTTCTCAAACTATTCCAAAAAATTAGAGGAGAAAGTGCTTCTAAACTCACTCTACAAGGCCAGCATTATCCCGTTACCAAAATTAGTCCAAAACTGAAAAAAAAAATCACAGACCAATAGCCCTGAGGAACATAGATGCAAAAATCCTCAACAAAATATTAGCAACCCTAATTCAACAATATGTTAAAAGGATCATATATCAAGATTAAATAGGATTTATTGCAGAAATGCAAGGATGGTTGTATATCTGCCAATCAATCAATGTGATATACCACATTAACAAAATCACTAAAAATCATATGATTATCTCAATATATGCAGAAAAAGCCTTTGACAGAATTTAACATCTATTTATAATAAAAAAATTTTCAACAAAATGGGTACTGAATAAACATACCTCAACATAAATGTAAAGGCCATGTATGACCAACCTATGGTTAACATCAGTCAATGTTGGAAATCAGAAAACTTTTCCTGTAAGATCAGGAACAAGACAAGGACGCCCACTCTTACTGCTTTTGTTTAACATAATATTGAAAAGTCCTAGTCACAGGAGTCAGACAAGGGGAAAAAAAGGCATCCAAGTTGGAAGAGAAGAACTAAAACTCTCCTTATTTGCAGGTGATATGATACTATTAATACATACAGAAAATCTAAAGAAGCCACCAAAAAACTATTAGAACTAATAAAGAAGTTCAGTAAAGTTGCAGTATATAAAATTAATATACAGAAATCTGTTGCATTTCTATACACTAAACTATCAGAAAGAGAAATTAAGAAAACAATTCAACTTATAATTGTATCACAAAGAATTTACAAATTGGGAATAAATCTAACTAAGGAGGTGAAAGACCTGTACTCTGAAAACTGTAAGACATTGATGAAAGAAATTGAAGACAACACAAATAAATGAGAAGATACACCATGCTTTTGAGTTGGAAGAATTAATAGTTAAAATATCCATACTATCCAAAGCAACTTACAGATTGCATTGAATCTACAATGCAATCTGTATAAAAATACCCATAGCATTTTTCTCAGATCTAGAACAAATAATCCTAAAATTTGTATAAAATGACAAAAGACCCCAAATAGTCAAAGCAATCTGGAGAAAGAAGATAAAGCTGGAGACATCCTGCTCCCTGATTTCAATCTGTAACTATAAAGCTATAATAATCAAAAAAGTATGGTGCTGGCACAAAAACAGACACATAGATCCATGGACTAGAATGGAGAACCTGGAAGTAAACCCACATTTATATGGTCAATTAGTCTACAACAAAGGAGGCAAGAATATATAATGGGGAAAAGATAGTTTTCAGCAAATGTAGCTTTAGGACAGCTACACGCAACATAATATTACCCTACTTTCTCACTACATGTACAGAAATAAATTCAAAGTGGTTTAAAGACTTAAATGTAAGACCTGAAGCCATTAAACTCCTAGATAAAAACAGGCAGTAAGCTCGTCCATACTGGTCTTAGCAATATTTTTTTTGGATCTGTCTCCTAAGGCCAGGGTAACAAGACCAAAAATTAAACAAATGAGACTACATCAAAGTAAAAAAAATTTTGCACAGAGGAGGAAATGAAAAGGTAACCTACTGAATGGGAGAAGATATTTGCAAATGATACAGCAAACAAAGGGCTCGTATCCAAAATAGATAAAGAATCCATACAATTCAATATAAAAAATCTATTAAAAAAGTGAGCAGAGGACCTGAGTAGACATATTTACAAAGAAGACATGCAGATAGCCAACAGGCATGTTAATTCATGCTCAATACCCCTGGTCATCAGAAAACTGCAAATCAAAACCACAATGAAATATCACCTTGCACCTGTCAGAATCACTATGATCGAAAACAAGAGAAATTAACTATCATTGGCATGGATGCAAAGAAAAAAGAATCCTCATGCACTGTGAATGGGAGTACCAGTTGGTACAAACACTATGGAAAACAGTATGGATCTTCCTCAAGGAATTAAAACAGAACTCATGTACAATCCAGCAATTCCACTTCTGAATATTTCAGTTCAGTTCAGTTCAGTCGCTCAGTCGTGTCCGACTCTTTGCGACCCCATGAATTGCAGCACGCCAGGCCTCTCTGTCCATCACCAACTCCCAGAGTCTACCCAAACCCATGTCCATCGAGTCAGTGATGCCATCCAATCATCTCATCCTCTGTCGTCCCCTTCTCCTCCTGCCCCCAATCCTACCCAGCATTAGGGTCTTTTCCAATGAGTCAACTCTTCGCATGAGGTGGCCAAAGTATTGGAGTTTCAGCTTCAACAGCAGATCTCCTGGAGGAGGGATAGGATACCCACTCTAGTATTCATGGGCTTCCCTGGTGGCTCAAATGGTAAAGAATCTGCCTGCAATGCGGGGAACCTGGGTTTGATCCATGGGTTGGGAGGATCCCCTGGAAGAGGGCATGGCAACCCACTCCAGTATTCTTGCCTGGATAAGCCCCATGGGCAAAGTAGCCTGGCAGACTACAGTCCATGGGGTTGCAAAGAGTCGGACATGACTGAGTGACTAAACACACACACACATGCACCCCAACATCCATCACAGCATTATTTTCAATGGCCCAGATATGGAAATGACCCAAATATCCACCAAGAGATGAATGGATAAAGAAGACGCAATATATAAAGACATATATATACACAAACATATATATAATTGACTATTACTCTTACATAAAAAGAATGAAATCTTGCCATTTATGATAGCATGGATGGAGCTAGTGGATGTTCCATGAAATAAGACAGAGACAGATAAATATTGTATGATTTCACCTATTTGTGAAATCTAAAAAAATAAATGAACAAACAGAGAGAGACAAAAACAACTCGTAGATACAGAGAAAAAACTGGTGGTTGCCAGAGGGGAAAAGGTGGGGAATAAGTGAAATAGATAAAGGGCATCAAGAGGTAAACAATCCCTATTATAAAATAGATTTGGGGGTTGTAATGTATAGGGAGTAATGTAATAACTTTGTATAGTGACAAACTAACTGGACTTATTGTGGTGATCATTTTGTGATGTTTAGAAATATCAAATCACTATATTGTACACCTGAAACTAACATTGGAAGTCTTCAATAAAAAGTGGGTATTTAAATTTTGAAACATTTCAATATTTTCTAGGTTATCTTACTGTAATTCCTTTCTAACTTAATTCTTCTGTGATCATAGAATTATGTTTTGATACTTTGCTATGATTCTGAGTCTTTGATAAGCTTTTCAGATTTGTTTTATGTCCCAGCATGTAGCCTTTCTTGGCAAATATTTTAGGTGCACCTGAAATTAATGGACTATTTGTAGGTTTGGGTAGTAGTGTTGTATAAATGTCAATTATGTCAAGTTGCTTAAAAGTGGTGTCCAACTCTTATATCCTTACTGATTTTTTGATCTATTTTTGTATCAGTAAAAATAGAGAAGGGTGTTAAAAATCTCTAACTATAAATGTGTATTTCTCTATTTTGTCTCTTTAGTTCTGTCAATTCTGTGTTGTGAATTTTGAAACCCTGTTTTGAGTATGTACACACTTAGGATTATTAGGTGTTCCTGATGAATTGACCCCATTTATCATTATGAGATGCTCTCTTTGTGGTAAAACGTTTTGTCTAAAATCTACTTGGTCTGATTTTAATATAGCACACGAGCATTTTTATGCTTCCTTTCATTCTATCTGTGTCTTTACATTTAACATATGTTACTTTAAAATAACATATAGGTAAGTCTTACTTTGTTATCCAGTCTGGCAATTTATGCCTTACAGTTGGTGTGTTCAATCTATTTTTATTTAATGTAGTTAAATGTATGAGTGGGTTTCAGTCTACCATTTTGGTATTTCCACCATATGTTCTTTGTTTCTTTTTTTTTCTTTCTGTATTCTTTTGGGTGAATCAAGTATTTTTTAGTTTTCTGATTTGTCTTCTCTATTGACTTTTTAGCTACACTTTTTGTGTATTTTTTTTTAAAAAACATATGCACCTTAGAAATTAAAGTATGTATCTTTAAGTGATCACAATCTACCTTCAAATACATTCATACATTATGAATAATGTAGGGACCTTACAACAATGATCCATTTACCTGCCTTGTGCATTTGTGCTTTTGTTTTCATATATTTTATTTCTATTTGTGCTATAAACCTCATAATGAATCATCATTATTGCAGTTGTATTTTTTAAAATCAGTAGTTTTTTACATATGTATATATATATATGTACATACTCTCTGCCTGTTTGTCTCAATATCTCTCTCTGTCTCTCTCTCTCTTTATGCACACACACACACACACACATACAAAATATATACACATATATACATATATTTTTATGTAAGTGTTTGGATAGATCTCTCTCTCTCTACACATGTACACACATGCAGAAACAAATTTATGTTACACACCTGCACATACACACATATATTGTATATATATAAAGCAGGTCAGTAGGTACCCAATATGCTACTGGAGATCAGTGGAGAAATAACTCCAGAAAGAATGAAGGGATGAAGTTAAAACAAAAACAACACCCAGTTGTGGATGGGACTGGTGATAGAAGCAAGGTTTGATGCTGTAAAGAGCAATATTGCATAGGAACCTGGAATGTTAGGTCCATGAATCATGGCAAATTGGAAGTGGTCAAACAGGAGATGACAAGAGTGAACATTGACATTCTAGGAATCAGTGAACTAAGATGGACTGGAATGGGTAAATTTAACTCAGATGACCATTATATCTACTACTGTGGGCAGGAATCCCTTAGAAGAAATGGAGTAACCATCATAGTTAACAAAAGAGTCTGAAATGCAGTACTTGGATGCAATCTCAAAAATGACAGAATGATCTCTGTTCATTTCCAAGGCAAACTATTCAATATCCTGGTAATCCAAGTCTATGCCCCAACCAGTAATGCTGAAGAAGCTGAAGTTGAACAGTTCTATGAAGACCTACAAGACCTTCTACAACTAACACCCAAAAAAGATGTCCTTTTCATTATAGGAGACTGGAATGCAAAACTATGAAGTCAAGAAACACCTGGAGTAACAGGTAAATTTGGCCTTGGAGTACAGAATGAAGCAGGGCAAAGGCTAACAGAGTTCTGCCAAGAGAACACACTGGTCATAGCAAACACCCCCTTCCAACAAACAAGAGAAGACTCTACACATGGACATCACCAGATGGTCAACACCAAAATCAGATTGATTATATTCTTTGCAGCCGAAGATGAAGAAGCTCTCTACAGTCAGCAAAAACAAGACCAGAAGTGGACTGTGGCTCGGATCATGAACACCTTATTGCCAAATTCAGACTGAAATTGAAGAAAGTGGAGAAAACTACTAGACCATTCAGGTATGACCTAAATCAAATCCCTTTTGACTATACAGTGGAAGTGAGAAATAGATTTAAGGGACTAGATCTGATAGACAGAGTGCCTGATGAACTATGGATGGAGGTTTGTGACATTGTACAGGAGACAGGAATCAAGACCATCCCCAAGAAAAAGAAATGCAAAAAAGCAAAATGGCTGTCTGAGGAGGCCTTACAAATAGCTGTGAAAAGAAGGGAAGTGAAAAGCAAAGGAGAAAAGGAAAGATATACCCATTTGAACGCAGAGTTCCAAAGAATAGCAAGGAGAGATAAGAAAGCCTTCCTCAGGGATCAATGCAAAGAAATAGAGGAAAACAACAGAATGAGAAAGACTAGAGATCTCTTCCAGAAAATTAGAGATACCAAGGGAACATTTCATGCAAAGATGGTCTCGATAAAGGACAGAAATGGTATGGACCTAACAGAAGCAGAAGGTATTAAGAAGAGGTGGCAAGAATACACAGAAGAACTGTACAAAAAAGATCTTCACGACACAGATATTCACAATGGTGTGATCACTCACTTAGAGCCAGACATCCTGGAAGGTAAAGTCAAGTGGGCCTTAGAAAGCATCACTACAAACAAAGCTAGTGGAGGTGATAAAATTACAGTTGAGCTATTTCAAATCCTGAAAGATGATCCTGTGAAAGTGCTGCACTCAATATGCCGGCAAATATGGAAAACTCAGCAGTGGCCACAGGACTGGAAAAGGTCAGTTTTCATTTCAATCCCAAAGAAAGGCAATGCCAAAGAATGCTCAAACTACTGCACAATTGCACTCATCTCACATGCTAGCTAAGTAATATTCAAAATTCTCCAAGCCAGGCTTCAATAGTACATGAACCGTGAACTTCCAGATGTTCAAGCTGGTTTTAGAAAAGGCAGGGGAACCAGAGATCAAATTGCCAACATCCACTGGATCATCAAAAAAGCAAGAGAGTTCCAGAAAAACATCTACTTCTGCTTTATTGACTATACCAAAACCTTTGACTGTGTGGATCACAACAAACTGGAAAATTCTGAAAGAGATGGGAATACCAGACTGCCTGACCTGCCTCTTGAAAAACCTGTATGCAGATCAGGAAGCAACAGTTAGAAGAGGACGTGGGACAACAGACTGGTTCCAAATAAGAAAAGGAGTATGTCAAGGCTGTATATTGTCACCCTGCTTATTTAACTTATATACATATTACATCATGAGAAACACTGGGCTGGAGGAAGCACAAGCTGGAATCAAGATTGCCGGGAGATATATCATTAACTTCAGATATGCAGAAGACACCATCCTTATGGCAGAAAGTGAAAAAGAACTAAAGAGCCTCTTGATGAAAGTGAAAGAGGAGAGTGAAAAAGTTGGCTTAAAGCTCAACATTCAGAAAACTAAGATCACGGCATCTGGTCCCATCACTTCATGGCAAATAGATGGGGAAACAGTGGAAACAGTGACTGACTTTATTTTTCTGGGCTCCAAAATCACTACAGATGGTGATTGCAGCCATGAAACTAAAAGACACTTACTCCTTGGATGGAAAGTTATGACCAACCTAGACAGCATATTAAAAAGCAGGGACATTACTTTGCCAAAAAAGGTCCATCTAGTCAAGGCTAAGGTTTTTCCAGTAGTCATGTATGGATGTGAGAGCTGGACCAGAAAGAAAGCTGAGCACAGAGGAATTGATGCTTTTGAAGTGTGGTGTTGGAGAAGACTCTTGAGAGTCCCTTGGACTGCAAGGAGATCCAACCAGTCCATCCTAAAGGAGATCAGTCCTGGGTGTTCATTGGAAGGACTGATGTTGAAGCCGAAACTCCAATTCTTTGGCTACCTGATGCGAAGTGCTTACTCATTTGAAAAGACTCTGATTATGGGAAAGATTGAGGGCAGGAGGAGAAGGGGACGACAGAGGATGAGATGGTTAGATGGCATCACCGACTTGATGGACTTGGGTTTGGGTGGACTCAGGGAGCTGGTGATGGACAGGGAGGCCTGGTGTGCTGTGGTTCATGGGTTCGCAAAGAGTCAGACATGACTGAGCGACTGAACTGAGCTGATACAGCATTTTGAAGTGGACATTTCTTGTGGTACTGGTCTGCTGGAGACAAACTGTCTCCATTTTTATTTCTTTCTGAAAATTTATGTATAGTGCCTCTATTTTTGCAGGATATGAAATATTAAGTTGGTAGTTTTTTTCTTTTTTCCTTATAGCACTATAAAGAAGTTGTTCCAGTTTTCTTGCTTCATTCTCATTGTTGTTCCCTGTAAGTATTATATCATTTTTCCTCTGGCTATTTTTATGAATTTTCTCTTTGAGCCTCAGCAGTTTAAGTATGGCTAGGTGTGATTTTCTTTGCATTTATCCTACTTGGGTTCTTTGAGCTTCTTGTATCTATGGGTTTATTTTGGCAAGTACTTGGTTGTTATTTCTTTAAAAATAATAATAATAAAAAATATTTACCCTCTTATCTCTCTCTTTTCCTTCTAGAACTTCAAGTACATGTTTTCTGTACCTTTTGTTGTTATCCCAGAGTTCTTTCTTCTTTATATTTCACTCTTTTCATTTGGGTAATTTCTATTGATTTATGTTTAAGTTCACTAATCTATTCCTCTGTGATATAAAATTTGATGTTAAGTCCATTAAATAAACTCTACTTTTGATATCATATATTTCATTTCTTTTGTTCCCTTTGGGTCATTTTTTTAATAGTTTTTTCTCTCTTCTGAAATTACCAATCTATTCATGCATATATTTTTTTCCCACTGGATTCTTTGAAATATTTATCACTGTTGTTTTAAAGTCTCTACCTGGGCCATCTCAATATGATTCAGTTGACTGTTTCCTCTTTTGAACATGGGTAATATTTTCTTGCTTTTTTGCAGCTTTCATATGTTTTGATAAATGGGATATTTTGTATAGAACAACAGTAGAAATTAAGTAAATCAGTGGTTCCCAACCTTTTTGGGACCAGGGACTGGTTTTGTTGAAGACAGCTTTTCCGTGAACTGGAGGGTGTGCTGGCAGGTGGTTTCAGGATGATTTAAGCATATCACATTTATTGTGCACTTTATTTCTATTATTTTTACATTGTGGTATATGAGAATCTATGAGAATCTAATACTGCGGCTGATGTGACAGGAAGTGGAGCTCAGGCGGTAATGTGAGCAATGGGGAACATCTGTAAATGTAGATGAAGCTTCACTCTCTTGGCTGCTGCTCCCTTCCTGCTATGTGGCCTAATTCCTAACAGGCCACGGGCCAGTATCGGCCCATGTCCTGGGAGTTGGGGATCCTCAAAGTAAAAAGTCGCCTCCAGTGAAGGGGATCATCTTTTTTTTCCCTGAGAGCATGTGTTGAGAGATGAATCAATCTCAACTGAGTAGTTCAACTGAGTCTGGGCTTGATTGCAGCTGAAGTTAGATTCATTTTACCACTGCCTTAAAACAATGTGAGGAAAGAATCAGAACTCTCTTTATCAGGGTTTGGAATCTGGGCACTGGTGAGATCTCAGAAAATTCTTTATCTTTTAGAAATATGAAATATACATATGAAAGCATTCTCTTTGTGTTCCAATTTTACTCTCAGCTTTCTGCATCTTGAGAGATATCTCTCCATTCAGATGCCTTGTGCACATATTTTGGAGAATGGCTGTAATGCACTTGATAGAGGCCCCAAGTGCCCTGGAAGGATTTTTCTCAAACCTCTGGCTTCAGCTTTGCACTTTGGGAAGGCGCTGGGTACCTGAGAAGGATCTATCTCATCCCTGTTGCCCTAACCCCCAGCCCTCAGCATACTAAACTCTGGGTGTAGATGAGAACAACAAGAATGGGTCAATGGGTATGTGCAGGTTCATGGTCAGGGGCATCTCCTAAGTGGAATCCCATAAGACTGCTGGTATTTGGGGCAAGTCAGTATCTCTCTGCCCCTAAGTTAGGGCTGTGCATGGTATTCAGGACCCCCTCAAGGTCCTAATCTTTCGTGTCAACCCGTTCACCAGTTTAAGTTTACCAAAAGTTTGACAGGTTTCTCTTGCCCCATCCATGGCAGATTTCTGTTCGTCTTTGTCTTCACCAATGATGAAAGCATCAAGGCTCTCTTCTTGTCAGGAAGGGGTCATTGCCTTCTGAAATTCAGTTCATTTTCCCTTCTTTGCATCTTCAGTTCTCTGATGATTTTTAAACAATTGTGATTTTTCACTTAGCTGTCTTGTTCTCATTCTTAGTGTGGTAGCAACAGTCCCTTGTGATTTTATGCACCCTAACTGAAAGTGGAGCACAGTTCTATTTTATTTATTTTCTATGGCCAGGACCTAGACACCTATCCATGTAGCTGGGAGAGGGATAGATTTGATTGACTCCAGCTCAAAACCTCTTATCCCTTTCTGTGCCAAAGGCTTTCTACTGGGCGAAGTTCATAATTTCTAGCTCCCTCACTCAGTAGGAGTTGTCTCCCAGAGGTCTCTTCAGGCCCTACCAAGTGAGTTTCTGTTGGGCCGCTTCAGTGAATGAGAGATATCTGCATCTCATTCAAGGTGAGGCAAGCTTCTCCACACCTCAGCTATCTACTGCATCATATTAAAGTGACAACACCTCAGAGAGGGGTGATACCTTAAAAACATTTTTACATTGGGTGACATCAAAGTCTACAGCCATGAGAGATCTCAGGATAGAGGGGAGAGTAGGAAGCTTCTACCTACTAGCATTTACTTGATAGCTACTTTGAGCCACCTTTCTCATAGTTAATCCTGGGGTGTCCCCTTGAGATAGATATTTTTAATTTACATGTAGGGAAGCTGAGATTCAGAGGTTATATACCTTGCCTAAGTGGCAGAGCTTGGATTTGAACTCACTAGTGACTCATTCCAAAACCAAGTTTTTTCTTTTTCTTTTTCTTTACCAATATGGAGGAAGGCACAGAAGAAGGTGGGACTGGACAGACCACTCCTGCAGATGTTGGTTATGGGATCAGAATCAGTCTCAGTGTCTGAGACTCAAATTTTTCCATCAGGACCTTACCATAATCAAACCTGGTATTTTCTTGGTGACCTTGAGCAGTTCATCTAATTTTTTTTTGAACATTAATATTTTTCGAAAAATCTAAGCTTCTCCAATTCCCTTGGGGAATTCAGAGCAGCTCCTCCAGGGGTCCTCTTTTCAGCAGGCTTCTTTCCCAACAACCATATTTGTAGAAAGGAAAGGAGAGAAAACAGCATCCCCCACACCCACACCAGCCCCCACCCATCCTAATCTGCAGAAGCCTTTGTACTGTGCCAAAGGCCACTTCACACTTGGCCTCTTCTCCCTGGCACGGCAGCAAACACAGGAAAAGCCAAAGTGTAATTAGTTAATAGCAGAGCTCCTCTGTTAATGGAAAGGGCATTTCAAACTTACTTATGCAAACAGATACTGGGGGATTTGTCAGAAACCATCAGTAGAATGCAACAGAGAGGACTCACAGGTCACTTGTCAAGTGGGGACAACGCTTGTCTCATTTAAGCGTTGAGACCTAGAATGGCTTTCTGGACCACTGGCTAGCTTAAAGGGAAGAATACTGGGAAAAGAAGCTGGATACCCCTCTTCTGAACATCTTCCCCCTAATAATAGCCATGTGTCAAGACTGTGTTACATACCCAACTGGCATTTTCTCAGCTTTTCCTCTATAAAACCTGATGAAATAGATGCTATTACGGTCCCCATTTTATAGTTGAGGAACTTGAGACTTAGAGAGCCGAGTAACCTCACTTAGTTCAAGCAAGTGCTCAGTGGTGGGCCTGCAATTTGAACCCAAGACACCTGAATTCTATGGTGGTTCACCATTTTGCATGGTGTTTCCAAACTCAGTAGTTGGGCACATGAACATCTGAGTTGTTAATAGAAGTTGCACTTAGATCTTATTAAAGCTAGTAATTGATCACCATAACACTTTTCTCCTCTTCCTGGGCTCACAATCACACTATACATTTTCCAGACTCCTTTGCAGCTGAGCTAGTCACGTGACTGAATGCTAGCCAATGTAGTGTGAGCAGAAATCCCAATTTGATCTTTATGCCTTTTTCTCCTTAAAGCTGGCTGGAATGATTCCTGGGGCAATCTTGTTAACCATGCGACAAAGATGGTGGACTCACAAGTTAGACAGAGCCTATATCGCTGATTCATCAGTTGGAGAACATTCCTACTAGGAACATGGGTGTCAGATTCATTTATTGTGTTAATCCACTTAGAAATGAAGGTTTATCAGATGCAGCAACCCGTGTTACCTTGAGCAATACAAGCATAAGCCTCCAGAAAGTGTCTGGGAAGTCACTAAGGAAATGGGCTTTGATCCTATCTATGATTTATTTCTGTGATTAACTTGCCTAGAATGGTGGGGGGTGAGCAAGCTTGGTCTTTGTTGCTGTAAGGAGTCAGGCTTGGGTGCAGGCTTCATGATGGGTTAGTTGGGGACCTTGAGTAACTCATTTAATTTTTCTGAACATAACTATTTTTTTTCTGAAAATGAGAATGATGGTTACATCATTCTGTATCAGTTCAGTTCAGTTCAGTCACTCCGTCGTGTCCGACTCTGCGACCCCATGGACTGAAGAACACCAGGCTTCCCTGTACATCACCAGCTCCTGGAGCTTGCTCAAACTCATGTCCATAGATTTGGTGATGCCATTCAACCATCTTATCCTCTGTCATCCCCTTCTCCTCCTGCCTTTAATCTTTCCCAGCATCAGGATCTATTCCAATGAGTCAGTTATTTGCATCAGGTTGCCAAAGTATTGGAGTTTCAGCTTCAGCATCAGTCCTTCCAATGAATATTCAGGACTGATTTCCTTTAGGATTGACTGGTTTGATCTTGCAGTCCAAGGGACTCTCAAGAGTCTTCTCTGACACCGTAGTTCAAAAGCATCAATTCTTCGGCTCTCAACTTTCTTTATAGTCCAACTCTCACATTCTGTATAAATTTAAATTATTCAAAAATTTTTATTGAGCACTTACTACAGGCCAGTGATTATTCTAGGTGCTGGGAACAAAAGAAAAACATCCTTGCCTTTATTGAACTTACGTTCTGGTGGTGGAGGTGTTGTAGGGGACTGGACAGTAAATTAATAAGCAAGTGAGTTATGTGGTGATCAGTGATATGGAGAACTTATACAACAGTAAGGGGGAAATAAGAATGCCAGGAGTAAGGGAGCTAGGGGTATGTAGTCAGAGAAGATATTTCTAATTAAGGATAAATGAGCAGAGACCTTAAGGTAGTGAGGGAGTGAGCCGTGTGAATATCTGGGCAAAGAGTGCTTCAGGCAGAAGCACTGGTGAGTGCAGAGATCTGAGGCTAGAGACTGCTTGGCATGTTGGAGGAGCCACAAGGTGGTTGATGTAGCTGAAGTCCTGAAGGCAGGGGGTAGATGTGGCACTGTTAGAAAAAGCATCCAGCATGGGACCTTTTAATAAATGTTAGACTCCTTCCTTCCTCTGTAATGGCTTTGTAATCACCCTGGGAAGTTCTCATTGCAAAAACAAACAAGCAAATAAATAAAAATAGAAACAAGTCAAACACAAATTTCCTTTACTGACTGGGCAGATGCTTGGAATTTCACCAGGAGGTCTTGTTCTTTTAGTCTAAGTCTTTGATTCCTGTATCATGCAAATACTACAGGCAAAGGATAATACTTTTAGTTGTTACACTTTAAAGGGGTTGGTTGCAAGTTTGACTGAGGTTGGTGGGAAAAAGGAGTTTGAGACAGGAGGTAACTGGGAGTCTGGAAAGAGGTGAAGTAGAAGATCAAGCTAGGACTGGGGAGGGGAGGGATAAGGGAGATATTGAAGCTTAACTTGGTCTGAGGTCACATTTTGAAGCTTTTCTGTGTTACATAGCTTTAGATGGGCATCAAAGGAACTTACATCTGCAGACATCACTGATTTAAAGGAGAATTCACCTTAGCTTATGAGGTTGCCTTGTGTTGAAAAGCAGGGATAGCCCCTGCCCATATCTCCCCTATATCCCCCAGGAAGGGATGGCATCTTTCTTCTACCCTGTCACCAGCAGGAAAGGAGAGCACCCCGCACAGAGCATAGACAGCTGTCAAAGTTCTGTGTGCCCCGAGTTCCTGTCCCCTTGGCTTCAGAAATTCCTATTGTCAGTGTTCTTAATTGTAGGCAACAGAAACCACTCTGGCTGTTTCAAGAAGAAAATGTATTTATTAATGATATTTGGTTCCCTCTCACCCCCTTAAAATCATTGAGAGTTGGGGGAGAAGCTTCCAGGAGAAGTGCCCCAACACTGCAGAATTAGTCTGAAGATGAAATCACCATTACAGCTGCTGAGAATTGAATGCTAGGGACCCGTCGTCTCAGCTGCACGGACTGCTGTCTCTGGTAGTACTGTCACTTCTGTGTCTGGAGCTGGACTTACTGTCCCAAGGCCTGATGCCTCTGTTGCTACTAAGTCTGGCAAAGCGATTCCCTTGGCAGAGCTTGGTTCCTTGTGTTGCTCACTTCCTCATTTCAAGAACAAAGTCTTATATGGATGACAGAGCTGGATCACAGGCCTGCATCTCAGTTGCAAAAGAAGCTGGGAGTTTAAGTTATGAGTGCAATGAAGAGGCAGGACTGATACCGTGGGAATATTTTCAAATATAGGAAGGGCTGGTAAAGATATGGCTAATGTTGCTTGCAGGCAATATCTGTATAGGATCCAACTTAAAATTTAGAATCTTACTTAGAACAAAAGGCCTAGGTGACCTGTTGGGCCCCTGCAGAGTGATGTCCAGGAGGGTACCTTTGAAATGGAGTAATCACCAATGATGGCAGCATCCACTAGCCATGGCAGAGGGGTTTACTGGGTGTGGTGTCCTCATGAGCAGGCAAGGACTCCAGAACAAACGCATCTTCTTGGTCTTTCTGACTGTACCCCACCCTGCAAAAAGAAAAGGCCTTCATGGGAAATCATGGGAAAGCAAAATATCATCCCAGTTTTGTTTGTGTGGAGACATAATTACTGAGTTATCCTGATGCCTGCAGAAACTCATGGCTCAGAAAAGTGAAGAATCTTCTCTGATAAAGTTCTGGTAAACAGAAACCCGTATGTGTCTAGAGGGATCGAGGGATGTTTTCCATTTATCCTGAGCTGGACAACAAACAGATGAGCTGGTCCATCCCCACCCATTTAGAAGGCCTCTTTCTGTTCTGAGTTAGTACATTTCAGGTTTGAAGGAGATGACATCTATCTCCGTTTTCTGATCTGACATAATCCCATTTAGAAATTTTGGATAAATATTTAATAAACTGGAACCACGATCACAAGTCAGAACTCCAAGATGACTCAGTAATGAATTCCCCACATAAGTCAGACACTTTGGTGTTTCCCAAAGCACTTTCCCACGAATGGTGAGATTCTCTCACCAGAGTCAGGCCTAGTCAGAAAGGAGAACTTCATCTCCTGCTGCAAAACAAGCTTCCAGCCCTGCTGTCTCTCACCTCCTTGTACACAGTGCTGTATTTTTGTCTTCTGCTTCCCCTCCCAGGCAGACCTGCCATCCTTCAAGGCAGGTCAGGATTTCTTTCTCCAGGGAGCCTCCCTTCCATGGCAGGCATCTCTCCGGTAGCTCCTGTCTGACTGTGTTGTGAGATGAGATACAGTACAGAGATGCTCTGGAAGTTCCAGAGGCCAGTTCAGGTCTCAATTTCAGACTCCTGCCAAGCCTGATTCCTGAGGACATCGCATTGACTCATTCGGTCCCTGAGCTTGTCTTCCTTCTAATTTCCCAGCTAAGTTCTTTTCTCCAGCAACATATGACCCCGTTTTTCTACTTCAGTAACCTCAGTGGTAGCTCTCACCACGTTAAACAACGGTCTGATTTGGCATGGAAAAAGCAGTCGATTGTTTCCTTTAAATCTTAATGTCTTAGGCCCTGGGAACATTTTAAGTAACTATTTAATGAGAAGACTTCTGGTGAAGCATAGGTAAGATCTTAAAGGCTCTAATTGCCCCCTAGAGAAAGCTGTCAGGGTTAAGTAACCTCCTTCAGGTTGTGTACATGGAGTGGGATGAGCAAAACAAGGCAGAAGTGAGGCACAGAGGCTGCAGGAGAGTAGCCTTAATCTGGTGGATGAAACTTCTTGGATCAGGAAGATTTCTAGAGCCATGCCTTGAGCTCTCAATAGTGGGTACCTGCTGGTCCATTATTAGACCCCCAAATGGTCAAACAAATGACTTACTTTTTCCTGAGCCTAGCTGCCTTCTAATTTGGAGTCCAAATTATAGTTCTTTCTTCTCCTCTTTCATTTAAATACAAAACAAAACCAAACAAAACTAAACCCCAAACTCTGTTTTCTCTTCTAACCCCCATTTGAACTTTTAATTTGTGCATCATTTATGTGTTTATTCACTACAAAAATATTTATAAAGTATCTCTTGGGTTGCAGGCACTGCCCTAAGCACTGGGGATGTACCCAATTATCCCTTGTAGATAGTGGCAATAAAATGAATTTATGAGCAAAGAGGTGAGAGAAAAGGAAGACAGGACATCTGCAGGCAGGGGTCATCTCCTAAGTGGAATCCCATAAGACTGCTGGTGTTTGGGGCAAGTCAGTATCTCTCTGACCCTCAGTTAGGGCTGTGCATGGTATAATGGAGTGGTTCTGTCATGTGAGAATGATATTCACTGTGTGCCCAAGGCAAGGGAGAGAGAGGCACATTGGAAATGGGACTAAAATCGGCTTCTTACTTAATTGAGACAAAAAGTCCTTTATGCAGGTCTTCCCCACTCCAGCCAAACAGAAATGGCCTGCTCACTGCAGACAGCTCCCGCAGCTGCTTCAGGTAGAAATGCTGCCTGGCCCCCAATAGCCATGCTGTCTGTGACCACTACACGGACCTCAGTGGGTTTGGGAGCTGTTACCCTTGGAATTAAGTGAGAAAAATGGAGGAGAGAGCAGGGCATGTGGTAGCCCAGACAACTCAGTCTTGAAGTGAGTGAGACCTAAATTGGGAAGTATTTGGCTGATGGCAAAGGCAGATAAACGTTACGGATTTGATGTAATCCCAGACCTCAGGCTTGAAACGGAGCTTGACCCTTCCCATTGAGCATGTTTGTGCAATACTACTGGACATGTAGTAACAAGAAAGGAAGTAGAGGAAGGATATCGGCTCAGCCATATGTCAACGTGGGTGGGGGAGAAGATGACGGGGAGCCAGGCCTGCGTTGTGCATGGTGTCCGAAGTTGAAGGAACAAAAGAAAATTCTGTAAAGTTCGAGCTAGTATATCCTTGAGGAGACAAATTGATGTGAGGGGAATGGTATTCCACTGTAGGATATGAGAATGGGGTGAACTGGGGATGTCATCTGGTTTTTTAGAAGTCCAAAACAACCATACGACCTGAAACACAATTTGTAATAATTACAAACTGCACTCATTTGTCCTCATCAACCTAATGTTCACTATGCCTACATTTAAAATGGGGCAACTGAGGTATGTGGGTTTACACGACTTACTTGTTGTTAGTCGCCAGTCATGTCCAACTCTTTGCGACCCCATGGACTATAGCTTGCCGGGCCCCTCTGTCCATGGAATTCTCTAGGCAAGAACACTGGAGTGGCTTGTCGTTCCTTTCCCCAGGGGACCTTCTGGACCCAGAGATTGAACCCAGGTCTTCTGCATCACAGGCAGATTCTTTACCATCTGAGCCACTAGGGAAGCCCCAGTTGGTGGCTGAGTTTTGTATAAAGTGCAATGTTTGCATCCTTTCCTCCCATAATGATGATGCCCTGAATTTATCAAGGATGTTTGCATTTGTCATCTTACTGGACCAGTCTAAAACTGTAGAGGGTGGAATGGACCAGAGAAAGACTGAGGATGAAATGAAACTATCATTTTTGAATACTTATTATGTGCTCTGTGCTTTATGGATGCTGTCTCAGAAATTACAATCATTTAAAGGTAGGTATCATTAATCTTTGTTTTAAAGATGAGGCTAAATCATGGGAGATTAAGAAACCTGCCCCAGGCTAATAAATGGTAGACCATTTATTACCAATAAACAGTAGACTTGAGATCTAGATCCAGGTATCTGATGCCAAAGGCTGGTCTGTTCCATCATAGCAGATGACTTCCACCCACTCAAACCCCTCCACCACCTGCCTGTAGATGCCCTGCAGCCAGTCAGGGCAGAATCAGCATTAGAACTCCATTTTCTGTACTCCTAACATTTCCATCAAGTAATTCGTGAAATAACAGCTTGGCGGTCAACAGCAGAAGCATGGAGTTAGAGGAGACTGAATTTGGATCTGGGCTCCCCTACATATTTGTGAAGGATCTAGTGTAATTAGTGCCTCTTAGGTCTAGTTGCCATGTTTGTAAAATAAAGATGAAAACTCCTTCAAGAAGGTTCATGGTGACAATTAGTGAGTGTAAACTGCTTCAGATGACACTGAATGTATAGTGAGTGCCCATAAACGATAGCAGAGGTAGCGTGGGACAGCTGGGGACCCTTGTCCTGACTTGGTCTGCCTGTGTTCCCTTGTCCTGGCCCCTCCTCATTTCCATAGTCAGGCACACATTTTCGAAACCTTCCTGTGCTCTCTCTCCCAGACATCTTCTCTCTTTCCTCAACTTCTCCTCTCCTGAGTTCTCATTGTGTGTGTGGAGTGACCTCTTTTTTCACTCATATATGCCAAAGCCAGTGCATAAAGGTGCAGGATGGATCCATCAGTTCTGACTGTTTCTTGGCTTCAGTCAGGGTTCTACAGAGAAACAACAAGGAATTGGTTTATGAAGTTGTAGGCCCTGGCAAGTCTGAAATCTGTACGGCTGGCTGGCTGGCTGGCTGGAAACTCAGGCAGGAGTTAGTGCTTCAGTCTTGAGGCAGAATTTCTACTTCCTCAGGAAACCTCAGTTTAGCTCTTTTTTTTTATTTTTTTTTTATTATTTTTTTTTATTTATTTATTTTTTTTATAAATTTATTTATTTTAGTTGGGGGCTAATTACTTTACAATATTGTAATAGTTTTTGCCATACATTGACATGAATCAGCCATGGGTTTACATGTGTTCCCCTTCCTGGATCCCCCACCCACCTCCCTCCCCATCCCATCCTTCTGGATCATCCCATTGCCCCGGCCCTGAGCCCTTGTCACATGCATCGAACATGGAATGGTGTTCTGTTTCACATATGGTAATATACATGTTTCAATGCTATTCTCCCAGAACGTCCCACCCTCAGTTTAGCTCTTATGGCCTTTCAACTGACTGGATGAAGCTCATGCTATCTAGGATGATATCCTTTACTTAAAGTCAACTGATTGGAGATACTAATCACATCTATAAAATATGTCCACAGCAACACCTGGATTAGTGTTGGGTTGATTAACTGGGTGCTACAGCCTAGGCAGGTTAACACGTAAGATTATTATAGCTTTCAGGGCTGCCCTCACATGAAGGTTCTTAATTGGCCTCTTTTTTCTTGCTTTATCTAATGGGCAGGCTCCTTTATTCCTCTACCTGCCCTTTAAATATTACTGATTTTCAAGCTTCCCTTGTTGGCACTTGGCTCATTCTAGATGTTCCCCTGGGGGCAATTTTATTTCCTCGCAGCAGCTGAACCTCTCTCCCTGTACACTGGCAATGCCTTGTTCTATTTCCAGCAGTCCATTTCTGACTGGCCACCGAACACCTCCGCTGGATGCCCACCTCCGCTTCCACCTGATTCCCTACTCCACCCTGGCCATCCTGCTGAATTCTGCCTTCCCCACTCGCCTCGTCAACCCAAACATAAATCTCGTCACTATTCTTCCTCTTTTTTTTTTTTATTGTTTATTTATTTTTGGCTACATTGGGTCTTTGCTGCTGCACTTGGGCTTTCTCTCATTGTGGTGAGAGGGGGCTACTCTTCCTGGTGGTGCTCGGGCTTCTCATTGCAGTGGCCTCTCTTGTTGTGGAACACAGGCTCTAGGTTCTCAGGCTTCAGTAGTTGCGGTGCGTGTGCTACACGTACATGTTGCTCTGCAGCATGTAGAATCTTCCCTGGACCTGGGATCGAACCCATGTCTTTCTCGTTGGCAGACTGATTCTTAACCACTGGACCGCCAGCAAAGTCGCGGTCACCATTCTGGACTCTTCCCTGTGGCTCTCTCTTTTCTTTCAACTGGTGACCAAGTCCTGCTGATTTTTGCCTACTGAATATCTCACTCAAGAAAAATATTTACTGGTTATCTATCTACACTTGACACCAAGCTGGCTTCTAGAGCAGTGTTTCTCAACCTTGGCACGATTGACATTTTGGGGTCAGATAATTCTTTGTTGTGGAGAACGTCCCATGCATTTTATGAAATCTAGCCAGCATCCCTGTTCCCTAAGGCCGCCATAATAAAATACCAGAGTAGGGGGACTGTGCAGTAGAAAGTTACTTTCTCACCATTCTGGAGGCTGGAAGTCCAAGAACAAGGTGTTGGGGGTGTTGTTTTCTCTTGACGACTTTCCCCTTGGCTTGCAGATGGCTGCTTTCTCCTTGTGTCCTCACATGGCCTTTTCCCTGTGCATTTGTGTTCCTGGTGTCTCTCTTCTTCTTATAAGACCATCGGTCATATTGGACTTAGGCCTATGGTAAAGGCTTCATTTTAACCTAAGTATCTCTTTGATGACCTTTCCTTTGTGTTGCGTGCTAAGTTGCTTTAGTCGTGTAAGACTCTTTGCAGCCCTGTGGACTGTAGCCTGCCAGGATCCTCTGTCCATGGAATTCTCCAGGAAATAATATTGGAGCAGGTTGCTCTGCCCTCTTCCAGGAGATCTTCCCAACCCAGGGATTGAACATGCATCTCTTATGTTTCCTGAATTGGCAGGTGGATTCTTTACCACTAGTACCACCTGGGAAGCCAAATACCGTTAAATTCTGAGATACTGGGAGTTGTAACTTTAACATTTCAGAGTGATAAATTCCACCCATGAAACCTGGCCCCCACCCATTAGACACCAGTAGAATCCTTCAATCCAGGTTGGGATGCAAACCAAAAATGTCTCCAGATATTGCCAAATATACCCTTGGGGCAAAATTGCCCAGGTTGAGAATCACTGTTGTACACAGCAGTAGTTTTAACATTGGCTGCACATTAGAATCACTTGAAGGAATTAAAAAAAAAGAACAAAACAACTAACATCTGCAGAAATGCTGTTTAAATATTTTGGGGGTGGAGCCCAGGCAGGGGTATTTTATAAAAGTGTCCCAGACTATTCTAACATGCAGTCAGGGATGAGAACATTCTAGCAGTGTGAGAGTGAACAAGACAGACACTAAACAACACATTTCATGATTGAAAACTTAAAGCACCAGTACTGCTATGTTCTGCACACTGTTTTGTAACATTTTCCTTAGCAATGTATCTTGGACATTTTCTTGTGTCATTAGGTTACATGTGTGCTAATCCACTTCAGTTGTGTACAATTCTTTGCGACCATATGAACTATATACAGCCTGCTGCCAGGGTTCTCTGTCCATGGGATTTTCCAGGAAAGAAGACTGGAGTGGGCTGCCATTTCCTTCTCCAGTCATTAGATTCAGTTCAGTTCAGTTCAGTTCAGTTGCTCAGTCGTGTCCTACTCTTTGCAACCCCGTGGACTGCAGCATGTCCATCACCAACTCTTGGAGCTTGCTCAAACTCATGTCCCTCAAGTCAGTGATGCCATCCAACCATCTCATCCTCTATCGTCCCCTTCTCCTTCTGCCTTCAGTCTTTCCCAGCATCAGGGTCTTTCCCAATGAGTCAGTTCTTCACATCAGGTGGCCAAAGTACTGAAGCTTTAGCTTCAGCATCAGTGCTTCCAGTGAATATTCAGGACTGATTTCCTTTAGGATGGACTGGTTGGATCTCCTTGCAGTCCAAGGGACTCTCAAGAGTCTTCTCCAACTCCACAGTTCAAATGCATCAATTCTTTGGCACTCAGCTTTCTTTATGTTTCAACTCTCACATCCATACGTGACTACTGGACAAACTGTAGCTTTGACTAGAGGGACCTTTGTTGGCAAAGTAACGTCTCTGCTTTTTAATATGCTGTCTAGGTTGGTCATAGCTTTTGTTCCAAGGAGCAAGCATCTTTTAACTTCATGGCTGCAGTCACCATCTGGAGTGATTTTGGGGCCCAAGAAAATAAAGTCTTTCACTGTTTCCATTGTTTCCCCATCTATTTGTCATGAAGTGATGGGACCGGATGCCATGATCTTCATTTTTTGAATGTTGAGCTCTAAGCCAGCTTTCTTACTCTCCTCTTTCACTTTCCTCAAGAGGCTCTTTAGTTCCTCTTCACTGTCTGCCATAAGGGTGGTGTCATCTGCGTATCTGAGGTTATTGATATTTCTCCTGGCAATCTTGTATTCCAGCTTGTGCTTCATCCAGCCTGGCATTTCTCATGATGTACTCTGCATATAAGTTAAATAAGCAGAGTGACAATATACAGCCTTGAGCTACTCCTTTCCCGATTTGGAACCAGTCCATCGTTCCATGTCAAGTTCTAACTCTTTAAGTCATTAGATTATATATAGATAAAATATTAATGAGTTTGCATGTGGATATGCTGTAAGTCATTTAATCAGGGCTTGAGTATATATTTTGGAGGATTCAAACTCTGCTCTATTGAAGTCACGCTGAAGAGAATATTCTTGTATGCATATTTTTGTCAGCAGCTTTGTTCATTTTTTTTGGGTAAAACTGGAGAGGTGGAAATCCTGGGTTAAAGTCGTGAATATTTGTGTAGTTTTTTTACACATATTACTAAATTGTTCCTCAGAATTGCATTAACTTACAACTCTGCCAACAAAATATATTTAAGAAAGTCATTACCCTGCATCCTCACCAGCCTTGGGTATTTCAATTTTTGAAATTAAATGAAATGTGGTGCTTTCTTTACCTTGAATTTATTTGGTTACTATTGAAGCTATTTCAAATACTTTTATATTATCTGTGTTTTTTCCTTTTCTGAACTGCTTGTCCATCTCATTTGTTTATTTTTAGCAATATTTTAATTTTTCCTATAGACTTGCAAGAGCTGATTATAGAAACATTAATTCTTTACCTGTTTCATGTTGTAAAGTTTTTATGATGTTAATATCTTCCTTCAATGCTTGTTTTTGTCATTTTTATTTCTAGAAGTAACTTTCATGTAGTTAAATCTGTAATATTTCCTCCTTCCCTTCCCTCCTCCTTCCTCCCTCCTTAATTTTATTCATAGAAAAGTTTTATGTACACACCATCGATCAAAGTTCATCTACATTTTTGTTCTTTCATTATTTTTTTGACATTTTGTTTTAAAAATCCATTTGGAATTTTGGCATGCCATATAAGGTAAGGATTGAATTTTACATTTTATTTCAAATAGTTGTCCTACAACTCATTCTTAAACATTTTATCTTCCTTGTTCATTTGAAATGTCACATATTTCCTAGACTAAATTTTTATCTGGTTGGACCTGTTTTGGTTCTTCTTGTTCTGTCCTGTATTATTTTATTTACTAGATTTATAATTTGTTTTGGCAGCTGAAGTTCAACTTGTCATTG
This sequence comes from Giraffa tippelskirchi, assembly GCF_054371585.1. Classification (NCBI taxonomy): domain Eukaryota; kingdom Metazoa; phylum Chordata; class Mammalia; order Artiodactyla; family Giraffidae; genus Giraffa; species Giraffa tippelskirchi. Next base: position 59,979,394 of record NC_137278.1, read on the forward strand.
TGCTTGATTCTTCAAAACAATTTTTGAAACTCAAAACCACTTTTTTTTTTTTTTCAAATTTCCACTGTGTAAAAGTCCATTAACTTGGGGAGAATTTATAGCTTTCCAATATTAAATCTCCGGAGAAGGCAATGGCAACCCACCCCAGTACTCTTGCCTGGAGAATCCCATGGACGGAGGAGCCTGGTAGGCTGCAGTCCATGGGGTCGCTAAGGGTCGGACACGACTAAGCGACTTCACTTTCACTTTTCACTTTCATACATTGGAGAAGGAAATGGCAACCCACTCCAGTGTTCTTGCCTGGAGAATTCCAGGGACGGGGGAGCCTGGTGGGCTGCCGTCTATGGGGTCGCACAGAGTTGGACACGACTGAAGCGACTTAGCAGTAGCAGTAGCAGCAGCAATATTAAATCTCATCTTTCAGACACAATATATAATACTCCTTCTATACTCAACTGTTTTCATGGATTTTTGTAAAGCATATCATTAACTTTATAAATATCCTGCACATTTTTCATTAAATTTATTCCGAGATACTTTGTATTTTTGTTGCTATTAGAAATATAAAACTCTTTACCCATTATATTTACTGAGTGGTTATTGCTGCTATTTTAAGAAGTTATTGTTATATATATGTATTTATTTTGTAATTGTCTAATTTACTGGGTAATTTGTTTTGGTGGTTTGCTACCCTTGAGTTTTCTGGATTGGTGACTATCAGTTTATGCAAATAATGCCAATTTGGTCTCCTTTTCACTGTTTGCACTTCTTATTTCTTCCTGTCTTACTGTATTGGCTAAATATCTAGAAAAGAACTTCAATTACAGTGGGAATAATGAGTGTACTTAACCCACCCTTGAAGAGTTTTGATCTTTTCACTTCTACTAATATGAGATTGTCCGAAGTTTTGTTAGACAGTTTATTGTGCTGTTTTTGTCTTTGTCTGAGTTTTGTATTGGCATTATGCTAAATTCAAAAAATATAAACAAAGGAGCTTTCAAAAAATTATATGGTCTGGAACATTTTATATAGCAATAGAATAGTTGATTTCTTGAAAGTTTGAAAGAACTTGCCTATAAAGCCATCTGGGGCTAATCCCTTGGCAGACTTTTCCAATTTCTTCCATGGCATTTATTCATTTAACTTTTCTACTTCTTTTGCATACAATTTCGGTAATCTGCATTTTCTTATAAAATTATCTATTTTACAAAGATTTTCTTTTTTATTTGTTATACTATGTCACATGAAATTCTTAAATGAGTAAAAATATTTTCATATCAGTGGATTATATATTTTTTCTCCTAATTTTGAATGTTTATATATTTTCTCTTCAACTTATAAGACTGCCTCTTTTCTAATATATTAATTTCTGTTAATAATTTAAAAAATTTTTTCTAAGTCATTTGATCTGAAATTTTAGTTTATGTATTTTTATCCTTTTACAAATTACTGATGAAAACATTTAAGGCTATATATTTGCTCTCTGAGGGGCTTCCCTGGTGGCTTAGAAGGTAAAGAATCTGCCTGCAATGCAGGAGACCTGGGTTCGATCCATGGGTTGGTAAGGGAGCCATCCCTGGATGAGGGAATGTCTACCTACTCCAGTATTCTTGCCTGGGAAATCCCACGAACAGAGGAGCCTGGTGGGCTGCAGCCCATGGCGTTGCAAAGAGTTGGACATGACTGAGTGAATTTCACACTTGCTCTCTGGCTATAGAATTTGAGAGCATGTCATATGTTTATAATTTTCTGTGTACTTTTTTACTCCCACTTCTAAAATTATTTATAGTGAATTAAAAAAAATCAAGGAACTGAAGGTATTGGGGGGTATTATCACTTTTGTTAATAATTTTCATGTTAGTTCTCTGGTGAATTGAGGATGTAGTTTAAACAATTTCCACTTTTTCAAATTAATTATAGTTTTTTGTTAGAAGGGTATCCACTTTGCACATGCCCCTAGTTCAGCATGTACATTTTTTATAGTTATGTGTCCACATGTCCATCATTCCATTAGCCAATGAGCCCAGTGTGACCTTGGTCATTTTTGTATTTTTAGTGTTGAGAGCAGTTTGTGGTAAATACCAGGCATCAATAAATGTTCGCTGAATTGATCTTGAATGACAGATGGGAGCATGACAAGCTCAATTGGCTAAGGGGGCTGAGATTGTTAAGTACCGTTTTCAGATATATCAGTTGAATTTAGTGATCTACAGCAAAAGGCTAGGTACAAGGGAGTATTTGTAAAGGAGAGTAAAGTATGGGTTCCATATTGGGAAAAAAGTAGTATCATTATTGACAGGATTAGATCCAACTTTTTGTGGTGCTACCGCATAAGAGTGTACCTAGTTTCAGAGTTCTAAGGAGAAGAAATCTAGATTGTAGAGAAGAGCTATTCGTAGAGCTGCATCTAGCCAGAGGTCAGACCATGATTAGCTTGAGCAAGTGCTATAGGCACTCAGGACCTGAGCTTCCGTGTCTGTCAAGGGAGGACACTGGACAGGGTGATTTCTAATGATTAAAAAAAAAAAAAAAAAAGATCTTCGGTAAGTGGCAAGAAAAAGCATGACTGACAACACCGAAAGAAATTTTGTTAAGGGACATGAGAAACATTTTTTATATTTTAGAGTTAATTTTTAAAATTCCTTGGATCTCTGAAATAGAATGCAGGATTTTGTGTTTGTGTGTCATATGTGTGAAGCTAAGAACCACCTTCTTAGCAGGGTTCTAGATCTGAGGGTCAGAAATCCTAGTGATACATGGGAGAAGTTTTAATTCCTTTTCCTTCCAAACCTCCCCATTACATCATCCCCTCATCTGTCAGTCAATCAAATATTTATAGAGAGGCTCCCATGTTGAAAACATTTTGCTCTTCCAATGAAGAGAAGTAAAAAAACAAGCATAATCTTGGCCCTGCCTTTTAGAGTTTTAAGGTGTGACAGGGGAGAGAGGATAAATAAATGTGGAAGGTTAGCAAATAAGACTTCTGCTACAGGGCAAATATATTGACCGCATGCTAAAGCTTCTCCCTTTTACCTTGAACACTTACAGATGATGGGAAAAAAGTTTTAACAAGTACCCAATCAATGCTTTAATCAAGAGTAGAAATTTCCACAGTTTTAAATGGAGAGGTTTCCATAAAATGATTTAATACATGGTTCACACTGAGGTATGGAGGCCCTACCTGTTAAGCTTGTGTGGACTAGGAATGGGACTGGCTAATCACTAGGCTCAAGTTGGGATCCCATTTTACTGAACGCTGGAGGCTTGAGTTATACAGCCTATGTAAAGCTAAGGCCTGGGATCAGATTCTCCCCATTAAATGTGGGAGGCAGTCAGCAGAAAACCCCTGCTTTCCTTTCTGAGGGATTTTTTTCCTTTCTCCTTTCTGAAGGTTGTGGCTAAGCTCCTGAGAAGTACCACCCAGCATTACAGCGTCTTGGGACCATCTTGTGTGCTCAGGGCCAGGGTGAGTAAGCAGATTACTTTGAGCTGAGAAGCCTAAACCTGGTTATCAATTTCTCCTTAAACCCACCCTGGCTTTTCTGGATGGTGAGAGAAAGAAATATTTATAAAAGATAATTTCACAAATAAAAATTACATAATGCCCAGGAAGTCCAACACCATGAATGATAAATAACAGACTGAGCAAATGGAGGTATCAATATTCAAAGAAAGGAGCTATAGAATAATTTTAAAAAGTTTAAAATGAATAATTTAAATATTTTTGAAGATAAGGGAGAACATAGAAACAATGAAATAAAAACAGAAGGCAATGAAACAAGAACAGGTGGTTATGGAAAAATTAGAAACTTTAGGAATGAAGAAATAGTTGCTAGAACTAAACAATCAAGTCTATGGGTGGATCAGTTAAAAATCAGGGCAAAATTTAGGAGCTTAAAACAATAAACATTTGTTATCTCACAGTTTCTTTGTGTCAGGAATTCAGGAATGGCTTAGCTGGCTGGTTTTAGTTTCAGGTCTCTTGTGAGGTTATAGTGAAGATGTCAGCAAGATCTGCCATCGTTTAAAGGCCTGACTGAGGCTGGAGGTAAGTTGGCTCCTTCATGGGCCTGTTAGCAGATGACCCCAGTTCCTCCCCATGTGGGGCTCTTGTAGTGCACTTTGATTGTCCTCATGAGGTGGCAGCTGGTTTCCCCCAGAGCAAGTGAGAGAGAACATAGAGGAAGGAAGCAATAATGTTTTTTATGACCAAGTCTTAGAAGTTATACACTGTCAGTTCCACCATATTCTATTCACTAGATGACAGTCATTAAAACTAGCCCTAACTCAAGCAGACAGGAGTTAGACTCCACCTCTTGGAGGAAAAGCTATCAAAGGATTTGCCAGTGTATTTTAAACCCCACACAATAGACCAAATAGCATATTGCACACAGCCAAAAAAAAAAAAAAAAAAGAATTATGAAAGTGGAAATCTGAGCTGAGGAAATGCCCCCAAATGTGAAATAAAGACCCAGTCAAATGGGAAACATGAAAAAAAAAGAAATCTGAATAACAGCTCAAAACCCCCCACCATATGTTTAAAAGGAGTCCCAAGAGGAGAAAACAGAGGAAAAGATGTGGAAACAGTATTTGAGGGCTGAGAATTTCCTGAGACTAGAGATACTATTTCCCAGATTATAAAATATCATTAGGACTGAACATTATAACTGAAAGTTAGCCAACTCTACAAGGCAGTTACAAGGCAAGAGAGGGTGAAAAAAGCTACTTCAAAGAGAGCTAGAGATTGCAAGAGCTGGAGTAGCCAGGAAAGTCTTTACAGGTGGTAGTAGAAAGGCTGGGAAATTCTGCCAGCTCTGGGGGAGTGGAGAGAATTTTGGGCTCAGAGGACAGAAAGGGACCAGGTGTGGAGCTGCCATGATAGTGCCCTTGTGCCTTTTACTGACCTTTCACTGACTATGGGACAACTTCCTCCCCACCTCTGCCACTGTCAAAATGCTGATGGAGATGACTGACACAGCCCTGGGACTCTGAGGCTCAAGTACAGTGGCAAGGCCCGAAGACACTGTACTTCTCCTGGGCAGGGAAAAGGCTGCTTTCTGCCCCAAGACCCCCTCTCCAGATCTTGGGCCTCAAACGTCAAAATGCTGCAGCCAAATGTAAACACTTCTCTTCTGCACCAAGGCCTCAACTCCCATTTATTCCCCCCCCACCCCCACTCCCCAAAAAGCTGTAATTAGTAGTCAGACTTGGTTTTCCCTGCAGACTTTGAGGCAAGAGTAAGTGTTAATTTGAACATTTGTAAGTAACAAATGTCTTCCAATTGGCCGTGCGTCATCCGGCAGTTTTGAGAGATGTTAAGTCTCCTGAGGAGGTGGGCAGGGAGAGGGGTGGGTGGTGGGAGGTCCCAGGAAAGTGGGAGCTCGTGCAGTCCAGTCCTGGCTGCATAGCCCATATCATCAGGCTGAAACTTAGAGATGTGGCAGCTTTAAAAGAAAAAAAAATGATGGGAAAAGGCAGGAGGAAGACACCTATAGCCAAACCCCGAAGAGACAAACATCACTCCTCTTGGAAGGGAGTTAAAGATTTGGCTGGGAAAATCAGTCACTTGAGGAGAGAAAACAATATCAGAGGAAAAAAGTCCCTCGGGCCAGGCAGTGTGATCCGACCCCATGAGAAATTTCTCTTAGGGTCAAACCTTTGCCCTTTGTGTCCTGGTCTCCTGACTTGGTCTGAGACTGCTGGATATATGTCTCTATGCTGAGATCACTATTGTCTGAGGCTCAGTAAAGCAGGGCCTAAGGGAACAAGTTTGGGGGAGAGAAGAGAAAAAATTATTGACAGGGAGAAATCAGAGTCATAAAACCACAACAATCTGATGGCCACATGAACTTTCACGGTCAGTTCTTAGTCCAGTTGCTGTCTTTTCCTCTGCCTGTTGCTGTTGTTTTCCCTGGTCTGCACTTTCTCCCCAGCTCTCAGTAGGTTATTTAAAAATTGGATAGAAAGAAGGTATCATCTGCCTTCCCTCCCCTCAAGGAAAAAAAGTTTCCATCATCCCCAGCCACGATGGCGATGTATTCATTGTGGTTTCGTTTCTAATCTCCAGGAACATTAAGGAAAGGAGGACACCTCCTTTGTCTTCCCTGCCTCTTTGTCTCCCTGTCACTCATCCTGCCTCCCTCCATCACTTGGTCTTCTTCTAGGTCTCTCTTCTGTCTCTCTTTCTGTGTATTTGGGTCTTTCTTTTCAGTTAGATTCCCCACAGAGCCAAGTTGTGCCCAGTATATCAGCAAGCCGTTCAGCACCCTCTGCCAGCCACAGTCTCACATGCCACGCAGCCATTATGTACCAAACTGTATTTTCAACCTTGTTTGGGCACCCCTAGGTGGAGTGTACACTGTGGAACGGGTTCTTTCAGCTCTCTGGATGATCTTTTATTTTGGTGACTCTGGGCAGACCACAGACGAAGCTCAGGCTGCAGACCGAGACCTGACCTCTTTTTATGTAGTTACTGTGAAAGGGGCATCTGTAGGATAGCCAAATTTTCAGGCCAATAGTTTTGGGATGGTTGTGTGTGTGAGTATGAGTGTGTGTGCCATTTACTTGGGGGATGCTATTTAATTTCTGAATTCCTATGAAGTACCTTGAAAGCTTTTTTTTTTTCTTTTTATGAGAGAAGAAAATTGGCAATAATTCCAGCTACTGATGGAGAAGGCAATGGCACCCACTCCAGTATTCTTGCCTGGAAAATCACATGGATGAAGGAGCCTGGCGGGCTGCAGTCCAGGGGGTCGCTAAGAGTCGGACACGACTGAGCGACTTCACTTTCACTTTTCACTTGCATGCATTGGAGAAGGAAATGGCAACCCACTCCAGTGTTCTTGCCTGGAGAATCCCAGGGACGGCGGAGCCTGGTGGGCTGCCGTCTATGGGGTCGCACAGAGTCGGACACGACTGAAGCGACTTAGCAGCAGCAGCAGCAGCCAGCTACTGAGGAAAAGAGTGAGGCTTCCTATAGTGGAGGCAGTGCCAAAGTTTATGTCATGATGCAGGTAGAGGGTCAAAGGAATTGGGGCAGAGGAAAGAGATGGTGACTCTGTCAGGGCTAGAAATAGCACGATGGCAGGGAGGCTGTGGGACACATGCTCTGGGATGATTCAGATGCAAAGTGGGTCCTCTGTGACTCAAGGACTCTGATTCTGAATGCCAGGGGGAAAGCATGACATGTGGTTTGAATGAAACTCGTGGCTTTCTTGGCTTCTGTAGTGATTGAAGATGGAGATCAAGGTTTTCAATAAATTTGAATAGCATACCAGAATTTTAGGGAAAGATTTTTTTTTTTTTAACAAATTGCTGTATGTTTTCCAGTGAACAGGGTACTGGTTGACCTGTTTGGGCTCCTGGCATTACACAGATATGTGGGAAGCCCTGGGGAAGAAGGGCTTCCCTGATAGCTCAGTTAGTAAAGAATCTGCCTGCAACGTAGGAGCTAAAGCTAAGTTGCTTCAGTAGTGTCCGACTCTGTGCAACCCCATAGATGGCAGCCCACCAGGCTCCCCCATCCCTGGGATTCTCCAGGCAAAAATACTGGAGTGGGTTGCCATTTCCTTCTCCAGTGCACGAACGGGAAAAGTGAAAGTGAAGTCGCTCAGTCGTGTCCAACTCTTAGCGACCCCATGGACTGTAGCCTACCAGGCTCCTCCATCCATGGGGTTTTCCAGGCAAGAGTACTGAAGTGGGGTGCCATTGCCTTCTCCACAATGTAGGAGACCCTGGTTCAATTTCTGGGTTGGGAAGATCCGCTGGAGAAGGGATAGGGTACCCACTCCAGTATTCTTGGGCTTCCCTTGTGGCTCAGTTGGTAAAGAATCCTCCTGCAAGGTGGGTTCGATCCCTGGGTTGGGAAGATCTCCTGGAGAAGGGAAAGGCTACCCACTCCAGTATTCTGGCCTGGAGAATTCCGTAGACTGTATAATCCATGGGGTTGCAAAGAGTTGGATACGACTGAGCGACTCACTTTCACTGGGGAAGAAGGAGGAGGCCAGTTGCCTAGATAGGGACCAGGGGGAGTTTCTCTATGGGTCCAAACGTAGGAGGGCCTTGGAGTTTTGCATTGAGACCTGGTACTGGAACTCAGGCTTACTGGCAGCTGAGCAGAGATTTTTACCAGTTTCTTGCCCCTTATAAATATAATAATAACTCGGAATCTTGGCATTTAACCCTATGGGTATTTGCATGATCATCTCTTTATTACCAGCACTAATCTTCAGCAAAATCGCAAAGTAGGTGAATCCTACCTCTGTGCCTTCAGCTTCTGCACACTCCTCCCTCCTCCCAGCCCCCCACTTCCTTCTTCCGTTTCAACTTTGTCCTGTGCGCCTTTCCCCTCCCTCACACAAAATCCCATAGAAAACATGGACCACTTCTTTCTTAGTTATCTTTCCCCAGACTCTTTGCATCTCTCATTGTCTTTTGAAAGGCTTCATCCTTTTGAAGGGATAGAATGTAAGTTCCATGGGGACAGATATCTTTGTCAGTTTTATTCACTCTTGTATCTCCAATAGTGACTTAGCACAGTCCCTGGAATATAGCAGATGAATGATACATTCTATTGAATGAATGAATCAACTAAGTGAATTCAAATTTTGGTCAGCCCTTAAGGACAGCTCTTCCTTGTTGGGATGTTGAGGCGGGTTGACTGGGGGAAACAGAGGCCCAGTGTCTGTCCCTGATGTTTCTGGGGTTTCATATGCAGGCTCTCACCTCCTTGGTGCCCCCTTAAATAATGTTCAAAGATGTAGCTTTCTTTTCGATAGGCTCTCTGGGATCCTAAAACCCACTGCTTTGGTTGCTGGCAAACTTTCCATACTTTCAGGGCAAAGATGGTTTCCTTTTCTGCTCTCCCAGGCCCCGGGCTTCATTACCATGACCTCTTCCAGTGCAGTGGTCAGTGCCTAAATGTTCATGCGTCCCTGGGGGATTGCAACACTGCATATGCACGGCCTACCTCTGTCCTCATGGCATCGGGAATGGAACAGTGTCTTCCCTTCCATGGAACTTCAGTGCCTGCATCTCCTTTGTATGGCTGCTTACTAGGAAAATTGATCTGCTTCTGGGCAGGGGCTTGAGGCCTGGTTACTTGGCCTTCAAGTCATACCTGCAAAGGACAACTGCCCTGAGCTGTCCCTTTCAGAGGACTGCCCCTTGTTAAGGTGTGAGATGGAAAGCTGACAATGGAATGAAAATATTTCAGGCTGTTTGGAGAGCTATTTTTAAGATGTGCAAGGGATGTGGTATTCCTTGTTTAGGCCATCTTCAGTTTGCCAGGGAGATCTATGAAAGGAAAATGTGAGCCAAGGACCTAAGGTGGAAAAGGGAATATAAACGCAGGTGTATTTGCGATCTGGAAAATTCACTGGCTGTTCCGAGCTGCTGGTTGTTTGAGTTCTGCGTGTATTAAGGAGGGCTCTTTTTTTGTTTCTAGATATTCTTTCTTCATCCCTTCAGCTGGTGCTTAAGTACCCATTAGCATCCTGGTCTGCAGGACCATCCCAGCCGGCCGTACCATCCACAGAGTATTGTATACATAATGCCACACCATTAACTATGATGCTGTCACCCGACAGAGAGAGCACTTGGGAAGTGCTGGAAGGAAGATAGGAAGCTGCTGACCGCCCGGCTTTCTCTTATATAATCATAAACTCAAATCCACATTTCTCTGAAAGCAAGAAAAATCACCCAACCACCTTTTGATTACACTTTTACACAAATTAATGTCATTTTCCTTTCCAACAGTATTGACTACAGGATTCAATTTGGTCCAGCAGGCCCTGGGTAATGGGAAGGCGGCTAAGGGCCCCTGTGTTAACAGCATCCCTCTTGAGAAAGGATTCTCTGAGGAGGCCGAGAGGAAAGAGGAAGATGAAGAAGAGAAGGGGAAAAAACAACAACTTGCATGCACACACACACAGACACATACACACAGACACCTCTCCCTGTGTGCTGCGACTGCTGCCGCCACGGCGGCTGCTTCGATGCGTCTAAGATGGCACCTTGGTGCCCTGCCACATTTGGTCTCCTTGGTACCGAAGCGGCGCTCAGCTTCTTGTCACTGAGTGGATGGTGATTATCTGCACCAGGGTCTCAAGGGTGCTCAAGCTTTGCTGGCGATTGGAGCTGAGATGCTTCAGCTGAAGGATTTTAAAAGCTATACAAGGCCAAAGAACCATTACCAGTCACTTGCTGTGTGATGCCTGTTGAAGAGGGGGTGGGTGTGGGAAGGAGGTGCTGGGGGCGCAGGGGAAGGCATATGAGATCTTTATTCCCTTCTGTTCCTGCTCGTTCCCCACTCCTCCCACCTTTCCACCTCCCCACGCCTTTTTAGCCACTGTACCCTTGCAGAGCCACTGCAAGGTTATGTCATTGTGGTCTGAGAATCTATTGATCACGGCCATCAAAGATCTTTGCAGGAGTTTAGGGATTTGGGACTTTGCATAACACCCCACTCATCTGGGTTAACTCCTCCCATCCCAGCCTTGGCTCCCATCATCTAAGAGCTGAGCTGTTGGCAAAACTTGCTAATTTCTGTGACAGCTGCTTTCAGAACTATACTTATAAGGCTGTCCAAATTGTTGTAATTGCTATTATAATAGAGCTCAGGTGCATGACCTGGGCAGCAAAGAAATGGAGGGATTGGACCAGACATAACAAAGGGAAAAAAAATCACCTAGAGATGTTACTGCCCTCAACAGATGTGTGTGCGTGCATGCGCGTGCGCGCGCACACACACACACACGCGCATACATGCACAGATACATGCATGTGTTTGCCTTGTTTTCTTCCCCTTGATGGACCACAAAAGAAATGCTTGATAGAGAGAGGAAAGACGTCCGGGAGGAAAGACATCAGGGAGCCGTGAGAGGTGGCGTCAGGTCCTAGAGAGGAGAGACGTCGGGGAGCTGTGAGAGGCTTGGGTGTTCAGATTTATACATCTTTAATGAGGTTGTTTTTTCCAGATTTTTTGGTATTATTTGAGTACAACCCTTTATCAGATCACCCACAGGACCCACGACTTAGTGGATACTAACACCCTTTTCCCACGATGCCTCTTAATACTAATACCACATGGACTCCTACAAGGGAAATAAGTGTCACAACTGTGGTTGAACTTGGTTTGGCCCACTTCCACTGTCACCTGCTACCCCAACTGTGTGAAGATACCTTTTTCCATCCTGGTCCAGTTTTCTTTTCCTGGAACTATTACTGAATTTTCCCCTCATTTGGACAGCCTTGATGGATTTAAAGCTGTTTCAGATCTACCTGACATCACCACTCACAGTTCCTGAAGAGCCCAGAGATTTCTCCTGAAGGAAAGGTTCTGAAAGATTCAGAGGGATAAATAAAGAATGCAGATGATTCCTACCTCGTGCTGATGCCTAGAGGGTGAGAAGAGTGAGTGTTTTCTCATGAGAATTGTAAAATCCTCCAAGTAATAGATCACTGGGGGTGTCAAAAAAAAAAAAAAAAGAAAGGCTTGATAGACAGAAAGTTTCAGGTTGATCTCCTACTCCGGTGAGTTTTCTTTTAGTCTGTGAAAAAAGAAGCCACAGAGATACATGCTTGCATTCTTCAGCATATAAAACTTTTCAATAAATGTTTATTGAGCATATAGTGACAACCCGCTGTTCTAGGTACTGGGCTAAAGCAGGATACAAAACAAAGTCCCTGCCTGCATGGAGTTGACAGTCTTGTCACACTGCCCCCAAACATTCCAGATGCCTGTCTTCAAAATCTATGAGCAAGTAAGACACCTGCTCCCCCTCTCCTCTCTGTCCTGTGACCAAAGGATGACTGCACCACGGTTTCCCTCAGTGTGATTTGCACAAACACACACACTCACGCACACACTCACCCATAATCATCATAGAGTTTAGTAATGCAAGGGTGAGAAAATATCTGGGTCTTGTAAAAATAATAAAAAAGGAAAACGTTCCAAACCCATGAGCCTTGGAGAAAAATGATGGTAGCTTTTCAGTCTGAATGACCATTGTGCTGTGGGAGGCCTTCATGTGAGCCAGAGTCTGTCCACTCGGAAGGACAATCAGAGGAGCTATAGGGCATGTAAACATCCATTTCTTACAGTGAGAGGTGCTATTTCACTGGAAGGAACTTGGATGGGCTGTATTCGTGGGGACCTGACCATAGTTTACCCAGGATAGGGAGGAGAGAGTGGGATACAGAGACGAGTGTGGTTGGAGTGGTCCTGGATAGGAGGCTGAATCAGGATGTGTAGAAGAGGTCAGGGCTTGAGGGCAACATTGTACTGAGCAAAAAGCACCAGGAACCCTCCTGGGATGCAGGGTATCATCACATCCAAGATGGTGACCCTCAGCATCCCATCCTGGGTGGGTCAGATTGCCCAGATGCCCCAGGAACAGGACATGCTCAGCCTGGTCAGGGGACACTTGCAGGCTTCTGGCCACAGCTGGCAGCAGAGAAGCCTCTGCCTGTTCCTCTCTCCTCTAGCACTGGGTGTCACTGCAGCGAACAAACGAACTAACGTGCATCCCTTCAGAGACTGTCTTGGAGCTTGGAATTAATCACCTGGCTGAGGAGGGCTGGGATGGAGGCTGGAGGGAGAGCAAGTCAAGAGGATGAGAGAGAGGTGCCACCCCAGTTCAGCAGTTCCCAAACCCCTCAGAATCTGACACTTCATCCTGTGCTGTCCTAGAGCCTCATTTGTGGAGACAGATGCCACACCTCGGCCGAATCCAGACATTTTATGCATTAGTGTGCGGCCTTTGAATGTGCTGGGGGCTCTATAGGTTGAAATCCCAGGCACTCATAGTTACAGAGTCTTTCTTTGAGAGGTGGTAACATTTGTGTCATTGTCAGAGGCAAGAGGATACTAGGTCTGGGCTCTACATGGTAATGGCGGGGGCACTTGGCAACCTCACGGTCCAACCTGAAGCCCCAATCCTCAAGCCCCTGTCTGGATGGGAACTGGCAGAGGGTCAGTGCAGCACACAGCATGGCCCTGTTCCAGCCTGAAGCTGAGGGGGCGGCGAGGGGAGGGGGGCCCAGAGAAGAGAGCTTCTTTCCTCGCTCCTTTTTGTTTCTTCTTTTCTCTTCTCTTCTCAGGCTTCAGAATTGTGGGGCTGAATTTTGGGCGGTTCTCAAAAGGCATCTTGTTGTGGTTAAGCTTGTCCCTCCCATGCTGTTGAATCACACAATGACTTTATTCACGAGGTCACCTCTTTCAAGGCAGTTGATCAGGGAATGTGGAGTCCAGCTCCACAGTGAAACCATTGCCAGCCAAGCCCAAACCAGGGGCGCAAGCAGGAGAAGTTGACATCTTCCTCCCCAAAGGATTTATTTTGAAAAAATGAGAAGATAAGTCACGTGTGACTGTGAGAGTATGTGTGTGTGCGCATCACGCACAGCCTGTGTTACAGCATAACTGCGTGAGCTTGGTAAGCAGCTTGAGCTTGGTCTTTGTGGTCCCCTGTATTTTTATAAGTAAACTGAAACATGAAAACAGTCACTAAACTCCATCCCCACCTCCAGAAGCTCCTCCTCCTTGTAGCCCCCTCCCTCCTTGCACCTCCCTTCTCCCTCCTTCTTGTCAGGCGATTTCACTTCTGTCATGTTTTATCATTTCTCCTTTAGGTTTTCTTGCCTTACTGAATACCTTTGTAGTGAGGAGTGGGCTTCCTCCCCACCTCTTCTCACTTCTGCCGTTTTTTGTGATCTTGCCGTTTTAATGAGAGCCCAGTCAATAACTATGGAAAGGTGCTGACGACATTACAAAGGAACTCACCCTTAACAAGTCAACTGTAGATGAGGTGCCAACGGGATGGACAAGAGGATTAAAGTATTTATGCCAAAATATTAGAAGCACATGCAGAATTAGTTCTCCCGTGTTAGATATTTTACTTTTGGCAAGTCCGTATTTAAAAATCTTTTATCCTTGTTTTGCTTAAAGTATTACAATAAGCCCTGGATTTTTCACAGTTACACTTGTATATTTTCACAGCTGTTTTAATCAGAAAAAATTAATGTGCTTTTGATAGCTCAGAAATCTATCACTAGCAAGAGCTTTGCAAAAAAAAATGTGCTACAGAGCAGAGTGGGATCCTCAACATTATATATTTTGCTGGCTATTTGAAATTCATAGAATTTCCTCTAAATATTTCCTTTTGCAATTCTTGCCTAAATTAATCTAACAGCTCAGGCTGACTTCTTTGATAATCTCTTTTGTTATGAATGCAGGGACTGCTATTGTTAACATTCTTTGGGAGCCAAACATGAACTGTCTGTTACTGGAGGAAAATACAATTGCTATTTTTGCTCATATCGGAAGTATTTACTCAAATAAAATATACAACATAATGAAAAGGCAGGATTGGCAGTCTCCTTGATGGCTTTATGGCCACTGATTTGCTACAGGGCTCCCCTGGATTTTCATGAGCTGCACAGAAAAGAACTTGACTTTTGCTTCTCCAGGTCTGGGACATTTACAGATCCTCAGAGGCACTCTTGAGTGTTGGGCATGATGAGTGTGGGATGTCTTGGATTCAAATGCTAGGCACACATCTTGCACAGAGCAAGGGAGAAAACTACCAGGAGCAAAGTTCTGTGAGTGCACATCAGTGATAATAGGAACATCCACAATAATTGAAAAACAAAACTAAAATAAAAATCTTGCAACAAGGGAAGGAAGAGATGGGGAAGGAACAAAAGAGACAAACAAAAGTCTTGGTTGCCCCTGTCTGTCTGGCAAAGAAGAGGCTGATTTCCAAGGGAGGGAGAATCAGTGGATTAATGTGAACCTTAATACTGAAGCAGTGTGTATTTATTGCTGGTGACCACAAGACATAAATCTTGCAAGCACAATATACAATACGATGCAGCCCCCGTTGTTTTTTTTTTTTTCCCTCTCCAGTCTCAATTTGTGTGTAAGTGTGTGTTAAGTGCTGTTGAAAAATAGTGACCTTTAATAAAGGATTGTATCCTGCAACTATTTTCCCAGACACACAGTGACCTTTCAAACCAGACTGAGGTGAGGGGGTGTGGAGTTTGGACTTTGAACCGGCCAGACCCCGCTGTGCTCCTCTGTTAGCCAGGCCACTTTTTATTGTGTCACCAGGGAGCGTTCTGTATGCAAAGCAGGCCAGGCTGGCAGCCTGAACCTTTGCAAATCAATTTGTCTGTGAAGGCAAGTCCACTGGAGTGAAAGATGGTCTAACAGGGCACACTGCCCCCTCTCTTTGTGACATCATCGCCTGTGGTACTCTTGTCAGTCATGTCTGCCCAAAGGATTGTTGGAAGGAGGGGGAATGCCGGGGTTGGGGGTGGGAGGGGTTAATCCTCATGGCCAACTGCAGCCTGAGAGACAAGGGTGTTTTATTAAAAAAAAAAGACAGAGCTAGGGGGTAGTCTGCCTGGCTGGGAGGGTGATGAAGGAGGGCACTGTTTAGACTCGACATTGTTGCCTGGCTGTGGTCACCAGTGTTACTTATTGCCTCTCTCTCCTGATCTCAACATGTTACAGGACCAGATTCTGGATTACTGTCCCTCAGACCAGGAGAGAGCTTGGATCCTGGGGAAATGTTAAAGATCACAGTAGCATGGAAGTTTGTCCCCCACCCTACCCTCTGCCAATAGCACTGGCATCCATGAATTCTTACCTTTGGCTGTTTTCCATCAAAGACTCTCGGTTACAATTCTTTCCCATAGCAAACCTTTTCATAAGGGTTAATATTGTTATTGATTTCCAGAATTCTTTTCAACACTCAGGACTCTACATTAATCAGTAGATGAAAATGCCGGGAAAGACGGAAAAATTCAATTACTTTGTTCTCTAATTCAAATTTCTAGGAGAAGTTCCTTTAAAGATATGGAAATCCTGCATTTTTCATAAAATAGTGGTTAGATCAATTTCTGTATAAGCAATTAATCATCTTTATACTCCATAAAAGATGGGGAGCAAAGCTTGACTTATGCCAGCACTGCTGACTGATGAGTCTCCTGGTGAGTAGCCTGGTGGGAGGACCTCAAACTCCCCAGCCTTGTATCGGTTTAAAATGTTACCCTCCTTTGAACCCTTCAAGAGGATGAGCAGAGGGGGACAGGCAAATGATGGGCTCCGGAGTGGATGAGCTTGAGCTCTAATTCCCACTGTTGCTTGCCAAATTATGGGAACTTTGGCAAGCTACCAATTCCCTTTAAGCCTTGGTTTCCTCGTCTGTCAAATGAGAATGATAAGAATAGTTTGTTTGGTTTTGGTGAGAATGAAAAGTTAAGGTAGATATGCTGCTTAGTACAGTGCGGGCAAGTGGTTAATGCTCAGTAAGTGTTAGCCCTGGTAATAACAGCATATGTGATGATTATTGAAGTTAAATACTAAATAGGATATAATTGTAGACATGGATGAAGTACCACTAGCATTTTGAATAGCTTCTCCAAGCTAGGCTTCAACAATATGTGAACCGAGAACTTCCAGATGTTCAAGCTGGATTTAGAAAAGGCAGAGGAACCAGAGATAAAATTGCCAACATCCACTGGATCATAGAAAAAGCAATTCCAGAGGAACATCTACTTCTGTTTAATTGACTATGCTAAAGCCTTTGACTGTGTGGATCAGAACAAACTGTGGAAAATTCTTAAAGAAATGGGAATACCAGACCACCTTACCTGTCTCCTGAGAAACTTGTATGCAGGTCAAGAAGCAACAGTTAGAACTGGACATGGAACAACAGACTGGTTCCAAATCGGGAAAGGAGTATGTCAAGGCTGTATATTGTCACCCTGCTTATTTAACTTATATGCATAACACATCATGTGAAATATCAATAACCTCAGCTATACAGATGAAACCACCCTCATGGCAGAAAATGAAGAGGAACTAAAGAGCCTCTTGATGAAAGTGAAAGAGGAGAGTGAAAAACTTGGCTTAGAACTCAGCATTCAAAAAATGGAGATCATGGCATCCGGTCCCATCACTTCATGGCAAATAGATGGAGAAACTATGGAAACAGTGACAGACTTTATTTTCTTGGGCTCCAAAATCACTGCAGATGCTGACTGCAGCCATGAAATTGAAAGATGCTTTCTGCTTGGAAAAAAAGCTATGACAAACCTAGACAGCATATTAAAAAGCAGAGACATTACTTTGCTGACAAAGGTTCATCTAGTCAAAGCTATGGTTTTTCCAGTAGTCATGTATGAATATGAGGGTGCTCAGTCACTTAGTCCTGTCCAACTCTTTGCAACCCCATGGACTTCTTTGCAGCCCGTCAGGCTCCTCTGTCCATGGATATGAGAGTTGTACCAAAAAGAAGGCTGAGTGCTGAAGAATCTATGCTTTTGAACTGTGGTGTTGGAGAAGACTCTTGAGAGTCCCTCGGACAGCAAGGAGATCCAACCAGTCCATCCTAAAGGAAATCAGTTCTGAATATTCATTGGAAGCACTGATGCTGAAGCTGAAGCTCCAATACTTTGGCCACTTGATACAAAGAACCAACTCATTTGAAAAAACCCTGATTCTGGGAAAGACTGAAGGCAGGAGAAGGGGATGACAGAGGTTGAGATAGATGGATGACATCAGTGATTCAATGGACATGAGTTTGAGCAAGCTCTGTGAGATGGAGAAGGACAGGGAAGCCTGGCATGCTGCAGCCCATGAGGTCGCAAAGAGTTGGACATGACTGAGTGACTTAACAACAATCATTTGTGAGACACTTGCTTCACTTTAAAGATCTTTAGATGTTCAGGCAGAAGTTGTGTTTCCTTTTTCAGATTATCATGTTTGATTTAAAGCTATTGACATACACACTATTATGTGTGTGTGTGTGTGTGTGTGTATATATATATATATATATATATATATAATATTATATTTGTGCTATACACACATCATTTTTTTTTCTGACTACCAATCTGTTTTCAGTTATAACCCCCAAGTGTAGGACACTACAATTTATTTATGTACCATGTCCTTTCTACGTGGGATCACAGGATGATTTACAGAGTCAGTGGTGAGCAGACAGGGAGAAAATGTTTGGGGGAAGGATTAGAGAGGGAAAGTCAGTGTGAGGGAAGACTAGCATCCATTTGTAAACATCACAGACATGATTGGCTTGGGCTCAAGTCTGAAAGAAAAATTCCAAAACAATACAGTTTTTAAGTTGAGTTTCACTATAAAAATGGTGAAGGGGAATTGATTGAATGTATATCATTTTGAGGGGAAAATATTTTTATTGACCCTCTTATTTAAGAACTCACAACCAAGGGAAGAGTAATGGGGGATTTGAGAAGGATTATGGACACAGGTAGGGATTTCAGAGAGGCCCAAAGTAAGATGTGATGTTCTAGGTGATGAAAAGGAAATATTAGAGGCAAAAAGCTAAGAATGAAGTCAGATATCAGATATCTGAACCAAAGTTAGGATCCTAGGATCTCTTAAAAACAGTAACACAATACAACAAACAAC
Organism: Giraffa tippelskirchi; assembly: GCF_054371585.1. NCBI lineage: Eukaryota > Metazoa > Chordata > Mammalia > Artiodactyla > Giraffidae > Giraffa > Giraffa tippelskirchi. The sequence continues at coordinate 59,997,848 of NC_137278.1, forward strand.
CAACATCCCAAACAGATAAATACAGAAACAATCCTCTTAGCCACAAGTTAGTGGTGTAAAATGAAGATATTGAAAGTGCACGCAAAAAAAAAAAGAAAACAGACACAAAAACCATTATATCAAGTATCAATTATGAAGCACTGATTACTTTGGGATTAAAAGCAGATATAATGTTTAGTATGAAAGCAATTAGTTATATATTCCAGAAACTGAAGAAAGGATGATAAAAATAGGACATGTAAGATCAGCAGGTTCTTGTTTTCTCATTTCTGAATTCAGTTACCCAGAGATAACTGTATGAAAAAACTAGGTGTTTCCAAAGCCTAACCCAACACAAACAGCACCTGAGGTGGGCAGCTTTCCAGTCCCTCAGCTTACCAAGAGTTTATCGCACTCCCTAAGTGAGAGCTGAATCAAGATCACTGTAACCAAGCCTGGACAAGGCCAGGATAAGAAGCAAGGGAAGGTGAGGGAGGCGGCTAACTTATTTGGAAGAAAGAGGAGCACAAACTGTTCTTAGGAAGGCTGGCAGTGTTGATACCTTGAAAAGTGCTTAAGCATGATGCTTCCAGTGTAACCAGGGGCTGAGCTGGAAAAAGTGATACAGAAAGCTGGAAGTAGTGTGACTTCTGTGAACTTGTTAGATTCTGCTCGGTTTTTCTTAGACCTTGGAAAACCCTTGTTGAATTGTCTCCTTCAGCTGCTTATGAATAAAAAGGATTACATTATCTCGAAGACCTCTTCTACAGTGAGAGAAAGTTGATGACTATTATCAACTGGAATTATGGAGAAAAATGAGAAGAGATTAGGAATCCATAATGAGACAAAAGAAGGGGCATTCGTCACCTAGGGCAGGGCAGCCCTCGGCAGATGGAAGCTAAAGTCTGGGTGAAAGTGATGTGGGAGGAGGTGATTGGTAGGACCACAGACCTGTAATACGGAAAGGAAACTCAGATACCATCTTTCTCCCTCTGTCCGCAAAGGAGCGATTGCAGAGTAATTTTCTGCTATTCTTGGGCCGTAGCATGTGGTCTGACAGGAGCCATGTTTTGGGACCCAGTCTGGCAGGCTACAGTCCACGGGGTCGCAAAGAGTCGGACACGACTGAGCGACTTTCCTTTCCTTTCCTTTCCTTTCCAGTTTGGTACTCCAAACATCCCTGAGGCATGAACATTTTAATCAGTTTAAGGCAATGTGTATGAGGAAAGTAAGAATTGGAAAAGAGCAGGATCTCTTATCTTAACAATCTCAGATTGGTGATTTTAATTACTCATCAAATGAGAAGCCAGTGTCTCCTTTGGCATCTCTAACAGTGTGGTGGGAGCTTCCTGGTGGTTTCCAGCAGCTTAGGCAGAATGCTTGTGATTTTTGGACAAGGTGCTGGGTGCATCATATGAGGTCCTCTCTGGGAATGTAGCTAGCATAGTGCCCAGTGAGTGGCAACTACACTCCGACCTAAATTGTATACATTCCTTTCAGTTACCATGTGATGCCTTGAGGGCAGGGCCCATATCTCTACAGTAACATCCCCTAGACTCTAGGACAAGTGGCCAAAACTCGGCAAGTGGGATAACCTTGTCATGTAAGTACTGAAGGGGTAGGGGAAGGAGGAGAAGAGGCTGGAGAAGAGATCCCCCAACTGTTGAGAAGGGCGGTGTGTGGGTGGTGGAAGAGGACATATGGGTGGTTAATAACTTTTTTTCTGAATCCTGGTGAACTTTATCTAAATGTCTTTTCTGCTTAGAGCTTATCTGATCTCCAGAGGGGCCATGGAAAGCTGCTCGGTCTGGGTGCTTGTCTGGATTTATTGCTGTGGATACCAATGTTCCAGGACAGTGCATGTCCTCAGTAAGGCAGGGGTTGGAATGAAGAGCTGAGACACTTTGCTCTGTGTGGCACTCTGTCATTTTGCGAGTGTCTTCATAAAGTGGATCTCCAGGTAGAGTTGCCAGATAGAATATAAAACACTCAGTGCTATTTGAATCTCAGATAAATAACCAACAATCTTTTAATATGTGTCTGCCCAGAATATTGTATGGGACATACTTAGACTAAAAAATTGTCATTTATCTGAAATTCAAATGTAGTTGGGTGTCCTATCTTTTCTATTTTTTCCCCTTAAATCTGACAGTACTATCTCTAGGTTGGCATGATGGTTAAAGTCCAAACACTGTTAATGTGGATGCTGTTTGTACTCCAAGCTCTGTAACTTACTAGCTTTCTGTCTTCGGGTAAAGTTTCTTTTTTAAAATGCAACCAGAGTTTTCCAGTGTGTGCTAGGCCATGTGGTGAGGTTATAAGGAGAGAACGCATGTAAAGTCTCAGTACATAGTGGCTGAGGAAGTTGCAGTAACTGGTGGTGGCCTGATAACAGACAGCCAGGCATTTGTCTACCCATGTAGCAGAGATGTCTCAAGCTTCGATTCCGAGTTCAGCTTTTCCTACTAGGTAGGTTGTACTCGGCTTTTGTTTTGCTGCCATCTTGACTTGGTAAAGCAGATTCTGCTGCAGATTCTTCTGGTGCTCCCTGTCTTCTTAGAGCAGGGAGAACAGGCCTGGCCCTCACACATGCAGCCAGTCAGTTCTGTCACTCAGTCGTGTCCGACTCTTTGCTACCCCATGGACTTCAGCACACCAGGCCTCCCTGTCCATCACCAACTCCCGGAGTTTACTCAAACTCATGTCCATTGAGTCGGTGATGCCATCCAACCATCTCATCCTCTGTTGTCTCCTTCTCCTCCCGCCTTCCATCTTTCCCAGCATCAGAGTCTTTTCCAACAAGTCAGTTCTTTGCATCAGGTGGCCAAAGTATTGCAGTTTCAGCTTCAGCATCAGTCCTTCCAATGAACCTTCAGGAGTGATTTCCTTTAGGATGGACTGGTTGGATCTCCTTGCTGTCCAAGGGACTCTCAAGAGTCAGGAGGAGCCAGGAGGCAGGCAAATCCCTTTGCCCATCAGCATCTGCAGCCAGCAGGGAAGAAAGGGGCATTTTTTTTTCTCAAGTGTTTGGATCATGAGCCTTTGATGCTGCAGGCCATGACCCAGATCCCAGTAGGTTGAGAAGCACTTCCTGATACCTCCCTTCCTGTAACCATCCGAGGCCTTGCCCTAGAGGAATCCATGGCTCATTTCTTGCCACCCACTTATGCAGGACAGCCTAACCCGTACTTATTCCTGGACTAATTTACATATTACTAATTGTTCCTCCTGGGAAGTAGGTATGTTAGGAGGACACAATGATTGTAAGCTGATAGAAACCTGACTTAAGCAAAAGGGAGATCTGGGCTCCCATAACCCAATCTCAGCAGAGCATCAGGGACTGCCTTAGGGATCACTGCAGCCAGGGCTCAACCGTGGTCACTACTCTCTCATGTTCTGCCTTCTGTTTGTTCTCTTCATTTTCTCTAACCACAGATGGTTTCTCTCTTCTGAAAGGGAACAGGCAGCTCCCAACTTTCATGCTTATAACCTCACAATCAGAGAGGGAGGAGTTCCTTTCTCCCAGTTCCCGATAGGGAAATCTATGAGGAAGGATCTTATTGGCCCAGCTTGGGTCATCCCTGAGCAAATCATTGTGACCAGAGAGATGGGCAGCTTATCTTTGTGGCTATCCTTGGACAAGTCAGTGTAGCCACAGGGATGAGCTACTTGGCCCTCATCAGAACCATTGGTTACGCTGAAAAAAGAGCAATTTCCAAAGGCTGAGGGAGTGCTATTATCAGAAGGAGGAAGGGTTGATGTCTGTGTCCTCTTGTAAATTAAGAGCTCAGGGCAAGGAGAGGCTGGGTTGGGTTGGACTGGTTGGATCATCTTCTTGAGGTGGGAGGTTACCTGGGTCATGGAGATGGGATAACTGACATCTAGTTCAGTCTCTGCTTGACCACACATCATTTTGGTTTGATCTGGGCAGTGGGATGGGGCTGGTGGTAACTTCTAAAGGAAAAACAGAAGTATGCTTGTGGCTTTTAGTACTTAAGAGGGTAGTTACATCTATGGACATTCTACTAGACATTTACTTGATGTCTAGTAAAGTATTAGGGCATCCCAGGTGGCTCAGTGGTAAAGAATCCGCCCACCAATGCAGGAGTTGTGGGTTGATCCCTGGGCTGGGAAGATCCCCTGGAGAAGGGAATGGTAACGCACTCTCAAATCCTTGCCTGGAAAATCCCATGGACAGAGGAGCCTTGCGGGCTTCAGTCCACGGGGTTCAAAAAAGTTGGACATGACTGAGAACACAGTATAAACTACTAAGCACTTTAGGAGTTTCAAAATCAATGAAGACAAGATCTCATATTTTGAGGAGTGGGAATTCTTGAGGAATTTATAATTTTCTTAGGTTGACAAGATATCCACAGGTGAAACACTTAAAAAAAGCTTTGTTTTTTTATTTCTTAGTTTAAATTATTTATTAATTTTTTTTTATTTTTTACTTTATTTATTTGTTTATTTTTGGCTGCTCTGGATCTTCTTGGCTGCATGTGGGCTTCTCATTATGGTGGCTTCTTGTTGTGGAGTGTGGGCTCTAGGGTTTGTGGGCTTCAGTAGTTGCAGTGCATGGGCTTAGCTGGCCCACATCATGTGGAATCTTCCTGGACCAGGGATCAAACTGGTGTCCCTGCATTGGCAGACAGATTCTTAACTACTGGACTACCAAGGAAGTCCTAGAAAACTCTTTAAGGAAGCCCCAGATGGTGTCTGAGCTCTGAGTGCTGTGACACATCAGGGCATGGGGATCAGGTCTGTGGGCTGAAAGAAATGGGGAGGCTGCCTAGGGTGATGTGAGCTGGGGCTTGGAGAACAAAGTGCAGGGTGAATGCTGAGGCTGAACTCACAAATAATAAAGGTTTTTAAAAAATTTTAGTGTGCTTTAGGATAGATAAATGAAAATTGCGTTTTGTGAAGTATGTGACCAGGGTGGATGCTGCCTTAGGATGAAGTCTCAGGTTTCTTTTCCCCCAAAATATGAAAATAAATGTGTGTTTTTTGTTTGTTTGTTTGTTTTTACCATACTAAAACTTAGGGTTTGTCAAAGGGCAATTTGATTTCTATGGATATCTCTGCTTTGCTAATGTTCGAGGAGGTACTTAGCTATTATTGTTTATTCGCTAAGTCATGTCCAACTCTTTTGCAACACCATGGACTGTAGCCTTCCAGGCTTCTCTGTCTGTGGGCTTTCCCAGACAAGAATACTGGAGTGAGTTGCCATTTCCTCCCCCAGAGGATCTTCCCAGCCCAGGGATCAAACCCACACCTCCTGCATTGGCAGGCAGATTCTTTACCACTGAATCACCAGGGAAGCTGTGGATCATGTAAATAACCATAGACTAGGGAAAAATCACTGATACTTTTTATCTTAAGCAAGCTAAAACTTGTTTATGAATGAATAAATGGGGAATGTTAAGAGAGAAACATTTAAAAAAAAACCCCACAGTTGGCGAATCAGGCAAGTCTTCATAAATATTGTGAGGATACAGGAAGAAGCAGATGTGCAGGGAAGAACAGGATTTTTAAAGTCTAGAGGATCCTGGTTTGAATTTTATCTCTGAAGCTTACTAAGAAGCATGAGCCTGCATAATAAAAGGGGAATGAGGATGGTACTTCAGAGGATTTTATTTTTGAGGATACAACAGATTATCTGTGCAAATACTTAGGGTGGTACTTGGCAAGTAGTAGAGATTTAATAAACGGTTGTCATTATTGTTGACACAAAATATAAATATGTGTGGGTAGTGGGGGCAGGAACCATTGTGGTTTAACACCTGTTATGTGCTGGACACTGGACTATGTATGCATTTTACATGAATGATTAAATGCCATTGCCACAAAAGTCATGTGAGGAAGATGCTGTGATTTCTATTTTAGAGATGAGGAGACTCTGCCCCAAGGAGGTTGAGGGGCCCCACCTAGGTCAGTTTGAACCAGGGTGTGTCTGACTCCAGAGTGTTGCTCTTTTTCCCTTAGAGGGCAGATCATAGGTGGCTGGTGAGGACTGGCAGGCAATTTCCTGGTCAGGGGCCTGCATTGTAGACTTTTTTTCAGATGTTTTGGGAGGGACCCAGAAGGTTAGGGTTGAGGGGCAGCAACGCAAATCCAGTAGAAATGGTTGGTAAAGGCAAGATATATGTGGGAAATCTCTTCTTGAGCCAAACTCCATCATAAGCTCCTAAAGCAGCATTTCCTCAGGAATGCCAGAATCATACAGAGAGAGAGAGAGAGAGAGAGAGAGACCCTAGGAACTGATTTCCTGAGGAAGTTTGCTAAGCAAAGATGGCAGATTCTTCTGGCAAGATGGTGGAGTAAAAGGACGTGTGCTCATTTTTCTCCTGCAAGAACTCCAAAATTACAACACGCTGCTGAACAACCATCGACAGAAGAATGTCTGATCCCATGAAAAAAAGATACCCCACATCCAGGGGCAAAGGAGAAGGCCCAGCAAGATGGTAGGAGGGGCAAAATCACGTTTAGAATCAAACTCCATACCCACCAGAGATGCTCGGAGATCTCAAACAAAACCTTATGCACACCAGGACCCAGAGACCCCACAGAGACTGAACCAGACTTGAGTCTGAGTCTCCTGTGGAGGTATGGGTCAGCAGTGGCCTGCTGCAGGGGCAGGGGCTCTGGGTGCAGCTACCTGGTCACACAGACTGTCTTGGAGGTTGCCATTAGCCTCACCATAGAGGCATCAAGCAGATGACCCACACACTGCAGAACAATTATGCCCAAGATATTCTCACACTGTTAAGAAAGTTCTAGGACCCACAGTAGATTTCTCAACCTGGGGATCTGGCAAAAGGACTGAGAAGTCTGAGGGAATTTGACTTTGGAGGCCAGTGGGATTTGATTACAGAACTTACATAGGACTAGGGAAACAGATGCTTTGAGAGCACAAACAAAATCTTGTGAGCACCAGGACCCAGAAGAAAAGAGCAGTGACCCCACAAAAGACGGCCCAGACTTGCCTGTGAGTGTCCAGGAGTCTTCAGGGGCAGCATGGGTTGGCAGTGGCCTGCTGCAGGGTTAGGGGCACTAATTGTGACAGTGCATGCATGGGACCTTTTGAAGGAGGTTGCCATTGTCTTCATTACCTGCACCATAGTTTGGTCTCAGGTCAAACAACAGGGAGGGAACAGAGCCTCACCCGTCAACAGAAAATTGGATTAAAGATTTACTGAGCATGGCCCCCTCCATCAGAACAAGACCCAGTTTCCCCCATAGTCAGTCTCTCCCATCAGGAAGCTTCCATAAGCCTCTTATCTTTACCAGACAGAGTGAAAACCACAATCACAGAAAACTAATCAAACTGATCACAAGGACCACAGCCTTGTCTAACTCAGTGAAACTATGAGCCATGCCATGTAGGGCCAACCAAGACCGACAGGTCAAGGTGGAGAGTTCTGACAAAACGTGGTCCATTGAAGAAGAGAATGGCAAACCACTTCAGTATTCTTGCCTTGAGAACCCCGTGAACAGTATGAAAAGGCAAAAAGATAGGACACTGAAAGGTGAACTCCCCAGGTCAGTAGGTGCCCAATATGCTACTGGCGAAGAGTGGAGAAATAAGTCCAGAAAGAATGAAGAGGCAGAGCCAAAGCGAAACAATGCCCGGTTGTGGTTGTGACTGGTGATGGAAGTAAAGTCTGATCCTTTAAAAAGCAGTATTTCATGCGAACCTGGAATGTTAGGTCCATGAATCAAGGTAAAGTAAAAGTGGTCAAACAGGAGATGGCAAGAGTGAACATCGACATTTTAGGAATCAGTGAACTAAAATGGGCTGGAATGGGTGAATTTAATTCAGATGACCATTATATCTACTATGGTGGACAAGAATCCCTTAGAAGAAATGGAGTAGACCTCATAGTCAATGAAAGAGTCCGAAATGCAGTACTTAGATGGCAAACCATTCAATATCACAGTTATCCAAGTCTATGCCCTGACCAGTAATGCTGAAAGAGCTGAAATTGAACAATTCTATGAAGACCTACAAGACCTTCTAGAACTAACACCCAAAAAAGATGTCCTTTCCATCATAGGGGACTGGAATGCAAAAGTAGGAATTCAAGAGATACCTGGAGTAACAGGTAAATTTGGCCTTGGAGTACAAAATGAAGTATGGCAAAGGCTAATAGGGTTTTGCCAAGAGAACAGACTGGTAATAGCAAATATCCTCTTCCAACAACACAAGAAAAGACTCTACACATGGGCATTAACAGATGGTCAATACTGAAATCAGATTGATTATATTCTTTGCAGCCAAAGATGGAGAAGCTCTATACAGTCAGAAAAAACAAGACTAGGAGCTGACTGTGGCTCAGATCATGAACTCCTATTGCCAAATTCAGACTTATGTTGAAGAAAATAGGGAAAACCACTAGACCATTCAGGTATGATCTAAATCAAATCCCTTACAATTATACAGTGAAAGTGACAAATAGATTTCAGAGATTAGATCTGACAGAGTGCCTGAAGAACTATAGACGGAGGTTTGTGACATTGTGAAGGAGGCAGTGATCAAGACCATCCCCAAGAAAAAGAAATGCAAAAAGGCAAATTGGTTGTCTGAGGAGGCCTTACAAATAGCTGAGAAAAGAAGAGAAGCTAAAGGCAAAGAATAAAAGGAAAGATATACACCCATTTTAAATGCAGAGTTCCAAAGAACAGCAAAGTTCCAAAGATAAGAAAGCCTTCGTTAGTGATCAGTGCAAAAAAATAGAGTAAAACAACAGAATGAAAAAGACTAGAGATCTCTTCAAGAAAATTAAAGGCACCAAGGGAAAATTTCATGCAAAGATGGGCACAATAAAGGACAGAAATGGTATGCACCTAACAGAAGCAGAAGATATTAAGAAGAGGTGGAAAGAATACACAGAAGAGCTATACAAAAAAGATCTTCATGACACAGATAACCACGATGGTGTGATCACTCACCTAGAGCCAGACATCCTGGAATGTGAAGTCAAGTGGGCTTTAGGAAGCATCACTATGAACAAAGCTAGTGGACATGATGGAATTCCAGTTGAGCTATTTCAAATCCTCAAAGATGATGCTGTGAAAGTGCTGCACTCAATACGCCAGCAAATATGGAAAACTCAGCAGTGGCCACAGGACTGGAAAAGGTCAGTTTTCATTCCAATCCCAAAGAAGAGAAATGCCAAAGAATGTTCAGACTACTGCACAATTGCACTCATCTCACACGCTAGCAAAATAATGCTCAAAATTCTCCAAGCCAGGCTTCAACAGTATGTGAACCGTGAACTTCCAGATGTTCAAGCTGGATTTAGAAAAGGCAGAGGAACCAGAGATCAAATTGCCAACATCCGCTGGATCATTGAAAAAGCAAGAGAGTTCCAGAAAAACATCTACTTCTGCTTTATTGACTATGTCAAAACCTTTGACTGTGCGGATCAGAAGAAACTGTGGAAAATTCTTAAGGAGATGGAAATACCAGACCACATGACCTGCCTCCTGAGAAATCTGCAAGCAGGTCAAGAAGCAACAGTTAGAACTGGACATGGAACAACAGACTGGTTCCAAATCAGGAAAGGAGTATGTGAAGGCTGTATATTGTCACTCTGCTTATTTAACTTATATGCAGAGTACATCATGCGAAATGTCAGTCTGGATGAAGCACAAGCTGGAATCAAGATTGCTGGGAGAAATATCAGTAACCTGAGATATGCAGATGTCACCACCCTTATGGCAGAAAGTGAAGAGAAACTAAAGAACCTCTTGATGAAAGTGAAAGAGGAGAGTGAAAAAGCTGGCTTAAAACTCAACATTCAAAAAACTAAAATCATGGCATCTGGTCCCATCACTCCATGGCAAATAGATGGAGAAACAATGGAAACAGTGATAGACTTTATATTTTTGGGCTCCAAAATCACTGCAGATGGTGACTGCAGCCATGAAATCAAAAGACGCTTGCTCCTTGGAAGAAAAGCTATGACAAAACTTGACAGCATATTAGAAAGCAGAGACATTACTTTACCAACAAAGATCCATTTAGTCAAAGCTATGGCATTTCCAATATTCATGTATGGATGTGAGATTTGGACTGTAAAGAAAGCTGAGTGCCAAAGAATTGATGCTTTTGAACTGTGGTGGTGGAGAAGATTCTTGAGAGTCCCTTGGACTGCAAGGAGATCAAACCAGTTAATCCTAAAGGAAATCAGTCCTGAATATTCACTGGAAGGACTGATGCTGATGCTGAAGCTCCAGTACTTTGGCCACCTGATGTGAAGAGCTGAGTCACTTGAAAAGACCCTGATGCTGGGAAAGACCAAAGGCAGGAAGAGAAGGGGACATTAGAGGATGAGATGGTTGGATGGCATCACTGACTTGATGGACATGAGTTTGAGCAAGCTCTGGGATATGGTGATGGACAGGGAAGCCTGTCGTGCTACAGTCCATGGGGTCGAAATGAGTTGGGCATGGCTGAGCAACTGGACTGAACTTTGCAAAACAAGTGTGACCTTTTCCTTCCCTTGAGTCAGTGTCTCCTCTCTTAGGGATGCCTGGAGTCCTTGGGAGCCCTTTTGCTTCCGTAACCCCTTTCCACACCATGGAGGAAGGATATTGGCTTGAGCTCCCCGTGTTGGGGTGGCAGTGGTCCCTGCCTTGGCCATAACTCCCATCTAATGAAAAGATTGCAAAATGGACAAGGCTTAAAACAAGCAGAGCCACTGATGTGTGGGCAGGTGTAGGCAAAAAAAAAAAAAAATATATATATATATATATATATGTGGTGGGGGTTTAGCATGCAAAGTTGAATTGCTAAGATAACAGGATATCTTAATAGCGTGGGAAAAGGGGATTGTGAGATCAAAGGGCACGATAAGAGCGTGATTACTTCATCATGACTCTTCTGAGGAGGACAGTCATATAAAGAGAGCAGACACCACCACCCCCACCCCCGCCCCCGCCCGTTTCTTTGATTTCAAATTGGGAAACACTCAACCCAACCCCAAACAGCTTGTCCCTCTTCCCTAACTCCCCACACCCCACTGGCTGATTCGGCCCTGGTTTTATTGGCTGATGGAATGCCTGACTTTCAGTGTCCACTGCATTTGCTCTTGTGTGATTTTATTTTTATTTCCAGCTCAAATTTTTATTTCTTCAAAGCTAAATAATTTTCTCTGTGGAGCATCCTGGTTTTTGCTTGAAGTCTTGCCTATATTCTTTACTTGGTTGTAACCATTGGGAGTTGATTTGGAGGCTTTTTAAACAAAATTATTGCATTTTAAGAAAGACAAACCAGTTTACCAGCATTATTTCTAGTCCTTAAAATTCAAAGCAGTTTTTTAGAGACTGTTCTTTGCTTTTGGAGATGGAGTTGATTTCAGTTTATAGTTCGTTGTCTTCACACCCATCTTGGTGACTAATACTGTAAGATGGATTTCCTTTTTTTTTTTTTTTTCCTTCCTTGAAGTGGGTTTCAAATCCCCAAAGAATTTCTGGGAGGGGAAGAGAAATCTTTTAATTGAAAGCAAGAGAAAACAAAACAAAAAAGCATAAGAGAGCTGACAAAAATATCATGTTTAATGAAACCAAGTTCCATTTCTGCAGATGGCTGTGGAGGCACAGAATGACCTAAAGATAGAAAAACGGGTTTTCTTTATGTGCCTTGTAAAGGGTGGTTTCTCTTTTGAATGTCACACGAGTGACCGGCCAGTGCCTTGCCGAGCCCGTGAGTGAGCAGGTAGGAGTCCAGCTACCTTTCAGGCTGTATAGGGTCCTGTGCTGAAGTGGCTTGTGTGGGCGTCCTGGGCTCTGCTCTCCACTGACCGCTAGAGCATGGGCAGCGTGTTCCACATTGTTCGGCACTGGGTCACACGCCTTCAAGTCTAGACTCAGCCACTTAGCACCCGTGTGACTTCAGGCAAGGGACTTAACCTCCCTGGGCCTCAGTTTTCTCCTTTGTAAGAGTCAGACAGGACTGAGTGACTGAACTGAATTGAACTGAAGCTGACACGAATCACATCTACCTGCATGGTTATCTGGGAAGATTACTTAAGATTCAGAGTGGAATGTTCTTGGCACAATGTTTGACCCTTAAGAAAGAGTACTGGATCTTCCTGTGGCCTGATCCACCCCGCTGTGTGTGCAACCAGATTGTAATCTCCGTGAGGAGGGGTTGGGCCTTGCACACCTGAGGAGCTTCTCTGGTGCTGGAGACCAAGGAGACCCTTACAGTCTGCGGGGGCTGAATGAATAACGGAATTACTGAGGCAGGTTTCTTAAAATAACCCAAAAAAGTACCAGTCTTGCTGAACTTCCCTCTTAAACAAATTAAACAAAACCCATAAAGAAATAAGCACATTTAAAAACTCCACAAGTTTGAAATTAACTTTATTTCATTAGGAATTAATGACTTTGAACGTTTTCCCATTCTGCTGTCAATTCTTGCATCTCCAGTGACTTTTCATTTTCCACTTTCTGTCTATGAAATTACTCTCCTTCAGACTGAGAGAACTTGGGCAGTTTTTGTGGCTAGAAATGGACTTGACCTTTTTTCCATTAGGGAAGGGTGTTGTGGCTGTAAGAATGGCATATGGACCATGGTCCATGAGACTCCAAGGTAGGAAAGGCGGAGTTTATTTTGGAATCTTCTTTGCTGGAGAACAGGGGAAGCTGTGTATCTCAAATCCCCTCTTTCTACCTTCCTCTTCACACAGTCTCTGCCCAGCCCAGGGCTATTTCACACCCTCGACTGGAGTCTCAGACTTCCTCCAATGCCCTTAGCCTGTATGCGTTTTTCTTGACCACACTCCTTTTCTCCTACTTGCCCTCTGTTCAGTTAACACCTTCTGTCTTTGGTTTTCCAGCGCAACAGTTCATCTCTCTGCATGCTGTTTGCTCATCTCTGTCCCTTTTAAGATGAGCACGGACATCTTAATTCATTGCATTGGGTTTGCTGAACCCGGCGGTGGGGGGCGGGGGGCCCATTGTCTCTCACTTTCTCCCCTTTTCCTATTCGTTTTCATTCCCCCCCTAGTTTCAGTCCATGTACCTGGCAGCTACATTTCTGACTGGAGTTTCAGACTTTAATGCATTCAAAAACCCCCTTTTTTTGTCCTTTACTTGATAAAAATTCCATATCATACCTACCAATCCAAATTGGCCCAAAAGATAAATAGCAGCTACTTTTTCTTTTTCAAATTACAAAAGGTTTCCCTCTAGGAACAATAGCTGGTACACTGACAAGTGAATCCATTTATTAAAACGATTTATAGTTCACTTTTATGAAATATGTCTATTCTGTAATTTGAGGCAAACCTGTGTTCCTTTATGGGTTTTTTATCCTATCATTTTTTTTCACTCTATCTCTTCCCTGCCCCATCCTAGCTGTGGCTAGTTTGGTAGAAACTTAGCAGCATGTGCACCTTAATACAGTTACCTGGTAAATCAAGTCTAGATCTCTTTGATTTGCATCCTTCCCTTGCTTTGCCAGGGCAAGATGGCAGGGATGGCGGTAAGGGTGCAAGATAGATTTGAAGGGACTGACACTGCTTTTTAATCACTTGGGTAGCATTCCCCTTCCCTTTGGCTTTGTTTTTGTTCAGAGGCTTTTAAGTCTGTTAAGTCACACCTTGTCTCCCAATCATTCATTGCCTCCTCCATAATAAAGTTTATTGCTCCCTTCAATAGAGATGGAGTGAAAACTGAGAAATTTAGAGGCAAACCACAGGTTTTCACTGAGCACTAAGATTCATCTGGGCATGATAGTGTGGTGTGAAGTAACACCAAGGAAGAGAAGACAGGCAGGGGGCTGGAAAGCACCTCACTTCCCATGGGGCCTGCGGATTCTGAATGCGTGAAGCCTGTAGATCCTGAACAGCAGGAGGCATCTATGTTTGGGGGACTGGTTTATGATGTCCCCTATTGTTTGGTGTGATATTTGGGTTCCATATTTTAAAAATTTATTTCTTTCAAATAGTCTCAAACTGTCTTACTGTTTCTTCTCTGCCAATGCCAAGGGAACAGCATGGCTTAAATCTAGTTAGCTGTGCTTCTGCATAATTTCTGTCTCTCTGTCTCTCTTTCTCCCTGTGTCTCTGGACTTGACTGGTTTAATTTCCATTATGAAAGGTGAAGTCCTGGTAGGGAGTTGGGGGATTGGCTTTGAGAGCAAATCTAACAGCACATGGTTGGAACACCGTGCCTGAGATAACCGCCCCCCTCTTTTTTTAAGGGCAATAAGGTGACTGAATCTGGGTGCAGTCAGGACACCCCCAGGAGAGCCTTGTACACTGCAGACAGGCTGTTGTTGCCCCCTTTTCTGGTCACCCGATCTCTTTCCATGTGCTGCTTTTAGAACTTCCTGCTGCTCAGGCCTGGCCTCGCAAAAGGGAACAGCCATTCAAGTCCAGACACATTGCAGACTTCTGGCAAAATAGCCAGAGCTCACGAAAATTTACACTTTTCCTGGCACCTGGCCGACAGAATGAGCCGGACTTGGCTTGGGTTTGCTTTCAGTTAGCAAAGCCCTTTGGGGTGGGGGTGGGGTGGAGAGTTGGGGGTGGGGTGGCAGAAAGATTCTCAAGAAGGGTCAGAGCTGCTGAAATAAATATCAGCTCAGCTAGAGAGAGCAGTTCCTATAATTATATCTGCCTGATGACTTATAATCAGCATTCTTAGCAGAGTCTGTAACTTTCGTGTCTTCTCCTCCTGTGTGCACTGATGGTGGGGGGGGGCCAAGGGGCAGGCTAAAAAAGGGGTGTCACTGGTGGTTGTTGCTGTTAACGTGAACCCCGTTTTCACTGAAAATTACCTTTGAAATAATGCCAGTGGGGCATTTGCTGGATATTCTTGGTGAAAGAGTCTGAGGACTGTGTACTATTTTTCACTAGGGAGAATCCTGTGTATATAGACATTTAAAAGAGCAAAACAAAGCTGAGTGTGTGAACAAAGCTCAGACTTGTCATGCTGGTCCTGTCTTCCAAGAAAGGGTCCATTTTGGATCCTCACCTAATGTAGCCCATTCTCCATCTCCCCTCTTTGAAAAACCTGAGAGAAACCAGTCGTCTGCCAGTCCACAGGCTGTGTGTCATTTCCTTCCTTCTCCAAGCCTCACTCTTTCCACAGAGGAGACTTTTCAAATTAACGTTTTCAGTTCATTAAAGACCTTTTCGCAAACATTTCATTCTGGTAAAGGCAGCATTTCATCTGGAAATGGTCAGGCTCATGTTGGCACAGAATGGAGTGAGAAAGGAAAAAAAAAAAAAGTCAAATCCCTTTTCATCAAGTGGACAGTGTGCAGCAAGCCTCAAATGGGTCTTCCCGAGAAGCTGGGGAGGTTTCTTTGGAAGGAAAAAACAAAGTCAATGAATGAAAATCATTTGCTCTTGTTTGTTTTGCAAAACTAGCAAGGGAATAGGGGAGCTGGGCTTTCATTCCCTTAAAAAAAAAAAAAAAAAGGATTCTCTGGGAAGAAGCAGCTCTCAATTGTGTCCCTTTGTCTTGCTTCTGCTAACATCCACTGCAGCCTCCCAGGGCTCACTCTGTGTCTGGGGAGGAGTGCATGAAAAGCCTTCTACTGCCGGATGAAAATATGGCCTTCTCTTCCCTGCCTGGCTTGAACCAGACACCCTGAGAGTCTCATGCAAATGGCCGGCTTCCCCAGACCAGACCAGTGGAGCAGAGAAACAGTACCTTGACAAGCTTGAGTGCTTGGGGCTTGTTGGACAAAATTACAGAAAATCTTTAGCTGATGCCGGACTGGAGATAGGCAGGCAGAGCATGAGTTTCTGCTGCTGTTGTTGCCCCAGCCTGGGAGGAAAGAACCCAAGCATCTTCCAGGAAGGAACCTGAGAGATGAGCTAGTCTGTGTGGTGCTTGCTTGCTTGTTGTTACTGTGTTTTGCAGACAACCTTAGGATCAGCTCCACTTTTATCTGTTTCATACGGTGGTGTTTGGCAAAAGACTTCCACCAGGCTTCAAGTTTCTTGAGGCCTGGGCCACATTTGTGCTGTTCATGTTACTTACACAAAGTCGGCTTTAGGTAAATATTTGTTAATGAATAAAGAATGAATAATGTAACTTAAAAGGAGTTTGAAAATATGGAACCAGTTCTTTTGCCCTCCCCGGCTCTTACCTGGTTTATGTCATGGCCAGAGAAGCTTGGTGATTTTCCCAATGTCCTCTACCCAGCTGGTCACTGGCAGGGCCAGGACTAGCTATTCAGGTCTAATCCAGAGCTAGTGTCTTAGTATTCCCTCTGCCAGTGGGACCCAAAAAACTTACAGATACCAGTTTCTTGGGGGCACCGTTCAAGTAGAGACACTGTTCCCCATTCACCATCCAACTACTGGGCATGGCTAGCTGGCATATTTATGACTGTGATGTGCATAAGAGCAGAGAGTATGTCTGTTTTGTCCATCACTGTGTTCTGTGTGCCTAGCACAGTGGCTGACAATCACTGCTCCATCATTGTAATGTTTGTTGTATGAAGGAACACAAACACAACTCCAGCCCAAGTTCCATTCTCTTGAATAATCTAGAGAGAGAAGATAATGCTTAGTCCCATGTTTATCCTCGAGAACTCCGGGGTCACGAAGGTCTTTGGGTCTAAATTGAAATATCAGCACCAATAGAAGTTCACTCTGAGCTGCATCCAGCCTCTGTAGGCATCATCAGCATCAGTATCATCAGCAGCAGCAGGCAGGTAGGAGTCTGTACAGGGAAATAAGCAGTTCTCGCCTTGTTTTAACATGGCTGCCAGCAGGTCTTATCCCTATAATCTTCTCACGCTTGTCCCATATAAATTATAGACTTCTACAGCCTGAATTCATGGGTGATGCAAAGAGCACTGGACTCCTGAATTAGCAGATTTGGGCACAAGAGTTGGCTCCTCATCTTCCTGGTTCTGTAAACTTGTACATGTTCCTTGTCCTATTTGACTTTCAGTTTCTGCATCTGTCAAAATGGAAAACAAACCATGTGGATTTGCTACTTAGCAGCTGAGTGACGTTGGTCAAAGTACTTCATCTTAGGTGAAAGCCTTAGTGTTCTCAGTTGTAAAATGGGTCAAAACAGTATGCACTTCTCAGGGTTGATGTCAGGAACATGAGCTAATGTATGCAAAATGCTTGGTACAGTAAGTGCTCAATATATAGTGATCCTTGTTCTCGTCTGATAGGAATTATAAAATTCGTATGGAATAGCTCATTCTACAGAAGAATTCTATATATAAGGATTGTTATTAAATTTTAGCTATTTTCTCTGTGCCTCCAATTACCTACTAGCATTCATACTTAGCTGTTCTACAGAAATACTGAAGGTAAATTGCTCCAAATGAAAGTCATGACCTTAGCTCATTTCTAGGGCTCTCCCCACCCCCTCTTCCTGCCCCCAACTCATCTTCTCTTCCTGTGTTTCCTGTTTCACAATGATGTCGACATCTTTGTAGTTGTCCAAACTAACAGTTGGGAAGAAGTCAATTTCTACCTCATCTTCAAAACCAGCCAATTAACCAAGTCCTTTCAATTTCCTCAGTTGGGGATCCCTCTCCTCTAGCTGGATATGCATCTTTCTTAGCACTGGTCTCCCCGCTGTCATACCAGAGCCTGTATCTAGTCTTGGGCAGCTGTCTCTTAGTGGTCTCACTCTCTATCGTCATATGTTTCTGTCTTCTCATTTCTAGCCTCTGGTCTTTACGCAAGCTACTCCTCTTTCCCTTACCTGGACAACCCTTCAGAATTTAGCTTTAGATAATTCCTACAGGAAGTCCTCCTTGACTACCTTTCTGCAGTCTGAATGAGAAGTCATTCTGGGGGCATCTTAGATATACTGTCTTGAGCATACCACTGTCATGGTATTTATCATCAGGCTATATTAAAATTTTTAGAGACTTTAAACTTGGAATGGATTAAGGTGTCTTTGTTTCAATATGCAATCTAAAATAAAAACAATACCAAACTATAGAAATAATAGCTAACATTTACTGAGTTCTTGTTATGCACTAGGCTCCAGTGCTTTATGTATGTTAAAATTAGTGCTGAGTATCTACTTATAAAATAATTCTGATTATTAGGAGAGGCCAGCCTGGGCTTGGTGTTCTCCTAAGGAGGAAGGTCTCCAGTTATTCTTGGCACCAGGGACTCAGGGAAAGACATGGTGAAAGAAACTTTAGAGTGTTCCAGGGAAGATGAGCTCTTTCATCATGGCCAGTCAACGTGACCTTGTGCAGCTCACTTAAGTCTGGTTTGTCTTGCTTTCTGCACCTGTCAAATGGGGATTAATGATAATTATTTTATTTACTTCATGAGTACAAGGAATGCCCAAGCTTTTAGATACAGTGTAAATTACTACATCACTAACGGAAATAGACCCTTTATTTTGGCATAGTACACTGGACCGTTTACTCTGGCATAGTACATTGGAGCTGTACCACATGGGTTTGGGAGTCCAGGCCTTGGAATCCACGCTTGGGCACTTTTAGCAGGAAGCAGGGAACTCATCTCCCAACCAGACCCCTCTCCTCTTTTTAGCAAGGAAGCCCTTTGAATAAGTTCTCAGATGGTTTAGGTTTTCCCTAAGTGCTGTTCTGAGGTAGCTACTGTTGTCAGTACCTCAGTGGGATGCGAAAGCGTGACTGAAGTGGATGTGGGATGTTTGTGTACAAGCTGGTTCATCATATCTGGTAATGAGTATTTAGGTAAAAACTGAGAGGAGAAAATGATTGAACATGGATTTCTCCACAACGACTTCAGTATCTCGACTCAGGTGAATAAACAGAATGTGTCACATGCATAGTAAGACGTATAAGTCACAGTGCATTTGAGAGTTTACAACGTGCCTTTTCACGCACATTATCTTATCCATGTATATATTATCTCCCTGTAGGCAAAAAAATAGGGAAAAAGCTGTTTTTCTCTCTATACACATCCAGGGAGGTGCACAGTTTGCAGAAGGGGTGAATGAGCAACCAAACCCAACTCACAACCTCCCTCCTGCATGTAGGTATACTTGACCATTTGGGCAAAACCATCTCCTTTGCTTCTCACTCTGCTCCATGAAGAAAGCTCATTTAGCATTTTTATCATTGGTGCTTATTTTGAACTTGGTACTTGTTTTTCCTAAATTATTATTTTTTAATTGGCAGATAATTGCTTTAAACTATTGTTCACAGGACGGTTGCATTGCAAGCTCCATGAACGGAGAGATTTTTGTGTTTTTTTTTGTTGTTGTTGCTGTTCATTGTTTTGTTCACAGTATTGAGAATATTGCATGTAATAGGTGCTCAAGGAATATTTATTGTATGAATAAGTGAATTGTTGTTCTTCATAGCTCAGTCATATCTCCTCAACTAGATTCTAATAGCTATGAAGGCAGGGACTGTCTCTTCATTTCTCTGGTCCCCCCAGAGTACCTGGCATGCTGCTAAAGAACTTGAATATTAGTGGTGTCATTTACATGTAAATGACCCACACGTGCACAGGGAAATGTGCCTTGGATCAGTAGGTGTGACCACTTTTAGGACCTTCAGAGGCTCAAGGCACCTTTATTTTTGGAAGCTGCACCCAACATTATATTCATCTTTAAAATGCATGTACTTTCTACTATATATGGGTGTCTGTGTATATGTAACACACATAAAATTTTGCTGTTAAATGTAAGTAACTTTTGTAATTTGCTTTGTTATTTATTACTTCAATTACCATGTTGATTTCACAGTTTCAGTTTTGTAATTTGAAGCCAAAATGTTTTTCTCATCTCAAACATTTTCTTGGCCCTTGACAAGCCCACAGGCCCCAGGCCTTGTGAACGTACCCAACGGTTTTGCCTATGAATACTTCCCAGGACAAGAGTGGCTGACCTGAGGAAAGAGACAATGCATTAAAATCGTGATCATCATCCCAGTGAAACTCTTCTCCATCCCCCTTTTTCTCTTGTTCCTAGGTCTTCTCTTCCGCCCTGCCCCATCTGCCAGACTCCAGGCGAGCGCGGAGAGAGGATGAGCTCTGAGTTTTATGGTATCCCTAGTTGTCCCCCAAGTGTAAGCGTCTAATTAGGCTTGACACTACCGAGGCGTTTCCCTGACATTTATGTCACTGTCTCTCAATCTTTAGCAGCATTCCGTCTTGTGGGAAGCACAACAAACAATGTCAGAAACAACATAAAATTCCCCATTAGAGGGGGCCCTCGGAAACCTAGCCGCTGTTTATTAGCCACACTCAAAGGGAAGGCCGAAGGGTGGGGCCGGTGTGTGGATTCCGGGCTTGGAGGAAGAAATAAAACGGCTCATTTAAATTCTTAAGAACTGCATAGGAGGCAGAAGACACAATGAGTATCTTAGAGAAGAAAGGCCATCAGTTGAACAAACTAATCACATGGTAATCAAAGGGGAGTGAATCGCTGCCTACTGAGAAGTACTTTAGAAGAAGTTCCAGCCAGGGAGAGTAAAGACCCTATCGAATGACAGCTTTCATAAATTATAGATTTTTAAAGATTGCACAAAGGAATGTGTAATAACGTACGAAATGGATTTAGAAACGAAAAGTGCCCAAAGCATCTGAGAAAGGCCAGGGAACAAGAAAGCCTGAGTGAGGAGGGGCTGGGGTAGCTTTCGCGGGAAGCCCCGCCCCACACTAGCCCCGCCCCTCACAAAACCCCGCCCCCATCCGGGTCTCCTGGAGTGGTCCTAGGGATACCCTATGCGATGTGTTTGCTGTCCAGATTTGGACTCTAGGAGCCTCGCTCTACCTAACAAGGGGGTAGATGCCAGTTCCCCCTCCCCACTGCGCGCCACACCTTCAGAGTGAGGACTGGGGATTCTAAGCTTTGTACAGGTCCCAGGAAGACTGGGAGGAGCTGCAGGACTCGGTCTGGCTTGTGCCCTGTGGCCGGTCCACCAGCCGCGCAGTGATGGTGGGCTCCCGCCTTTGCAACCAGCAGACCTTTCCTCCTACTTGCCCACCGCAGCTTCCTTGAGTCTCTCCTTTCTCGGGTGAGTGCCAGCCAGTTCCATATGCCCTGTTAGCGGATAATAACTAAGGTGGTAACCGAAAATGCCTCAGATGTGACTCTACTGAGGAATTTCTGTCTTTTGAAAAGGTGATTTGAGAAGTTGGGGAGTCATGACAAGTTAGAAGTGTTAGGATGAGGTGCTCTTTCCAGCTGTGTGATTTGGGGACCTTAGCCTTTTGGGGTTATATTTACAACGGAGAGAAGATTCATACTTTCTGAGTTGTGATGAGAGGCTCAAAAGAGGTCCTGAATGTAAAGTGCCCAGAACATAGCCCAGCGCAGAGTTAAGTGTTCATTAGTGCCAGTCATTGTGCCTCTCTGGTCTCCCTGAGCATGGTGATAGATGCAGAGACAGGTCCGGGTGGGTTTACTTTTCTTCTGACCTCTTAGAAGAGCCGGAGTGGAGAAGTGTTGCCCCACGTGTCTTACTAACACTGCCTCCAAGGAAACAGAAAGCTCCTCCTCTCACCACTCACCCAGTGAGTGAGTGACAGTTGACCGAAAGACTTTTTAAAGTTTATGATGCCAAGGGGGCTTTACTGCTGTTTCCCCCATTCTCCCTTTTTTAAACAGCTCTTGTGTGCTAAATCGCTTCAGTCGTGTCGGACTCTTTGCCACCCCATGGATTGTAGCCTGCCAGACTCCTCTGTCCACAGGATTCTCCAGGGAAGAATAGTGGAGTGGATTCCCATTTCCTTCTCCAGGGGATCTTCCCAATCCAGGGATCAAACTGTATCTTTTATGTACCCTGCATTGGTAGGCGGGTTCTTTACCACTAGCATCACCTGGGTTCTTAGGGGATCCTAATGTTCAGCCAGGGCTTAGAATCACTCCTCCAGGGGAGGCAGAGGCAGAAGGAGTGCTTGGGCTGGTTATTTGTATAAAGGAGCCCTGTGTTAGGGTAATTATGCTAGCTGATGTTAACACGTGACCCCCAGATTTCAGTGGCAGACCACAGTAAAGCTTATTTTTAGCTCATGTCAAAGCCCTGTGTAGATTTGTTACGGGGAGGAGGTCTTACTGATCCATGTTGTCATTCAGGGACCCAAGCTCCTTCCACATAAAGGCTTAATCATCTTCAGTGTGCAACATCAAAGCGTCCCTGGAATCGTCCAGCTGGCAGACTGGGGAGGATCAAGGGTAGGGAACATGTGCCTCCTGCTAACTGCCTCTGACCAGAAGGGCCACATCACTTCTGTTATGCCTCTTTGTAAGAAGCTGTCACATATCCCCACGAATGTGCAAGGGTACTGGGACATGTAGTTTTAGCTATGAGACCAGAAGAGAAAACAGGCTTGATGAGAATCTATCTGTCTCTTAAATAGACTCTAAAATGGTACAGGATAGCTCAAAAACTGGACCTGAGGTTTTTAACCTTAGATCCTTGAATTTCTGAAGGGTTCATGTGCTTCATGAAATTGGATGCAAAATGTTGTGTATATGAGCTTTTTTACTTTTATTCTGTTCTCGAAGACTGAGAGGCTGAAGTCCTGCCCCTGCTCAGACTAGAGTAGTGTTACAGTATCTACTTTATGATTCTGATATTCTCTGAAAAAAATGATATGGCTGGGTCAGGATTTCTGTTCCCTTGTCTCTTTCCTTTTCTTCTTCCCCTCTAGTGGGAAAGAAGGATGGATAAGAGGCAGAGGGCTGTGGGCACCGTATCCTGAGGCAGTGCTGCTATTGAGAGGCTGTCAGCATGAGCGGGAGGAGGGTTCACGTGGCCATGAGGAATCTGAGAGTCTGCAATGGGCAGGGTAAAGACCCAGCCTTGCCCTTCCAGAATGTAACCAGGAATAGCAGTCATTCAGACCTTGCCAGTTCTTAGTTTGGGGGTGGGCAGTGAGAAGAGGGAGGGAGATCAGAGGGAAGGGACTCCCAGATACCATCTGAGAGAGCCTTAGTAAGGAATGAAAGGCGACTAGATGAGAACATTGACATTTTGCACCATTGTCTCAATGCCGCATCTGCCTGTGATGGGTTCAGCGTGCCGTTGTTTTTTCCTCGTAATGGGCTCCACCTGAAAGCCCTTCCAGACGTTGAGGGCATGGCTGAGGGATTACAAATGGTTCTGTGGCTTGGAAAGAAAAGTTGAGAAACCACTAGTGTAACCTAACAATGGGGCATTGTGCTCTAGCCTGCCCCTGCCCACCGGAGGGCCTTTTGTTTCCCACAGTTTCTGGCACTGGACTTCAGGAGGCCAGTGACACTGCTTCTCTCTTAAGGTCAGAAATACTTGCAGCTGGCATTTTGTTTTCTCCCATCTCCTTAATTCCAGGGACTGCCCCTCCTCTGAGGCCACGTTTGAACAGGAGTGGCCTGCTCTCTCTCCCCTGTTTGTGTGGCAGGGCAGGAGACAATGCTCAGGCCAGCCAGGAGCGCCAGCTGTCTGGAGGAGTGCAACGCCAGCTGTCAGCCTGGGAGAGGTCAGACAGAGGCCGCTCTGGCCCCAGGTGGGCAGGGGTCACCCAGGTGACCAGGCTGCACCGGAGGTCCAAAGAGTGTGCAGGAGCATGAACTGTTGGCCTCCTCTGCGGGAGAGGAGCTACAAGCACTGATGGGAATGAACCGCAGACCCTGGCCAGGGGGCGGACGTTCCAGGTGCCTCTGCCATCCCTTCAGGAAGTTTGGGCCTTCCATTGAGCTTCTATGTCTGCAACCTGAACACAGGGGCTATACTGGCGGGGCTGCCTGTTCCTGTTAATAGTTTTATCATCTGCTCATGTGCGTTAGGTGGGGTGTATGTGTGTGTATGCGTGTGTGTGGGGGGCGTCAAGCCCTCTTTCTGATTTTGGAGGCAATGAAGTGTAATGATTAAGGATGAACATTCTGGAGCCAGACAACCTGTGTTCAAATTCTTCTCAATCTGGTAGCTTGGTGATTTTGGGCAAGGGACTCATGTTGTTCATCTATAAGTAGGCCTGGGGAATTCTCTGGTGGTCCAGTTGTTAGCACTCTGCACTTCCAATGCAGGGGGTCTGGCCAGGTTTGATCCCTGGTCAGGGAGCTAAAATCCCGCAGGCCTTGGCAGTGTGGCCAAAAAAAAAAAAAAAAGGCCTAATGAACATACATACTTATTTCATAATGTTGGTGTTAGTATGAATGAGTTGCTGCTTATAACACACTTAGAACAGTGCCTGGTAAACAGTAAGCAGTCAATAAGTGTCAGTTTTTATTAACAGCAAAAAGTACTCAGCCTATGAGCAGACCTCTAGAGGAAAGGCACCTTCCCACTTCTGACAATGCAAGGGCTCTGTGAGTGGTGTTTATGTCCATCCATCATTATCCTTGAGAAGCCTTCTCTGATCACTCAAACCCTCAGGAGTTTTCCTTTGTTTTAGCTGCGCTGGTATTTGTCTTCTGGTACCTTCTTATCTATATGATTTCTTTAGATTGGGGTCCCTGTCTTATTTATGTATACAATTCTCCCAGCTACTGATAGAGTGAATTCATATTAAATATTCTTTTTGGTAGGATTATACACTTAAAAATGAACTTGCTCTCTTTGTATAAATATACTTCATGAAAGGAAAAATCTCTAATCTAGAATAAGGTCCTGACAGTTTTGTGCACTTTATGAACTTCAGTTTAAAAAAAACAACAACACTCTATCAGACAAAAAATGTATTGTAAAACTATGGCAATAAAACAGTATGGTACTAATTCAGGAAAAAGATAAAGCAATGAAACAAAATACAAAGTCCAGCTGTACATCCAGAAATGTATGAGACTATTAAATTATAAAGATGACATTGCAAAGTAATAGGTAATTGATATATTGTTATTCAGTAAATGATGTTGCGACAGCTGGCAAGTCATTTGGAAAAATAAATAAACCTGGATTCCTAATTGTAAAAAGAAAAAGTAAACCATAAAAGTATAATCACAAAAAAGAAGGAAAAATTTAATGATATTCAAGTAGGACAGACATTTCTCCGTAAGACATGAAACCATTCAGTTCAGTTCAGTCGCTCAGTCGTGTCCGACTCTTTGCGACCCCATGAATTGCAGCACGCCAGGCCTCTCTGTCCATCACCAACTCCCGGAGTTTACCTAAACCCATGTCCATCGAGTTGGTGATGCCATCCAACATGGTAGGTATTAAAAAAAACCTGACTAGTTTGATAATATAAAATCTGAAACTTCCACATAGCAGAATATTATAAAAATAGCAAATAAAACATAGCTAATTGATTCTACATAGCCAAAATATGTAAACAAAAAAACTTACTAATTGGGGAAAATCTTTCTATATTTCCTTAATATGCAAAGTGAAAGTGAAAGTTGCTCAGTTGTGTCTGACTCTTTGCAACCCCATGGACTATACAGTCTGTGGAATTCTCCAGGCCAGAATACTGGAGTGGGTAGCCATTCCCTTTGTCAGGGGATCTTCCCAACCCAGGGATTGAACTCAAGTTGCCTGCAGTACAGGTGGATTCTTTACCAGCTGAGCCATAAGGGAAGCCCAAGAACACTGGAGTGGGTAGCCTATTCCTTCTCCAGTGGATATTCCTGACCCAGGGATCGACCTGGGGTCCCCTGCATTGAAGGCAGATTCTTTACCAGCTGAGCTATCAGGGAAGCCGTAATATGCAAGATCTCTTCCAAATCAATACAATCAATAGTTCAGTTCAGTTCAGTTGCTCATTCATGTCCAACCCTTTGCTACCCCATGGACTGTAACACCCTAGGCTTCCCTGTCCATTACCAACCCCCGGAGTTTACTCAAACTCATGTCCATTGAGTCAGTGATGCCATCCAACCATCTCATCCTCTGTCTGTCCCCTTCTCCTCCTGCCTTCAATCTTTCCCAGCATTAGGGTCTTTTCAAATGAGTCAGTTCTTTGCATCAGATAGCCAAAGTATTGGAGTTTCAGCTTCAATGTCAGTCCTTCCAATGAACCTTCAGGACCGATTTCCTTTAGGACGGACTGGTTGGGTCTCCTTGCAGCCCAAGAGACTCTCAAGAATCTTCTCCAACACCACAGTTCAAAAACATCAATTCACTGGTGCTCAGCTTTCTTTATAGTTCAACTCTCACGTCCATACATGACCACTGGAAAAACCAAAGCCTTGACTAGATGGACCTTTGTTGGCAAAGTAATGTCTCTGCTTTATAAAATGCTGTCTAGATTGGTCATAACTTTTCTTCCAAGGAGTAAACGTCTTTTAATTTCATGGCTGCAGTCACCATCTTCAGTGATTTTGGAGCCCAGAAAAATAAAGTCTGACGCTGTTTCTACTGTTTCTCCATCTATTTGCCGTGAAGTGATGAGAACAGATGCCATGATCTTAGTTTTCTGAACGTTGAGCTTTAAGCCAACTTTTTCGCTCTCCTCTTTCACTTTCATCAAGAGGCTCTTTAGTTCTTCTTCACTTTCTGCCATAAGGGTGGTGTCATCTGCGTATCTGAGGTTATTTATATTTCTCCCGGCAATCTTGATTCCAGCTTGTGCTTCATCCAGCCCAATGTGTCTCATGATGTACTCTGCCTATAAGTTAAATAAGCAGGGTGACAATATACAGCCTTGACCTACTCCTTTCCTGATTTGGAACCAGTCTGTTATTTCATGTCCAGTTCTAACTGTTGCTTCCTGACCTGCATACAAATTTCTCAAGAGGCAGGTCAGGTGGTGTGGTATTCCCATTTCTTTAAGAATTTTCCACAGTTTGTGGTGATCCACACAGTCAATGGCTTTGGCATAGTCAATAAGGCCGAAATAGATAAAATCAATAGGGTGATATGCAAAACTCATGAATAGATATTTCAAAGAAAAAGACATATTAATAGCCAATAAATATACAAAAGATTATCTTGTAATTTTAAAAAAGTCTCATAGGTAGTTCCAAGTATTTTCAAGAGTCTCATAATGCCTAATATTTCCAGGTGTTAGATAATATACTCTAAAACAGTGTTGGTGGACATGTATTGGCACTATTTTTTAAAAAGGCAGTTTGGTAATATCTATCAAAATTCAAAATGTTTATTCCTATTGACATAGACATGCCATTTCTAGTATTTTATCATGCATAACTTGTGTATATGTGTATACATTTATGTCTCTATGCATACAGAAATGAACATTTAATGTGAAGTGTTGCTTATAATAGCAAAAATTGGAAATAACCCAAATTATCATGGGGGGGAATGGTTAAATAAATCACGGTGCTTTGATAGAAACAAATTCTGTACAGCTGCTGAATGAAATAAGTCTCTGTATTTTCATAGAAACATGTTCAAAATATGTTAAGAGAAAGAAAAAATCTAGTAAAATAGTATATAGTATTATCTCATTTGTAAAAATGTTTGCACGTGTATTTTTGCCTGTGTATAATAGTTTTGGAATGATATACATACAAGGAAGAGTTAACAGTGATTACTTGTGAGAATAGGACTGGAGGGGTGCTGGTGAGTGAAGAGGGGTGTTTTAACTTTATGCCCTTCTACACTCTTTTAGTTTTGTTTATAATGAATTGATATTATCTTTAAAATATAAAAATTCTAAAATTAAAAAAAAACCTTATTGAGATCAACACAATATCAATATCAATAGTGATGTATTTCAGAAAATATTTTAATAGTCACCATGTCTATTTGCACCCATATAAGGTGGTTCAGATGGTAAAGAATCTGCTGCAATGCAGGAGACCCAGGTTGGATCCCTGGGTCAGGAAGATCCTCTGGAGAAGTGAATGGCGACCCACTCTAGTATTCTTGCCTGGAGAACCCCATGGACAGAGGAGCGTAGTGGGCTATAGTCCATGGGGTTGCAAAGAGTCAGACATGATTGAGCGACCAAGAACATTTTTTTATGTCTAGTTGCACAGGTTCTTGAGTCTATAAATCTAGAATACACTATTCACAGAAATAATCTGCACAGCCATACATATATGCTGTGCATATGTGCTTTAAAATTTTCTTTGAGGTTCATCACTTCTTTTTATTTGATCAACAGCTGTAAAGTCTTTGATTTCTGTAGTACTCTTTGTTGTTGGTTGTTGTTGTTTAGTTGCTAAGTCAACCCAGGGATCGAACTCACGTCTCCTGCATTGGCAGGCAGATTCATTACCACTAAGCCACCAGGAAAGCCCAATACTTTCTGTCAGGGCAGGCCTCAACAAAATAAAAAAGAAACTTTAGGGTCAGTCTTAAAAACCAAATTGCAAATGAACATGGCATAGCTTCTAAACCAACCCCACAGGATCTGTGGATACAAGATGAAGTTTGAAACACAGTAGATACCGATTGCAATAGGTGAGAGTGGAGATGGAGGGAGAAAACTGAACAGAGGATGAAAAGATTAAATGAGGGGTTGTGGGAGGACTAATGATGATGTGTAGCCTGAACTGGGGTCTAAGAGTAACTCAACTCTGGACACTTGTCATGTGCTCATTACCCACCCTAGACTCCAGCTCTACCTAGCATACCATTTGAAGGAGGATATTAGCATGGTAGGTCAGCTGGTGAAGAATCTGCCTGCAACGCGGGACACCCTAGTTCAATTCCTGGGTCAGGAGGATCCCCTGGAGAAGGGATAGGCTACCCACTCCAGTTTTCTTGGGCTTTTGTTGGGCTTCCCTGGTGGCTCAGATGGTAAAGAATCTGCTTGCAATGTGGGAGAACTGGATTCAGTCCCTGGGTTGGGAAGATCCCCTGGAGAAGGGCATGGCAATCCACTCCAGTATTCTTGCCTGGAGAATCCCCATGGACAGAGGAGCCTGGTAGACTACAGTCCGTGCGGTCACAAAGAGTCAGACACAACTGATCCACTAAGTACAACACATCAGAGAATTGGCAGGGAAGGCCCCTCACAAGTCTCCACCACCCTTCCTTTTCTTCTGCCAAGGGCTGCCCAACAGCCTGGTAGAGAACAATATAATCAGGCTTCCTATTTGTGTCATCTGTCTCCTTTTATTTCCATTTTCAGGTGACTTCCCTTCTGCCTGGCCTATCTCTGGCCCAGTGCTGGTGTCATGTTTTCAGATCTGAAGGATTGGTGCAGAGCTCTCTCCCTGCATTCTCTATGCTCTCCCACACCATCTTTGGTCTGCTACTAGGAGACCACCTTGGGCACCCTTGATCTTCAGGGCTCATCTCTGAGTCCAAAGACAACCTTTCCCTTCTGGAAGGTCTTCTTTCTTGTTAAAATGTTGTCGTTGTCAAGCTTACCTCATATTAGTTGTGGTCAGCATCTTGACTTAGTTAACAGAGATGCATGTGAATGTTTAAAAGCATAAATGATCAAAATGAACTTTCAGCAATTTTGGTAACATTCAGTTCAGTTCAGTCGCTGAGTTGTGTCCGACGCTTTGCAACCCCATGGACTGTAGCACGCCAGGCTTCCCTGTCCATCACCAACTCCTGGAGCTTGCTCAAATATGGCTGCTCTTATCTCAACTAGACTTTGGCATTCTTGGAAGTAACTTGCCTTTGGTAGTGAAACTTGTAACTGGTTGCTGCTGCTGCTGCTAAGTCGCTTCAGTCGTGTCCGACTCTGTGCGACCCCACGGACGGCAGCCTACCAGGCTCCGCCATCCCTGGGATTCTCCAGGCAAGAACACTGAAGTGGGTTGCCATTTCCTTCTTCAATGCATGAAAGTGAAAAGTAAAGTGAAGTTCCAAATAAAGAAAAACAAAAAAGTCTTATTGATATTTAATTGAGGCCCAGGGAGATTCTCTAGGAATCCTAATGATCAGTTCAGTCACTCAGTTGTGTCCGACTCTTTGCGACCCCATGAACCGCAGCACGCCAGGCCTCTCTGTCCATCACCAACTGCCGGAGTCTACCCAAACCCATGTCCATCGAGTCAGTGATGCCATCCAACCATCTCATCCTCTGTCGTCCCCTTCTCCTCCCGCCCCCAATCCTACCCAGCATCAGGGTCTTTTCCAATGAGTCAACCCTTCGCATGAGGTGGCCAAAGTATTGGAGTTTCAGCTTCAACATCAGACCTTCCAATGAACACCCAGGATTGATCTCTTTTAGGATGGATTGATTGGGTCTCCTTGCAGTCCAAGGGACTCTCAAGAGTCTTCTCCACCACCACAGTTCAAAAGCATAACTGGTTAGTGCCTCTTAATTGCACCTGTGATTCAGATACAGAATGACTCTTGCCACTGGGCAAGGAAATCAGGAAATTGACTGCCTCTGGCCCTGCCAGGGCAATGAGTATATTCTCAAAGTTCACCAGCTAAGAAGCTGTGGTGTGTTTGCTCATTGTAATTTTTCTTTCTGAATCTTAAAAGGTGAGGAAAGGAGTCAGGAACCTGAATAAGCAAATCCTGGGGTTTTGAGTCAGGTCTATAATGGGGAAACATTAAAATATTTTCACCTGGATTAATGCCCTGCTGGTAATATCTCTCTGTAACCATCCAGTGATAAAGTCCAAATGGAATAATAGTAATTAAAAAAAAATCCCAATTGAGCCTCCAAAGATTCTATCCTCACCAGAAACTTGGCAGCATCATTCTGGGGTGGTTTTGTGTCACCCTCTTGAGAACAGTATGGACTGGAAAGGTACACCTCTATAGCTTTCCTGTCCAAACTTGGATTCCAGGATGATAGTCTGTGATATTTTTCCACCTCTTGGTTTTGTACACATGGTTTACATTTTCATCTTGTATTTTCCCTTTCTGAAACTTTAACTGATGTATCAACATGGCAGTAGATGAGTCTTCTGAAAAGGATTCTTTTGAGTGGAAATGGTGGTAGAGGGTAAAAAAAAATTGAAAAGATGTGGAAGCTGGCACAAATCAGCATTGTGGGGTCAAGGGTTATCATTTGGAAGAGCCTGTCAGCAGGAACCACTGGTAGAGAGGCTTCTCTGGCTCTGGAAGTTTCCACAGGATGTCCTCCTTTGTCTCCTATTGTGAGAGAACCTGAGGGTGGGGACCGAGACCGGGAGCATCCACCTTGATCTTTCAATGTCTTCTTGCTTTTATCAGGGGTTTACTAGATCCATCCTACTATAATGGAGGTCTTGTAAGTTTCTGTGGTTTGAAACAACCTTCCTTTTTATTAGTGGTGGCATCTGGGATGCATAAGAAATGATGTTACCCAGATTGAGATTCATGTTAGTAGTGAGGGGAGAAAGGGACCTGGTGCTAGAATCAATATGGAATTTGGAGCCAATTATTTTGGCTAATTATCTTTCATTATGCTAGTGGATGAATTTCCCAGGTGGCTCTAGTGGTAAGGAACCTGCCTGCCAATGTGGGAGATATGAGAGATGTGTGTTTGATCCCTGGGTTGGGAAAATTCCCTAGAGGAGAGCATAGCAACCCATTCCAGTATTCTTGCCTGGAGAAGCCCATGGATAGAGGACCCTGGCAGCCTACAGTCTCTAGGATCCCAAAGAGTCGGATACAAGTGAAGCGACTTAACACACACGCATGCTAATGGACAAAGCTTTTGGCCCTCTCTGATTGAGATGAAGGCAGTAATTTCTGGTAGGTTCTGATACTACTGATAGGAAGAGAAGGTGTGGTAATGATTGTGTAGGAGAAACTGGGAACTAGAAATAAGAATGAACTCCCATTTGAAATGTGCCTAAATACTTTTCAGAGGAAATGAATGTTTTAAAGCTGGCAATTGTAGCACAAACTGTTGTGCAATGTCTTGGTATCATAGTCTTAAAAATAAGCATAGACATATATATCTTTCCTATACAAATGTTTTCTCAAATAAAAGATAGGAGAGTGGATGAAATTGGTATTTATTTTTCCTACTGGTAAAAAATTAAAACATGCTGATAAAAAATTTAAAAAACAAATAAATAAACTAGGCTTTCAGATAAGGACTTATTTCCAAGGCTCTCCTAAGAAAACCTTTTTCAAAGGGAGGTAGGACTGGGATAGAGGATCACAGCATCCAGACACAAGAAGAACAGTAAATCCAAGAGCAGTTTCCTCTTAATTGTGCCTGTGTCTTTAGCCTTGAAGGGCAGAGACTCAGAATTGGTCCAGTGTGATGCTTCATCAGTCATAAAGATTTAATTACAATCCTGATTTGACTAGGATTGTAACGGGAGGCCCGGTTAGTATTTTCTGGGATTTTCTCTCATTACCCCTCACTTTCTCCCCTTCGTTGACACCCCCCTCCCCCCCATTAAAAGGATGACCAGTTTTGAATTACGGTAATAGCTGCACTCTTGGTTTAGGACTAACCTCCCTGAAATTTTCAGGACCACTAATTTGTGGTTACTCCAGTGCTAGAATGAACTTGGCGCTCTGGCCTTTAGACTGGCAATGCCGTAAAAGTTTAAAGCGAAGACTGCCTCAGAGCCAACAGAAGAGAAGAGCTGGAAACCGAAAGGTTATCCTGAAATGCACTTTACTGTTATCTATGAGAACAAATGAGTTAAAAAAATTTCAAATACCAGAATACCCTACAGGGAGGAGATATAACTATTAAAGGGCTGTTATAGCTGCAATAAATGTAGGAACAATAAAAATAAATTGATGAAGTAAATGTCAGCGCTGTTCCCCTGAGCTGCCCCCACACCTTTGTCCAAAAGTAGAACATCTCCAATTACAGAGGGTGGAAACAGCCTTCAATGACAATATGACAAGGACAGAACACAGAACGCTGGCACAGAGAACACAATTATGCACAGCCTTGAAAAATTGTATCATAGCACAATGCATGGGAGAAATCAATTAATGATGCAGGCTTCCACTGCTGTCTAATAATCCTAGAAAGGAAAGGAGGGGGAAAAAAAACCCGAACACCCAGTGCATCAAAAAGGTGACCCGTAAGTGGAAGTCTACATAATACCAGAGGTCAGTCTTCAGAGTTTATAGCGTCTGAAATACTCTTTTTTTTTCCCCTGAGGAAAAAAAATCTAACAGTCTTAAGGAGGCATTTAAGTAAAAGTCACTTCTTCTCTGGTTAAATAGGCTTGCAAAAGAGAGTTCTTTGGTGAAAGGGCAGAGATGAGCAAAGCGTGTGGCTGTCATCGCGAGTCCACTAGCTGAAAGGGAAAAGGCAAAAGTTAGGCATAAACACGGTGGAAGGTAGAAGGTGATTTATCTTGTGCAATTTACAACAGGTGCTAAACATTACGAAAACCAGAGCTATTAAGCAATCAAATTAAGCTATAATTATAACCGAAGAAAACTGTACAGGAATTCTAATTAATTCAAATCTGAACATGTCCAAGAGGAATGCTCCAGCAACCCCACTTCTGAATAAAACAAAACAAAAATAACCCTTGGATAATGCCTTCAGATTGCACAGGAAATTAAGAAATACTTCTCAGCCGGAGTATTCCAGGCATTCATTATTAAATGGTGAGAGAAATTACCTGCAATGTCTGAGCACTTGGCTTTTCAGGTATGGACCATATAAAGCATGTGGTTGGGGGGCCCTTCACTTGGCAGGATTCGTTGATGGAGTGGACCAAGGGATTCCACCTTCCGTGTAAGTACTTCAGTGGGTCTGAAGGGGTGGCTCCTTCTTCTCTCCTTTGAAGGTTTCTCCTAGGGCATGTGAGGCTTTTAAAGAGCTCTTCACACTCCCCTTATATATATATATATATATATTTTTTTTTTTTTTATGTTTTTGTGTGTGTCTTTGGACCAATTCCATTTTCTTTTTAGCCACTCCTCTTCCAGTTCTTAATCCCAGTGTTTCCATCTGACTTGAGGTTTCTGCTGTTCTTCCATCTCAGGGAACCCTGAGATGTCAGAAGACCAGGGCAGGATTTTCTGTTGGGTATACCCGAATCATGCAAGTGGTGTCCCATTACCACAGAGTTATGGGAAGAAATGGATGTTTCGCTATTAGAGTAAGATTTCCAACCCCAAAACTGAACCATTTGATTAGGGTACCAGTTTTCCCTAAATCATGATTCTTTCATTTTAACAACTTAAGAACAGGAACAGCAAAAACAATAGCATTGACAGCTAACATTTATCAGAAGCTTATTATGTATCAGATATTGTACTGAATTCTTTACCTGGATTATCTCAGTTAATTCTTTCAACTGCTGTATGAAATATGGGCTCTTATAGTACCCATTTTTATGGAAGTAGAATAAAGGCCCACTGTTGACTGTTAAATCAATTGTTAAACAAAGACCCCTTTTGTGTTATTTACATGATGCTCTTGCATTTCTAAATAATTTAATGTAAATTCTCTTTGCTTTTATTCTCTCTGGTTAAACTGGTGGGGAGTGTGGTTGGAAGGAGAGTGATTTTCTCAGGATGGGTTTGACTTCTGGACTGACAGCAGCATGGCTCCTGTTGTGAGCGCAGTTTTGCCCACCATTTTGAATATTTACCTCTGGACACACCCTTGACTTTTGCTCTGTAAGCTTCCGTTCATATTACATAGTGGTTCTTGTGGGCAGAGACGTGTGAAGAAGCACTGATTCTGTGCATATTTGAATTCATAGCTCTTTTTTACCCATCACTGGAGTTTTTGTTCTAATAGGAATCTCATGCTGACTTTTGATTATGTTGATAATGGGCATGTAATGCTACTTTCCTTCTGTGGTGTGGGTCCCTAGAGCCTTCCTCCAAGGCTACATGGCCTTGATTTAGGGGGAAGCGGAAAGTCAATAGCTTCCTAGTTTGGCAAGAATAGTCCACAAGTGTTTGCTGGAAGCAATTCTAATAATAGCGAACTGGAGAAATTCTAATTCTCCTGGATAGGTGAGGAAACCAAGAATTAGAGAGTTAGAAATTGGACCAAGGTCACATTGCCAGTTACGTGGTAGAGCCAAGAAACGAGCTAGAGTGTAAATGCTCTTCCACGTGTCCACCTGTGCATGTACCTGGCACCACCCCCACAGTGTCCCTCCTCTGCCCCTGTAGCACCCTACAGGAGACACAGAACTCCATGCGGCTACCCTTTCTTTCCCTCTTGCTTTCTAGGACATCTGTTCAACTTGGGAGTGAGGGGAGTACAGAAACTCCTGAAGACTCACTGCAGGGAGGGTTATGCCAACAAAAATGGCTTTTGTGCAGGGTATCAGAGAGTGAGGCCCTCCAGCCTGGAGCCTCCTAAAGAGTAAGTGTAAGGATTCACCAGTCTAGCAGAGGACCTGACACAGTAGCTCCTCAGTAGAAAGAAGCTGACATTATTATTATAGCTGAGAGATGTGAAGATGCTGTCATGGGAATATGCACTAGCTGGCCAAAAGCTACACTACAGATACATTTAAAAAGTACTTATTATGTCACCTTCCTTAAGTACTAGTTATGTACCAAGGCCATTGCATACATACAATTAGACTCTCATGACAACCCACTAAGGTTGGTACAACTGCTGTCCCCAACCCAAGTCTGAAGAAGTTGGATCTTAGAAAAAGTCAGACTTTTGTAAGATCTCACAGCTGGTAAAGGGCAGAACCGGGATTCTAATCCAGGCACGTGGACACCAAGTCCAGCTCCTAAGCAACTAACTGTGCCCATCACAGACTCACAGTGCAAGAGGGAGTTCCAAAGGCAAAATGTGAAGAGCTTAGTGAGGAAGAGCTGTGGACCTGGGGTGGGGGTGGTTCAGTTCAGTTCAGTTCAGTGGCTCAGTCGTGTCCGACTCTTTGCGACCCTATGAATCCCAGCATGCCAGGCCTCCCTGTCCATCACCAACTCCCAGAGTTTACCCAAATCCATGTCCATTGAGTCGGTGATGCCATCCAACCATCTCATCCTCTATCATCCCCTTCTCCTGCCCCCAATCCTTCCCAGCATCAGGGTCTTTTCCAATGAGTCAACTCTTCGCATGAGGTGGCCAAAGTACTGGAGTTTCAGCTTCAACATCAGTCCTTCCAATGAATATTCAGGACTGATCTCCTTTAGGATGGACTGGTTGGATCTTCTTGCAGTCCAAGGGACTCTCAAGAGTCTTCTCCAACACCACAATTCAAAAGCATCAATTCTGCGGCGCTCAGCTTTCTTCACCGTCCAACTCTCACATCCATACATGACCACTGGAAAAACCATAGCCTTGACTAGATGGACCTTTGTTGGCAAAGTAATGTCTCTGCTTTTAAATATGCTATCTAGGTTGGTCATAACCTTCCTTCCAAGGAGTAAGCGTCTTTTAATTTCATGGCTGAAATCACCATCAGCAGTGATTTCAGAGCCCCCAAAAATAAAGTCTGACACTGTTTCCACTGTTTCCCCATCTACTTCCCATGAAGTGATGGGACCAGATGCCATGATCTTAGTTTTCTGAACATTGAGCTTTAAGCCAACTTTTTCACTCTCCTCTTTCACTTTCATCAAGAGGCTCTTTAGTTCCTCTTCACTTTCTGCCATAGGGTGGTGTCATCTGCATATCTGAGGTTATTGATATTTTTCCCGGCAATCTTGATTCCACCTTGTGTTTCTTCCAGCCCAGCATTTCTCATGATGTACTCTGCATATAAGTTAAATAAGCAGAGTGACAATATACAGCCTTGATGTACTCCTTTTCCTATTTGGAACCAGTCTGTTGTTCCATGTCCATTTCTAACTGTTGCTTCCTGACCTGCATACAGGTTTCTCAAGAGACAGGTCAGATGGTCTGGCATTCCCATCTCTTTCTGAATTTTCCACAGTTTATTGTGATCCACACAGTCAAAGGCTTTGTTACAGTCAGTAAAGCAGAAATAGATGTTTTTCTGGAACTCTCTTGCTTTTTCGATGATCCAGTGGATGTTGGCAATTTGATCTCTGGTTCCTCTGCCTTTTCTAAAACCAGCTTGAACATCTGGAAGTTCACGGTTCACATATTGCCGAAGCCTGGCTTGGAGAATTTTGAGCATTACTTTACTAGCGTGTGAGATGAGTGCAATTATGCGGTAGTTTGAGCATTCTTTGGCATTGCCTTTGTTTGGGATTGGAACGAAAACTGACCTTTTCCAGTCCTGTGGCCACTGCTGAGTTTTCCAAATTTGCTGACATATCGAATGCAGCACTTTCATAGCATCATCTTTTAGGATTTGAAATAGCTCAACTGGAATTCCATCACCTCCACTAGCTTTGTTCGTAGTGATGTTTTCTAAGGCCCACTTGACTTCATATTCCAGGATGTCTGGCTCTAGGCGAGTGATCACACCATTGTGATTATCTGGGTCGTGAAGATCTTTTTTGTACAGTTCTTCTGTGTATTCTTGCCACCTCTTTTCAGCTGGAATCTCACAGATAAGTGGGGTTTGGGAAGGCAGTGGATGATGCAGGATGAGAGAGATGTATAGGCCTGACCAAAGGTGTGAGCAGAGGGCAGCCCAGCCAGGGGGCCTGAAGCAGAAGCACTCACAGGGAGAGAACCTCTGCTTTCCTTTCACCTCTCTTCCCTCTCAGGGTTCTGCCGGGACCACTTTACAGACGGCCTCAGGTTTGGGCAGACCCCCCTCACTCTGAATGTAACCTTGCCCCTGACGTACTCTCCTGAGCTTGCTTTTCCTGTGGGGCAGCAGGTGCCCTTGGGACCAACCACCCAGGGAACGACTGGCTGTGGGCTTCATGGTCTGAGGTATAATCCATGCTTTGTGTGTTTTGAGAGACGCGTGCTAAGGCCTGCAGTGGCCAAGCTCTGCTTGTTGCTCTGGCCTCCTGGGGATTTTCCCAGCCTCAGCTCAGCCCCCTGCAATCCTGTCCTCCCCTGTGAGGAGCTTCTGGAGTTGAGGAGGCCCTGGCAGTCCTTATGTCTTCACTCTGCTTCTGGGTTTTGAAATCCTCCCCAGCTTTTGAGTAATGAGCACTTGTCCCGCCTGTGGCTGAGGCTAATTTTGACCTCATGCAGTGAGCTCTGCTTTTAAACTGCCCTGGAGGGGTGTGGCTGGAGCCCTGGATGGGCAAACCAGGATGGCAGCCACCCAGGTGCCCTGTGTCCTGCTTGCTTTTGTAAAGTTGGACCAGGAGTCCTGTCTAGGATCTGTGTGTGGTGGTGACGAGCTCTGGCTATGGGATCTGACTGTAGTTAAATCCCCCATCTCCTACCACCAATAGCACGGCCCTGAACAAGTCCCTTAACACTGCTCTCTGCAGCATCCTCACTGCACCTCTCTCAGAGGAATGGAAAATTACATGGAAAATACTTAGAAGGGCATGAGGCATATAATAGTTGCTCAATGAAAGTTAGCTGTATTTTTGTACTGAGTTCCTAGAAGCTCATCCTACCTGCCCAGTTTGCTGATGAGAAGTCTGAGGCCCACACAGGTTGTTTTCCTGCCTAAGATAACCTACCTGGTATAAGAGCTAGGGTGTTGCTCCAGCACCCTGGCCTCCTAAGCCAGGCTTTTCCCACTTAGCCTTAAGCCCTGGGGTTTGGTCCGTTTCTTGAAGGAGGACACAAGATCCTACTCATTTTGTTACAAATAGATTCCTGGAGTGAATCTAATTTCTAGAGTGGTGCATGAAAATCTATAATTTAGCCAAGACGATTCCCTTCCCATCTACACTTTCCACTTGATTCTTCGGTACTCTGAAACTTCAGAACTGCTGGCTTAGCTTTGTGTAAATTGGTAAAAATACAGAAGGATCAGTCCCTGCAGTCTCCACGTTCTTCAGTCAGCCCGAGTTTGTGTCCTGCCTGCTGTGTGCCCTTCACGCATGTCCTCAGGGATCTTGCAGATCTGTTGCTCAGCGTTTGGGAGGATGGGGTGCTGGCGAGGAAAGGGGAAGGTGAGAGGGGGTTCACATGTTCATGGGGAGGCAGAGATGACTGGTGACATTGATGTTCAGAGAGGGCCAAGGACGGTGAGTGGGCAGTCAGGAGGGGCTCAAGTGGGGAGCTTTGAGAAGCAGAGGAGACAACCAGGGGCAGCTCCACCCAGGCTACCCTCGGGGAGTAGAGCTGCGGGGAGCAGGCGTCACTGGGGGCAGCTGCGAGGTGTGGGGTCAGGATGGCCCGACTTCCCAGCTACCAAGACAACCACCCCCTTCTTTTGATACTGTCAGGCTGCTCTTTTATGATCGACAAACAATCTCTCTCCAAAAGCTACTGCTGACTTGATGTTTATCTTTTTGTATGACTGTGGGGGAGCTGTTTGCCCCTTGATAACTTTGTTCCTACAACCCCCTCGGGGACAGTCGAGGCCAGTGTGGACATGGTGTGGCCCCAGGAGGCATGGGAGCAGCAGGTGGGAGGGGCAGGAGGGAGAGGGTCTAGCAGGGAGGGGTGCCATTCCTGTGGTGCTGGGCAGAGCACCAGCTCCCTGTGCCCCATCTGCTCCCTGGTTACCCCCTGTCTGCTCCCTGGTTATACCAAATTTGGGAGTGGCAGTGAAAATGCCTCCCTGAGCCCTTTAAAGTCAGAGGTCAGGGTGTGTGTGAGGATGAAGACCAAGCAGCTGCTGCCATCTCAGCTGTCTCTCATTGAGCAGAGGCTCCATCCACAATCTGGGTGGGTGGAAGAGGGCACATGTGATAACTGCTGATATTTCCAAGTGCTGACCATTGGCCATTCACTGTGATAAGCCCTTTATGTGGAGTAGCCCATCAGGATGGGTACCAATATCACCATTTTCCAGGTGAGAAAAACCGAGGCCCAGAAAGAATAAGTCAGTCACTCAAGGCTGCACTGGTGAGTAGTAAATTGAAATTGGAACCGAGGCAGCCTGGCTTCAGAGGTCACCCTCAAACCCAGGCCACAGAATACCTGCCTTATTCACTCAGGAAGAAGAGGGGCTCTGCATGTATGTTACTAGAGAGGGGCTCTCAGGAGGAAAAGGGGTTAGAGAGACAGCTTATGTGCTTGGCTCTGTTGTGTTTGTATGCTGGCTGAAGTCAGCACTGTTTGTGCTGTGCAGACTGGCAGCTCCTGGAAGGCAAGGTTGGGGCAGGTTGAGTTGCTCTGCCAAGGCCCCAGCACCTCTGACTTGTGCGTGATGTTGCTGGTCAAGATGGGTCAAATGGTCAAGTGCAGTTGCTGTTGCCCTGCTCAGCATTGATAGAGAATCACCTTTTTCATTACTAGCAAGATCTCCCCTTCCCATTGTATTTTGGTCTACTAGGTTTAGCATTTATCCGTGGTCATTGCCTGTCCTAGTTACTACAGTGTATTTGCTTGATGGCGATTTTCTATTTCTTTAATTTCTTCCACATTTATTAATTGAAATTCTGCTGTAAGAAATAGATGCCCCTTCTCTCTCATCTATTTATTTATTTATTTGTATAAGCTTGTGAAAAGTAAAAGTGTTAGTCACTCACTCATGTCTGACTCTTTGCGACTTGATGAACTGTAGCCTGCCAGACTCCTCTGTCCATGGAATTCTCCAGGCAAGAATATTGGAGTGGTTGCTGTTTCCTTCTCCAGGGGATCTTTCCAACCCAGGGCTTGAACCGGGGTCTCCTGTGTTGCAAGCAGATTCTTTACTGTCTAAGCCACCAGGGAAGCCCCTTATATCAGCATTTTTGTTGTTCGGTTGCTCAGTCACATCCGACTCTTTGCAACCCCATAGACTGCAGCATGCCAGGCTTCCCTGTTCATCACCAACTCCTGGAGCTTGCTTAAACTCATGTCATGGAGTTTAGGTGTGAGTCGTCCCCTTCTCCTCCTGACTTCAATCCTTCCCAGCAGCACGGTCTTTTCCAATGAGTCAGTTCTTTGCATCAGGTGGCCA
This sequence comes from Giraffa tippelskirchi, assembly GCF_054371585.1. Taxonomy (NCBI): domain Eukaryota; kingdom Metazoa; phylum Chordata; class Mammalia; order Artiodactyla; family Giraffidae; genus Giraffa; species Giraffa tippelskirchi. Next base: position 60,038,372 of record NC_137278.1, read on the forward strand.
AAGTATTGGAGCTTCAGCTTCAGCATCAGTCTTTCCAATGAATATTCAGGGTTGATTTCCTTTAGGATTGACTAGTTTGATCTCCTTACAGTCCAAGGGACCCTCAAGAGTCTTCTCTAGCACCACAGTTTGAAAGCATCAATTCTTCAAAACTCAGCCTTCTTTATGGTCCAATTCTCACATCCGTACATGACTACTGGAAAAACCATAGCTTTGACTATATGGGACTTTGTCATCATATCAGCATGGACCCATATCAGCATAGACCATGGCTATTTATTATATTGAACCTGTAAGTCACCTTTAAATTCCATTGCCATGTTTGTGAGTTGAGCCTTGCTCCATTTCTTGCCTGGATCACGGAATTAGCCTTCTAACTGGTCTCCTTGCCTCCAACCTCCTTCCTTTCAAGCCAAACTTTACACGTCCACCTGAGGTCATGTAATGTCAGTCTGACTATGTCACAACTCTTCAGCTGCTTTCTTTTGCCCATAAATTCCTCCGAATGGTGATATGACAACTAAAATTCATGAATATTTACTAAATGATTTGCATGCATGTTCTCACTGAGTTCTCATGATACTTGGACAGATTGAGTACTTTGAGCCTCAACAGCATTCCTCTAGTGCAGATGAAGAAACTGAGGCACAGAAGGATTAAGCAACCTCCCCAGGGCTGCTGAGCTGGTATGAGTTGAGCTCATACTCTCAGCCACTAGACTTACCACCTGCTAAATAGGCCCTTAATGATCTGACCTTGGCTACTTCTGTAGCTGCCTTTTCACCAGCCATGGTATTCACTGCACTTCCTGTAAATAGTACTTGTTGTGGAAGTAGGCTTTCTCATCCAGTGTTGCTGAGGATCCTGTTGGCATTTTGGCTGCAGTGATGGTAGGGACATCGGTAGCAGCAGAAGGAATAGTTTTCTAAGAAGTATAAACAGTGGCCAACGGTCCTATGACTGTACATGAGTCTAAACCCCTGTGAGCTTCTCACCTACCTGCCCACACCAGACTGTCTTCCAGGACTTTATTGCTTTTTGTTTTTCTCCTTTACCACTCAGGATAAGGAAACCTTACCTGCAGCATTCTTCCTGAGCATTCAGTCTGCCATGGTGCCTTTCTCGTCAGGTTCCTTCATTAGGCCCCTACCATGTCCACTCTGAAGACTTGAGCTCTTCAGAATGTTCTGTAAGAACTCTGGTCAAGGACCATGCATTATAATTCCACCCTCTGGAAAGTTGCCATCTGTATAATATGTGTTCAACTTGAGGATTCCCTGATTGATAACTAGATATAAGACACAAAGAGTCATAACTCTAATGCCAGTGAACGCAAGCCCTGTACTCATTATCTAAAACCCTTTGGGTCATATGAGTTTTGGAATACAGAATTTTTCTGATTTTAGCAAGATATTATGGTGTGTATCTAATATAATTAATAATACCCCTTGTGGTATCTGGGAATTATTCCATAGTCAAAGATATTAATATTTTTCTAATGAGATATATGAAAATTCTGGGGGAGGTAAGTAAAAATTTTAAATAGCCTCATGGCAAGCCTTATCATCACATAAGTTCCAAATTTTTTCATTTTCAGAGTCTTTTCTATTTTGGCATTGTGGATAAGGAATTGTGTGCTGGCATTAAGGTATTAACAGGTGGTGTAAAGAGGCACCAACATTTCATCCTGGGAGTTGAGATGGAAGACCTCCAGGGATGAGAATGCCAAGGCCACTACCAGTTGTGGTCAGGGGAGTCCTTTGGCCCCTTGCCTAGTTGAGAATTGAGCCCAGTGCCAGGGTGAAGAGGCCAGTGAGGAGCAATGACAGTTGTCTAGGAGAGAAGTTGCTGACGTGGGTGCTGGTAACAGGATGGAGAAACAAGATGGTATGAAATGTTACAAAGAAATGAGCTGCAGAGCTTGAGGGGGCAGTCGGTCAATCAGATGTTCCCAGGCTTTGTGCTCCACAGTTTGGGAGAGTGTTGATGTATTAAACAGCACGAGAGTAGACGTGAGATGGGCTGAGGAGAAGGTGAATGCATTTGAGCATTTGGAGTGTACTTTAACCCATTGGGTGGAAATAACTTTTAAGAATAAAAGGGAATGGGAGGGGAGTTTGGGGGAGACCAGATACATGTATATGTATGGCTGAGTCCCTTTGCTGTTCACCTGAAACTATCTTTACATTGTTTGTTAATCAGCTACATTTGCTATTTGTGTGTGTGCTCAGTCAGGTCTGACGCTTTTGCGACCCTATGAACTGCAGCCCACCAGGCTCCTCTGTCCATGGGATTTTCCAGGCAAGAATACTGGAGTGGGTTGCCATTTCCTGCTCCAGAGGATCTTCTGGACCCAGGGATCGAACCCGCATCTCTTGAGTCTCCTGCATTGGCAGACAGATTCTTTACCCGCTAAGCCATCTGGGAAGCCCAATACAGAACAAAAAGTTAGAAAAAAAAAAGAGAAAGAATAAAAGAGAAAATAGTATGACACTACTTCTACAGTGATGTGTGCATCACTGCCTATATTTAATTATTGTCATCAATTGTTCTATCATTATTATGACTCTATTAGTTTGCATGCATCCTCCTCACCAGCCTGCAGTCCTCTGCTGTCCAAGGCCAGGCCCATTCTCAGACCAACATCTTCCCAGTCCAGTCTGATTTGCTCTTGAGTCTCCCAGGAAACCATCACGTGTGTGCTCTGTTGGTTATGTTGTCAACCTGTAAGTGGTCACTTATTTATTGAAAAACAACAGGCTTTGTCTCCAAGGAGATGTCTTGATCCCAGTCCTCCCCACAACTGACTAGCTGGCCCAGAACCTGTTCTGGAACCTGAGCTGGAAGGAGAGGGGGTGGCACTGGTAGAAGTCTCCTCTCTAGAATTCTGTTTCTCTCTCCCAGGGGAGCTCCTGAAGAAACCCTGAAGCAGAGAATTTTCCTGCTCTCCTTATCAAAGAGAAGGATTTCATTTGCTCGTTTATAAATGGGTGCTGTCTAGTAGTTAAATCGGCTTGGGGTCTGGGGCGTGGGAGCATGTTTGAGAGTTTCTTGATAAGTATCACGTGGAAATGGTGTTCTGCTTGCATAAGCCAACGCCTGAAAAATGGGTCCTTTAATGTCCTCTCAATGAGACCAGCTACATGACAACTGGCCTGGGGAGCTGAAATGCTGGTGAGAAATTGAAGCCATAGATCTGTCTTAGAGTGCGGCCTCATCAGCTGTGATTGTTAGGTGTTAAGTTGAAGACCCTACAGCCCTCTGGTCTCGCCTGCATGTGATGGATGGCAGCTCGGGCGTTAGCCAGGGTCGGATAGGCTGGTGGTGGGGGCTGCTGCTGCTAGGTGCTGATTTGATATGTGTCCCCCTCTGGGACATGCATGGAGGATGCCTCGGGGGAGGAGAGAGATCCAAGAGGGCTGGTGGTTGCATCCATCTTGGTCCATCTGGGAAAACAGGAAGCATCTGAGATATTTCACACATAGGAGATTTAATGCAGAGAATTGGTTACAGAGGTGTTGGAAGAAAGGGCTCGGGGAGCCAAAGGGAATTGGTAGGTAGATGGGGAGAAGCAGAACAAAGAAAAGGCAATACCCAGGGATGAGGAGGCTGCCAATCCCGCTGGACTGGGACGTGCACCTGAGCCCAAGCTGTGCTGCTGGAATGACTCGGGAGGTGCGGCTGCCACCTTCCCGGAGGCTGGAATCAGGAACACTCCATCCACTGCCGCTATGGCAACTGCGGGCCAGTGCTGGAGCTACTGCCCACTTCAGGGAAAACCAGCAGGGAGCTTTCCTCTTTCTCCCACCTTCTGATCTCCTACCAGCACCTCCCTTTGGCAGAACCAAACCAAATGGCCAGAGAGTTTGTGAAGTGTTCTCCCAGACTCCATGCTCCAGCAGTAAAGAGGAATGGATAAAAGGGTCTGTGCAAACTGGGAGGCAGCAGATGAATAAAGGGCACAGAGTTCTGGGGTTGAGCTGTGCAAGTGGAAACTAAGAGAAGTTCCTAACTTGGTTCGGTGCCCAGGGTGCATTTATGATTTAAAATCCATTGTGCCCTGAGTAGTTTCTTTTTTTTCCTCCAACGATTCTCTGGAGAAAAGGTGTTAGAGTTGGAAATGATCAGTATTTCACCTTGTGCAGGAATATCCTCTGCAACGTTTGGAAGCACCGGAAAATGATCCTGTAACTGCTGAAACATCTCCAGTGACAAGGAAGCTTGCTACCTGGGTGAGGTAGCCAGTTTATTTCACAATCGGACAGTTGTAATTACTGGCAAGCACCTCGTCGAGTGGAAACCTGTTTTCTAGGAACTTCTGCCCACTGGTCCTTGTTCTGTACACCATGGGCAATATCCTTACTTCACTTACTCTTTACTCCGTGTTATGTAAGAGAAGATGGGCTTTGGATTCTGTATTAGTCAGAAGTAGATTGGTCCATGAAAGACAGGACCCCCCCTGACCCCAGCCCAAGAATGGCTTAAGTAAAGTTCAGGATCTGGGGGAGGCAGTTCAGGGAAAGTTGGGGGCGCTGCCCTGTCACATCCCTTAGAGCCCAGCCTCCTTGCACATTTCTACTCTGCCAGCCCCAAAGTATATGCCCCAACCCCATGGGCGAAGATGGCGCTGTGGTCATCTCACCCATGCTCCAAGCAGTAGGAGGGGGTGGGGAGTGAGTGGAATGTTACTTCTCTCTTAAGGAAGTATCCTGGAAGCTGCCGTTAGAAACTTCCCGTTACATTTGATTGGCCACAACTTGCTTGTTGTTGTTCAGTTACTCAGTCGTGTCCAACTCTTTGCCACCCCATGGACTGCAGCATGCCAGGCCTCCCCTGTCCTTTGCTATCTCCTGAAGTTTGCTCAAACTCATGAACTTGGTTACGTGGTCAAAATCAAGCTGCCAAGAAATCTGAGAAATGTATTCTTTACCTGGATAGCTCAGTGCCCAGTCCAAACTTCTGTGACTATGGGAAAGAAGGCAGTAGATACTGAGGTACAGCAAATACTCCAGCAAAAGAGTCAAGTTTTATAGGCCAAGCAATGTGCTAGGCCCATGCTTCTCACCTTTAATATGTGAATTTCCTGGGGAGTTTGTTAAATGTAGATGCTGGCTTAGTAGGTCTCACTGAGGGCTGGGATTCTGCATTTCTGTCAGGCTCCTAGCTGACACCAATACTGCTGGTCCAAGGACCATACGGTGTACAAAGGGATGGACATTGTTGAACAAGACGGACAGAGGTTCATCTTGCATCCTGCAAGTGAAGTTGAATCCCAGACATTTTACTGTAAACCTGCCTTTGGGGGATGCTGTGAGATTACAAGAGCCCAGCTCCCAGGAGGCCCTGAAATGTAGCCTCCTTCCTGCTTTTGGAGTGTCTCCTCCAGGAGGGCACTGATTGGGGCAGACCGCATGAGCTGTTCAAATTGTGTATCAGCTACAGAAAAGTGAGCGGGAAAGTGAGCAGGTTGGGGGTCACCCAGAGGCAGGCGAGATTTCAGAGGGGGTCCAGCAGGCATGGACGACTGCAGAGAGGAGGCTTCAGGCTGGGCGGGGGCAGTGCAGGAGAGCACTTCCCCCTGTGCCAGGGAGGACTAGGGCCTGCAAGAAACAAGGCCGCCACCGCGGGCCTGCCCAACTCCCCATCTGCTCGGGAGAGAAAGGACACGGAGCAGAGGCAGGAATTCAGGCAATTAATCCTTTATTTAAAGAATAATAAACAGCCAGATTTTACATACTGAAAGAGGGAACAAGGTAAAAGGGGTTAAAAACTAAAAAGCAAGGATGGCAGACACCAATTAACACAATGCTAATTGACAATTTCCCCAAGCTTCCATGAAACATGCCAGGCCGATTTCCCCAATTGCTAATTAAATCAAACCGCACACACAATACTAATTTCCCTAACTTAGGGAACTCAGTAGACAAATAAAATGAGAAACTAACTTAAACATTTTGTCAAAGTATGGGAAGACGGATGAATGAAATCTTAACATGAATAAACTTTGGCTTCTTGTAAATTTGTTAAAGTTCTGACATGTTTAATGAAGTCGTGAAATATTCCGGTATCTCTGTTCTGCTCACAATTGCATAAACGTTCTTCACTAATCACAAAATAATACACAGCAGTCCTCTTACACTTAACGCTCTTTCCCTCCGGTGAAGGGTACCCAGTGCATCATGGAAGTGACATGGAAATTACACCTTTTAAAAATTATAAAATACCTACTTAATTACAATTAAAAACAAAGAAATAACTTTTTCTTTAAAATAGTCCCCGAGGTCTTTTGAGCTGGAGTCTGGCTTTCTGAAAAAGAGAAGCCAGTCACTTAATCAGAGTTGAGTGTGGAGGCAGCTCACATTGGCTGGTGTTCTGGCGACCCCCCCTTCGCCCAGTCCTGCTCTGATCTATCTCAGGGGCCCCGTGGCTCCCTTTCCCACCAGCCCCTGCTGCAGCCTGCTTTGAAGTGTCCCCTTTACGCTCTTGCCTCTTGCTACACTCAGGGTCTGCTAGATGCATCCCCGTTGAATTTCGCTGTCACAGAACGGGGACGGATGTTTGAGGTCATCTGTCTAATTCGCTCATCTTCCTGTTGAGAAAACTCAGGCCAAGAGATGCGAATGTGCCTGAGATCTGACAGTTGGCCTGAGGCCCCCAGGTTTGTTTTTTTTTAATTATGTGAGAATTATATGATTGTCTGCGTAACTGTGGCTCATACTTCCATTGTGTTTATTGATACTGTGTTCCAGCCACCGTCATAAGAGCTCCACACAATTAAGCCAGTTGATCCTTGTAATGATCCTGAGAGGTCAATATCATTATCTCCCCATTTTATAGATAAAGAAACTGAGGCACTGCAGTGTTGAGTAGCTCACCTGAGGTCACATTCCTAAGTGGCAGAACTAGATTTAACTCCGGGAAGACTGGCTCCAGGTCCACGCTCTTAACCGCTCCATTAACCTGCTCTTTTGTAGACTAATTAGAAAATATAGAAAGAAATAAAGTAGAAAATGAGAATAAATGTCACGTGTAATAATACTTTTCAGAAAAATATAACCATTATTAGAATTTTGGCCATATCCTAACATAATTTGTCCTCCTTCTTCCTACATATTAAAAAATAGAATTAAACATATCTACGTGCTTTCCTATGATTCACTTGATTTTGCTTTTTTTTCTTAACAGTGTACTATGAACAGCTTTCCACTGCTATAAATGCATGTGTGCAGCATGATCTTCAGTGGTTGAAATGCATGCCACTGAATGGATGTGCCACAGCTGAGTTAACCTATGCACTGTAGTTGACATTTAGGTTGTTTCTTCTCTCTCTCTTGTAGCATGCTGCAGTGAACATCTATACACAAACATCTTTATTTTCTTGTTGCATTTTCCTTATGGTGATCCCTTCACTGTTATATATGTATGGAAGCCAGAAGATCTGAAAGGTGAGGGGGAGAGAGTGTTAAGTGGAGGTAGAGGACACCCCTAGATGTGCAGATCTAGAAAGCTGGACTCCCAACCAGCAATGGAGGAAACCCCCACTCCCTAAGTGAAATATTTCACTATGGGTCCATTCTTGTGCAGTTTCTTGTGGATCACTAACGCAAGGGTCACAGTCCCCCAAAATAATATAATGGACACTCACCATCTGAGGTTCAGTAAACTATTCTTTAGCAGTGATTAGTTTCAGACGTATCTGTGTGTGTATAAAGAATTGTTGTTATTATTTTAGGGTATTTGCTGCTCAGTGAAGTTTATGAAAACTAGGCTGTCGGTAAAACTTGTATGCATAGATTCACATGTTCCACCCACTAGCCAGAGGGGCAAGTGGGTATCTTTGCTCAGCCTGGGATGTAGGCATGGGAGATGGCCATGTGCTGCTGTGGATCTGGGTTCTTTGGCCTCTTTGTCCTGACTGGCATCGGTGATGCATTTGTCAAGAGGGAGGATGCTTATCTGTCCTTGTCCCTTCCTGGGACAAAGGCAGACCTGTCACTGTGAGATCAAGGGAACTCTGGAACCGTGTGGAAGGACAGCTGAAAGTCTTTCTTGTTCATTGTGATTTATCATAATCACTGACCCCTCCCCCAGGATGAAATAGGGATGAAATAGGAATGTAATAGTAATGTGATAGGTTAATGCTGATAATTAAAGAGAGTTTAAGACCAGTATGAGACTGAATTGTGTGTGTGGGTGGTTGAAATGGCTGTTTGATGTGAAAGTCAATGATTGAATTATTCAGAGAGAGTGATTTCCAAATGATAATTTTACACTTTACATAACTGGTTTTGATTTATTATAGTGGCACCCAGTTGAGCCGCTTTAGTTCTAAGGGGCTGTCAGCGTTTCCCTCCCCAACCCCTGGTTTGGAGCCCACACACACAAAAACCTGCTCATGTCTGAAATTTGACGGTATTGTTGTTATCTCTCTGGCATGAGTTTCCCCCCTCGTCCCTCATAAGAGTTTATGGCTTGTTTGGCTTTGCAGTTTATAATCTGGCAGAGGGTGTGTGTGAGAGTGTACATGAGCGAGTGCACACATGCCTGTGTATGTGTATAGTGAATGGCCCAGATAACCTGATCTCTCCTTCCCTTTCATTGTGGTTTTACGAAAGCTTTGATCTTTTGTCATTTAGCAGGAGGTAGGACTGGGCTAGGAACAGGACCCCACGGGCAGCGCTGGAATGAAAATGGTACGGCAGCTTCAGCGGCAAGTTGCAATGCTGCTTCAGAACTGAGAGGAGAGTGAAAAGCTTGGGAGCCCCACTTCCGGATCAACCCAAGAGAAGGAATGTGAAACTTAGGGAACGTATGAACTTATGCCAAGTAAATCCATCTGAAAAACCAGGCCTCCAGAGGCTGCTGTTTCTCATCTGAATCTTTTTTTTTTCGCTGGAAGTGACGCAAACCAAGGCACAGTTCTTCCGCTGATCTTTTCTGAAGCAGCCTAGAATGCAAGTGCCATGGGACAGGCAAGCAAGTTACTTATCCTAACAGATCTTGGTTGACACCATGCTCCAACCCTCCCCTCCCACACTGCAGCCTCCATCCTTCCTTTGGGATTGAGGGTGGCTTATTCTTATGAGTAAAAGCAGTAGCAGGAAGATCATTCGTTTAGTGACAACTCTGAACACTTACATATAGTGTAATAACGTGGACAGCAGCTAGCATTTGTTGAGTGCTTGCTTTGTGACAGGTACTGTTTTAAGCACATTTACTGTATTAACCCATTTGATTCTCCCTAGAGCCCTCAAAGTATTATATTTGTTTTTGCCTCATTTTATACATCAGAGGCTGAGGGTCACTAGGTTGCCCCTGAATGTAGTGTCTGCACTCAGAATTGTTTTTCAGCACCGGTCCCAGTGAAAGATGCCATGCTCCATGCTTACTCCTTCAGTAAAGGAGGTCTTTATTTTCTGAAGCCTTTTGGATGGCTGGTTGCATGTCTCTGATCTATGGCTCCAAAATAGGCAGGAATAGAACAGACCCATCAGAGAATATGCTGGAAAATTGTGGGGGAACTCAAGGAGTTTGGGGATGGTGAGGAAAGGCTAGGTGAGTGGAAACAAGGAAAGGAGTTGGGACACCACTGTGGGGGAAGGGCAGGAGTGGGGAGGGAAAGGGGGCATCAACAGATTCAGTAAAGAGGTTCTGGAAGTCTAGACCTTGCCCCTCCGGTTTGGCACTTGGGTCAGATTCCCATGATGGCCAATCCTGAAAGTAGCTTAAAGTTCCCTAACCTGTAGAACTGATCAACTGGACACTGTCCCTCCTCTCTGCTTTGATCTCATTTTAAAAACAGTGTTCAAAATGTCTCAAACTGGGGCTTATTTTTAAATTAAAAAAATTTTTATATTTATTTACTTATTTTACTGTCTTGGGTCTTAGTTGCCACACTCAGGACCTTTCATTGCAGTGTGCAGGCTTCTCTAGCTGCCCTGTGGCATGTGGGATCTTAGTTTCCTGACCAGGATTCGAACCCAAGTCCCCTGCATTGGAAGGTGGATTCTTAACCACTGGACTACCAAGGGGAATCCCAAGAACTGAGGTTTAGATACTGCTGGAGATACCCAGTATTGCCAAATAAATCTGGTGTATGATTTCAAGGAGGGGAAGTTAAATGATTTCATTTGCTAGTAATCAAAATATCACTTTTATGGCAAAATACATCTCAGCAAATTATGAAGTAGAAAACAAAATTCTAATGAATCCTCAAAGCCTGGGATTTCTAAGAACTTAGCTAGGCCCCCAGAGCCCTGGCAGGGTGGATTCACTCTTCTCTGCCCTTTGGGCCTTTTGGGGAGTGAAGTGGAGCAGTCTTGATGCACGTGTTCCCCTGGCCTTGCCAGGAATCCCACCGGGCAGATGAGACCTGGCTCCTACCCAGCCCTGTTTCTGATTGATTTCCATCCTCAGAACTTCTGTGGATAATATTTCTGATAAATTTTGGGGTTAGGATACTTTTCCAAGGAAGATAGGAACCCCAGAGGCCTTGGAGAAAGAAGAATGAAATATAACACTCAAAAGCACAAAGTTTGGTACTTGACAAAAGATGATATAAACCAACTCACAAGACAAATGACCAACTTTTGGGAAAAGATATTTGTATCACATACAAAGGATTAATATTCTTAGTATATAAAGAGGTTTTATGAAGCAAAAAGTAAAGGACAACAGATAGAAAAAGTAGGGGAAAACGTGCTTTGTATTTTTACAGAAAAAAAATGGCTGATAAACATTTGAGAAGAAAGCCTCACAAGTTATTAGAAAAATATTAATTAATCAGTAACATATACTTTTTTTAACCTGGGAGATTTGAAAAAATGGAGACAATTTGATGCTGGCAAGCATGCCGGAAAATGGGCAGACTCATACAGTGTGGGTGGATATGGGTGTATTGGTACAGCCTCTCTGGTTAGTGGTTGGACTGAATTTCTTAGAATTTAAAATAATCATATTAAGTACCTAAAAGTATAATATAGCAGGAGTATTGTGTCTGTATAATGACGTATGTATAGTGGCATCCTTTATAGTTGGTTATGAAGTAGTTGATCGCAACTTAAATGTCCAGTGAGAGGGAAAATGGTGAGATATACAGCTTCATCCATGTGATGGGAAGTTACCTTATTGTGTTGTGTGCTGTGCTGTGATGGCCTACTCTTTATGACCCCATGGACTGTAGCCTGCCAGGCTCCTCTGTCCTTGGGATTCTCCAGGCAAGAATACTAGAGTAGTTTGCCATTGTCTGTCTACTCCAGGAGATCTTCCCGACCCAGGGATGGAACCTGGGTCTCCTGTGTCTCCTGCATTAGCAGGCAGATTCTTTACCACTGTGTCACCTGGGAAACCCTCATTATCTTATGAGATAAGTCTTTATATGCAGACGTGAGAATAAGCACAGTGCAAGCTGACAGTGTCACTCTTTGATTAAAAAAAGATGTATATATATATTTTTTCTTTTATTTTCTTATGGTAGTAACACCCGTGTAGAGTTAAGCTGGAGCAACTTTATTAAAGGTGAATCACTGAGTTTCCCAGGTGGCGCAGTGTTAAAGAATCCACCTGCCATTGCAGGAGACACAAGAGACTTGGGTTCGATTCCTGGCTCAGGAAGATCCCCTGGAGTAGGGAATGGCAACCCAATCCAGCATTCTTCCTTGGAAAATTCCATGGACAGAGGAACCTGGAGGGCTACAGTCCATGGGATTGCAAAGAGTCAGACATGTCAGAACGACTGAGCATATGCACACATGGGTCTATGAGAGAAAGGGACAAATCCTTGAAGCAGCAATGAAAAACCAGAGCTGCTAACTATACCCAGCTCTTTTAAGATTTTTTCAAGGATGTATGTTTATATGTAGTTATGTTGTCTAAACATAGGTACAAATCAAGGAACAAAAATGTACCAAGAGGGCTATAGTCAGTGAGATTCAGTTCAGTTCATTTCAGTCACTCAGTCGTGTCCGACTCTGCAACCCCATGAATCGCAGCACGCCAGGCCTCCCTGTCCATAACCAACTCCTGGAATCTACCCAAACCCATGTCCATCGAGTCAGTGATGCCATCCAACCATCTCATGATCTGTCATCCCCTTCTCCTCCTGTCCCCAATCCTACCCAGCATTAGGGTCTTTTCCAGTGAGTCAACTCTTCGCATGAGGTGGCCAAAGTACTGGAGTTTCAGCTTCAACATCAGTCCTTCCAATGAACACCCAGGATTGATCTCTTTTAGGATGGATTGATTGGATCTCCTTGCAGTCCAAGGGACTCTCAAGAGTCTTCTCCAACACCAGAGTTCAAAAGCATCAATTCTTCGGTGCTCAGCTTTCTTCACCATCCAACTCTCACATCCATACATGACCACTGGAAAAACCATAGCCTTGACTAGACGGACTTCTGTTGGCAAAGTAATGTCTCTGCTTTTAAATATGCTGTCTAGGTTGGCCATAACCTTCCTTCCAAGGAGTAAGCGTCTTTTAATTTCATGGCTGCAATCGCCATCAGCAGTGATTTTGGAGCCCAAAAAAATAAAGTCTGACACTGTTTCCACTGTTTCCTCATCTATTTCCCATGAAGTGATGGGACCAGATGCCGTGATCTTAGTTTTCTGAACGTTGAGCTTTAAGCCAACTTTTTCACTCTCCTCTTTCACTTTCATCAAGAAGCTCTTTAGTTCTTCTTCACTTTCTGCCATAAGGGTGGTGTCATCTGCATATCTGAGGTTATTGATATTTCTCCCAGCAATCTTGATTCCAGCTTGTGTTTCTTCGAGCCCAGCTTTTCTCATGATGTACTCTGCATATAAGTTAAATAAGCAGGGTGACAATATACAGCCTTGACGTACTCCTTTTCCTATTTGGAAGCAGTTTGTTGTTCCATGTCCAGTTCTAACTGTTGCTTCCTGACCTGCATACAGGTTTCTCAAGAGACAGGTCAGATGGTCTGGTATTCCCATCTCTTTCAGAATTTTCCACAGTTTGTTGTGATCCACACAGTCAAAGGCTTTGGCATAGTCAATAAAGCAGAAATAGATGTTTTCCTGGAACTCTCTTGCTTTTTCGATGATCCAGCAGATATTGGCAATTTGATCTCTTGTTCCTCTGCCTTCTCTAAAATCAGCTTGAACATTTGGAAGTTCACGGTTCATGTATTGCTGAAGCCTGGCTTGGAGAATTTTGAGCATTACTTTACTAGCATGTGAGGTGAGTCCAATTGTGTGGTAGTTTGAGCATTCTTTGGCATTGCCTTTCTTTGGGATTGGAACGAAAACTGACCATTTCCAGTCCTGTGGCCACTGCTGAGTTTTCCAAATTTGCTGGCATATCGAGTGCAGCACTTTCACAGCATCATATTTCAGGATTTGAAATAGCTCAACTGGATTTCCATCACCTCCACTTGCTTTGTTCTTAGTGATGCTTTCTAAGGCCCACTTGACTTCACATTCCAGAATGTCTGGCTCTAGGTAAGTGAACACACCATCGTGATTATCTGGATCATGAAGATCTTTTTTGTACAGTTCTTCTCTAGAGATTGTTTTTCTTTTATGTATCTTGTAGTGTTTTTCAGAATTAAAACAAATGCCCTCCTGTCATATCACTTGCTTACTGTGCACCCTTCACTCAGTATTCAATATTCACCATTTTGTGTTTCTGGTTACCTGTCAAAATGAATATATTCTTCCTCGCCTCCCCCACCCCCACCACCTTACTATACTCAAGGAATCCAAGTTTTCAGTCCTGGAGGTAACCTTGATGTTTCATCCCACCTCCCTACTTTGCAGTGTTTGGCAAATGAGTGTGTGAGCCTCTGAGGGAACACACGTTGCCATATCCTTAGGATAGCCCTGATGTGTCTGTTGTGCCAGCATCCTGTCTAATTAGTTCTCCCTTTCAGTCTCAGATGTGTCATGATCTGGACTATAAATCATATGGCTACCCTGCTTGGAGCAGTCATGTGACAGTTCATGTTCATGACATTGGTGAGAAGCGGAGACAGGAATGAAACCCAGATCTCCCGATTTCATTGGAGATGGTCAAAGGCAAATCCTGCCTTCAGTGAGCTTCTAGTAACCCTGGCAATAAAAGGCATTTTCCTACAAAGACAGGTGGTTCTCTGGGGAGAAATATTGGATTTAACTCTTGGTTCTCCACCTACTGGCTGTTCTCTGAATCTCAGCTGCCTTATCTGTAAAGTGGAGTTACTGTGCCTATCTCAGAGGGTTGATGTGAGTATTAAATACAGTGCTGAGCATTACGCTTAATAAATAAACCTCATTTATGAAAAGAGCAGTCCAATATAATGCTAAATTACATAAGGCTCCAAGTATATTGTTGTTCAGTCACTCAGTTGGGTCCAACTCTTTGTGACCCCATGGACTGCAGCACGCCAGGCTTCTCTGTCCTTCACCATCTCCTAGAGTTTGCTTAGACTCATGTCTATTGAGTCAGTGATGCCATCCAACCATCTTATCTTCTGTTGTCTCCTTCTCCTCCTGCCTTCAATCTTTCCCAGCATTAGGGTCTTTTCCAATGAGTCAGCTCTTTGTATCAGGAGGCCGAAGTATTGGAGCTTCAGCATCAGTCTTGCCAATAAATATTCAGGGTTGATTTCCTTTAAGATTGACTGATTTGCTCTCCTTGCTGTCCAAGCGACTCTCAAGAACCTTCTCCAGAACCAGAGTTCAAAAGCATCAATTCTTTGGCACTCAGCCTTCTTTATGGTCCAACTCTCACATTCATACATGACTACTGGGATCTTTGATGTCAAAATGAAAGTTTGATCATGTACTGGAACTGAAGGACACTAGGTACCTTGGACAAGTCCAATCTTACTTCATAGGCACACTTTCCAAATACCCTAGGGCAAGTTCTTCTTTAGGGATGCCAGAAGATGGAAAAGTTTTGAGTTGCTTGTTAGAAGTTGAGCTTGATGACTGAGTAGGTTGATTCATTCGGGTGAGTGTTGTGGAACCAGAGGCTCTTGCAGTCAGAAGGGAGCTGGGAAATGACATGGTGCCACTCCGGGCAGAAATTGCTCTGGGAGTCTTTGGAAGCCAGAATCCATGTTGTTTTGTGCTAGTCCCACTGGGAGACAAGCACCAAGAGCCCCCTGGACCTCTCCCTTGTCCCTGGCTTTCCTCCTCAAGGAGCCCTGGTGGAGAAGAGACCCTGAAAGGCTCACCTGCCACATCTTGTTTGGACACTGACCACCTAACTGGTGTCAGAGGTGGTCAGTTCTTACCCTCTTCATCCCTGGAAAAAGCTGAGTCTGCTACTAAATATTTACCTTATTTTCTGGCAGGCATTAGAAAAGGGCTTTGGGTTTTCACTTCTGAATTAGCAAGAAGAAGGGACAAAGGACCTGGATGAAAGCAATAACAACAAAAAACAACGCTGCACCCTCCCCTCACTTGATCTGTTTGGAAATTTGAGCCTAAAAGCTCACTCATTCTAACAAAGATTATTCCAGGACAATGAAGGCATATTCCAGGGGGCTACATGCTTGAACAGGATCTAGGATCATTGGACAAAAACTTTAGTCTACTCCTTTGTGCACCACAGCAGTACTTTCTAATATTTTATGAGCATTTACTATGTGCCAGCCACAGAGCTAAGTGCATTATAAGCATAATCTCATTTAATTCTAACAAGAACCTCTGAGCTTGGTGCTATTATTATCTCCATTATTCAAATACTGAGAATGAGGCTTTAAGAAATTAATTTGCCCAACGTTCTCAGCTAGAAAAATCCAGAGTATGAAGCCATACTGCATCAGAGAAGACTCTGATGTCAACAATTATGTCTTATCTCTATATGCTATAGTCTCCCTGTTAACATAAAATGTGCCAGGCACTGTCCTAGAGAAGAGCTCTGTTATTGGCAGGTTTTGACCATGACTTTTCATGGCACACTTAAAATATTTTTTTCCTAATTCTGATTGACGCCTCCCTCTTCCTCCACCTCCTCCTTTTTTTCTAGAGGAAGAAAGTCTCAAATACCTACTGGTTGCTGTACCTCCCAGCCTATGTGGTCAACATTTAATTACATTAACATTTGTTTTCACTAAAAAAGTAATCACATTACTGCCTTTCATGTCACATTAGTGAAAATGGATACCAATATGATACATATTAATAGAATATGATGGGAAATTGCTAATACAATTAGACTTTCACATTTTATTAGTTCTGGAGTGACACCATACACAGAAGAACAGCTCACGTTAGTGGCGATGAGGAATGGCTGAGAGGTAGTAGATGCCTGTCTATCCCGCAAAGGCAGTACAGGCTCTCAGGGAACCCTGGAGCATTCAGGGGATCTCATGGTAGATTTCTGAGTCCTACTTCCTGTTCCTTCTTGTAACATGAGCACCTTTGGGCTGGGACAGGAGTTCTTCCTTCACAGCCAGACTGTGTTGCCTAAATTGTGGTCATCAAAGTATCATGTGACATGATCCTGCCTGGGTGGCCCCAGATCAGAGAGAATTAATATTTCATGATCCCTTCTGTGGCGGGTGCTGGCGGGGAGGGGGACGCAGGCAGGGAGATGTCCCTAGGGCCCATCCCAACACTCTTCAGCAGCTTTATGATGGTCCTCTGCCTTAGGGTCGGGGCCTCTGGAATAACATTTGGTTGCTTTTACCTCCCAGAGGTTTCCCCACCTTCCATCCTTCTCTTCCTGCTCAGCCCCCATTTCCCAACTCACCCGAGTGATGGTAGGAAACCCTTCTTTACTGTGTCACTGGTGGACATCTAAAGGTGCATTGTTCATCCTCAGTCCTGGTTAATTGCCTCCTGCCGTGTTGGATTTTATTCCTGTCACTTTGTCTCCTTCCCCACTTGAAACACTGTCCAAATCCAATTTGTCTTTTCAGGCCCATTTCAAATCCCATTTCCTCTATAAAGATATCCCTATATACCCCAAGCTGATGTTACCCCTGAACTCAACACACACTGTATACCTGCTGGTGCGGTCTCAGGTGGCTTTACTAATAAGTGACAGTGGCCACTTCCTGGCCTTGTTTAAAAGAAAAAGATATTTTGATTAAAAACTCTGAGAGTGAAGCAGACAAAACCTGATAATATTAGACTTGAAAGAAAATGAGGGCTGCCGTGGCCTCTGCAGAGCATGGGGTGTGGTACAGTCCGATATATAAGGACCAGGACTCAGAGAGTGGCAGGGTTCCTGCTTCCATCCCTCTGCAGGCTTTCTCCTGGCCATCGATTTTATCTGTCCTTCCCTGGAACAGGATCCAGAATTTGGGACCTTGGACTGAAAGTCTGTGGTGTGACAATTGTGAAGAAAAACTGTCACAATTAAGGAAGATGTCTATTACCTTCACAAAGGATTCAGTTTAAAGAGAAGGGAAATAGAGGAAGAGAGAAAAAGGTGAGACAAGGACCACCTGGCCTTTAAATAATAGGTAATTTACTTTGGAGAAAGTTACATACTGTGGAAATACTAAAAAGAGAACTTATAGCCTCAGACTAGTCGGCGAACGTAAATCAGTATGGCAGCAGGAATTTCATTCACCAGCTCTTTCATGCTCCTTTTTGGGGAGACCCACCAGGGAGGCTCTGGAGAGAATGGGGAGAAGAGCAGACTGGGAGCTTGCCCTCTAGAAGCTTATGAGGCTGCATGGCCTGGAGGCAGGATCTCTGATCTGAGGATGGTGAATCCTCAGTCTGCACTCAGATTCCTCACCTGAAGAACTAAGGGTGCTGCAACTAAGATGATGTGTCAGGCTGCATTCTTCTCTAAGATTCTGTAACTCTGCTAAAGGATGCGTATTGTTGTTATTCAGTCACTAAGTCATGTCCGACTCTTTGCGACCCCATGGACTGCAGCACGCCAGGCTTCCCTGATCTTCACTATCTCTTGGGGTTTGCTCAGACTCGTCCATTGAGTTGGTGATGCCATCCAACCATCTCATCCTCTGTGTCCCCCTTCTCTTTTTGCCTTCAATCTTTCCCAGCATCAGGGTCTTTTCCAATGAATTCACTCAAGTCAGGTGGCCAAAGTATTGGAGCTTCAGCTTCAGCACCAGTCCTTCCAATGAATATTCAGGGTTGATTTCCTTTAGAATTGACTGGTTTGATCTCCTTGCTGTCCAAGGGACTCTCAAGACTCTTCTCTGCCTTCTGGCCCAGAATTCCATTCACTGCCTCCACCTTCCGTCCTGCGCCAGCTCTCGGCAAGATCGTCGCAGCGTCCCATCCTCTCATGGCCCTTGCGGCACCCGAGCCCCCAATGTTGAGCCCCAACAGGGACCTGGGCATGCCGCTGGAGGCAGCCACAGAAGGCGAGGAAGACGGCTTCAGGGAAGCAGAATATGCTGCCATAAACTCCATGTTGGACCAGATCAACTCCTGTCTGGACCACCTGGAGGAGAAGAATGACCACCTCCATGCCCGCTTTCAGGAAGTGCTTGAATCCAACTGGCAGACGCGTCTTGAGTTCCAGCAGCAGCTTGGGAGACCCCCAGCAATGCCAGCCCCTAGGCTCTGGGAGCCCCCAGCCAGGCCCCAACCCTGCCTTGCTGGGCCAGGCTCTGGCGTGAACACTCACCACCTGGCTTAGATATCTTCTCAAGGGCTGGCCGACAGATCTTCTTGGGGGTCTGCTTGCCTAGGCCACCTTTCTGGTACTTCCCTTGGTGTGCCTGGGCCAGCCCCCACCTCCCAGCATCCTCTCCTGGAGCCAGATGTGGGCCAGCAGCTCACTCACCATGCCTGCCTGCCCAACTCCCGGATGCTCCCCACTCTGCCCAGACCTTGAGTGTCCACATTAAACAGGTCTCCAACACCAAAAAGAAAAAAAAAAGTCTTCTCCAACACCATAGTTCTGAAGCATCAATTCTTGAGCACTCAGCTTTCTTTATGGTCCAACTCTCACATCCATACATGACTACTGGAAAAACTCATAGCTTTGACTATACAGACTTTTGTTGGCAAAGTGATGTCTCTACTTTTTACACTGTCTAGGTTTGTCATAGCTTTTCTTCCAAGGAGCAAGTGTCTTCTAATTTAATGACTGTAGTCATCATCCACAGTGATTTTTGAAGGATGCATATACCAGGCGTCAAAGGAGAGATCCTGAGAGTCAGACCTGGTGGTGTTGCACAGGGTGGTGGGTGGATATGGGGCAGACCTGGTAGGATCAAGATGGGTGGAACAGGAGGGCTGGAAAAGGGGCACTGTCAAAGGTGGGTGCAGAAATTCTGGTCAGGAGTGTTCAGCATGGTGTCCCCACACTATGTGACTAAGAGGATTTCTGTAGGGAGGGTGAATTGCAAGGCTGGGTCCAGGTGGTGGGCAGCATGGGAAAGCAGCCTAAAAAGTATGCACTTTGACACTGTAGGTGTAAGGAAGCCCGTGAAAGCAAACCTTTTCTGTTGCTTGGAGCTCGCCTCTCTGTGATGGATCATGAGGGCCTCCCAGGAAGGTCACAAGTTTTGTCCAGTCCATTCTCTAGGCTCTGGAGTGCTGGCAGACCACCCTGCTGTCAAAGCAGAGGGTCCTGTGGATGGTGGGTGAGAAGGAAGCCCACCTGGAGTGGGAAGATGTTGGATGGATAGATTTACTAGTCAGTTTTCAAAGTGAAGGGAAGGCTGAGAGTATATTAGAGGCCTCTTTTAAAATTCATATTTACTTTGCCTGTTAGTAGGTGTAAGGCTTTAAAAGTTAAGCAGATGAAGTCAGTTCTGCCTCTCCCATCCAGATGTCTGTAGGCTTTCTGGCTCTTGCCTTTTAAGAAAACACACACACACACACACGCATGCATGCACGCACACACGCACACACACACACACACATACACACAGCTTGCAGGTGACTGTGGGGGCGTGCCTGGCTCAGGCTGAGACCTGCAAGATCCCACCCAAGGTAGAAGTAAAATTGAGGCAGTAGTTAATCATTTAATGAACCCAGAGTTCTGACCCCAGCGTTCCAGGTCAGAGGGTTCAGGCCACCAAATGTCCCCTAAAGTGGTACGTTTCATTAATGTCAGCATCACTGTTGCCGTCACAGGGAGGATAACCCAGCATCAAAATGTGCTATTGACCAATGTGGTCCCCCTTTATTTGTTCTCTTCTTTCTAATGTATTTCCTAAATGCACAAGTGAAATGGGTATTTGTAAGTTCCGCGAATTGCATATTGAAACCGTTATCACCATGCAGGCCACTATAACAAACAATACTGATTATAGAGCAGGGATATATTTTGTAATTATAATGCTCTTCAAACTTCTCTGATTGACACACAGTGTATTTAAACAGGATGATCAAAAATTACGTTCACAGCGCAGGCCTTGTCTTCCTCTCGGAAGCACAAAAGCTCTCTTCAGTAGGTAACAGCCACCCGGCTGCCTTTGAGCAGCTGTGTCGAGATGGGATTCAGTTTCTTTGGAGGTGGGGTGGGGCGGGGGAGACACCCTGGCTTTTAAATCAAAGACAATTCAGTTTAGAGAAAGATGTACCTTGTGGAAATAAATAGGAGGAGGCATGGTGTACTGTCAGCTGGCCTTTTTAAATCAATAACACAGGCAGTCCATCTTGCATGCCCATTCAGCTCCCTGCTCATCCTGTGTGAGGGGGGAGGGGCACCTGCCTTCCAGTGGGGTCCCGGAATAGAAGCCCTTGTGGGGAGATGGCCAGGAGTGCAAGTGGGTCCTGCTCTGACCTTCAAGGCCTCTCCGGAGCTGGCCTGGCAGTGTGCCTGGCGGAGGTCTGAGGATGTTAATATCTGGTACCTCCAGATCACATCAATCTGCATCCATTATTTTGCCAAGCAGGGACACCTGGATGGGAGGCTCTATTTTCTTTCAGTGGCCCCTGGCTTATAAAACAAAACCAGCAAAGAGCACGCAATTCCTTTGAATCTCCTTCTGATGCGCCTAATAGGGGTTTCTCAGAGTGCCAGGTACTGTGGGAAGACTCTGGGCTTTAAAAATAAAAATAAAAAAGCAAGCAAGCAAGGCAGCATTTTTTAATCATCTTCTTTGCTTACAAAGTGGTGACATTCAGTCTTGAATCAAAGGGAACAGTTTCCAGGTAGAAAAGTCTCGTGTTTGTTTTTTGTCAGCTACCAGCTACCAGCATGTCTCTCCTCCAAACTTTGCACAAAATCAGCTTACCTTGATTTAAGCAACAAAGGAAGGGTTGGGGGTTGGAAGGGTGGGAAGGGGGAAGCTTTTAAAAGATTATCCTTTTGGAGTTTTGATAGATTAAGAGAGTGATCAAACTAGGCAGCATCTTAATAATAGGGCCATGTGAAGTTTGGCTAGATAATGGAAGCTCTTTTGTCAATTTCCTGTAACCTGTACTTGACAGGACTCAGGAAATGGCACGAGTGGAGTGGCCCACCTTTGATACCTAGAAGGGGCTTAATGAGATTTAAAGTTGCAGTACCATGACTGGAGTTTCCCACATTAGCTGTAAGTTACACACAAAGTCCTTCTATGCACCAGTTCTTAGCTGGCTTTGTCGCCTGTCTGCAGAATTCAGAATGTGTTTTCTCTATAGAAGTAACAGCTGAAAGTGGGCAGCTGAATTTCCGAACAGAAATTGTTTTTCTAAGGAGATTTTTTTTTTTTTTTGGTTCCATTCAGGACTGTGTCTCTGAAATATTATCTATCATAAAAAAAAACATGACATGAATTTACTATGGCAGTCAGCTGCAATTTTTAAATACACTTGTTAGGTTAGTGCATAACGTCTTCCCTTCCCAAAGAGGCAGGGAAGAAGAGAGGGAACATCAGACTGCTATTTCTTGGGGGTGGATAGGGAGGGGCATGGGCAAGGCCATGCCAGAATGTGTGAGCTCAGATGGGGCCCAAACGTTTCTGATGGAATATTTCAGCTGGAAATATTCAGTGTGAAAGATCCTGCCTCAAGGAGTCCTCCATCAGCCAGAAAGGGTCTGGGAGTCATGAGTAGTTGGAGTGTGCCTGTAATGTGGGTTTGAGGATGGAACTGTTTGGGCAGCGTGTGGGGGTTACAGAGTCAGTCTTGTTAAACTTTTATGACCTTAAGGGGCTCTTCAGGGGACTCTCACAGAAGCAGAAAGTTCTGTCTGGCGTAGTGGTGAGTCTCTGATGGAATAGAAGAGACTTCAGTTAGAGTGGGTAAGAAGTGCTCTTAGAATCCTGTTCATTTTGGTGCCTGTCTCCCGTGCACATTCAGCCTGGTTGCTTGGAGGCAGGAAGCTCCTCTACTGGCCAAGGAGGCTGGAGATCCTACACCATACCACCTGCTGAGCACAGACCTCCCTTCCTGGGGCTTGGCTATCCTGTGCTCTCTGTCACTTCCAAGTAAAAGCTGATGGTGTTGGTCTTCTTTAGCACTTTGGTTATCTGCACACTTGTAGCAGTGGCCCCTGCTCTTCCCCAGTGGGGTGACCACGGTACTATGCCTGTATGTTGTCTAAAAACAGAATCAGACCATGACTGCTGCTTCCAGCTTTTGGATTGAATGGCAAAATGTTCATGTTCTCCAAAGAATCAAGGCCTAATAAGCATCTTAGGATCCAAATCCATAACCATGTTGATTGATATTTAAGGGGGTAAAGCTCCCAGGAATATTTAAAACTGATCTTCAAGATACACAGTATCTTGGTTTTGAATTGTCCATAGATGCACTTAAGGAATCAATGAAAATAAGTGGGATGGATAGGTCTTGTTAGAGTTCAGATTTTTCTGTTTTACCTCATCCAGCCTTGTAAGAATGGATTCTGTTTCTTCTTTATTTTCCATCTGATGCTCATGATTTATAAATATCAGGTCCCCCTTTGCCACCAGTGGCCTGGCATCAGCCAGCCTTTCTGTCTGGGTTTTTCTTCTGTGGTTTTCAAGATACCACTTGAAAAAAAATACCACTTGAGAAATAAAATACAAACTGACCGATTTTATGATAGGCTGAAAAATTTGTATGTGTGTGTTTGTGGACATCTGTTTAAAATATGTGCCAATGGAAGCCACTGAAACTTTCACACATAACTCCTAAAAATGTGTGAAGGGCCAGGTAAGGGTGGAGGTTCCATGCCCAAGTGCCCTGGGTGGAGCTGGTCAATGTGGCCATGGGCCAGTGGCTGCTGGCTATACCAGCTGTGATGAAGACCAGCATACACAAGAGCTTGGTGGCAACCTGACCTCCACCCAAGCACCGGTGCCACCACTTAGTAGCTTTGTGACTTTGAAAAATCACTTAGCCCTTCTGAATGATGCTTTTAGCTGTGAAATGGAGATAAGACCTACTTGATGAGATTGCTATAAGCTTTCCATTTTTTGGACTACAAACCACACTAAGAAATGCAACTTACATCATAACCTGGCAGACATAAATACACACATGCATGTAAGTTGCAACCAAAGGGAAAAAGAGAGATGGAGAATCTCATGGATGCTTTAATGACTGGATATGAAAGTTAGTATCACCAACCACAGCCACTCAGCTCAGGCTGCAAGGAAGTCTGGGACGTATAGTCTTCTGTGTGTGCAGAAGAAGGAAACTGAGGAGACCAAGTGAATAATACAAGCCACATAAGGTAGTAGTTAGGCAGGACAGGTCTTTGATACACTGAGGCTTAGCAAACATGTAATTAGGATGTAGGACTGGTCTGATTTGGGGGTAATGTTGCCCCTCCTCAGAGGAACCGCCTGAATTAATGACTTCTGGGGGCTCTTTATGCTCTTCTTTATGTCATCCTGATGATTCTAAAGTTTCACAGACTCACCTGTGGCTATAGATACAGTTTTCTGCAGCTGGTATGAGTTTACCTGTTGCTTGATCTTAGGGCTCAAAGATGGTATTCTAACAAGACAATGGAATAGGACTGAAAATTCTGATTCAAGTTGGAGAGACCAGGCTGTGCATATCACAACTGATAATTATAGTGAACATTTATATTGAGTGCTTACTGTATGCCAGGCATTGAGCTAAGCAGTTCACAAGGTTTATCTCAATTCATCCTCATCATAACCTTGTTAGGCAGAATCATACACATCCTGGACCCTTTTGAGATCTTCTATTCTGCTTCCTAGAGGAAGCAGATGGAAAAACAGCTTAAGTTCAGAGAGGTTCAGTGGTTTTCCCAGGGTTGCCAGCAAATTAGTGCTTATGCTAGGATCAGAAGCCTGGATTTTTCGCTCTACAACAAGGACATGAGACCAGTGGGGGCACCTGAATATTTTTGTGGCCTAAGCAATATGTTAACCGAACCTTTAAATTTAGGATCTTCAGTTTTGTTTCAGGTATACACCAGAAACACTAATTTGTGCTGGAATCAAATGCCCAAAACTCTATTGCCCAACCACTCTAATGCCCAACCACTATTAAACTTGTAGTTTTAATTTGAACTGGTCATTTTAGGTAGAAGTAACCAGCCTGTAAATTTAAACTGTTGTTATCAACTTCAGGTAAAACTGCAAGTCTAGATTGTAGTAAAAGATCCTTATCAGTGATTTGTTTTCATGTAAATCAGTATGCTGGCCTCTTATTACTCAGTGGTTCTTGGTTGCTACTAGTACTGAAGGGAAATATTAGAATTTGCCAAAAGAAAGTAAATGTGCTTTTGGAAATCATAGGACAGAGGTAGCTGGCTTAGGCCACATCTTAGAGGGTGTAAGTTCTTCTTAAGAAAGAAGCTAGTGGCAATGAAATGGTTGGACTCTCCTAAAGGTGACTGAGGAGGTTTTAATATATCTCTTTCTGGAGTTCTTTAAAGGTGCTTTTCCAGGTTGGTTCAAACCAGAGGTGGTGACTCGTGACTTGATTTCTTCCCCCTGGGCAGAGGGATTCTATGGTTCCATGAAATTATCTTTTTCTAGCTCAGTGTTGCAGATGTCTCCTTACACAGTTACAGAAAATAGTAACGAGTGTAAGCAATTTGCACACGAGTGACCCACATCCCAGGGCCCTGTAGAATGCCTTCCTCCAGAGGACCAAAGGGCCTGGATGTTCATAAAGAGGTGTTCCCAGCCTGGACTGGTTGGAATTTGCAGTCTTACTATCTGTGGATGGATTTGCAGCTATAAAATTTGACATTCTTTTTCCTATTTACCCCTCCCTTCACCCATTTATATCTTCGAGATCAAGAAAAGGACAAAAGTAAAACTCGTCAAGGTAGGTGCTTCCAGCATCAGTGCCCCCTCTTCCTCCACCCTGCAGTAGGCCTCTGCAGATATGGAGGTTCCTTTAAGCTTAAGTTAATCAGGTGTCCTGAAAGGAGTGGGGTGATTGGAGAAGCATCTCACAGTTTCAATGTTAACCACTGTTCAAAGGACTGTGCCACTTGGTGGGCACCTGGGCCTCCAGGCCTACCTACTCTGAAGTGTGCACTCAGCTGGGGAGAGCATTTTTGTGCTGTGCATGTAATGATAATTTTATTAACTGGAAACCAAGTCTTTTCTGCCTCAACACAGACTCCTGATATTCTTGCATAATGTGTTTGACATTTCTGAGACGTGCAGCCTGAGGAGAGCAAACACTGAATAAGGAATTGGGAGTGCTAGTTTTTGTCCTGACTTGGTTGCTGACCTGCTCCTTCTCCCTGGGCAGCTCACCTGACCTCTCTGTGCCTCATTACCTTTCTTTCCCCACCTGAAAAATAAGGACCATTTCTTCCACCTGCTCTGACTCAGAGATCTCAGGCACATCCAGGCCATTTGCTTGGTGGGTAAAGTAGGCTATACATTCATGATGGTGTTTTTTGTCTTTATTGTGATTATAGTTACTTTACTTTTTATTGGCTCAGTAAGAACCACTGTGAATCCTTTATTGGAGGACAAACTCTGTCATATAACGATCTGCTGTTGAGATGCGATGTGATCTTTCAGAGCTATGATATCATTTCCAAGTGATATAATTTCTGAATGCAAACCAGCATTTTATCCTAACTCTCAATATCCAGCTCTGTGGGTCCCCATTCTGAGAGATGTGTCCATCTTTCTTGTACTTTTCTGCTGGACAAGGTAGGCTCTGTGTATGTGTGTGTGTGTGTTTGTGTGTGTGTGTGTGTGTATATATATATATATATAAATATATATATCACTTTAAAGATTTGGATGCTACCCTTCCCACCCCTAACCTACTCATTTCAATTTTTTTCATATGTCCTGGGCAGAGGAAAGTCTCCTGAGGCTTATCACCTGCAGATGGTGCTTCTGAAAAGGAGACTGTTTCAAAAAGTTCCAAGCACTTAAAATGGGTGTGTAATGAGCCCTGTTTTGCATCTTTAATTATAGCATTTGCCACCACACATGCTGTAATCATATGCTTTCTCTAGAGCCAAAGCAGTATGCAGTTCCAGGTCCATTCATTAATGAACCGGCAAATCAATCACAGATCTTGTCAAAAACATTGCTGCAGCATGGGCCCTTTACACAGACCACAGGATCAGATATACAATGGATCCCTTCTGTCTGAGTGGTGCAAAGGCCTTCTTAACAAATGGCCTTACTTGGTTTGCAGGTTCTCTGATGTCTGTCTTTCTTATTGCCTTTGCTTTCCCTCCCCACTTCTGTTTTAAATGGTGTCTGTTGGTTCCTTAAGAACATGCTTCTGGAATTTGGCAAGTGGAGGTTACAAGGGGCAGATGTGAGGGCAGAGACGGAGGTTTATATGATTCCAGGAGAGTCCCTAGAAGTACTCATGGCCTAAAAATATCTTGCTGATTCAGGTTTCACAAAGTATAAATTTCCTCCACTGGAGCAGGCTTTTGCGGGAAGATTGCCCTTGCAAGAGAGGGAGCCTTGTTTTTAGAAAGCTAATTCTTTAGGGAGGCACACCAGAGCCCATTAACTTGTAAACACGTTTGCATCAAACTACTTTCTCCTTGACCTGAAGGGTACTAGAGCAAAAGGGTGAGGGTCTGCTGGGTATCAGTGTGGAGATGGCAGCTCGGCTGTGGGGGAAAGGTGAGAAGGGATTGGAGGCCGCTGACTGGTTGGAGGCCTCTGGCCAGTCATGCTGAAGCCCTGCCTTGGTGAGTAGAGATTTGGGCTAAGGTGATGAGGAGGACTGAGAAGGTAATAAAATTTGACCAACAGTGTTCAGAGTTCAGATGCTGCAACTTCTAAATGATTGACCAATGTCACATTAGGGCCTGGGCGTCTCTTTAGGAAAGTCTTGAGTTTCTGTGTGACACACTTGATATTTCTCCAGTGTATTTATTTATTATTATTATTGTTGCTGTTGTTTAGTTGCTAAGTCATGTCTGACTCTTTGTGACCCTTGTGGACTGTAGCCTGCCAGGCTCCTCTGTCCATGGGATCTTCCTAGCAAGAATACTGGAGTGGGTTGCCATGCCCTCCTCCAGGAGATCTTCCCAAGCCAGGGATTGAACCCACATCGTTTGTACTGCAGGCAGATTCTTTACTGCTGAGCCACCAGGGAAGCCCAGAGAAGAAGGTACTGAAAAACAAATATCAGGGCACTTAAAGGACAACCTCTACAGGCTTGAGTGATCAGAGAAGGTGGCTCAGGCATGATGATGTGTAGACATAAACACCACTATTACTGTTAACTTATTATACTTGGTATAATAGAAATAACATGTTATCAATTATTGATTATTGTCAGCTTCCTCTCACTAGAATGTATATTCCCAGAGGGTAACTTCTTTGTTTTGTTCATTGTTGTATTCAAGTACTTACACCAGTGCCTGGCACGTAGTTGGTGCTCAGTACTTGTTGGATAAATGAACACATTTATTCTTTTCCTTGGCGTCAACGTCTTTCTCTCTTCCATTTCAGCACCTACCTAGTACTCACTGCTGCCCCAGGAATTCTTAGAATTGCCGGCTTGGCACCATCTGTCTTCTCTAGGGCCCTCTCAGAATTGGGACAATTGCAAATATTCGATTTCCACCCCTTTTCTTTAAGTGAGAAAGCTGTAAACAGTGATATGGCAGTCTCCACTGGCTTTCTGCACGATGCCAGTGACGGTTTCTTGCAAAGGGCAAGGCCTGGAATTGAACGTAAACAAACACAGCCCATGAGTTTAAAATAGACCATTGAGCGGCTCACAGAATAGGCCCCTTGTTTTTAAAAGAGCAGTGGACGCTCTCAAGAAATAATAAGAAATAATAAGTCTGGAAGCTGGATAGAAACCTCTGATGCTTTCTGGCTGCGTTTGTCCTTCGAACTTTATTTGCGTTTGGCATGCCTATGATGGAGCTGCTGCCAGCCTCAGCCAGGGTCTGCAGGCAACGGAAAGTTTATCTGGGCTGCTGGAGGGAAGTGAAAATCTCTTTGAAAAAAGGGCATCCTGGTGGTTGTGCTCATTTCTAAGACACAGACTCCCTTTGCAGAGGCAGTTCGGTGTTCATCCAAAGAGGAGCATGAGATTTGAGGATGGACGTACGTGTGACCTAGGGACATTTTCTTAATATCACGTAGCCCAGGTTTTCTCATCTGTAATATTAGGGCATTAATACCTACCTCACAGCGTTGACTTGGAATTAAATGACATGATTGTAGATTCTGTGAGTTGACGGCTTGCTCTGATATGTTCACATCTCCCCACCCAGTGCCTCACACTGTATCTGAGGGGTGGTGGCAGTGCTAACCCTCTTCTACAGAGAAGCAGCCAAGGATAGCTGAGTTCCTTTGTCAGCAATCTGAAGACATAAATAGCGTTCTTTTCCCTTTCTTCCCTCCAGAATCTTTATTGTTTCTTGAAAAAAAGTAAACACACACCCACAAATAATATATTAGTACATTTTCATTGTAAAAATTTAAACAATTAAGAAATATATTCCCAGTTCTCCCTTGAGTAACCACTGTGGGAGTGTATCCTTCCAGAGACCATATGTCTCTATCATTCGGGTCTCTGTCTGTATAGTTCAGTCGCTCAGTCATGTCTGACTCTTTGCCACTCCATGGATGGCAGCATGCCAGACTTCCCTGTCCATTACCAACTCCTGGAGCTTGCTCAAACTCATGTCCCTTGAATCATTGATGCCATCCAACCATCTCATCCTCTGTCATCCCCTTCTGCTCCTGCCTTCAATCTTTCCCAGCATCTGGGTCTTTTCTAAGGAGTCAGTTCTTCTCATCAGGTAGCCAAAATATTCGAGCTTCAGCTTTAGCATCATGTCTTCCAATGAATATTCAGGACTGATTTCCTTTAGGATTGACTGGTTGGATCTCCTTGCTGTCCAAGGGACTCTCAAGAGTCTTCTCCAACACCACAGTTCAAAAGCATCAGTTCTTTGGCACTCAGCTTTCTTTATGGTCCAACTCTCACATCCATACGTGACTACTGGAAAAACCATAGCTTTGACTAGACAGACTTTGTCAGCAAAGTAATGTCTCTGCTTTTTAATATGCTATCTAGGTTTGTCATAGCTTTTCCTCCAAGTGGCAAGTGTCTTTTAATTTCATGGCTGTAGTCACCATCTGAAGTGATTTTGGAGCCCAAGAAAATAAAGTCTATCACTGTTTCCATTGTTTCACCATCTATTTGCCATGAAGTGATGGGACTGGATGCCATGATCTTTGTTTTTTGAATGTTGAATTATAAGCTCTCCTCTTTCACTTTCATCAAGAGGCTCTTTAGTTCCTCTTCACTTTCTGCCATAAGGGTGGTGTCATCTGCATACTGAGGTTATTGATATTTCTCCAGGAAATCTTGATTCCAGCTTATGCTTCATTCAGCCTGGCGTTTCGCATTTCTGTCTGTATATCCATCTCATCTGTATCGTTATCTCTGTTTCTATCTATAATGTATTTCTGTAGCTATATGCCTGTCTGTTTGTCCCCCTACCTATTTATCTGTATAGTTAATTTTATGCATCGACTTGACTGGGTCACAGTGCACAGATAGTTGGTGAAACATTATTCTGTATGTTATGTGACAGTGTTTTTCGGATGAGAAAAACATTGAAATTGGTGGGCTTCCAGTAAAGCAAATTACTTTCCATGATGTGGTGGTCCCATGGACAGAAGAACTTGGTGGGCTACAGTCCACGGGGTCACAAGAGCTGGACACAACTTAGTGACTAAACCATCACCACCACATCAATGTGGATGGACCTTCAACCAGTTGAAGGCCTTGATAGAATAAAAACTGATCTCCCTGGAAGAGAGTATATGGCAGCAAACTGCCTTTAGATTCTAATTGCAGCTCTTTCCTGAGTCTCCAGGCTGCTGGCCTACCCTTTAAATTTGGGGCTTACCAAGCCTCCCCAGTCTCATGAGCCAACTACCCATAATCTCTCTTTTTCTCTCTCTCCACATCCTGTTGGTTATATTTCTCTGGAGAACCCTGACTAATACTCTGTTTTATTCTGTCCTATCCTTTCATCAATCCATCCATCCGTAGCAGGAGAATTCCTGGGATACTAATTTGTGTTCCGTTCTTATTTTATCATCTTCTCCCAGTTCCATGAAGGAGCCAGCTTTGTATTATAAAGTCAAAGCAGAAATTGTCTGCCTCCATCCTCTCTGAAAGCTCCAGGGACTTGGTAGAATTTTTACTTGGATTTGGAGGCAGGAGAGGATGGGAAAAGAAGCAGAAGCTCTGAGATATTTAGATAGGGAGATGCCTTAAGACCAAGGGTAGGTTCTATGGGGTGAGACCTTGTCCACACCTTCACTTTTTCCTTAAGCAGGGAGAGGGCACATACATTGTCTCATGTGGCCAAGGAGGTTCTTCTCTCTCCCAAAGATGATACAGTAGTTTCTGTGTGTTTGGATAATGTAATGACCAGAGCAGATCAGTGGCTGCAGGGGCCATGTGCAAAGTTTTGTTTTGTATGACTCCGGAACCTTGGCACAACACAGGGTTTGGAAATGTGATGATGTAAGTCAAAGTTATGACAGATATTATTAGTTTGGTGCAAAAGTAATTGCGGTTTCCAGTGTTGAAATTTGCTGTTTGATATTGGAATACATTCTAAACAACTGTGGTTGTGTTATACATCATTTTAATGTGTATTTCTCACTTTTTTTTTTTTTGCTAATGGCTTATTATTTGCTGTTTATATTTATTTTGGACCAGGGAAATGATGTTAGACAGAAAACAAATGTGAGTGACCTTATTTGAATTCAAAATGAGTCATAAAGCAATGGAGACAATGGCAACATCAACAATGCTTTTAACCCAGGAACTGCTAATGAATGTACAGTGGAGTGGTGGTTCAAGAAGTTTTGCAAAGGAGATTCTTAAAAATGAGGAGCACAGAGGCTGGCCATTAGAACTTGACAGCAGCAATTGAGAGCCATCATTGAAGCTGATCCTCTTACAGCTACAGAAGTTGCTGAAGAACTCAGTGTTGACCACTCTATGGTCATTTGGCATTTGACGCAGATCAGAAAGGTGAAAAAGCCGGATAAGTGGGTGCCTCATGAACTGACTGCAAATCAAAAAAATCGTTTTGAAGTGTTGTCATCTTCTTTTATTCTGCACAACAACAGTGAACTGTTTCTTGGTCAGATTGTGACATGTGGCAAAAAGTGGATTTTATATGACAATTGATGACAACCAGCTCAGTGATTGGATCTAGAAGAAGCTCCAAAGCACTTTCCAAAGCCAAACTAGCACCAAACAAAGGTCAAGGTCACTGGTGGTCTGCTGCCGTCTGATTCACTGTAGCTTTCTGAATCCCAGCAAAACCATTACATCTGAGAAGTATGCTCAGCAAACCGATGAGATGCACTAAAAACTGCAATGCCTGTAGCCGGCATTGGTCAACAGAAAGGGTCCAATTCTTCTGCACAACAACGCCTGACCACATGTTGCACAAAGAATGCTTCAAAAGTTGAATGAATTGGACTATGAAGTTTAACCTCATCCACCATATTTACCTGACCTCTCGCCAACTGACTACCACTTCTTCAAGCATCTCAACAACTTTTTGCAGGAAAATGCTTTCATAACCGGCAGGATGCAGAAAATGCTTTCCAAGAGTTCATCGAATCCCGAGGCGTGGATTTTTATGCTGCAGGAATAAACAAACTTGTTTCTCATACAATCAATGTGTTGATTTTAATAGTTCCTATTTTGATTAATAAAGATGTGTTTGAGCCTAGTTATAATGATTTAAAATTCACAAATGTAATTATGTTTGCACCAACCTAATATATATATATCGCTCTCCAGCTATATAAATATAAATTATAAATAAATATAAATGATATCATTTCTGTGAAAAATGTAAATGTTTAGTTTTTGAGTATTAAAGTCTTTAAAGTAGAACTTAGACTTTTCACTTACTACATCTTGAATAGCTTTTCAATTCTATCTCATTCAAATATTCTATAAAATGTTCCATATTACTTATATGTCTTAACTCATACAATTTCCTATTGATATTTAGATTGTTTCCATTGTTTCTTATTATAAACAATGCCCTAGTGAACATCCTTTAATGTTGAGCAGTTATTCCTAATTGCCTGGAAAACTGAGCCTCATCTCCTCCCAGAATCCTGTTCTACTTTCACATGCCCACAGGAGTCCAGCTCTGTGATGGGCTCGGTGGGGAATACAGAGCAGACAGAAGAAACCATTGTCCCTGCTGGAGTCTATGATCTTATGAAGAAAGTAAGACCTGAAGAACAAGAGACTCCTCTCTGTAGCCACAGGACCTCATAGGGTGAGAAATCAGGCCTGGCGGCGTAATTTGGGGAGTCATAAGAGATGAAGGCTTTTTGTCTATGGGAACAAAACGTTCCCTGATTAATCCCATACCTTCCTTGGAACACATGAGCGTGTGGCAGAGCAGACTTCCCTCTATTAGTTATTCTCCAGCTGTTTACCTTTCCTTATTTCCCACTGGAATTATTACCTTTTGTAAAGAATAGACTTGACAGAACTAAAGTCGCAGGCTCCAGTCCTTTGACAAGCTTGTATATATCATTGCCCTGAATACTTTTGGACTTCTACTGTATATATATATATATATATATTTCCATAAATAATATAAACCATTGTTTTATGTATTTTAAAATTTTACAGATCTTTTCAACAAGATGTAAACACACATGGCCAGAGACTTGGTCTTTCTTTGTAAAGCTGCCAGCCTCGGTGAGCAGTTAGTGTGGTGTTCGCACTTGACCAGATGGGAGAAGGTAGAACCTGGGAGGTGGCCTTACCTTTCTCACGCACCTTTCTCTTCTCAGATCCCTCTGCCAGGGCCTGACATTTATTTCTGAAGGCTTTTGAAAGACTCTGGACCAAGACTTTAGCTCATAAAAGCTTAAAGGTCTGTTCTCCAAGGAGCCTGTTTATGGGGAAACACCTGAGAGTGAACATTTAAAAGCTAAGGAATGAATGCATCTCCAATGAGTGAATTTGGAGGGTGGATAGGGACCTTTTGGTCCCCTCCTTGGGGTGCTCCAGAGTGAAACAGCATGAGGGGATGAGGCTCTGTTGACCCCTCGGACTAACATTAGTTCCCAGACCTGGGGAGGAAGATGCTACCCATTGTGACTGTCCCAATTCAGGAACAAGGCTCTCTCTGACAGGGATGTCTTTGAAAATTCTGTACCTGGTCCTCTCATGATAAAATGAGGAGCAAAAGTGCTGTCTTCCTTTTTGGACAACCTTGTCTCCAACCAGGGTGGATACGTGGAAAAGAAGAGGGTGAAATATCCCAGCCCTCTGACTGTAGAAGCTGAGGAGGAGTCAGTTCCTCTGGCCCCAGAGGGTGAAGGCATGGCACAAAGGGTGAAGGAGCTGGGCCTTCTCTTACTTCCCTTGCTTTCCTCCCTCCCTTCCTTTTTCTTTCATTTGTTCTTTACAAATATCAAGGAATTGTCAAACTTCTTGTTTCAACTAGTTGCACTTTAGTATGATTTGATTTGAGTTGATTGTTTTCTAAGCTGAAGGAATGCTAGTTGGCACAGGTCGTTTTGTGTCGGTAAAAGGAAGCAACAAAGAAAAGAGGTACGGAAAGTTCCCTTTTGATACAAGAACAATTTGTCATAAGATTCTGCACATCCAAATACCCAGGCTTGCTGGGAGTATTTTTCCCATCAGGTATGCACCCGAGACTGTTCTTCCCCTTGTTTCCTTTCTGACACTTTTGCATGATGCTGAATACAATAAAGTTGGTTAGTTGCTTGAGCATTTTTTTTTTCCACTTATTTAACAACTTTCAAGTGGAGAAAAATTTGGGTCTTTTTAATTTGATTTTTGACTTTATTTTTAATGCATATGTGTCTCCTTTCTGTTTGCTAAACAGTAATTGCAGATCTTTCTGGCCACCTTTAATACTCCCAGCTAATTATCCTGAAATAAATCTCTTTCAAGCCCGCATGCCAGCAGTTCTGGGATCCTAGCGGTTCTTTCAGCTCCCGGCTGCCTGTCACTCAAATGGGCCTCAGCTGCAACTCCGAACGATGAGTATTAACCTCCCGCTGGGAAGATTCGCCCAATCTCCCCACTTCCAACAGCAGCTCCCAGGGCCGCACCATGCTCCTACCTGTTAGCCTAAGCTGGGATTTTCTTTTGCTAATGCTGTGATTTTGAAAAGTGGAAGAGGATTCCTGGGAGAAAGACACTCAGTTAACCTTCTCCTAATTGCCATTCAAGATGGGAAAGGGAGAGGAAGATGGTGACTGTCCCGGAGGGGCGGCTGGGTTGTGGAGTGGCCCACAGCCTCGCCAGGAAGCACTGGTCTGCTGGTGAGTGTGGCGAGGCATCTGCGTTTGCAGGATCCTACCTGAGGGAGGCGGATGGCTGATGTCTGGGGACAGGCCTCGATTCAGACCCTGTGTCTTCTCTGATGTCGTCCCTCCTCCTCAAACGTCCCTCAGTGCTGTGCTCACTGTTCACTGGACTCTCCTTCTTCTTCCGCCCTCTGCTAATCCCTTGCAGGTTTCCTCTTGCCTTGTTCAGCAAGATTTTGTACTTTCTTGCTGAGCCCTGGCCTGTTTATTTGTTCAGAGTTTTGTGATTGGTCCCACCTCTCCTGGGTAAGGCCGTGTCCTCCTCTCACTCTTGTTTCCTTTCTGATTCCAAATGCTGTCCTGCTTCCTCACTCGGTTCTTCTGGTGAGATAGGGGAGTGGCTCTTTAGGCAGTCCCCAGAGCATAGTGGGTAGAGCACAGGTGCTACAGCAACACTGCCTGATGCCAAGTGAATGAAAGCATGGGTGAATAAATGACAGCATAGAAACAGTTCTTGTCCCCCCTGTAGTAGACCACCTTCTTCCTAGATTGGCCTCTCTGAAGCCTCTTCTTTCCATACTGTGAAAGACTAGTTGTCTGCCAATTGCCAGTACCCCTCCTTGTGGGAAGAATTCTGCTTCCTGGCCATTGGTACGTGACTGACTTTGGTCAGTAAATGTTAACTAAAGCTGATGTGTGTCACCTCCAGGTGAAAGCTATGAGAACCTAGTATTCTCTTTTCCTTCTGTCAATTTTGCTGGCAAAATTTCCAGTTACAGCTGCTTCATGAGCTTCTATCTTGTAGTGAGAGGCCCCGGGTGATCTGTCATGGGTATATAGTGTGGACAAGAAATAAGCTTTTGTAGTTTTATGCCACTGAGGTCTTGGCTTTTTTTTAAAAAACAAAGGCACCATAATCTAACCTATCCTGACTGATACACAGATACACAAATATACTTATTAGGTTGGTGCAGAAGTAATCATATAGGGTTTTGCATTGTTGAACTTTGCCACTTGATATTGGAATACGTTCTTAAATAAATGTGGTTATGTTATATATCATTTTAATGCACACTTCTTGCTTTATGTATTTCTGCTAATGACTTATTGGCTGCTGTTTATTTTATATTTATTTTAGACTAGGGATATGATGGTAGACAAAAAGCAAATTTGAGTGATGTTCTTATTTGAGTTCAAAATGGGTCATAAAGCAGTGGAGACAATTCACATCAACAATGCATTTGGCCCAGGAACTGCTAACAAACATACAGTGCAATGGTGGTTCAAGAAGTTTTGCAAAGGAGAAACTTAAAGATGAGGAGTGCAGTGGCCAGCCATAGGAAGTTGCCAATGACAGTTTAGACCCGTCATTGAAGCTGATCCTCTTACTACACAAGAAGTTGCCAAAGAGCTCAGTGTTGATCATTCTATGGTCATTTGGCATTTGAAGCAAATTGGAAAGGTTAAAAAGCTTGATAAGTGGGTACCTCGTGAGCTAACCACAAATCAAAAAAATTGCCATTTTGAAGGGTAGTCTTCTCTTATTCTACACAACAACGAACCATTTCTTGGTTGGATTGTTATGTGTGACAAAAAGTGGATTTTATACAACAACTGGCAGTGACCAGCTCAGTGGTTGGACTGAGAAGATGCTCCAAAGCACTTCCCAAAGCCAAAATTGCACCAAAAAAAGTCATAGTCACTGTTCGGCGGTCTGCTGCCCATCTGATCCACTACAACTTTCTGAATCCAAGCAAAACCATTACATCTGAGAAGTATGCTCAGCAAATTAATGAGATGCATCAAAACTGCCACACCTGCAACCAGCATTGGTCAATAGAAAGGGACCAATTTTTTGCACAACAATGCCTGACATGTTGCACCACCAACGCTTCAAAACTTGAATGAATTGGACTACGAAGTTTTGCCTCATTTGCCATGTTTACTTGACCTCTCACCAACAGACTACCACTTCTTCAAGCATCTTGACAACTTTTTGCAGGGAAAATGCTTCCACAACTAGCAGGAGGCAGAAAATGCTTTCCAAGAATTTGTCAAATCCTGAAGTGCAGATTTTTATGCTATAGGAATAAACAAACTTATTTTTTATTGGCAAAAATGTGTTGATTATAATGGTTCCTATTTTGATTAATAAAGATATGTTTGAGCCTAGTTATAATGAATGGTTCAAAACTGCAATTACATTTGTACCAACCTAATATATCCCAGTGTGGTTTCTTTTCCTTAAACTTTAAATATGTACTTTTTACCTACTTCTGAAGAAAGATCTTTTTCTAGTTAGCTAGCCCCATATTCTTTTCAGCATTGGAAAGTAGAGATCAGAAACCCAAATCCTGGCCAAAGAGAAAGAGATATGTTTTTGTTTAGATGGTGGAATGAGACAGATGAGTCTTACATCATCCTCAGATCCCAGATAGCTCCTATGTCTGCATTTCATGTCTCAAGATATCAAAGGAGAACTGCCACATACAGTTGCAAGGTTGTGCACTGAACAACTAAGGGGCAGGATATTTTCAAAGACCACAGTGTGAATGGCTTATAAACCCTTTGCTGGGTTCCTCTAGCAGAAGGTCTATTTATAAGAAATTTTTGGGAACAAGGGAGTAACTGCATTCCACCAGCAACAGAAAACTAAATTCATTCAAATGATGCACTGGAAATGGCTAAAGTCCTCAAGGAAATTATAATGAAAGAACTCTTACCACTTTGTATTTTTGGCATAAGTTAAGCAAAATGTTAGTGCCTGATACTTTTAGCCATTCTCATCCGCCCCTTAACCTTAACTCCAGGGAGGTCTCTTAAATTTGTATTGAATTGTGTTTTGGAGAATTGTGTTTCCTGATTTTCCCTTTGTGTAGGCTATGCCTTCTGGGTCTCTCCAACAGGGGGAGCTCAGTAGATTTCACCCAGCAGGTGTCTCTTTTGGGCTTTTCTTCTCCTTTCAGTTCTTGCCCTGCGTTACTTTTGTCTGCCAAGCCCTTGGTCTTGATTGGTGCCCGAAGATAGACTGGTGTTTTACTCCCATTGAGCATGGCTTAATGTACAGTCACATGTTGGTCTTGGATTTTCTTTCTCTAAGGATGTTCTGGCTTCAAATTCCAGCATGTAGCATAGATGAATACTATTAACTACCAGAAGGATCCTTTGCTGCTGAATATTTTTTTTTTTTTGCATCTGTAAATCATCCTCCTACTGTCTACCATGACAGCTATGCAAATGAATTTTGAATTTCACAATTTTTAAACGAAAATTATGACATTGTAATCTACTCCATCCGTGGAAATGCATCACACTGAGATTGTGAAATCAAAGAATAAGGAAAAGCCATCATCAGTAAAAACAATAAGAAAGTGTCTTTTGAATTGAAAGACATTGCACTGTGATAGGAAGAGTTCTAGTCCCAGCTCTGCCACTGATTGTGTGACCTTGCACAGATCACTTAACTTCTCAGAACCTCAGTTTTCCTATCTGTAATATGTACAAGGATTCTTTCTAGTTGCAGCATTTTACATT
Source organism: Giraffa tippelskirchi (assembly GCF_054371585.1). Taxonomy (NCBI): domain Eukaryota; kingdom Metazoa; phylum Chordata; class Mammalia; order Artiodactyla; family Giraffidae; genus Giraffa; species Giraffa tippelskirchi. The sequence goes on from NC_137278.1 coordinate 60,076,513, forward strand.
TCTGGAATGTAATGTTTATAAATATTTTATCATATTAACTTCAAAAGTGTATTTCCAGGTATGGAAGTTTCTTAGGCTTACTGGGAGTTCTTGCTATTGCTTTTGATAACCTTTTCATTGGGCTGATTTTTAACCATTAAAAAATTCATTCCACCAATCTTGTGAAATTAGCAAGGTCAGTTATCTTTATTTCACAGTTGAGACCTATTGAGATTGTGTACTTTGTCCAAAATTATATATACCTGTCAGTGGCAGAAGTGGATCAGAACTCAGAAATAAAGTCTTTTATACCCATACCCTATACTAGACAAGAGTGAGTTGTCTCTCCCATGCTATTACTAAAGTGAGAGTTATTGAGACATGTTCTACCATAATAACAATGTTCAATCAGTACTAATGGAATGTATTTTATATGTTTACTGGTGAGTAAAATGTGTTCCCTAGATGGCACCCCACTCCAGTACTCTTGCCTGGAAAATCCCATGAACGGAGGAGCCTGGTAGGCTGCAGTCCATGGGGTTGCTGAGTCAGACACAACTGAGCGACTTCACTTTCACTTTTCACTTTCATGCATTGGAGAAGGAAATGGCAACCCACTCCAGTGTTCTTGCCTGGAGAATCCCAGGGATGGCGGAGCCTGGTGGGCTGCCGTCTATGGGGTCGCACAGAGTCGGACACAACTGAAGCGACTTAGCAGCAGCAGCAGCCTCAAAGAAGGTATATTCTTATGAGGGTCAGTTATATAAACAGATGTGGAAAGTGCTATGATAAAGGTATTTTCAGGACTTCCTCTTCCAATCAGGATGGAATAACAGGGACTGGGTTTACTCTCCCACCCAAGCAACTGTAAAACTGGACAAAATATATGAAATAATGGCTTTCAAGTTATTAGTTATAAGGCAACAAAGGACAGTATCCCTGAAATATGGGAAACAAATGAGATGAATCCTATGATCTTCCAGCTTATGTCTAAAAAGCATCTCCTCAGGTACAGGGAAGAACTCAGTGGATCCCATCAGTTTTTCTGAGTTTAGAATAGAAAACTTGGAAATATATGGAGGCAGAGTCTAGAGTTCACAGGGCAAAGTAGCAGAATGGAGAGCTCTTCATAGAGAAAAAGCTCCAGAGATCTATAGAAGGTCCCATCATGTTGTCAATTGAGTGTTACTGATCATGCATGTGAGGAAGCTGTACAAGGCTGCAGAAAGGATCACCTAAAAGGATTAGAGGAAGCGTATCTTTGAAAATCATACAGGGGCAGGAATAGTTTCTGTTTTCATCATCTGGAGTAGAAATTAGAGAAATCACAGGACACTGAGGAGAATAGTCAAAAGAGTTTTGAGTCAGTAGTGGAAAAAAATAGGCAAAAATTAAATGTTGGTCCCACCCAAGGAAGCTTTTAAACAAATAAGACATGCAAAGAAGTGGGAAAAGATCCATAATGAAGAGAAAAATCTATTAAAGCCAACTAATAAATAATAAAGATGATAGAATTTATAGGTAAGAACTCTAAAATAGTTATAGCTGCTTTAAATTTACAAATTAAAGAAACTAACATTACTATTGAGCATGTAAGGTAGAGACATGGAATATATACAAATATAATGTCAGATGAAAAATATGCTGGATGAGATGACCAACAGATAAAACATTGCAGAAGAAAGCATCTGTGAACCTGAGGACACAGTAATAGAATCAGCAGCAAATAAAACATGGAGAGGAAAACAGGCTGAAAAACAGCAACAACAAAAACAAAACACCTGTGAAATGTGTGACAGCTCCATGTGGCCTAATATATGTGTAACTACCATAGTCCTTAAAGGGCTTCGCTAGTAACTCAGTTGGTAAAGAATCTCCCTGCAATGCAGGAGACCCTGGTTCGATTCCTGGGTCAGGAAGATCCCCTGGAGAAGGGATAGGCTACCCACTCCAGTATTCTTGGGCTTCCCTTATGGCTCAGCTGGTAAAGAACTCACCTGCAATGAGGGAGATCTGGGTTCGATACCTGTGTTGGGAAGATCCCCTGAAGAAGGGAAAAGCTACCGACTCCAGTATTCTGGCCTGGAGAATTCCATGGACTGTGCAGTCCATGGGGTTGCAAAGAGTCAGACACGACTGAGCGACTTTCACTTTCACATAGTCCTTAAAAGGGAAGAGAGAGAAGCAGGACTGAAAAAAAATATTTGAGGAAATCATGGTTAAAATTTTCCATTAGAAATGAAAAAGTTAGTGGGAAATGGAACTTGATAGTTGTAGCATAAATGTAAAGTGGTATTTTATCACTGAAAGGTAGCTTGTGATGAGTTAGAAAAGTAAGGTAAACTCTAAAGAAACAACTCAAATAACATAAAAATAGTTACAGTTAATAAACCAAAAAGAAAATAAAGTAGAATCATAAAATAATATTCAAGTAATCCAAAAGAAGGTGTGAAAGAAGTAAAACAGACAAATAGAAAACCAATAGCAGTGTGATAGATTAAAATCCAACCGTATCATTGAAAGTGAAAGTGTTAGTTGCTCAGTCGTGTCCAACTCTGTGACCCCCTGGACTGTAGGAAGCCAGGCTCCTCTGTCCAAGGAATTCTCCAGTCAAGAATACTGGAGTGAGTAACCATTCTCTTCTCCAAGGGATTGTCCTCTCCAGGGATTGAGCCTGGATCTCCCACATTGCAGGCAGATTCTTTACCATCTGAGCCACCAGGGAAGCCTTTATCATTAAGTAAATGTAAATGGTCCAAAAACTCCAATCAAAGGACAGAATTTGTCAGATTTGATAAAAAAAAAAAAAAAGTCAAGACCCACTTCTATATTGCCTATAAGAAATACACTTTAAAGACATGTATAAGTCAAAAGTGAGAATATGGAAAAAAAAAATATCATGCTGACACTTATCAGAAAGAAAAAGGAAGAGTGACTGTTTTGTTTTTTTATTCTATAAATTTTTTTAATTCTTAAAAATAAATTATTTTTTCATTAGGTAACATATACATAGTACAAATTCAAAAGGTCCAAAAGGGGTTCAGTGAGTATTAAATCTTCCTCTCATCTCTGTGCCCTGATCACCTGTCTCCCCTTTTTAGAAGCAACCCCAGTCACACACATTCTATGTGTCCTTTCAGAGACATTCTTTATATATGCAGACATTTCACCCACTTCAAACCTTGATGTGCTTGGGACACTGTTCTTGGAGACAAGCCCCCAAATTAAGCTCTATCACCTATGAGACCCAAGATGAGGGACTGAAGCTCTCTGGGTTCCAGTCTCTTCATGATCTTTCTAACTTTAACACTGAGTTCTCCTGCAGGAGCAGCTGTTTTAATATTGGACAAAAATAGATTTCCGAAGAAAGAGTATTACCAAGAATAAAGAGTGCCATTTCATAGAGGTAAAAATGCTAATTCTTCACTGGGATGTTACCATCCTAAGCATAGAAAAGGCAGAGGAAGCAGAGATCAAGTTGCCAACATCTGCTGGATCATCAAAAAAGTGAGAGAGTTCCAGAAAAACATCTATTTTTGCTTTATTGACTATGCCAAAGCCTTTGACTGGGTGGATCACAACAAACTGTGGAAAATTCTGAAAGAGATGGGAATACCAGGCCACCTGACCTGCCTCTTGAGAAACCTGCATGCAGGTCAGGAAGCAACAGTTAGAACTGGACATGGAACAACAGACTGGTTCCAAATAGGAAAAGGAGTACGTCAAGGCTGTATATTGTCACCTTGCTTATTTAACTTCTATGCAGAGTACATCATGAGAAATGCTAGGCTGGATGAAGCACAAGCTGGAATCAAGATTGCTGGGAGAAATATCAATAACCTCAGATATGCAGATGACACCACCCTTACGGCAGCAAGTGAAGAAGAACTAAAGAGCCTCTTGATGAAAGTGAAAGAGGAGAGTGAAAAAGTTGGCTTAAAGCTCAACGTTCAGAAAACTAAGATCATGGCATCTGGTCCCATCACTTCATGGGAAATAGATGGGGAAACAGTGGAAACAGTGTCAGACTTCATTTTTCTGGACTCCAAAATCACTGCAGATGGTGACTGCAGCCATGAAATTAAAAGACACTTACTCCTTGGAAGGAAAGTTATGACCAATCTGGATAGCATATTAAAAACCAGAGATATTACTTTGCCAACAAAGGTCCGTCTAGTCAAGGCTATGGTTTTTCCAGTGGTCATGTACGAATGTGAGAGTTGGACTGTGAAGAAAACTAAGCGCTGAAGAATTGATGCTTTTGAGTTATGGTGTTGGAGAAGACTCTTGAGAGTCCCTTGGACTGCAAGGAGATCTAACCAGTCCATCCTAAAGGAGATCAATCCTGGGTGTTCATTGGAAGGACTGATGTTGAAGCTGAAACTCCAATACTTTGGCCACCTCATGCGAAGAGTTGACTCATTGGAAAAGACCCTGATGCTGGGAAAGATTGGGGGCAGGAGGAGAAGGGGACAACATAGGATGAGATGGCTGGATGGCATCACCAACTCGATGGACATGAGTTTGGGTGGATTCCGGGAGTTGGTGATGGACAGGGAGGCCTGGCGTGCTGCGATTCATGGGGTCGCAAAGAGTCGGACATGACTGAGCAACTGAACTGAACTGAAGCATACAAGAAGCAAAAATTCTTAGATCTCTCAGAACTGCAAGCAAAAATAAATTCACAATTATAGTCAGAAATTTCAACTTCCGTCTCCCAGTACTTAAGGATACAGATGGACGGAAAATCAGTAACGATAGGGGAGATTTAGGTGACACACTGTAAACCACGTTTTCTAGTTGACATTTGTATTGAATAGGCCAAAAAGTTCATTTGGCTTTTTTGGCAAGATGGTACAGGAAAACCTGAACGAACTTTTTGGCCAACCCAGTAGCTCACACAACCCCACAACAGCAGAAAACACTAGTTTCAAGTTCACATGGAATATAAACCAACATAGAACATATTCTAGACCATAAAATAAGCCTCAGTTAATTTAATAGGATTCAAATCAAAGTATGTCCTCTGACTATGAGGGAAATAAATTAGTGCCAAAAAACAAAAAGTTATTTTGAAAATCCACTAATGTTTGAAAATTAAAAGCACATGTAAAAATACCCACGGGCCAAAGAAGTAATCAAAAGGAAAATTAAAACATATTTTGAATTGAGCAAAAAGAAAAACCATATATTACAATTTGTGAGAAGCAGCTAACATAGTCTTAAAGACACAGTTACAGTATTAAATGTCCATATTAGAAAAGAAAAAATGTTTACAAACTGGGTTTCCCTGGTGGTCCAGTGGTTACGAATCCATCTGCCAATGCAGGGAACATGGGTCCAATCTCTGGTCCTGAAAGATCCCACATGCCACAGAGCAGATAAGCCTGTGTGCTGTGACTACTGAAGTCTGCGTGCCTAGAGCACATGTAGAGCCCATGCTCTGCAACAAGAGAAGCCATCACAAGGAGAAGTCCATGCACTGCAGTAAAGAAGAATAGCCCTCGCTTGTCACAGCTAGAGAAAGTCCATGTGTAGCAACAAATACCCAGCATAGCCAAAAATAAAATAAATAAATAAATAAATCTTAAAAAAAAGGTTACAAACCCATGACCTTCACTTTCACCTTAAGAACATAGAAAGAGAATGAACAAATGAAACCCAAAGTAAGGAGAAGAAAGGAATATTGAGCATCATGATGGAAATCAATTTAAAAGATAACAGAAAAATAATACAGAAAAATAAATAAAACCGAAAACTGATTCTTTGAGAAGGTCAAAATAATTTGATAAATCTATAGTAAGACTGGTTAGAGAAAAGAGAAGATAAAAGTAACCAGTATCAGGAATGAGAGAGATAATATCATTATTGTTTTTGAAGATATTTAAGGGGTAATAAAGGAGAATTTTATGCCAGTATATTCTGCAAGTTACATTAAATGGACAAATTTGTTAAAAGATATAAACTACCAAAGCTTATTCAAGAAGAAATAGTGTGTGTTATTTGATCAGTTGTTTTTGATTCTTTGCAACCCCATGAACTGTACCTTGCCTGGGTCCTCTGTACGTGGAATTCTCTAGGCAAGAATATTAGAATGGGTAGCCATTCCCTTCTCCAAGGGATCTTCCTGAACCAAGGATTGCACCTGAGTCTCCAGCATTGTAGGCAGATTCTTTACCATCTGAGCCAAGAAGAAATAGGTAACCTTAATAATCCTATATAAAATATTGACTTTATCATTTAAAACCTCACAGAGAAACCCCAGGGCCATGGGGCTTCATGAAGAAATTCTACTGAACATTTAAGGGAAAAATAATAATGATTCTATATAAACTTTTACAGAAAATTGAAGAGAAGAAAATATTCTTCAACTCAGTCTATGAGATAGTACGACAGTGATACCATAACCAGACAAAGATATTACAAGAAAATAAATTTCAGACCAGTGGTTTCATGATCATAAGACACAAAATTTTTACCAAAATGTTAGCAATCAAATCCAATCATGTATAAAAAGATAATGCATAATGACCAAGCGGTGCTTATTTTAGGAATGCAGTGTTGAATTAACATTTGAAAGTTAAGCTATTGAATTCACCAGTTTAACAATTTAAATATAAAAATTTAAAAATGATATGGTCATCTCAGTAGATGCAAAGCAGAACAAACCCAAAATGTTTTGACAAAGTTCAATTCCATTTCTGATATAAGTACCCAGTAAACCAAGAATATAAGTAAACTTCCTGACAGTAATGGGCATCTGTAAAAAATCTACAGCTAACATCTTATTTAATGCTAACAGACTGAATGCTTTTCCCTAAGCTTAAGAACAAGACAAGGATGTCCATTCTTCTATTTTAGCATTTTTGGAGGGTCTAGGCTGTACAATATGGCAAGAAAAAGGAAAAAAGACTTTCAAATAAGAAAAGAAGTAAAAGTATGTTTGTGCATAGTATTGTTGTCTATGTAGAAAAATTCCATAAAGTTACTAGAACTAATAAATGAATTTAAGGAAGCTGCAGGATAAAAGATCAATATACATAATTCAATTACATTCTATATGCTAGCAACAAACCATCAGAAATTGAAGTAAAACATTTATAATAGCATTAGAACTATGAAATACTGTGGACACATATGATAAAAATTGTGCAAGAACCATACTCCAAAATCTACAAGACAAGGCTAAGAGGAATTAAGAAAGAAATTAAGGAGGACACAAATAACTGGAGAAACCATGCTCATGGATAAAGAGATTCAATATTGCTAAGATGCTCTTGCAGTGTTCTATCTGTAAGTCCCATGAAAATCCCAGTGGATATTTTTTTGGAGGGTAGAAATTGACAAGGCTGATTCTTATATGCATATGGAAATGCAACCAACCTGAAGTACCTAATAAAATTTTGAAAGCGAACAGTGTTGGAAGATTTATTGTGAAGGTACAATAATAAAGATAGTGTGGAACTGGCATAAAGATAAACAGGTAGGTCATTGGAACAGAATAGAGTTGACAAGCAGACATACATGTCAATTGATTTCAAAGGCTGAAATTTATTGTTAGATATAAAGAGAGCATAGTGGTAAGGGAATATTCTTTTCAGTTAACAATGCTGGGACAATTGTATATCCACATGAAAAAACAGAAAGACAAAAGGAACTTCAGCCCACACTATATACAAAAATTAGCTCCAAATGGGTCATAGACCTAAATAAAGCCTTAAAAGAAAACCTGGAAGAAGCATACAAGACACCTTTTGACCTAGGGTTAGACAGAGATTTCTTGTATGTTCATTAACATATGGATCAAAAGCATGATTCATAAAAGAAAAAAAATTGACAAATCAAATTTAATCAAAATTAAGAACTTCTGCTCTTCAAAAGTCACTCAAGATAATGAAAAGACAAATTACAGATAGAGAGAAAATATTTGTAAATCACACATCTGATGGACTTGTATCCAGAGCATTTAAAGAATCTCAACATTCATTTATAAGAAAATAATCCTTCTCCCTTTGGGTAAAAGATTTAAGTAGACACTTTACCAAAAAAGTATATATTGATGACCAATTAAGTCCATGCTTATTAGTCAACATTGTTAGTTATAAAGGAAATGCAAATTAAAATCACAATGAGATACTATTGTACATCTAAAAGAGTGTCTAAAATAAAAGTTACTGATCATATTGAGTGTTGGCAGGATATGTAGCAACTAGAACCCTCATATAGTGCCGATGGAAATGTAAAATGATGAAACAGTTTTGAAAACAGTTTGCCAGTTTCTTAAAAGTTAAACATACATCTACCAGATGATCCATCCATTCTACTTCTAGGTATTTATCCAAAAAAAAAAAAGAAAGCATATGTTCATGAAAAAACGTGTCTAAGACTATTCATAGCTCTCTGTTTTGTAGTTGCCAAAAATTTCAACAACTCAAATGTCCATGAACAGTTGAATGGATTAAAAAATGTGGTATATCCATAAAATGAACCATTACTCAGGATTAAAAATAAACTATTGATACCTACAATGTGGACAAATATCAGAGTAATTATTCTGAGTGAAAGAAGCCAGATGAAAAAAAGAGGATATATGATTCCATTTATAAAAAGTTATGGAAAATGCGAGCTAAACTATAGTAATAGAAAGCTGATAAGTGGTTACCTGTGAATGAGGTGAAAGTGGAGAGAGGTAGGAGTTTGGGATTCTCAAGTGGCATGAGTATCTTGATTTAATGATGGTTTCAGAGTGTATATGTCAAAATTTACACACTTTAAACATGTAGAGGTTATGGTATATCAGCTAAATCTCAATGAGGTTGTTAAGAAACAACAAAAATATATTTAAGCTACTTATATTTCTTAACAAAATATATATCTGGATTCAAATATTTATACTTTTGTATATTAAAATTGTGACTCATTAAGAGGAGTGCTCAGTACTCTCTGGGGATTCTAGAAAATCACAGCATATAACTGATAGTGTTTATCTACCTTTACGTTATATCATGCTAATAATTAGGCAGGAATGCATTTGCCATAGAAAGTCCCTCCCAAACTCAAAGACACATTCTGATTCAGGAGGTCTGGATTGGGTGAGACAAGCAATCTGCATTTTTAATGGGTCTTTTAAGAGATTCTAATGCAAGTGAGTCATGGGCTACACTCGGAGAAATATTGGTCAAGATCTCAACAGTGAAATCTCCTGTCTCTCTCTTCCAGTTTGGCTTGTGTTTGGTTCTCGTAGGCTAACTGACTTATCCTTGTTGTTGTTGTTCAGTTGCCAAGTCATATCTTACTCTTTGAGACTCTATGGACTGTAGCACTCCAGGTTTCCCTGTCCTTTACCATCTCCCAGAGATTACTCAAACTCATGTCCATCACGTCGGTGATGCCATCCAATCATCTCATTCTTTGTCATCATCTTCTCCTCCTGCCCTCAATCTTTCCCAGCATCAGGGTCTTTTCCAATGAGTCAGTTCTTTGCACCCAGTGGCCAAAGTATTGGAGTTTCAGCTTCAGCATCAGTGCTTCCAATGAATATTCAGGGTTGATTTCCTTTAGGATGAACTGGTTTGATCTCCTTGCAGTACAAGAGACTCTTGAGAGTCTTCTCCAACACCATAGTTCAAAAGCATCCATTCTTCAGCACTCAGCTTTCTTTATAGTCCAACTCTTACCTCTATACATGACTACTGGAAAAACCATAGCTTCGAATACATGGACCTTTGTTGGCAAAATAATGTCTCTGCTTTTTAATATGCTGTCTAGGTTGGTCATAACTTTTCTTCCAAGAAGCAAGCGTCTTTTAATTTCATGGCTGCATTCACCATCTGCAGTGATTTTGGAGCCCAAGAAAATAAAGTCTCTCACTGTTTCCATTGTTTCCCCATCTATTTGCCATGAAGTGATGGGATCAGATGCCATGATCTTAGTTTTCTGAATGTTAAGTTTTAAGCCATCTTTTTCACTCTCCTCTTTCACTTTCATCAAGAGACTCTTTAGTTCTTCACTTTCTGCCATAAGGGTGGTGTCATCTGCATATCTGAGGTTATTGATATTTCTCCTGGCAATCTTGATTCCAGCTTGTGCTTCATACAGCCTGGCATTTCTCATGATGTGCTCTGCATATAAGTTAAGTAAGCAGGGTGACAATATACAGCCTTGACATACTCCTTTCCCAATTTGGAACCAGTCTGTTGTTCCATGTCTATGTCTATTAACATATGTCTATGAACATATTTCTATGTCTATGAACCTGTCTATTGTTCAGAGAATAGAAGCCTGGGCTTTTGGAGGCTCAGGGCAGAGACATTCTTGGGCTTTGCTTACCTACTGGTTTAGGTGTCAGTAGTTCCCCTCTGAGTTTCATAGACTTCCTCCTACAGCTGCCCTTGAGGGCTGTATCATTTGTTAGTCGCTTAATGGATCAAATCATTCTTCTACTTAAAACCTTTGGGAGGCTTTCCATGGCTGGCAGGATTAAAACCAAACTCCTGACCTATAGCGTCTGCATGATCTCCATCCTAAATGCCCCTCCTATTGCTCCACCACCAAGCGCCACCTACCCCTGGACTTGGCTCTTAGTATTTAAACATACCAAGAAGTCCTTTCTCCTCTCAGACTTCTGTCATGCATTTTCTTCTTCTTAAAAGTTTTCTTTGGCTGCAATATGGCTGGTTTCTTTCTTAGTTTCAGTTCAGTTCAGTTCAGTTCAGTTCAGTCGCTCACTCGTGTCCGACTCTTTGCGACCCCATGAATTGCAGCAGGCCAGGCCTCTCTGTCCATCACCAACTCCCGGAGTCTACCCAAACCCATGTCCATCGAGTTGGTGATGCCATCCAACCATCTCACCCTCTGTCGTCCCCTTCTCCTCCTGCCCCCAATCCTACCCAGCATTAGGGTCTTTTCCAATGAGTCAACTCTTCGCATGAGGTGGCCAAAGTATTGGAGTTTCAGCTTCAACATCAGTCCTTCCAATGAACACCCAGGATTGATCTCCTTTAGGATGGACTGGTTAGATCTCCTTGCAGTCCAAGGGACTCTCAAGAGTCTTCTCCAACACCACAGTTCAAAAGCATCAATTCTGTGGCGCTCAGCTTTCTTCACCATCCAACTCTCACATCCATACATGACCACTGGAAAAACCATAGCCTTGACTAGACAGACTTTTGTTGGCAAAGTAATGTCTCTGCTTTTAAATATGCTATCTTGGTTGGCCATAACCTTTCTTCCAAGGGGTAAGCGTCTTTTAATTTCATGGCTGCAATCACCATCAGCAGTGATTTTGGAGCCCCCAAAAATAAAGTCTGACACTGTTTCCACTGTTTCCTCATCTATTTCCCATGAAGTGATGGGACCAGATGCCATGATCTTAGTTTTCTGAACGTTGAGCTTTAAGCCAACTTTTTCACTCTTCTCTTTCACTTTTATCAAGAGGCTCTAGTTCTTCTTCACTTTCTGCCATAAGGGTGGTGTCATCTGTATATCTGAGGTTATTGATATTTCTCCCAGCAATCTTGATTCCAGCTTGTGTTTCTTCGAGCCCAGCGTTTCTCATGATGTACTCTGCATATAAGTTAAATAAGCAGGGTGACAATATAAAGCCTTGACATACTCCTTTTCCTATTTGGAAGCAGTCTGTTGTTCCATGTCCAGTTCTAACTGTTGCTTCCTGACCTGCATAAAGGTTTCTCAAGAGACTGGTCAGATGGTCTGGTATTCCCATCTCTTTCAGAATTTTCCACAGTTTATTGTGATCTACACAGTCAAAGGCTTTGGCATAGTCAATAAAGCAGAAATAGATGTTTTTCTGGAACTCTCTTGCTTTTTTGATGATCCAGCAGATATTGTCAATTTGATGTCTGGTTCCTCTGCCTTTTCTAAAACCAGCTTGAACATCTGGAAGTTCACGGTTCACGTATTGCTGAAGTCTGGCTTGGAGAATTTTGAGCATTACTTTACTAGCATATGAGATGAGTGCAATTGTGCGGTAGTTTGAGCATTCTTTGGCATTTCTCTTCTTTGGGATTGGAATGAAAACTGACCTTTTCCAGTCCTGTGGCCACTGCTGAGTTTTCCAAATTTGCTGGCATATCGAGTGCAGCACTTTTACAGCATCACCTTTGAGGATTTGAAATAGCTCAACTGGAATTCCATCACCTCCACTAGCTTTGTTCGTAGTGATGCTTTCTAAGGCCCATTTGACTTCACATTCCAGGATGTCTGGCTCTAGGTGAGTGATCACACCATCGTGATTATCTGGGTCGTGAAGATCTTTCATGGTTTATGCTTCATCAAAATGTCACCTCCTAAGGAAAACCTTTCCTGACTACACTTTCTGGAAATGGATCTCTTCCCTCTAGTTATTCTTTGTCCCATCTCTTATCACAAGTTGTATTTTTCTTATTCAACTCTTTATGTTCTCTTCTCTAGGATGTAAGCTCTATTAAGGTAGGGTGATGTCTGGTTTGCTCACTGTAATATCATCATTGTTGGTAGAATAATGAATTACTCCTCCAAGATCCCCTAATTTTTGCAAACACTATGTCAATGGGCTAAATAGAGTTCTTACAGCTGAAGATCTTGGCCATCAGTATTTTCAAAATTGTTACTAAAGCACAACAAAGCAGGGCAAAGCATTCAGTGTGGATAGAGGACAGCAAATATACATTTGCTACTGAACAAACTTCCTGATTGTGTTCACCCAGGAGTCAACTCCCATTGTGGAGAGAGAAGAAAATGGGTTCAAAAACAGAGTTCAGGGTTTAGTTGAATTCTGCTCGGCTTTAGTCCTCTCTGGTTTGGATAGGACTGCAAGCAGCACTGGGCTCCTGGCAGTTTGGCTGGGGTAGGCCATGGTTAGGTGATCTGTGACTTACTGGCTTTTACAAGACAAGAAATGAGTGATTGTTTTTGCTCTTGCAGCATGGAGAGCACCATATTTGTATGTAAGCTCTGAAGCCAGAAGGGTGGGTCATGGTCATGACTGCTCCCTTTTACTACTGAGTTTGACATTTAAAATTAATGAAGGCAGGAGTCTAATGGGAGGTGTCACTATGTGCCACAGGAAGCTCTGGTCCCGTCGTAAAAAGCTGAGTTGCCTTGAAGAAGATACATTTCCTTTGTGGAATTTCTTTGACTCCATACTTTTTCTCTCAAAACATTTTCCACCTTACTTTCAGTTGTTTTCTCTTGGTTTTTTGGTTGCTTCTCCTTTCTCTCATTTTTTCCTAGATTTTCCCTTTCATATCCAGCTCTATTTTATAGTCTCTCTCCATCTCTTTCCTCTCTATCTCTGTGACTCAGCTCATGTCCTTTTCAGCTTTCTTCACCTTCTTCCTTTACTTGTCTTCATTTAAGATGATCCTATGATGCCAGGGGCATTCTTTTTTCATCACTTTGAACCTAGTTCAGTGTAACTGGCTATATTAATATCTATGTGTATCAATTTGAAATGATATACATTCCTGGTTAATTGAATATGTTTATCATTGTGAGATATTCCTCTTTATCTCAATGAATGATTTTTGCAATAAATTCTTCTTTGATATTAATAATTTAGCTATACAAGCTTTATTTTGGTTAGTATTTGCATAGTTTTTTTCCCCCATCTTTTCTTTTCAACCTTTTTGTATGATCATATTCAATGAGTGTCATGTAGACAATATTTTTGGGTTTTTATCCTAATAGTCTTCCTCTTTTAATCAGAACATCTTATGCATTTTCCTTTTAAAGTATTTATGGATATATTTGGGTTTAAATATACACTCTTATATTTGTTTTATATTTATCTTACCTATAGTATTCCATGCTCTCTCCTTTCTTTTGAATTGACTTTTTTTATTATTTTCATTTTCTATTAGCTTGCTATGTTTTTTATTATAGTTATATTTTTGGTGATAACTATAGTAGTTACTCAAGAAATTTATACAAACATGCTTGACATAACAAGTATAAAATAAGAATGTTCATCACTTTCTAGTTAAAGAAAAGACCTTAGAATACTGTATATTTTTCCTCTTTCAACTTTTATTTATTATTATGAATTTTAATTTACAGATATTTAAAATCTTATAAAAATTGTTTCTATTTTGTATAGCAAGTATTTATTTAACTTACATATTTGCTGTTCCTATTACTCTTCATGTCTTCCTGCATCTTTAAGCTTTCACAATGGAATCATTTTCCAATGTATAGACATTTCTATTAGTTAAAGTCTACTGAAAAATTCTCTGTTATTGTGAAAAATATATTGATTTTACTATATTTCAAGGATATTTTACCTGAGTGTAGGCTTTTAGTATGGCAGGTATTTTCTTAGCACTTGTAAGATATTATTAACATTATTGTCAGGCTTGTGCTGCCTCTGATGGGAAGTCAGATTCATGAGTTCTATTGTTGCTTATGTAATTTTTCTTGGTTTAATTTAAAGATCCTTCTTTTTTTGTTAATCACCTTTTATTTTCTGATAAGCAGATATTAAAATCATATTATATCCTGCTTAATAGTCATAGTAAGTGCTTCTTGAATTTATGCCTCTTTGTGTATTTCAGCAGTTTTGGAAAATGCTTTTAAATATTGCTCTTCCTCCATTCTCTTTCTCTTCTCCTTCTATGACAGGAGTTATATTACTTAGACCTTTTTTTCTCATGTAATAAGTCTTGATTTATTGTACACTCTTTTCTCTATTTTCCATCCTTTTGTCTTTCAGTGCTTTGTTCTGGACATCTTTTGACTTACTTTGTAGTTCACCAATTAACTTCTCAGTTGCATTTAATCTGTTGTTATAACCTTCCATTTATTTAAAACTTGTAATTATTATAGTTTTTAGTAGTATATTTTTTAGTGTCATAATTTCCATATTTTTAAAGTAGTTTTCAGTTGATTGTTAAAACTGTCCATTTTGGCTTTAAATTTTTTGACTATATTAAGTAAGCATAGCTATTTTAAAGCCTGTGTCTGATAACTATTTTCTGGGTCCTACTATAAGTTTGGTTGTTTTTGATTGAATACCAGGTATTGCATATGGAAAAAAAAATTAGGGTTAATTTGAGGCTTAGCATAATGGTATCTTACTCTAGAGAGGATTTAATTTATTCCTCACTGGAAGCTATGCCCTTGAAAATCCAAGATCACCTTAATCTAATCAGTGTGGTTGGGTCAAACATGGCTCCTGGTCCCTGGGAGGACTGGTTGATTTTTGATTCAACCTTACATTTAGGATAAGGTTGTGTCCCTTTTGTGTCCCAGTCCCAAGCTTAAGGATTTGCTAGTTCCTCTGTCTTGGTGGGTCCTGAACTTTTTTTTCCCTCTGTGCAAGACAGTCCATCAGAGGTCTGTTAAGTTTCATACTTCTCAGCCATGTATCCTGGAGTTGGCTCAGACCCTGGAGTCTGGGTAGAAGTAACCTCAAATGCCAGACTGAGGGTTTTCTTTTATTTTTGGACTAGGTCCTGTGATTCTAACCTGTCTTAAAACATCTCCAGTTTCAGATACTTTTTATATATTGCCCAGATTTTCTGGTTGTTCTCTTCATGAAGGTTTGTCCAAATTTTCTAGTCTGCCAATACAAGCAGGCACTGTTATTATGTTGCTGTGTAATCCTGGACAAATCATTTCCCATCTCTGGACCTCAGGTTTCATATCTATTTGATAAAAAAGATTAGACTGGAAGACATTCCCAAGCCATCTCTCAGCATCATTCTTGATCTGTAGTCTGTATGCATGAGACCAGTGGGTTAGACTGTCAGTTTTTAGGGGGAAGGCTTAGTTCTGCCTACATAATGCTGGCATCATGCCCTACCTGGTCAAGGTAACCAGAAAGGCTTTGGAATGATGACAGTGAACATGTTTGCTACTTTGGGGAGATTGAAAACATGTACTATAATGCTAGAATACAGCTAGCTTGCAATAAATACCCTACTTTCCATACTGGTGTGAAATGTAGGCAGGAATGTTTCATTTTTCTCTCACCCCAGAAATAGGAAGGATTCCCCAGGGTTATTTATCACAGTCAGAGGGAGACAAATAAAGAACAGGGATGTTGTTAATTTACTCAGACTCCAAACTCAAAGTCCCTTTGATGGAACAGGGGCACTGGGAGAGCCCTGATGTAAGATTTCTGGTGAACCATCTGGCGGGTCTGCCACTCATCTTAGTCCACATGAGCACACGCACACACACACACCCCCACACCCCCCAAACATGTGTGCCTAATGATGACCATATTACAGAGGGACACATATGGTGGAAAGAGTTTCCAATAGGAATTTCAAAGCACTATCACATTCATTCTAAAGGGCTAATTAAGTTCATTTTGCCTCTGGTTCTTCATTTTGAAGAGTGGTTAGAACATCATCAGTATTTTATATACTCTTGTAGCATTCCAGCTCTAAGGAAAAGTTCTTGCAGTACTACATTAATTCCTTTTGGGTTAAGAATGTGGAATCTGGGGCTAAATAGCCTAGGTTCAAATTCTTCCTCCTCCATATACAAGTGCTGAACGCGGGACAATTTTCCTGCTTCATAGGTCTGTTGTGAGGATTCAATGAGTTTCTTTACATGAAGTACGTGAGCTGTTGGGTGAGCTGTTGTTTGGGAAAACTGATATGTTGGCCCTTCTGTGCTTGCATCTCTGAGTGTGTAAGCCACAAGGCTTGAGGTAAAGTGAAATGGGTAGAGTGCTGGATTCAGGGTCATGAGACCTGCTGTTGTGTTAGATTAATTTTTAGATTAATTTCCAAAAGGTTTGGACCCCAGTTCAGCCCTCAAACGTTGCCTGTAATATAGGACAGTTACACGCTCGTCTACTTCACAGGGTGTATCTCAGATGAAGTGATGGATGTAGACATTTTTGCAAAAGCACTAAGTGCTGTATAAATGTGAGGGCCTGTCACTAATGGTGATGGAAGGGCCATGATCCTTTGTAGGGATGGATTAAATGGAGAGGCTGCAGAAGTGGAAGGAAGGGTGTGGTTCCGACATTTTACTTAAGTTTCCGAGCTTGTTCCTTTTCTGCAAGACTGGAGTCTTGGCATTCCCAGTACATGAGCTATCCTGCTGGGCTATCTGTGGATGGGATTCTGATGGTCTCTTAGGATAGGGCTCGTGTTCCATTTCTTTTCTCTCAGGGTCTTGTCCTGGAGACTTTGAACTTGGTGTCTGGCATTGTGTCTATTTGACCTGGCAAGGGAATGCCGGGCCCTGGCTCTCTGGAGTGAGCAGGAGGGTTAAAAGCCCCTCTGGAGTGATAAGGCAGACAGTAACTGTGGCATGGGAAGGACCAGGTATTGGAGCCAGACACTGTGTGGTCAGAGCCAGGTCAGGATAAGCGATATGTTAGTTTCCTCTGGCTGTAGTAACAGACTACCAAATAGAATCTTCTCTTACAGTTCTGGAGGTTGGAAGTCTGAAATCACTGTCTGTGGGTCAAAATCAAGTAGTCAGTAGTCTCATGCTTCCATTGAGGGCTTTTAGGGATAAAACTTCTCCTTGCCTCTTCCAGCAACTGGTGGCTGGTTACAGGTATTCCTCGGTTAGTGACCATGTTGTTCTCGTCTCTGCCTCCATGGTCACATTGCTTTCTTCTTTTCTTTCTTCTGCCTCTTTCTTCAGGTCAGTTCTGTTGCTCAGTCGTGTCCAACTCTTTGCGACCCCATGGACTGCAGCATGCCAGGTCTCCCTGTCCATCGCCAACTCCCGGAGTATACCCAAACTCATGACAATCGAGTTGGTGATGCCATCCAACTATCTGATCCTCTGTCATCCCCTTCTCCTCCTGCCTTTGATCTTTCCCAGCTTCAGGGCCTTTTCCAGTGAGTCAGTTCTTTGCATCAGGTGGCCAAAATATTAGAGCTTCAGCATCAGTCGTTCCAATGAATACTCAGGTCTGATTTCCTTTAGGATGGACTGGTTGGATCTCCTTGTAGTCCAAGGGACTCTCAAGAGTCTTCCCCAGCACCACAGTTCAAAAGCATCAATTCTTCAGTGCTCAGCTTTCTTTATAGTCCAACTCTCACATCCATACATGACTGCTGGAAAAACCATAACTTTGACTAGACAGACCTTTGTTGGCACAGTAATGTCTCTGCTTTTTAATATGCTGTCTAGGTTGGTCATAACTTTTCTTCTAAGGAGCAAGTCTTTTAATTTCATGGCTGCATTCACCATCTGCAGTGATTTTGGAGCCCCCCAAAATAAAGTCTGTCACTGTTTCCACTGTCTCCTCATCTATTTGCCATGAAGTGATGGGACCAGATGCTATGATCTTAGTTTTCTGAATGTTGAGTTTTAAGCCAACTTTTTCACTCTCCTCTTTCTTAGGACACTTATTATGGCACATAGGGTCTACTCAGATAATCTAGGATAATGTCTTCATTTCACAATTCTTAATCATTATCTGCAAAGACATTTCCCCCCCCAAAGGTAACATTTACAGATTCTAGGGATTAGAGTGAGGCTGTCTCTTGAGGGAAGGTATCGTTTGGGAGGCCATAGGGAAAGCAGGAGACAGACCCACACAGGAGATACCCAGAATGGAGGCATTAGTCATCAGAGGACCTGTCTCAGTGGGGAGAAGAAATTAGGCAAGATGGGAAGAAACATACCTACAGGGTGAATAATAAGGAAAGCTTTATAATTGCCTGAATTACAATAGACACTGAATAAAATAATGATTTTCATCAGATACCTACTAGATGCCAGGTACTGTTCTAAAGAAGCTGGAAAGAAAGCAACATGAAGTTTGCTTTCATTTATAGTGAATGGATGAATGAATGAATAACTGAGGATATTCTTTGCTCAGCGAGGAAGGTCTTTGTTTCTTGTTAGATCAGGTGTCAATACCATTAAGAAGAGCGGGCCGAGGTTGCGCAGTTAGAAATCAGAGCAGGTGCTCTGGCTGGAGTGGGGTGTATGCAGTGGAAGAAGGCCAGCCATCACACAGCTGAAGGAGGGGAAGGGGTTTGTTTAACTGAGTGGTTCTTGGCCCAAGCTGCACATTAATCATCTGGGACGCTTTAATCAAATGCCCAGACCAACCCTCAGAGATGCTGATTCAGTTGGTTGGGGTATCTAAGTAGTGTAGCCTCCCCAGGTGACTCTAATGTGCAGCCAGGGATAAGAACCAGTGTTCTTATTTGTACTGGTTCTTATTTCTTAACTTTCTTTTTATTTGTTCTTATTTCAAACAAAAATAATTTGTTCTTATTTCTTAACTTCTCCTTGTGCTGGTTGCCTTATGATTTGGCGTCAGATCTGGCATGGCATCCCACTCCGGTACTCTTGCCTAGAGAATCCCATGGGCAGAGGAGCCTGGGGGGCTCTTCAGTCCATAGGGTTAGTCAGACACGACTGAAGGGACTTAGCATGCACACATATTCACAACAGAACAAGGCTCAATGAGTGCCTTTAAGCTGTGTGATCTAGGGCATATTATGTAACTTCTCTGGGTCTCCATTTACTCATCTATAAAATGAGGATAGCAATATTTATACATCTCTGTAAGGGTTAAAGAAGAAAATATTTGCAAAGGGCCGACTATGATGCTTGGTACATGGTGGATACTCATATGTGATCCTTAAAATTTTTCACTAAGTTAGGGATTACTGTGCCCATTTTATAGATTTGGGAATTGAGGATTAGACACATCCAGTTAACTTGTTCAGAGCCACATTATTAGCAAATTTAGCCCAGACCTCCTTTTATGACCTAATTCTACCCATTATTTTAACAGTGGTGCGTTAAAGCCGAGCCACCCCACTCTTTTCTCTTTGACCTCTGTGGCTATGAATGAGCTGGCCACAGCTGCTCCTGGTCTCTTAAGACCCTGGTTTCCCCTCAACACCTAGGAATTTAGGGTGGGAGAGAAGCCTATGTCACCATCCCTCTTGGCTCCATCTCTTCATCTCTTACTCTGAGATAGAGTAGACATAAGAATGCTGTAGGCTAAATAACAACCCTCTAAAGATATCAGGTCCTAATTCTTGGAACCTGCCATTATCTTATATGGCAATGTCTTTGCAGACGTGATTAAGGATTTTGAGATTAGAAAGTTATTCTGAATACTGCAGGTGGGTGAGGGGGTGTAAATACTATCACAAGTGTCCTAATAAGAAAGGCAGAGAGAAGGCTCAAGAGGAAGGGGATATATATATATCTGTGTGTGTGTTGTTTTGACTGATTTGCATTGTTGTATGACATAAACTGACACAAATTGTAAAGCAATTTTGTGACCCAATTAAAAACCATTGTAAGCCAATTAAAAAATAAAATTAAAAATAATAAAATTAAAAAAGGCAGGGTTTTGACACACATACAGAGGAGAACAAGATGTGACTCTGGAGGCAGAGATTGGAGTGCTGTAGTCACAAGCCAAGGAATGCCTGCAGGTGCCAGAATCTGGAAGAATGGATTCTCTCCTCCTCTCTCGGAAGGGAGTTTGGGCCCCATGTTACTAATTTTGGACTGATGGCCTCTGGGACTGTGAAAGAATACATTTCTGTTGTTTTAAACCAGCCGGCAGGTGGTAATTTGTTCCAATAGCCATAGGAAAGTAACACCAGAGGTTCTCTGTGGACACCCCAGTTCTCTCTCTCTGTGTGTGGGGGTACTTTCAAGTCACAGTAAACCCAGTGGGGGTCTGCTTAGATCTTTTTTGGGTGCCTGGTTGCTGACTCCTACTTCTGTGCCAGCAGGAAGCTGGTGCTCTTGTAGTGCTGGGCAGCAGGCAGAGTTCACCTCATCCTCACACTCCTGTCCTTTCCTACCAGCCAAGCCTCTGGCCAGGAGCAGATGAGTCGTTTATTGACTCTTCTGCTGGAAGAGACAGACAGCCTCTCTAAGAGGTGGGGTAGGGTGCAGAGCCACACGGGCTGATGGCTCCCATTCCCTGCCTGCTTTTTGGCATTGAGGGTCCCCAGCTCAGTTCACCCCCGTCTTCCCAGCCTTGTTGCTCAGGGGCAGGGACTTTCTGGAACAATTTTACTCAGTGCACCAGGAACAAAGGAGAAACCAAATGCCTTGCTTAGGAGCGACCCATATGGAGGAGGCAAGGCTAGGCCCAGTGACAGGATAATTGCTTAAATATCTGCTCTAAGTATAAAGGCAGACTCTACCTCCAGCTGGAGTTCAAGTTCCCACAGGTCATGAAAACAAAGAGGGGAATGGGAGAATTAAAGAGGAATAGAAATGGAAATGATTAGGAAAGATTGCCACTACTCACAGTGGGGGAGGTGGGGAGATGGGAATTAACCCTTTTGGGATTGTGCAAGTAGGGTGTGGGCTCTCAGCTCTTGGGAAAGCTGGAGGCCTGAGCCTGGGGGTGAAATGCTCTGCTCCAGGGCAGCTCTCCCAGGACCCAAAGAAGAGGCTGGTGGGGCTTGTTCAGGTGCTGGGCTGTGGGCAGTGTGACTTGGTAATGGCTTTGAGTGGCGGGACTGAGTCTGTGGGCAGCACATTCAGGTTTCAGTTTATCACAATCCCTCCTTTTTCGCTCTCCTCTCCTGGTGGCGATGCCTCCTCATGCTTCATGCTTCTGCTGACCCAGCTTTCTGACACCCCTTTGGTGGAGTGGGCATTCTCTGCACTCACTCCCACAGCATCCTCTGTTTCTTCTTTGCAATCCTCAGTATGTTGGTAATTGTTAAATTCATTGTAGTGATCTTATCTCCTCAGTTCTAAGAAGCACAAGTTTTCACCTTTTCACAGTTCTGAGTTAGGTTCTGTCTCACAATCAGTCAGCAAATTTAAGGGATGTATTAGACATGGTTCCCCAGAGAAATAGAACCGATAGGATATATATCGATATATCCTGTTACATATTGTATCCTATCTATATAGTTACATCCTATGTCTGTCTCTGTGTATATATAGAGAGATTTTTTTTGGCTCATGTGATTATGGAAGCTGGCAAGTCTAAAATTCGTGGGACACAACAGCAGGCTAGAAACTCTGGCAGGATTTTTGTGTTTCAGTCTTCAGTCACCGTTTCTTTTTCTTTGGGAAATCTTAGTCTTTACCCTTAATGCCTTCATCTGATTGGGTCTACATGTATTATAGAGAGTAACCTGGTTTACTTAGAGTCAACTGATGGTAAATATTGATCGTACCTAACAATTACCTTCACAGCAATATCTAGACTAGTGTTTGACCAAACAACTAGGTACCATAGCCTAGCCAAGTTGTCACATGGAATTAACCACTAGAGTGGGGGTAGTTGTTTGTTTGGTTTTTTGGTTCATTCATTCTCTCCTCCAAAATATGTACTATAAAAGTGTGTACAGTCTTCGTGAATGTCTTAAGAATTGGGCTATAATGGCATTTGTTTTGAGTCTGCCCTTCAGTAGACTGTGGGCCTGATAAAGACAGAGGTCTATCTATTTTGGTCACCACAACATCCTCAGTATTGGTTAATTCCCTTGACTGGCCGCTTGGCTAAACAGTAAAAGATTTAGATTTGGGTGCTGCTTTGACTTTTAATTTCCTCCCTTTGGGAGCGTCTCAGGACCTTTCTCCACTTCCTTTCCCCTTTTGTGCAGACTGCATACTCCTCTTCTTCTCTTCATCCCCCTGTCTTTCTGGCTCCTTGTTTCCCATCCCTTTTATTTGGCTAATGCTCTGTGTCTAATCACGTTAGCCAGCGTTGGCATTATAGATGTTTGCAATCCAACCCAGGTCTGATTATGAGCTTCAGCAGCCCCAGGCTACTTTAAGAATGTGTTGATTGGTGGGGGTTGGGAAGCCCCCATAGGGGGCCAGCATTTTTGGCTGATGGAGCTGCCCACATGTGTGTCTGGGCACTGTAAGAGAGCCTGGGCTGGTTGGGTTTTGGTTCTCTCCTTGATCAGGCTCCTGGTGGGGTATTTATCCTGGCTGGGTGTCTAAGCCCTTCCTGATTGTATTAAGCCTCATGAAAGTGAGGCCCCAAACAATCCAGCTAGTGTGGCTAGTGCTGTAACCACAGCAAAGTGTGCCCTGTATTTCTTGTCATTCTCTGTTTGAGCTCATTTCAACTTTCTCCCAGCACTGGGAGTATAAAGAAACTGCCACGTGTTTCTCTGGTTTGCAAGCATTACCTCATTTCCCTTGTCTCGGATATTAATTCAGAAATATTTATTAAGTGATTTCAGGATTTGGGGCAATTTTGAAAGCATTCAGTTCAGATTCCAAGAAGGATGCCATGAGTTTAAAAGAAATTAGCTACCTCTCTCTTTCTATTTTCTCAAAAGCACCTTATATTTTTCCTTAGTACATTTTGCTTTCTTGTCATTGTTCCTTTAATTATTTACAATCATTCCCTGAATGTCTGTCTTCTCTATCAGTCTTTTACAATTTCCATCTGGACAGGTTCATGAGTGGTGTCTTCATCACTGCATTCCCAGGGGGAGGCACAGTAAGTTCTTGGCCAGCTATTGCTTACATTTTGATTGACAGAGATATTGCATCCTACCTGGAAGGTGTAATTATATTTTTGAAAGTTTGTACATAGCACAGAGGAATATGTAGTTGTACATAGTTAAGGATCCATAGTTGTATTCTTGGAATCAACTTAAGAGCCCATGCTGTATCACTCAAAGAGCCTTAAAGTGTTTCTTCCTTGCATTTCTTAAAATATCGGAGACAAGACTACCTGAGTCACCATTCCTAGAGGGGCTGGTGTGAAATGAAATTACTTTGGGTTGTACAGTTGTGAAGACACACATTCCCACGTGTGTATATATTGTAGTATACTGTACTTTGCTAAAGTTGGGGGCTCTGTGAATCACACTTCATGGACTCATACTCTGGTCCTACCAGTTTCTAGATGTTCCACATGAATGTTGTATGGCCTTCAGCACAATGCTTGCCATCCCTATGCCTTAATCTATTCATCTATGAAAGGGGATAATGATAGTCCTCACCTCATAGACTTGTTTTGGGATTGAGATCATATAGGGCACTTAGGTCAATGTGTAGCTCAAAGTAACCTAAATAAATGTCAGTAATTATTATCATTCTACATATTTGTAGTAGTAAAATTGTCATTGCATGCATTGTGAGTTAAAAAAGGGAGCTTTTTAGGATGAGGGAAACTATAGTCACTGAAAACCACATGGGCTACATGGAAATGGAAGTAGGCTCTGATGTAAGTAGAAATAATGTTGATAGTCCAGGACACAGCACCCTAGAGAAGGGTCAGTATAGAGAAAACATATAGTTATTTAGCCATTGGCATGGATGAGCAAAGCATTGGGATGACAGAATTTAAAAAATGAGAGATACATTCAACCATTGACTAGGAGAGTCGGTGGAAGTTGACTCATTTGGCATCTGAGTGCTTCCAACCATGCTCACCTGGCATCAGCACAAATGGTCATTTCAATCCAAAAGTTCAGTCCAACCAACATTCAAGGAGAGCTGGTGGCTTGCCTTTGTGAAGCCTAGGCTCCAAATCATCATCTAGCCTGGCTGGCTGGCTGTTGGGATTGGGCAGTTCTGACAGTGGCATCTGCCAATCCCCCCAGCACAGTTATTGGGGTCAGAATTTGCATTGTCAAGCAATTACTAGCAGCACCCCAAACATTTCTGACTTCAGAATGCTCTTATAGCAGGACAGATTGATCAGAAAGTGTATTGTCCTGACGTTTTTGGCAAATACAAATGACTAGCCATAAATCCACAATGATGCAGCTTTGTCATCACATCCCCCAACTCATTCTATAGAACGGGCTTGAAATGTACTGTTGGAAGTAAAAATCAGCCTGGCATGTTCCCTTCCTAGTCTTCCTCTCAACTTGGCCCACGGGGGTGTTTCTGGCCAACCGAGGACTAGCTTTCTTTTTGTTTTTTTTTCCACCTCTTTGGAATGCAAGACTCAATTTTAATTGACTGAGGTATAATATTATTGTATTAAAAATGATATATTACAGATAGTAATACACATTTTTTTCATCCCAAGTAACTTTCCACACCAATTGGGTTCTTTGATATTGTCAACCACCTTGTGAGGTAAGTTTGGTAGATAAGGATATTATTAATTTCCTTTTGAACTTGGAAACTCAAGGAGGGGTAGTGATAATTTACGTTGGTTAAACTGGTGTTATTAATAGCTAATACACTGCAGTTACCTTGTACCAAATACTATTATAAGTGTTTATTTAATCCTCACAGTGAGCCAATGAAGAAGTCACTTATTATCCCTCTTACATGGATGAGGAGACTGAGACACGGAGAGATGAAATCAACTGCCCAAGATTACAGCTGGTAAGTGATGGAGCTGAGATTACAACCCTTGTAATCTCGGCTTCAGAGTCTATGTTCTTATCCGCTGTCATATGTTGGATGATACAGTCCATGGTCTCAGGGATTTTCAGGCAATTCTTGCTCTGGTTACTGTCTCCCTTTACCAGTTTCCTGTCTTCTTTAAGGATCCCCTAATCTTAGATGGATAATGTATGTTCTAAAATGAATAGAAATATGTTTATTTCTTTATTATAAGAGCAAGAGCAGTAGCTGGAGAAGAAAATGGGAACCAGCTTCAAAATGATAATGAGATGAAAGATCGAAAGCTTATGAGAAGCTTATGAAAGTGCTGCTGAAACTATTGTCTCATTCTTGGTTGTTGCCAAGGACTCCTGTTTGGCTTTCTGCTCTGTGTGGTTTATTTTGTCGAAGTAGGAGGAGGCATATCAATGCTGAAATCAGACTCACTGTGGGGATGGGGAGGGTCCATGTCAGTTGCATTTTCTTTCTTTGTGAACTTCAAAGAAGTGTTGGTAGCAACCCAATTTGAGATCTTGCAGGTAAGGGTTTTAGAACCCCTGGGAGAGCCTGCTTTTCTGGTGAGCTTCTAGGTTTGTGGGATGTAGAATTCGTGTAAAAACTATTCAACTCTTCTGAAAGAATTATTAAAATTAACTTTGACTTGACTATAGGTGGTTTTGGTGCTAATAGCTTAGGGCATGCTATTCTGAGATTAGGTCTTTATCGCCAGGGATCAGATGGAACTTTTCAGGGCACTTGGAACTTCTCAGGTCAGATGGAACTTTTTATTTATTTATTTGATATAATGAGAATGCACAGAGAAAGATGGAGCTGACTTTTGGTTCTTTGGAGCAACAAGTTTTTTTGTGATTGAAGTAATTCATTTGTTACGATCCATGCACAATTTGGAAAAGATACCATTTTCTAAGTGGCAGATTTTCTCCTATGGAAGAGATTTCTTTTGGTTGGGTGGGAGTGAGTAAGAATTTTCAGGGCTTCAAAATGCTAAGAAGTTTGTTTCTTGTGGGACTTCACATGCAGCAGGATAACTAACTCAGATAACTCCATGGGGGCCTCACCTGGGTTTCCTATATGGGGTCTAATTTTCTTCCTGCTTGAGTTATTATGTAATCACATTATGTTGTCAAAACTTGGACAGTGGGAGAGAGTAAGGAAATAGAGAGAGACCCAAATTCCCTGGGCACTTCTGCTTAACATGACTTTTATAACCTTTGGTGTAAATATTAACCTGAGAATGCCAACTTTGTCATGTCTGCAAGCTTGTGTGCATGGGCGGACAGGGTGAGATGCGAGTGAGTGACGTTAGATATGTATTATAGTAGGCACAATGCCAAAGCAGACAGTTGAAAAATGAAACTGTTTGCCAGTCTAGTTTATTTGACATCTTCAGACAAATAAATTGTGTTGCTTAAGAGAATTTTGGCTTTGAAAAATTAGAATTGATAATCATATGGATTTGTCTGTTGTAAATGTTATGTGCCTATAAATCCAAAGAAGGGGTTTATATTCATGTGTTGACACTCCCTGCAGGTAATTATAAACACTGCCCTCTGCAGAGACTGATACCTTTTTAAATTTTTATTTAAGTAGTATAGCAATAACATTAAGTGAATTTAGAAGAAGAAAAAAAGAAGAAAAATCTCTAACAATCTTACTATTTGTATGTTGTAACTTTTTTCATGTTTGACTTTTACTTTTTTTGCTGTTGGCTTGTGTATTTCTATACAGTTGGAATCCTAGCTACCCAGACTTTACCCAGTTTACTCAATAAAATTTGCAAACTGGAGGCAACTTCAGTAGTAGATCCATGGACAGTTGAGTTACAAGGGGCATTTGAAATCCTCTGGCCTGATCTTGTTCTATAGGTGAAGTGGCAGAAGCCCAGAGAGGTGAAGGGATTTGCCTGAAGGACAGAGATTGGGAATAATTGAGGTGGGGCTTTTTCCAACTTAGAGCTGCTTTTGCACACTCTGCAATCTCTCTCTACTTTAGTCTTGAGACTTGCCTTCAGTACCCCAAGTCT
Source organism: Giraffa tippelskirchi (assembly GCF_054371585.1). Lineage (NCBI taxonomy): Eukaryota > Metazoa > Chordata > Mammalia > Artiodactyla > Giraffidae > Giraffa > Giraffa tippelskirchi. The sequence goes on from NC_137278.1 coordinate 60,103,775, forward strand.
CATCAACTTATCGGAGGAGGCAATGGCACCCCACTCCGGTACTCTTGCCTGGAGTATCCCATGGACTGAGGAGCCTGGTAGGCTGCAGTCCATGAGGTCGCTACCAGTCGAACACGACTGAGCGACTTCACTTTCCCTTTTCACTTTCATGCATTGGAGAAGGAAATGGCAACCCACACCAGTGTTCTTGCCTGGAGAATCCCAGGGACGGGGAAGCCAGTGGGCTGCCGTCTATGGGGTCACATAGAGTCGGACACGACTGAAGCGACTTAGCAGCAGCAGCAGCAACTTATGTGTGTGTATACACATATGTATATACACATATACATATATATATGAAATATATATTTATAGATATGAATTGCTATCTAATATATGGTTAGACTTAATTATAGCAAACTCCAGTTTCATAAATTATTATAAAAATTGAAAAGGTTTGAAAGTCATGAGACTATGGAATTTTATATTTCCTCACATAACAAATCTCCTAAAATGTTTTTCTTAAGATCTTACGCTACATAATGCCCCTTCTAGCTCATAATGTTAGGTCATTTATGATGGAATGCCACTGCCTAGAAATATGAAAATCTTACTGGACCTGGGAAGAAAGCCCAGAAGAGATGGAAAAGAGAATGAAGTTATAGGGTGAACTCATTACAATGGACAGTTGTTTTCTCAGAAACAAAAGTGAAGTTAATAAAAATTTTTTAAATGGCAAAACCAAAAGTTTATTTATTTGGATCTAAGTGGTAATAAAAATTGACTTCCCAGAGTTGGAGGGTCTATTTTTTTTTTTTTTTCACTCCTGATCTTTAATATTAGCCTTTAGCAGAAGTCCATTGAAATGATAGTCACCATCTTGGAATGTTTTTAATACGTCTAGATTGTTTCCTCTTTTAGGTATAGTTAGCTATACCTTTGCAAATGAAAAACTACGGAGAATTAAAAAGAGAATGAAAACATCTAGGATTGGGGGCAGGAGGAGAAGGGGACGACAGAGGATGAGATGGTTGGATGGCATCACCAACTTGATGGACATGGGTTTGGGTAGACTCCGGGAGTTGGTGATGGACAGAGAGGCCTGGCGTGCTGCAATTCATGGGGTCGCAAAGAGTCAGACACGACTGAGTGACTGAACTGAACTGAACTATTTGCTAAGGCAAGGCACATGGCCATGCCAAGATCAGATCCTATCATGTTTTTTGGAAGCAGGCTCAGAGTAAGTGGGAACTTCCCTGATGATCACAGTGTGATTATAGGTAATGATGGAGATTTGTATGGACTTTGCCCTGAAGAGTTTAAAGTTCAGTGTTTACATCTAATCCACAATTAAGAGAGATAGGTAGGTTGCTGGTATCACTACTCCTGGAGGAAGTGGAAGTAGAAGGACATAGGGAGGAAGAATTAGTGACTTACCTGAAGCCACGGAAGATCTGACACCTAGACCCCAAGATTTCTAATGTAGTATCTTTAGAGCCACATTCACAAATGGCTCTCCTTAGTCTCTTCAGAAGTATCTCTCATTTTTTGAAATATCTTGATTCCAAGTCTCTGTGTGGTGATGGGTGAGTTTGCAGTTTAAGTGGATTTTTGAACCATTGGTCTTTTCTTTTGGAGCAACTCTGGGAGGCTAAATTGTGTAGACTAGAAAAAAGAAAATATGGATTAAAATCAGGCAGAGATGGGTTTAAATTTCAGTTCCATCTCTCCACTGTTTGGCCTCGGGGAAGTAACTTGTCTGAGACTCAGTTTCTTCCTCTGAAAAATGAGGATAGTATTTTCCGCCTTGCACGTTGTGATGATGAAAGAGGAAAGGTTGTGGAAGGCATAGCACCATGCTGGGCATCCAGGAGAGGTTCTATATGTGGGACAACATTACCCAATTCTTCAGTGCTTTGGTTGCCCACATTTTGAGCCCCAGAGCAGGCCCAGGAATATTGGGGCACTGTTCCCAAGTGAGGCTGATATTGTTTCAAGATAAACAACTTGGTTTCTGTCTGTTGTAAGCTCCTCAACTTATTTTGCTAAAATATCATAAAGTCCTAAGTTCCTTCATACATTTCAGGGTCTTTTTGTTTCGTTTTATTTTCTCCCCAATTCTTGGAACAGCTTTTAGGGCAACCCAGTAGTCATGGTATGGGCAAGGAGGCACCAAGAAATTACTGAAGTCAAACAGCAGCTTCTAGAAACTACCTCATCAAAGTTCCAAGAAACTTTTAGATATCCAGTTCCAAGGAGCCTTTCTCTTATTTGTGGGGAAACTCTTACAATGGGGAAGCAGAGAGGACCTGCAGCCCTGAGCTGGCTGCCTTGTTGAAAAGCATAACTCTGCTCTAGGCAGAAGATGGTCTGGTCTCGCCTTCTCCATTAATAGAATGCCAACCTTCGCCAACTTCATCTGTTGTGGTTCGTGTGGGAGGGCTCACATGTTTCAACAGTGTTGTTGGGTGCTGTGGTGGTCTGATTTCACTCTGAGTTTCTATTTGCTCTACTTTCAAGGTGAATTGCAGTGAGGCTGTTTGGACCAAAGTCAGGAGGGTTTGGGAAAAAGAAAACAAAACATCACTTTGATTCAACAGTTGCTTAGTGAGTAGTTGCTGACCAGGAATCCCCCCTCCCCCCTTGTTTTGACTATTATAAGCCAAAAAAAAAAAAAGAAAAAGAAAATTCAAACTGGTTTATGAGCATAGATATCATCTCAGTGTTTATAAGGCCCACAAATAAATCTAATCTTTAAAAGTGTGTACCTGTTGGTAAAGAGATGAAATTTAAAATATATGTCACTTAGCAACTCAAATTCCAAACTAGTTAAAACCCCATCCCTTAGTCTTGATTTTAAATATCTACCCTCCTCTTGTTTCTCCCTCTCACTTCCAGTTCTAGCTGCCTTCTTCCTTCTCTTCCTTTCTCTGAGATGCTGAAAGGGATTTATGTTTAGTGAGTCAACTCAAAATCTGGAAGGTTGATGCTTTTCTTTGAGGTGCTTGAATAAATAATAGCAAAATATGATCTTTGCTCAGCACTCCCTCCCCCACCTTTCTCTCCCACCTTTTTTTTTGGTAATATACTGGGAAGAAAAAACTTTCCAAACACAGAACTTTATGGCCAGAGACAATCTGGCTGCTGGAATAAACAGTCTGCTCCCTCGTTTACCATTCCATCATGGGCTTAAATCCTGAGAAGCTCGCGGCTGCCCGCAATAGTTCTTGCTTGGCAGCAGGGAAGTCTGCCAACATCCCATCAGGCTTGTTTCTTAAGCAAAGTTGTATAAGTTAACAGGTTTTATTGTTGGGGGTAATCTGGGGTTGTTCTTACAGGAGGAAGGGACGAGGCCCCCAGAGTGTTTGCCAGCAACAGCCCTTGGCTTTACTCATTCCTGCTCCTCATTAATTTGTGTGAGCTCAGCTTGGATAACAAACTGTGGGGCAGGGGGATCCTATTCAGCCAGGCCTGGCCTTGGTAAGGCCTGTGAGCTAATTACTTTAATTGAGTGGGAGGGGCTGCCTTCCTCTTGATTCTGTCCCTTCCTGGCCTTCTTTGGAGTGGAATGAATGGAGGCCCACTTCAGCTCTTGCTGGCAGCGTGGTGGCTGGCTGGGCCCTGGGATCCACTGCTGGGATCCGCGTCTCACAACTGAGGCTCTGGTCTTCCATTGTGTGAAGAGGTATTCTGGTGGTGCTCATTCTGCACTTTGCTCTTTTGCTTTTCTTTTGGGTTGAGAAACAATCTCATCTAATTTATAACTGGGAAACAGCATTAGGGATGTGTTAGCGTTCTGGTCTGGATGGACAGATCATTTACAACTACCACAATCTATTATCAATGCACTGCTCTTTAGGACCTGCTATGCAATAGGCATGTAATGAAGCATAGGAAACATGGATTTCATTTCCAAACCCCAAAAGGAGACAATTATTTTGAGGCGGAAGACTCACCCCAGGTGAGGGGCAAGGGGTAGGGGCTTTGGGGAACAGGGGAAGGGTCTGTCTCTTTAAGACAGACTAGGAGGAAAACCAAAAGTCATCAACTTGGAAAGTAACAAATGAGAGCCCAGAGCTGTGGAGCTAATGTGCAAACTTGTTTCTGTCCTCTATGGCGCCATCATTTATTCAGGAGGTAGAAGCAGAAGACGGGGACTTGCATTTGCTTGATACTCAATTATACATTAGTGTACATCACTTGGCAATCTGTTCATATCAATTTAATTGGATTTTAATATTGCCTCTGATCTTGTTGTCCAATTAACAGTACTGGCTGGCAATAAAGCAGAACCACACACTATGTAACACCTTTGATCCCTGCCATATGGAGCTCTTCCATTGATTACCACATTTTCAAAAAATTTCACTCTCTCAATATGGGCTGTGATAAATGGGAGAAAAAGCACATCCCTGATGTGATAAAAATTTCACTTCAACTCGCAACTTCATTTATTTTGTTGACATTCGGCTCTGATTAAGAACAATAAAAAAATCATGCCCTGAATATCATATGCAAATACAACCCTGGGCATGAATCTAATCATGCCATGGGAGCATTACCATGACTAGCCTGGCATCGGCTCAATTTTTTTAAAGTGACAGCATACACTTCTGGGCTTGCTGTGCAAAGTAGTCGCCACCGCTATGTCATTTAATAAACATCTGATGTTTTGATTCCCACCAAGGCATGGAGAAAGCATCTAAATTTCTGCCTTTTACTATGAGGCCTCTGTGTTCAGGTGACGCCTGGCATCGACCTCCCCTGTGGTGGCTCAGTGGTGAAGAACCCACCTGCCAATGCAGGAGATGTGGGTTCAATCCCTGGGTTGGGAAGATCCCCTAGAGAAGGAAATGGCAACCCACTCCAGTATTCTTGCCTGGAGAATTCCATGGACAGAGGAGCCTGGGGGGCTATAGTCTATGGAGTCACAAAATCGGAAAAGGTTAATCGATTAAACAATAACAACAACAACAACAACAACAACACCTGTTTCCTTAATCCTTGCTCTGGGAGATCCAGGCAGCTGGGAGCTGGGATGGGGCAAGGTTCCTGGGTGATCCCTCAGGCTTCCATCTCTCTATGGGGCTCCCTCTCAGACTGGGTAGGGAGATGCAGCTTTGGTTTGGGAGGGGCTGCCATGCCAGGGACAGGACCTGCCTGCTCTGAGGAAGCTTGTGAATGCCTGCATGAGCCAGCTTCCTGTTTGCCTCTTGGAGTTATGCAAGCAATTACAGCTTAATGCCCTGGAGACACTCCCAAATGACAGGATTAACCCCCAAGGGAAGCAGGCTTCTGCTGTGAAGGATTACATCAACGTTCTAAAAGGCCCTTCCACAGCACTGAGGAACCACTGATCCTTTTCGTGCCTCCAAAAAAAGGTTGCCCATGTCTAGGGCTGGGAAATGCCCGAGAGTCCCTGTCTGATTGTGGGCTCTGCCTTCATGCCCTTTCTCTTTGTCCTGCTCTGGGGCAGACTCCTGAATCATCTCTGTGCCTGTGCTGCTGGGTGTGACCAAGCTGGTACTGGGGAGTTAGACTGCCTGCTTTAGAGCAGGGCCCGCCACCCCAGTACTCACGGGGACGTGGGAGAGGAAGAGGGTGGACAAGGTGGCCATGCCCAACGGCAGAGGCAGTCGGGAGTTGCCTGGAATCCTGACAACTTTGGAATGTGAGTGGGGGGCTAGGTTGTCTGTTACATATGTCATAAATTATTTCTTGACCATTAGCAGTGTTTCTGCCTCATAACTGTTCTTCAGGCATATTAAATCAGCGAGAAGGAAGAGCGTGCTAGGACATCTGGGGCTGCCAGATAATTCAGTTAATTTCTATTCCCTTGAACCTAGAGGTGTTAATTTGGAAGCACAACAGAAGAGTCTGAAGAATGCTAATACGTCATTTGAATGATTAATGCAATCAGGGGGATTGGGGGACCTCTGTTTACTCCTTAATTTTGACATGGCACAGTAAAGTGGAGAGTGGCTGATTTTCCAAAGTTAAGGGCAAGTTGGTTTCATTTCAGACACTGGCCTGGGCTGGGGTTTGGGGAGCTGGGGTTACTCAGAAGGGCTGTATCAGGCGATGGGGGCCAGTTTTGTTCGTATAACGGCTACCGCCAGGAAAACAGATGAAATTGTTTGTGATCTGATGAGCTCTGTCCTCTTGGGTGAAGAAGCTCCCAGAAGCTGCTGGGAACAGCAAACAGAAGAAGAAAAAAGAAAGAAAGAAAGGAAAAGAGACAGCCTGGAAAAAACCGAGCTGAAAATAGGTGATAGCCTTATAATGTACATGTATTTTTATCTGACATTTCCAAATTGAGTGGCTTTCTTTAAAAGAAGGAAAATATTTCCAAACTTATTTAAATAGAACCTTATTAGGGAAAGCTTAGGACTGAGCAACTATTTAGAAATATATTTTGAGGAGAGACGCAAAGGAAGACCTTTAATTCTTAGCAGACTGTAGGCATTTTAAAGAAGTCTTGTGTCTATTTATTGTGCTGCCTGTGATTAGAAGCAGCTTATGACTGTGATAACAGGAAATTTCAAAGGGCACTTTCCCCCCACCAGCCAGACACTGTAGTATCTCCTTTTTAAAACAAAGAAGGTATTGTGAGAGTGAAAGGGATTTGGCCCCAAGCACTAAACAAATTCTAGAGAGCAGAAAAAACCCTGTAATTATGTTAATAGTAAATTAATGTTTTGCACTTTACCCATATCACCTCAGAATAGGTGTTGTTCAAAAGTACGTATTGGAAATATTCGGCAGACATGCTGGAGAAGGGGAGAAGTCAAAATGTTTAATTTTCTATAAAGCCTTGTGTTTAATTTACAAATGGAGCTTCCCAGTGCTAGAAATACTGTTTTCCTGGGGGTGCCACCCGGGAAACTGCTTCAAGAAGCTGGGACGCAGGACCACCCTCCTGAGAGTGTCTTGTAGTTTAGTTTCCTTGTGTGTTAATGACCAGGATGGACAGTAGCAGATGGGCAAAGGAAAGGACCTTCCCATCTCAGAATTCTTTGACTCAATGACCAGCTCAGACATCTTGAGCCTATTGCACAGTGAATGTTGCCTCTCAATAACCTCTGTCTTTGGCTTTTAGTCTTAGATGACCCATAGATCTCAGTTTAAATAGAGCCCTGAGTTGAACAGACCTCAATTTTTATGTTCATGGTATCAGTTCATAGGAAAATCTTTGTGCAAATCAAACACATAGATTGATAAACATTTATTGAGTAACTGTATATGCCACGAAATGTGCTGAGCCATTTCTGGAACATAAGCTTTTTCTCAGTAAATTCTCAAAAACAACTCTGAGAGGCAGGATTTATTACCTGTATTTTACCAAAGAGGAAATTAACACTAAGTAACTTGCCTAAGGCTCCAGCTGAGGAAGTTAGGGGTATAGTTTCTGACCAGGCTGTTCTAGGGACAATTGTGAAGTGGACAGTTACCTTGATACCCTAGATGCCCTCTCTTGTGTATTTTCCCTCTCTCAGTGATGTTTCCTCTATCCTTTAGGCATCCAGTTATGTATTATGCTCTGTATTTTCATCAAAACCTACTTTCAAGAAAAGATCTTACCTTCTTTAGTATGAATTTAAACCCAAGTCAGAAACTGTGCTAGGCTTTTTTTTTTAAACACATGATTTTTCTTGATTAATTCTCAAGGGATCTCAGTATTTAAAATTTTATAGCTAATAATGGAATAAAATATTCTACCTGCCTTAGTGGCTGAGGCATTAATGAGTAGGAACAATTAGGGTAGATTTGCCTTAATCTTTCAAGTAAAGTAAATGTTGGCTTTTTCTGCCATACACCAGCTAGAAGCACTCTGGAAACCAGCATTTCTGATAAGCCTGACTATGGACAATGGAAATTGTTTTAAATAAAGCACTAGACTGGGAATGAGCAAGCCTGGATTTCAATCCTCTGTCACTAAAGTGTGTTTTGGGGCAGACAAGACTGGAAAATAAAAGGATTGGATCGTAGCAATGCCCCTTCTACACCTCCTCATCCATAACAGACATTATTAATTAATCTTGGGGTGCTATCTGATCAAGTTTGAATGCCGTTTGGAATCTATCTGTACTGATCCTCCAAGCAGGATTATTTATCACTTGCAGTTGGCACTGAAGATGAAACCTATTGCCACCCAAAGGCTAGATGGTATCCAGCATTTCTTCCAGTTAAGAATTCTGTTAGATCGTCAATGGAGGGAAGTAAACTAGGTCCATGCTTTCCAAACCTGTCTGAGCAGAAGCACTGGGGCTTTGTAAATTCACCTCTTCAGTCATATTCTCTAGGAGAGGAGTTTGAGAATCTGTATTTTTCTAAAGCTTCTCCGGTGATTATGATATAGCCAATCTATAGACTGGCATTTGGGCCCTGCCACTTTAGATCATGTAATTCAAAATTTTGTTTATTTTAATAATGAGACTTTTCAAGTTGAAATCATTGGTGGTTCTAGCAGAGCCTCAAAATTTTTTTGGATGAATTTCTACTTTTAAGTTTGCTTTCTAGCTTCAGTCTTCTGAAGAGTGCTTTGGAGTACGACCCATACCTGGACTTGTAGTGTTCTGCTGACTGGGTTCAAGTATTGGACACACAGGCTTATCAGCTGTGTGGCCCTTGAACAAGTCATTTAACATAGGCAACTGATTTAACCTTATCTTCCCTAAAACCAACATCAGAATACCTACCTGCTAGAGTTGTTGAAATTCTAAGATTGATATTATGAATAGCAGTTATTGAGCATCCACCACAGACCAGATAGTATAAAATCAAGTCTAAATGGAAGAAGAATAAATAGAAACATGGTTTCTGAATGTCTTCTAAACCAGTGTTTTGGTTTTCTTACCACAATCTCTGGGTTATACTTAGGCACATATGTATACACAGACAACTGAAACAAAAGTTTCTCAAAAAATATTTGTCCTTGCTGTGTGTAATACCCTTTACAATTTCCCATTTAATTCCATTAAACCCTACACATTAACATCATGTGCATGAATCTGACCTTGACCCCACACATTAGTGTCATGGACCACTCATGGGTCATTAGCTGTACTACTAGACCACTCTCTTCCCAAACTGGCCTCATTATGACCATCCACCCTCTGTGTATATACTATTTCCAGTGATGGGAAACTCTTTGAAGCCAGGAAAAATCTCCCTTAATTCACTCTGTGTACATGCTATGCTAAGTCACTTCGGTTGTTTCGGACTCTTTGTGAGTCTATGGATTGTAGCCCACCAGGTTACTCTGTCCATGGGGATTCTGCAGGCAAGAATACTGAAGTGGGGTGACATGGCCTTCCCTCCATGGGGGTCTTCCTGATCCAGGGATTGAACCTGTGCCTCTTATGACTCCTGTGTTGGCAAGCAGGTTCTTTACCACCAGTGCCACCTGGGAAGCCCCCAATTCACTCTAGCTAATATTAATTGAACATTGACTATTAGCAAAGCAGTCAACTATTTCCATACTGCTGTTTTATCTAAAGGCCTGCACACTGAGTACCTGGAATGCTGATTGGTTTCCCACCACGCTCTTAGCTAATCCTTGGCTATCAAGGACCTACTCTGGTACTGCTGTCTATTCTGGACTATGAAGTCCTCATTCCTGTCAAAGCTCAGCTATCATGTGACCTAGTGTGGATAAGTTAATTACAGCCAGGAGGTTCCTGACTGACAGTGATGGATGTTGCCTTGCAATTTAAATAGTAACCTTTGGAGGCTAAAATGAGGAATTATCTTATTAGACAAAGCTAGTAAAGAGAGAATTTTTGTCATGACAGAATCTTGGAACCATTTAAAACTTTCTATTCTTGGGCAGCAGGACCAAGAAGTTAGACATGAGTATATAGTTGTACGTTGGGCCCAAACTGGACTTGTGTTGTATCCTGTCACGAACATATCAAAGTATAAGGGATGCTTCCATGAGGCTTTTGTTTTCATTTAGAGGGCAGAAGTGACAATTCGCATATGCATTCTAAAGTGTGAGGCCTGACCAAGAATAAATTCTTGGATGAGGGCTGCATTAGTAAACACACTCATGCTGTAGTCCATGGGGTTGCAAAGAGTCGAAGATGACTGAGCGACTGAACAACAACATAATTCATGTTTGAGGCAATGACAATGCACTTATGTAGGGGAAGCACCATGTCTGAAACTCAGATTTGTGTCAGTCTTACATCAGGGCTGGATTTCTTCATATTGATTAAACTGATTGCTGATTGAATTAGCTATATTGCCAATGAAGAACTGATCTAAAAGAATTTCTGATTTAAAAAAGATCAAATATTAGTTTGCTGATTTAATTTGAAATACACATGGATGTCCTTGTTAAGCCATATGGAGGTTTATGTTGCTCTCTTCCTTGGGGTAGAGTGTAATAGTCACAAGATTAACTCTTTAAATCTGCAGTAATATTGCAAAAACTCAGGATAAGTGGGGAGGAAAAAGAAAAACACACATAAATTGACACAAAGTGCATAAAGGAAATGGCAGAGAGGGAACGAGGAAGGGGAAGAGAGAGACAGAGTAAGAGAGGGAGGAGTTATAAATGATTCCATGAGAGACATGATGAAACCTAGAGATTAACTAGGCTGAACACCAACAAGTGTGTACCATTCAGTTCAGTTCAGTTCAGTCGCTCAGTCGTGTCCGACTCTTTGCAAACCCATGAATCTCAGCACACCAGGCCTCCCTGTCCATCACCAACTCCCGGAGTTTACCCAAACCCATGTCCATCAAGTCAGTGATGCCATCCAGCCATCTCATCCTCTGACATCCCCTTCTCCTCCTGCCCCCAATCCTTCCCAGCATTAGGGTCTTTTCCAATGAGTCAACTCTTCGCATGAGGTGGCCAAAGTATTGGAGTTTCAGCTTCAACATCAGTCCTTTCAATGAACACCCATGACTGATCTTCTTTAGGATGGACTGGATGGATCTCCTTGCAGTCCAAGGGACTCTCAAGAGTCTTCTCCAACACCACAGTTCAAAAGCATCAATTCCGTGGCGCTCAGCTTTCTTCACCGTCCAACTCTCACATCCATACGTGACCACTGGAAAAACCATAGCCTTGACTAGACGGACTTTTGTTGGCAAAGTAATGTCTCTGCTTTTAAATATGCTATCTAGGTTGGCCATGACCTTCCTTCCAAGGAGTAAGCATCTTTTAATTTCATGGCTGCAATCACCATCAGCAGTGATTTTGGAGCCCAAAAAATAAAGTCTGACACTGTTTCCACTGTTTCCTCATCTATTTCCCATGAAGATGGGACCAGATGCCATGATCTTAGTTTTCTGAACGTTGAGCTTTAAGCCAAATTTTTCATTCTCTTCTTTCACTTTCATCAAGAGGCTTTTTAGTTCTTCTTCATTCTCTGCCATAAGGGTGGTGTCATCTGCATATCTGAGGTTATTGATATTTCTTCCGGCAATCTTGATTCCAGCTTATGTTTCTTCCAGCCCAGCGTTTCTCACGATGTACTCTGCATGTAAGTTAAATAAGCAGGGTGACAATATAAAGCCTTGATGTACTCCTTTTCCTATTTGGAAGCAGTCTGTTGTTCCATGTCCAGTTCTAACTGTTGCTTCCTGACCTGCATACAGGTTTCTCAAGAGACAGGTCAGATGATCTGGTATTTCCATCTCTTTCAGAATTTTCAACAGTCTATTGTGATCCACACAGTCAAAGGCTTTGGCATAGTCAATAAAGCAGAAATAGATGTTTTTCTGGAACTCTCTTGCTTTTTCGATGATCCAGTGGATGTTGGCAATTTGATGTCTGGTTCCTCTGCCTTTTCTAAAACCAGCTTGAACATCTGGAAGCTCACGGTTCACATATTGGTGGCTTGGAGAATTTTGAGCATGACTTTACTATCATGTGAGATGAGTGCAATTGTGCAGTAGTTTGAACATTCTTTGGCATTGCCTTTCTTTGGGATTGGAACGAAAGCTGATCTTTTCCAGTCATGTGGCCACTGCTGAGTTTTCCAGATGTGCTGGCATATTGAGTGCAGCAGTTTCACAGCATCATCTTTCAGGATTTGAAATAGCTCAACTGGAATTCCATCACCTCCACTAGATTTGTTCGTAGTGATGCTTTCTGAGGCCCACTTGACTTCACATTCCAGGATGTCTGGCTCTAGGTGAGTGATCACACCATCATGATTATCTTGGTCGTGAAGATCTTTTTTGTACAGTTCTTCTGTGTATTCTTGCCACCTCTTCTTAATATCTTCTGCTTCTGTTAGGTCCATACCATTTCTGTCCTTTATCGAGCCTATCTTTGCATGAAATGTTCCTTTGGTATCTCTAATTTTCTTGAAGAGATCTCTAGTCTTTCCCAATCTGTTGTTTTCCTCTATTTCTTTGCACTGATCGCTGAGGAAGGCTTTCTTATCTCTCCTTGCTATTCTTTGGAACTCTGCATTCAGATGGGAATATCTTTCCTTTTCTCCTTTGCTTTTCACTTCTCTTTTCTTCCCAGCTATCTGTAAGGCCTCCTCAGACAGCCATTTTGCTTTTTTACATTTCTTTTCCATGGGGATGGTCTTGATCCCTGTCTCCTGTACAATGTCATGAACCTCTGTCCATAGTTCATCAGGCACTCTGTCTATCAGATCTAGTCCCTTAAATCTATTTGTCACTTCTACTGTATACTCATAAGGGATTTGATCTAGGTCATACCTGAATGGACTAGTGCCTGATACATTTAACTAGAAAGCTGGTAATGATAAAAAAGTTCTGGTGCAAGGATCAGCCAGTTGAGGGATCTTAAACCAGTTAATTGACCTCTTTGAACCAGTTTCCTTCTTTAGAAAGTGGAAGGGCTAGTTGACAATGTTTTTTTTTGCGGTCTTGCTGCCGCTTGAAAATGCTTTTATTCTAGGGATTTGTGGAAGTTACACATCAGTGAAACATTACTATGGCTTCTAAGCAATGGCTTCTAAATTCATAAATTTATTCATTCAACAAATATTGAGTAAAGGCCCACTCGCACTTTAGTTCCTCCACAAAGTCACAAAAGTTTCTCAGCTATGCTCCCTACTACTTGGCCTTTACACTTTTCTGAGCTCAATCAAAACTCGGGTCATAGTAGGCTAGGGATAGATTTTGTCTCAGGAATGTGGCAGGGTTGTTTCAAGACTTAATGCCAAGCCTACTTCAGGCTACAGATTGCAGATGTATTGCTTTCTTTTTCTTCAGAGGGGCAGTAACCAGAAAGGATCTTCCTGCTGGCTTCCATGGGGCAGCTGTTGACTGAGCAGTGAGAAGAGAGGGAGGATGGAAGAGGGAGGAAGGAGAGGCAGGTCATCCTTCTCAGGGACCAATCAGCCACGTACATCAAAAGCAAACAATGACATCAGTAAACCCTGGTCTTACTAATATAAGGAAATAAGATTCTTAGGTACTTTGAAACTCATCCTTTGAGGTCAATAGGTCAGAAGTAGAGAAAGAAGAGATTGGTGGGGGAACTGATTATAAGACATAAAATAATATGGATCTATATGGGAGAAAATGCTGAAGAAATAAATGAGAAAATGTAGCATGAAATTCTTAAGCAAAAACAGAAAGAAGAAAGATCATATCAGGCCAGCTGAGCTCACAGCCTTTCTCATTGATTTTGCTGCATATTTTAGGATACTGTTGCCTTAGTATTTATTGACTCTTGAGTTAGTATTTATTTTTCCATTGTCTAATTTTACCCCCTAATTGGCACTACAGAAACTTATCAACTTTTTTAGAACCAATGAATCGTAGGATGAAATATGTAATAAATATTGTCATATTGATGTAATATAAAATTACAAATATACATAAAAGGGTTATTTTAATTATCACCTTAGTGACAAGCAGACACAATGATAAGTTTGAGTTTCTTAAAACTTGAACCCTTTGTTTATTAGGAAAAAAGTTATAGATAATCAAGGTTACATAATTTATTTAATTTAAAAAATTTTTAATCAATCCATTCAGTTCAGTTCAGTCACTCAGTCGTGTCCGACTCTTTGTGACCCCATGGACTGCAGCACCCCAGAATTCCCTGTCCATCACCAACTCCTAGAGTTTGCTCAAACTCATGTCCATCAAGTCAGTGATGCCATCCAACCATTTAACCCTCTGTTGTCCCCTTCTCTTCCTGCCTTCAATCTTTCCGAGCATCAGGGTCTTTTCCAATGAATTTACTCTTCAAATCAGGTGGCCAAAGTACTGGAGTTTCAGCTTCAGCATCAGTCCTTCCAGTGGATATTCAGAACTGATTTCCTTTAGGATTGACTGGTTTGATCTTCTTGCTGTCCAAGGGACTCTCAAGAGTCTTCCACAGTTCTAAAGCATCAGTTCTTTGGTACTCAGCTTTCTTTATACTTCAACTCACATCCATACATGACTACTGGAAAAGCCATAGCTTTAGAGGTGAAGATATACATGTACAGAAAAGTACACAATCATGTATTAAACATTTTTAAAAAATAGATTTTATTTTTTAGAACAGTTTTAGATTTTCAGGAAAATTGGTAAGATAATGCAGAGTATTCTTATATATCCCACACCTAGTTTCCCTTGTTAACATCTTCTATTAGTATGGTATGTTTGTTATAATAATTGAGCCAATATTAATATATTCTTATTCACTAAAGTCTAAAGTCTGTACTTATATTCATACTTTCTTACTTTTAACATCATGTCCTTTTTCTGTTCTAGGGTCTCACCCAGGATAACCACCACACAATTAGTTATGTCTCCTTAGACTTCTCTTGTCTGTGACAGGTTCTCAGAACTTTCTTGTTTTGAATGACCTGGACAGCTTTGGCCAGGTGTGTTGGGGAATACCCCTCATTAAGAATTTGTCTGATGCTTTTCTCACAGTTGGACTGAGGTTATTATAGTTTTCTGGAAAGAACATCACAAAGGTAAATTGCCATTTTCATCACATCACAGCACATCATATCACATCACATCAAGGGTATATACTATCAACATAATTTAATCACTCTTGATATTGACCTTGATCACCTGGTTGAAGTAATACTTGTTTAATTTCTCTACTGTAAAATTACTCCCCACCCCTTTCTATATTGTCCTCTTTGGAAGTCACTATGTGAAAGCTATATTAAAGGAATGGGGAACTATGCTCTATGTGGTTGACGTGGGGAGTATTTATAAATAATTTGGAATTCTTTTGCATAGGAGATTTATATATTATATCCAGTTTGGTTATTTAGTATGTACTCATTTATTTTCTACGTTGGTTTGTGATCCAATAGTGATTTATTTTGTTTTTCAAATTACTTTAATTTTGGCCACTTGGAGCTCTTTTAGTTGACTCCTATGTTCCTGTGACATTGCCTCAGCATTTTAAATTGTCACCTCTACCCTAGCGTGTCCCTACTTTTTGACACTACCAGGTACTCCAGACTTATCTTGTATATTTCCTGCTCCATTCATAGAATTGAGCTTTTCTCCAAAGACCTCTGTTTCCTTTTATTGAAGAATGGTATTAAAAGCCAAGATCAGTATGGTAGATAAACTCATTGCTGCTGTGGTGATGTTTTTCCTAGGCTCTCTCAGCTGGCAGGGCAAGGAAATATATATGCACATACAAATCCATGTATATATGCATACATCTATAAGCATTTCTAAGTGTAACCATCTATATCTATATTAGGTTAAACTTAAATTTATGTTGATGTCTGTAACTCTAATTCATTGCCACATGGATCATTCTAGCATTCTTCTTTGCTTATCTGTTACATACTCACTCCAACAGTGAGAAACCTGACACCCACCATTTGCCACCCTTTTACTTAATTGTTCAATTCCAGTATACATGTATAGTCATATCAGAATTATTAACATTTATTCCTGTGGAACACAGCATTATCAACTAGAGTACAGTGTTTATATACAGTTTCTTTGCCTTTAGTCTTGAAAGCTCCACTCATTTCCAGAGTTACTTGGGTCAGTACCCTTTCCTTCTACCTCCTTCAGTGATGTTGTTTCATGTATTTGTTATACAGTTAGATTCTTTTGTTTATATTCCTTTGTCTATATTCCATCCTTGGGATCACCCAACTTCCTGTATGATTTTTAAAATTCTACATACATTAAATTTCATACTTTGTGCTTTAAAAGTCTATACATTTTGACATATGTCATGTATCCATTGTTACATTATTATGTGGTAAGAGTTACAGCCCTAAAAATTGCCCTGTACTTCCCCTATTTAGCACACTCCTCTTCCGCTGAACTCCTGGCAACCACCGATCATTTTACTGTTTTTGCAGATTTGCCTTTTCCAGAATGTCATATAATTGGAATCATACAGTATGTAGCCTTTTCAGACTGGCTTCTTACACTTAGCACTGTGCATCCAAGTTTCATTCATGTCTTTTGTGGTTTGATGTTGATTTTTTTTTAATTGCTGAATGGGCATATCACAGTTTATTCATTTACCTATTGAGGACATCTTGGTTGTTTCCAGTTTTGGGGGATTGTGAATAATGCTGTTATAAACATTTGAATACAGGTATTGGTGTGGGCTTAAGTTTTCAAATCAGTTTGGAAAATATCTAGGAGCATCATTGCTGGATTGTATGGTAAGATTATGTTTGGCTTTATAAGAAACTGCCAAACTGTCTTCTGCTGTGACTGAAACTTTTTGCATCCCTATTAATAATGAATGAGGGCTCCTATTGCTTTATGTCTTTGCTACCATTGATATTATCAGTTTTTTGGTCATCCTAATAGGTATTTAGTGGTGTCTTATTGTTGTTTTAATATGTAATTCTCTATTGACATATGATGTTGAACATCTTTTCGTATGCTTATTTGCCATCTGCATTTCTTCTTTGCTGAGGTGTCCAGATCTTAGGTTCATTTTTAAATTGTGTTTTTTACTTATTGTTGAGTTTTAAGAGTTTTTGTACATTTTGGATACCAGTCCTTTAGCAAATATGTATTTTGCAGATATTTTCTTCTAGCCTATGATTTGTGTATTGATTCCCTTAATGATGTCTTACACAAGGCAGACATTTTAAATTTTAATGAAATACAACTTTTCTTTCATAGACTGTGCTTTTGGGTCTATGTGAAAACTCATTGCCAAACCCGAGAGCACCTAGATTTTCTCCTGTGTTTTCTTCTGGAAGTGTTATAGTTTTCAGTTTTATAGTTAGGTCTATGATTCATTTTGAGTTAATTTTTATTAAAGGTAGTCAATCTATGTCTGGATTTAATTTAATATTTGAATGTCCAACTGTTCAGCGCCATTAGTTGAAATACTTTTTCCATTGGATTTTGTTTGTTCTTTTTTTCAAAGTACAGTCAGCTAGATTTGTTTGGGTCAGTTCTGGACTTCCTATTGTGTTCTATTGGTCTGTGTATCTATTCTTTTGCCCAAACTACACTATCTTGATTACTGTAGGTTTATAGCGAATCCTCTACTTTGTTATTATTCTTAGTATTGTATTTGTTTTTCCAGGTCTTTGCCTTCCCATATAAACTTTAGATTCATTTTGTCATTATCTATAAAATAGCTTGCTATGGTTTTGGTTGGGATGTGTTGAATCTGTAGATCAATTTGGGAATAATTGGACCAAGACACAGAATGCCTGGCAATTAATTTAGGTCTTTTTTGATTTCTTTTATCAGAATTCTGCATAAAACTTATTTTTTCAGATGCTTTTTTTGCATTTATTGTCAAGACTATATGAGTTTTCCTCATTAGCCTGTTGATGTGGAGGATTACCTTAATTGATTCTTGACTGTTGAACCAGTCTTGTTTACCCAGAGTAAATCCCACTTGGTTATGGGTTTTAAAAAGTTAAATTAAAAAATAATTAAAATTATTTTTACACATTTTTGAATTGATTTTCTAATATTTTTGGGAGGATTATTGCATCTAGGTTCATGTGAGATATTGATTTATAGTTTTCCTTTCTTGTAATGTCTTTATTTGATTTCAATATAAGGGTAATGCTGGCTTAACAGAGTAAGTTAAGAAGTCTTCCCTCTGCTTCTTATTTTCTGAAAAGATTGTGGAAAATTGGTGTAATTTCTTCTTTAAATGTTTAGTAGACTATTTAGTGAAACCATCAGGGTATTCTGCCCTCTTTTTGGTAAGATTTATTAACTATTTCTTTATAAAATATTGGACTACCCAGATTATCTATTTCTCCTTGTGTAGATAGGCTTTATTATCTTCTGTCTTTCAAGGAATTGTTCTAGTTTATCTAAATTATCAAATTTGTTGGCATGGAGCTGTTCAAAGTATTCCTTTATTAAACTTTAATGCCCATGCAATTAGTAGTGTAACCCTTCTTTCATTTCCATTGTAATTTGTGTCTTCTCCCCTTTTTTCTTAGTCAAATTGGTAGATGTTTATTAATTTTATTAGTCTTTTCAAAGAAGAAGCTTTTGGTTTCATTGACTTTATTATTTAACTGTTCTCAAGTTCATTGACTTCTGCTTGCATTTCTAAAGATTTCTTTTTTTCCACTTGTTTTAGGCTTAAATGCTCTTCATTCTCTAGTTTCCTAAGATGGAAGCTTATACTACTGATTTCAGATGTTTCTTCTTTTCTAATATGTGTATTCTGTGCTGTAAATGTGCCTCTAAGCCCTGCTTTTGCTGCAACCCACAAATTTTAATAAGTTGTATTTTCATTTAGATCAAAATATGTTTTATCTTGAGACTTCTTTTTTTACTCATGTCTTACTTAGAAGTGAATTGTTTAAACTCTCAGTATTTGTGGATTTTCTGGCTATCTTTATCCTTTGATTTCTAGTTTAATTCTATTGTAGTCTGAGAACATATTTTATGTGATTTCTGTCCCTTTAAATTTGTGATGGTATGTTTTATGGTCCAGAAAGTGATCGCTCTTTATGAATATGCCATGAGAGCTTGAGAAGAATATGTATTCAGATGTTTTGAAGTCAAGTATTCTATAAATGTCAGTTATATCAAGTTGATTATAGTGCTGCTTAGGTCAACTATATCCTTACTTATTTTATGATTCCTTGATCTATCAAGTGAAAAAGCATGTTGAAGTCTCCAACTATAATAGTGGATTTGTCTCTTTTCTTACAAGTCTATCAATTCTATCTCAAACATTTTGACACTGTTGTTAGGTACATAGATGTTAAGGATTCTCTTGTCTTCCTGGAAAATTAACTCTGTTATCAGTGTGCAATATCCTCTTAATTCCTGATAATTTCTTTTATTCTGAGGTCTACTTTGTCTGAAATTATTATAGTTACTGAAGCTTTGTTCTACATTAGCTGTTATCATGGTAGATATTTCTTCCTTTACCTTTAACCTACTTGAGTTTTTATTTATATTAAAAGTGGTTTTGTAGACAGTCTATAGTTTTGTGTTTCTTAAAAAATCTACTCTGACAATCTTGTTTTTCAACTAGTATATTAAGATCAATATTCACATTTAAAATACTTATTGATACAGGTGGAATTGACTTCTATTTGTTCCACTTGTTTATTACTTGTTTTCTCCCTCTCTTTTTCAGCCTTTGCTTGTTTTGATTGCACATTTTATATGACTTATTTTGTTTTCTCCCTGAGATTATCATTTTATCTCTCCAATTCATTTTATTTCTCTCTCTTTTTTCTTAAAGGTATATCAATTATTACCTTTAAACATGGTTTTTTTCCCCTAGAGTTTGCAATACACATTTACAACTAATATAAGTTTATGTCAAACATCATTATACAGCTTCCTATATAATGTAGGTACCACATAACAGAGTATTCCCAATTCTTCCCTTCCATCCATTATGACATTCCAGTTACTTATTTTATTTATTCATATGCTACAATCATCCAATACATTGTTACTATTATTAGTTCAAACAAATGGTGTATTTTAGATCAATTAAGAATAAGTAAAATAAAAAACACCTTACATTTAAAAATTTCTTCTCCTATATTCTTCCTTCTGGTCTTCCCTCTTGGCTCAGACAGTAAAGAGTCTGCCTGAAATGCAGAAGACCCAAATTCCATCTCTGGGTTGGGAAGATCCCTTGGAGAAGGAAATGGCTACCCACTCCAGTATTCTTACCTGGAGAATCCCATGGACAGAGGAGCCTGGCAGCCTACAGTCCACGGGGTCACAAAGAGACGCAACTGAGTGACGAACACTTCCACTTTCTTTCACTCTTCCTTTCATTATATAGATCTGAGTTCATGACCTATATAATTTTTCTTCTCCATAAAGAACATCTTTTAATATTTCTTAAAGAACAGGTTTGGCAGTGAATTCTCTCGGTTTTTTTGTTTGTCTGAGTGTTTATTTCTCCTTCCCTTTTGAAAGAAAATTTTGTTGGACATGTAATTCAAGTTTGGTGTTTTATTTCCACATTTTAAATGCTTTGCTCCATTCTCTTCTTGCATACATGGCTTTTGATGAGAAGTATGTTGTTATTCTTTTAAATCTTGTCCTGTTCCTCTATAGGTAAGGTTTTTTGTTTTGTTTTATTTTTTTTAAGTTTTTTTCCTATTGTCTTTGGCTTTCTTCAGTTTGAATATGATAGATATATCTTAGATGTAGAGTTTTTTGTTTTTTTTTAATTTATCCTGTTTGGTATTTGCTGAGGTTTCTGATCTGTAATTTAGTCATTAATTTTGTTTAATTCTTGATCATTATTATAGTAGTTCACCTTTATCAGCAGTTTTGCTTTCTGTGGTTTCAGTTACTTGTTGTCAACTACGGTCCAAAAATATTAAAAGGAAAATTCCAAAAATAAACAGTTCATAAGTTTTCAGTTGCATGCTGTTCTGAGTGTGAAGAAATCTTATGCTGCCCTGTTCTGTCCTACCTGGGATGGGAATCATCTTTTGACCAGCATGTCCCACCCATTGGTCCCTTAGTGGTTTTCTTGGTTATCAGATTGACTGTCATGGTGTCGTTGTGCTTGTGTTCAAGTAACCCTTATTTTAGTTAATAATGAGTACAAAGTTCATGAGTAGCAATGTTGGCAATTTGCATATGCTAAAGAAGAGCTGTAATGTACTCCCTTTAAGTGAAAAAGTGAAAGTTCTTGGCTTAATAAGGAAAGAAAAAAAAAATAGTATGATGAGGTTGCTAAGCCTTATGGTAAAGATGAATCTTCTCTCTGTGAAATTGTGAAGAAGGGAAAAGAAATCTGTGCTAGTTTCACCATTGCACCTAAATGGCAAAAGTTATGGCCACAGTGTATAGTACGTAGTTACTATGGAAAAGGCATTAAATAAGATATTTTGAGAGAGAATGAGAGCTACCACATTCTCATAACTTTTATTATAGTATATTGTATAATTGTTCCATTTGATTAGTTATTGTTGTTAATCTCTTACTTGCCTAATTTATAAAGTAAACTTTTTTATAGGTATGTATGTATAAGAAAAACATGATAGACCCATATAGGGTTTGGTATTATCCATGGCTTCAGGTATTTACTGAGGGTCTTAACACATATTCTATGAACTGATGTACTTCAGATATTTCTTCTGTTCCATTTTCTCTTCTTCTCCTTCTGAAATTCCAATTATGCTTATGTTACACTTTTTAAAATTGTCCCACAGTTTTGGATATTCTGTTTTTATCATTCTTTATTCTCTTTGTATTTCAATCTGAGAAGTTTCTGTTGACACTTCTTTAAACTCACTGATTCTTTCCTCAGCCATATCTAGTCTAATGATGGGCCCATCAAAGGCATTCTTCATTTCTGTTCAGCCTTTTTGCTTTGTAGCATTTATTTTTTATTCTCTCTTAGAGTTTCCGTCTCTCTGCTTACCTTGCCCATCTGTTCTTGCATGTTGTTTACTTTTTCCATTGGCACTCTTAAAATATTAATCATAGTTATTTTTAATTCTCTTTCTGATAATTTCACAATCTGTTTCATATCTCAGTCTTGTTCTGATTCTTGCTTTATCTCTTCATATTATTTTTTCCCATTGCTTTTTTTTTTTTTTTTAGGGTATCTTGTAATTTATTAAAAGTTAGATGTGATGTATTGGGTAATAAGAACTTGGGCAAAAGGCCTTTGGTGGCTTCCCAGGTGGCTCAGTGGTAAAGAATCCATCTGCCAATGCAGGAGACTCAGGAGATGCACGTTCAATTCCTGGGTTGGGAAGATCCCCTGGAGGAGGAAATGGCAATCTACTCCAGTATTCTTGCCTGGAAAATCTCCTGGACAGAGGAGCCTGGAGGGCTACAGTCCATGACGTTGCAAAGAGTTGGACGTGACTAAGCATGCACACACACGTGTAAAAGGCCTTTAGTGTGAGATTTTAAGTTAACCTAGCCTAGAGCTGGGTTATGCTGTAGCTTTAGGTACCAAGAGGCTTGAACTTCTCTGGTGTACTTGTGTTTGTTTCTCCTGTTTTGGAGGGGGAAGGGGGCTTTGCTTAGAATTCCTACTTACGTAGAGTGTGTGCATAGAAACTCTTTCAACAGTAATCCACTGTTGTTCTGGAGTCCTCCTGATATGGTGGCAAGATGTGTGGGGGAGTGTTCTATAATGTTATGATAAAATATTAGTCTTTTAGTGGACCTGTATCTCTGGGCCTTTGCAGATGTGTTTTAGTTTCTTCCTCCCTTAGGTGAGACAGGAAGGCTCAGTGTGCTGGTGTTGGATAATTGACCTTTCCCATATATGGGATAAAGCTCTATGAAGAATAAGGAAAAGTCTTTCTTAGGCCTTTGTAGGGAGAATGCCCTTGACATGTTTCACCTCCTTTTCCCATAGCTTTTAGGGTCTTCACTGTGAGAACCTGCTGGGGTTCCTAGAAGTAAAACCCACAAAACCTTGGGGGTCTAAGACTGTGGCCCACAAGACTTTCTCACTCTCCTGCTCGTTCACGTTCAGCCTCCAGCAGTTTTGTCAAAATTATCCAGTAATTGTTTCTTTTAGTTGTGGCCCCGCTGATTTCTGCTCCAGGTAGGTAGATCTTGGCTCTGACTCTGTTTTCATCTGGGAAGGTTTGAGTTTAGACAGTTTCAGATGCACAAAAAATATTATTACAAAATAATCTTGTGGTCATAACTTTAAATAAAATTTTTAATGGCTGTAAATGTATTTTGTCTTGATAAGCCAAAATGATAATGCAGTAAGTCAAAATTGTTAAAAACTCGTTGAGAAAACTCTAAACTTTCATAAGACTAATGAATTTCTAGCCACCATTTATCAAAGAAAGGACCTGATGCCATTGGATTAACCAGCTGCTCAAACAACTGTGTTACTATCAATGGTGGTATGCTTAATGAAAAATTGTGTCTCCTAAAAAGCAGTCAGTTGATTGTACCCAATGAATGTTACAGAAACTTAATACAGTAGAATTGTCTGTGCTCTACAAAATGTCATAATTCTCTATAATCCTTTCTCAAATGAGGCAGAGCACACCTAAATAAATAGTAAAATAAATTAGAATGTTTTGGGGTCATATATTCTTAAATGAAAAAAGGATTGGCCTGTTAATTTATTCTATTAAAGTTGGAACTTTTTACTGGTATCCTGTTAGCTAGAAAAAGTCAGTGCCATTTTCAAGCAGGCTTCACGTGGTCTTCATGTGAATAGCACTCACCCCCCACCCCCCAGTTACTGTCTTTCACGAGTCCCCATCATACAGTCACAGAGCTAGAAGGAGACCCACGGAATATAAAGGGACACATTAGCATGTAAAGGCCAGCGCCTGCCCATCTGCAGAGGGAAAGGTCACAAAGAAGATATTTGCAATGAGGGAACAGCAAGTTGTGACCACTCGCCAGATCTGTACCTGTCAGACAGAGGGTGACACCTGTGACAGGTACATTCTGGTTTCCACGTGCCTGTGCAGAGTCAGACTCACAGCAGCATGGCAGCCAAATGTCAAGTGCCGCCCCTCTCAGCGTGGAGACACTCAGAAACCCAGGCTGGCAAAGGAGCTTGGGTTCAACCTCTCCAAGGGTGCACCATGCAGGAAAGCCAGATCAGGAGAGGGTTCTGTTAAGCCCTGTCCGACAACAGGTACAGGAGTCATGCATGCTCTGACGTGGTTCTTCCTGGTGCTCCACACTCTGGCGTCTCCCTCACCTGGCCTCGCATGGCAGAGGGACAGCTAGAGTGGCTCCTTGTCCCCTTGCTGTTCCAGGTGGGGTTTAGGGAGAGGGAAGAAAGGGGATAATTGTGGAGCAGGAAGTGAAGGTTGTGTGTAGAATTAAACTGAACCTGCAAACTCAGGCTACAAATCATCTGATAAACTAGATCATTCCTTGAGATTTCAGTTTCCACAAAGAGAGTACGGTGAGAAGAAAAAAAATCTAGAATCTTTAAACCAGAAACTAGGTCTTGGTGGGCACTTTTTCAGGTGGAGACTTCAGATGGACCCTTAAGTGACTTTCCCAGGACCAGAGGTACTCCATAAGAAAAGGAAGGTGCTTTCACCCCCTTAGGTGTGACTCTGGGCCTTTAGGAATACCCTCAACATCACCTTGGGCCTGGAGACGGTTAGGCTGACATCTCAGTTCCAGAGGCTGATGTTTTTCTCCCAGGGTGGCATTGCAGGGATCCATGCACGTTCTCTTGTGACTTCTCTCGCGACCCAGAATGGGTGTGAGATGTCCTCGAGACAGGAACATGGTCTCAAACTTCTGCACCTGGGACACTGGCTGTGTTCTTAGCAGGGAGCCAAGCAGGGCAGGTAGGAGAAGGCGTGGCCTGAGTACCTACAGAACTGCCTTTACTGAAATGTCTGTGGGAGAAGAGCTGACTTAACAGCTCTGTGCAATGTGCTCTTAGTCTCTTATTCTAGGGATGTTGGATATAGTGTTGTTATTTCATTTGATGTTTTTATTTTTTAATTTTGTGGACATAATGAATCTGATACATTACTTTTTTCCCCTCCCTCCCTCTCTTCTCTCCTTCATCTCCCCTCCTTTTTCTTTTTTGTTAGAAAGTTCAGAACTTCCAACCTGTGGGCCTACCAGACATAAAAGCGTATGTCATTAGGGTACACGTTTTTCCTGGCTTCATATTTTATCCCTTTCATCATCTTGGATAGCCAACTTCTGTCCTTTTTAGAGGAAAGCCAGTATGAATATCCAAATTGGTAAATGAATTTCCTCACCCAGGCACTGAGGTGGGACATAAGTTTTTAGTAATGGGCTCTGAAACCTCGGCTAGAGCAGAGTGTAAACTTGGGTGGACTCAAAAGGCCCAAGGATCTGATTCATGATGACATGAGAGGTAAGGCCTGGGGGGACTCTGACCCACTGACTTGGAAATACTCATTTTTCCAAGTGGTTGAGGGAACATGGAATTTTGATGACAGAAAGACATCTGTTGGGTTTCTGGTACCTCCACTTATGTGAGCCTCAGCAGACCCCAGAACCTCGTGGAGGTCCTAGTGTCCTCACCAGTAAAATGGAAATAGGAACCTGGATATGGTTGTTCTGAGTGTTTAATTGAAGAGTCTCTGCAGCACCCAGCGTGCTGTTTCCTCCTCCTATTGGGATAAATATGTTTTGAACGTCCCTGCTCTTTCCAACCTCTGGACGTTGGTACCTTCCTTTGTAACAATCCTGGCACCCCGGGGACTTGGCCGGAAATTCAGCTTGTGTTCAAGCCTGTTTAAGGGGCTTTGGCTTTCATCTTCAGGGGCTAAATGCCAGTGGCTGCTTTTAATGAAACCAAATCCTTCCTAGTTCTGTGTGATTTGGGGATTTGCTTCCTCAGCCTGGGCGGCAGTCAGATACATTCTGTTTTCTTTATTTTCCGAGTGACCCCAGAGCACTTTGTGATTCTAAAACTGACCTACTGGGAGAAACAAAATAAACTCTTCCATTCCAGCTTCTCTTTCTCCCAACGTGTTTGGGAATGATCTGACTTAATATACCTCCCCTCCAGCTTGCTGGCTGTGGAGTGATAACAGCTAACATAACTACATTCATCATTTACACATTCTGGGCAGACTCTGCTGTTCATCCTAGACAAACTGATACTTTCTCTAGCAATTGGTGGCTCAGGAACCAAACACGGAAGAGAGAAGTAAAATCACTGAAAAAACCAACCAAACAAAAATATTAAATCTTTTAACCCCCAGAGAATCTGTATCCCATCTCCATTCCTCATCAATAAATTATAATCTCTTCACTTCAGAAACTGGCTGTTGGTATAGCACAATAAATCCTTGATTTGGTGCTTTCTGGTGGAATGGTTTTGGGGAGAAGATGGTTTGTAATGAAAACAGTGAGGTTTATATATTGGTTAACTTCTGATGCTTCTTTTTTCTCTTTGGGCCTAAAGCAAGAATGCCTTCTGAAAAGGAGGATTGGCTGAAAAGCCCTCAAAGCAAATGCTGACATTGTCCTTAAAGCATTAGTCAGGAGCCTTTGCTACAGGAATATGCATCTTCCAGTGCCATTAGCAAGACCATTGCTATTGTGAGACCAGAGTATTTAGCTGTGTGTGTGTATGTGTGTGTGTGTGTGTGTGTGTGTGTCCGCTAAGTCACTTCAGTCTTGTCTAACTCTGTGACACTATGGACTGTAGCCTGCCAGGCTCCTCTGTCCTTGGGATTCTCTAGGCAAGAATACTGGAGAGGGTTGTCATGCCCTCTTCCAGGGCATCTTCCTGACCCAGGGATTGAACTGGCATCTCTTAAGCCTCCTGCATTGACAGGTGAGTTCTTTACCTAGCTTGATGTGATTAAATATTCAATCACATGTATCACCTTTGTGGTTATCTTCTACTTACATGGGTAGCATGTGCTTGTCCCATGCGTTTTAAGTACCAGGCCCTGAGATCAATCCGGCTCAGTGTGAATTCCTACAAAGGCATTCCTCTTTAGTACATTAGCCTGGTGAGCTTGGTATCATGTGGTTCCTCCTCTGAGTGATACATTTGTCCTTTGGGTGCTGGTAAACTGGTCCCTGAGCCTTCATGACTGGGTCTTGGTGTGTTAACCAAGGAGCAGGAGGCCTCTGAACAACTATTGGCAAACAGCCCGCTATCCTTTCTCCAGGCAGACTGTGTCCCCTTTTATCATTTATCTTCTTGTTACCCTTTAAAGTCAATTACTTTACAAATATATTTTGATCCCAACTGTGTGCTAGACTCTTTGCTAGGCACTGGCCTATAACTGCACAGCTATAAACCGCGATAAGGTTTCTGCTGCCTTGGAATTTAGAATCTAGCAGGAAAGACAGACTGTGAAAAGCAAACAAAGGAACAGGGCAGTCTCAGAGAGTGGTAAGTGCTGGGAAAAAAGTAAATTGGGCAACGTGATCTGGGGTGGATTGTACAACAATATCAATTTCTTCCATCAAAGAAGGTCTCTTTGAGGAGATGACTTTGATCTTAACATTGAATGGGAACCAAGAGAAAGGAGCCATGAAAAATCACAGGGCACATTCTTCCTTTCTAACTAGAAGGCCAGGTATTGGTTGAAGATTTAGTGGAAGGGACTGTATGGGTGATACTCACAATACATGATTTCTGAGCCCAGAATTGGGATCCTGTCTGCTATGAGCTGGTTCATGCTCCACTCCCCCAATTTATATGTTGAAGTCTTAACTTTCAGAACCTCAGAATGTGACCGTGTTTGGAAATAGAGTCTTTAAAGAAGTAACTAAGGTGAGTTCATTAGAGTGGGCTCTAATGCAATAGGGCTGGTATCCTTAAAAGAAGAAGTGATTAGCAGGCAGACACATATGGAGGGAAGACCATGAGAAGATGGAGAAGGGAGAAGACAGCCATCTACAAGTCAAGAACAGAAGCCTCAGAAGAAATTAATTCTGTCAACACCTTGGTGTTGGGCACCCAGCCTCCTGAACTGTGAGGAAATAAATTCGCTAAGCCGCCAAGCCTGTGGCATTTTGTTAGGGCATCCTTACCCAGTTAGTTCAGTTCAGTTCAGTTGCTCAGTTGTGTCTGACTCTTTGCAACCCCACGGACTGCAGCATGCCAGGCTTCCTTGTCCATCACCAATACCTGCAGCCTGCTCAAACTCATATCCATCACGTTGGTGATGCCATCCAGTCATCTCATCCTCTGTTGTCCCCTTCTCCTCCTGCCTTTGATCTTTCCCAGCATCAGCGTCTTTTCCAGGGAGTTGGTTCTTTGCATCAGGTGGCCAAAGTATTGGAGTTTCAGCTTCAGCATCAGTCATTCCAATGAATATTCAGGTCTGATTTCCTTAGGATTGACTGGTTGGATCTCCTTGCAGTCCAAGGGACTTTAAGTGTCTTTTCCAACACCACAGTTCAAAAGCATCAATTCTTCAGCATTCAGCTTTCTTTGTAGTCCAACTCTCACATCGATATATGACTACTGGAAAAACCATAGCTTTGACTAGATGGACCTTTGTTGGTAAAGTAATGTCTCTACTGTTTAATATGCTGTCTAGGTTTGTCATAACTTTTCTTCCAAGGAGCAAGCATCTTTAAATTTTATGGCTGCATTCACCATCTGCAGTGATTTTGGAGCCCCCAAAAATAAAGTCTCTCACTGTTTCCACTGTTTCCCCATCTATTTGCCATGAAGTGATGGGACCGGATGCCATGATCTTAGTTTTCTGAATGTTGAGCTTTAAGCCGAATTTTTCACTCTCCTCTTTCACTTTCATCAAGAGGCTCTTTAGTTCTTTGCTTTCTGCCATAAGGGTGGTATCATCTTTGTATCTGAGATTATTGATATTTCTCCCAGCAATCTTGATTCCAGCTTGTGCTTCTTCCAGCCTGGCATTTCGCGTGATGTACTCTGCATAGAAGTTAAATAAGCAGGGTAACAATATACAGCCTTGACATACTCCTTTCCCAATTTGGAACCAGTCTGTTGTTCCATGTCCAGTTCTAACTGTTGCTTCTTGACTTGCATACAGATTTCTCAAGAGGCAGGTCAGGTGGTCTGGTATTCCCATCTCTTTCAGAATTTTCCACAGTTTGTTGTGATCCACACAGTCAAAAGCTTTGGCATAGTCAATAAAGCAAAAGTAGATGTTTTTCTGGAACTCTCTTGCTTTTTCGATGATCCAGAGGATGTTGGCAGTTTGATCTCTGGTTCCTCTGCCTTTTCTAAATCCAGCTTGAACATCTGGAAGTTCATGGTTCATGTACTGTTGAAGCCTGGCTTGAATTTTGAGCATTATTTTGCTAGCAGGTGAGATGAGTGCAATTGTGCAGTAGTTTGAACATTCTTTGGCATTGCCTTTCTTTGGGATTGGAACAAAAGCTGACCTTTTCCAGTCCTGTGGCCACTGCTGAATTTTCCAGATTTCCTGACATATTGAGTGAAGCACTTTCACAGCATCATCTTTTAGGATTTGAAATAGCTCAGCTGAAATTCCATCACCTCCACTAGCTTTGTTTGTAGTGATGCTTCCTAAGGTCCACTTTGCATTCCAGGATGTCTGGTTCTAGATGAGTGATCAACCATCATGGTTATCTGGGTCATGATGATCTTTTTTTGTATAGTTCTTCTGTGTATTCTTGCCACCTCTTCTTAATATCTTCTGCTTCTGTTAGGTCCATACCATTTTTGTCCATTATTGTGCTCATCTTTACATGAAATTTTCCCTTGGTATCTCTAATATTCTCGAAGAGATCTCTAGTCTTTCCCATTCTATTGTTTTCCTCTATTTCTTTGCCTTGATCACTGAAAAAGTCTTTCTTATCTCTCCTTGCTATTCTTTGGAACTCTGCATTCAAATGTCCTTTTCTCCTTTGCCTTTAGCTTCTCTACTATTCTCAGCTATTTGTAAGTCCTCCTCAGACAGTCTTTTGCCTTTTTGCATTTCATGTACTGTCAAAAGAGAGAAGTTTGAAATTGAGGTAGTCTCATTGGAGAAGGAAGTGGCGAACCACTCCAATATTCTTGCCTGGAGAATTCCACAGACAGAGGAATCTGGCAGGCTACAGTCCATGGGATCTCAAAAAGTCAGACATGACTGAGTTGACTAGCACACACACACACACACACACGTTTCTAAACCAAGTGGTTACCGGCCAACTCAGTTCAGTCGCATTGAAGTCTCCTCCTCAGGCCTGAGCTATGGCAGCAACGTTGAAGCTGCAACCTTCCCTTCCCTGTGAGACCATCAGTTCCATTCCTGCTCACATGAGGCATTTGTGAAGCAGCAACCCCCTTTGTTTGCTAGCATCATTCCCAGGGTTTGAACCACTGACCTTACCATTATGAGTGAGTCAGATTATCGTCAAGTGTTCTTACTCACATACCCAGACAGTCTGTGTATAATTAACTGTTACAGTAATGATGATGATATGAAGCACTGAAGGGCCTTTGGAATGTAGGGCCTATAAAAGTAGAACATTATTTTTCATTATTATTATCAGGTACCTGGATACCTGGATAAAAAGGCCATTTCTCACTAGTGTAATAACACATGACCATAAAGTACCTAAAAATTTATTTTTTCCCCTTTTTAGAAATATGACCACGAAGTCATTATCATTATAATTAAATCTTACCTTAAAAATACTATCCAGGATCTGCATGGAGATATATACTACCCTTTGCACAGTAAATGTTCTCATTGCCTCCTTTTAAATGGTTTATGAGGACTGGGTCCTTGGCACTTTTTCATGGAGACAAGACTTTGTAAACATCTGTTTTGGGAAAGGGAAACCATCTATAAAATATAATCAGCCAATAATGCTGCACCGACCTACAGTGAGCAAGTTTCAGAAGTGGAGTTGGGGCAATCCGTGCTCTACCCAGAGAGCATTCTCTATGAATCAGGAAAATTTTATTAGCCAAAGATGTAGTAAAATTCTAAGCCAATTTGAAGGGTGTATGTAATAGGCGGGGCAGATGTTCTAAGTGGTCATGAATTATTTGGAAACTGTCTCCATAGGGACAAAGAGAAGACCTAAAACTGGGGGACTTTTTTCTTTCCTTTCCTCTCTCCATTCTTTCCTTTTTCTTTCTGCCTTTTTGATGGATTTTCAGAGATTTTTAAAGAAATTTGGAAGGAAAATATCCCAGTAAATACAATGAAATATGCTGCCTCTAAAGTTGGGGAAACCTAGGTAAGAGGGCTGCTGAACTAAGCATGAAACAAATTTTCCTTCTCCTCTCCTCCCTCCCTCCATTCTGTCTCCTTCAGTCCTACCAGACTTCGTTCACAAGTCAAAGAAGAAACAGAATAAAGGAGATTGCAGAAGAATCTTTTGGAACTTAAAGCAGATTCTGATAAAGTGTGGTAATTCTGAAAAATCTTAATTAATATCTTACCAGTGATTTCAATAAGTGGGAGTTTGTGAGGAAAGTGAAGCCAGAAACAGAGCAATTCAGTTATAAAAAGCTCTGAGAACTGCACGGACATCTAGTTGGAGGGAGGCTACTCACTCAAATACCCTCATGAAGGGAACGGAGTGGGAGAAGATTCTTGGTCCAGCAAAGAGACCGGGTATGTGGGAGTCTATCTGATGCCACGTCTTATTGAAAGTTCATTTCTCTGGTCTTCCTTGTTCTCATCTAAGAAACAGGTGTTACATGACCATCATGTTTGTACAATTAAATCAACAAAAACAAATTTGTGCCTTGTCCTCAAAGTAGCCCCCCAGAATGTAAAATTGGTGCAGCCTGTATGGAGAACAGTATGGAGTATTTTTTTCCTTAGAAAACTAAAAGTAGAGTTACCATATGATAACTCCAACAATCCTACTCCTGGGCATAAAGCTGGAAAGGATAAAAGCTCTAATTCAAAAAGATACATGTACATCAATGTTCATAGCAGTTTTATTTGCAGTAGCCAAGACATGGAAGCAGCCCAAGTGTACATGAACAGATGAATGGGTAAAGAAGTTGTGGCTTGTATATATAATGCAATATTAGCCTTAAAAAAGGATGAAATAGTACCATTTGCAGCAACATGGATGGACCTAGAGACTATCCTTCTAAGTGAAGTAACTCAGAAAGGGAAAGACAAATATTATATGATATCACTTATTTGTGTGTGGTAGTCACTTAGTTGTGTCTGACTCTTTGTGACTCCATGGACTGTAGCCTGCTAGGCTCCTCTGTCCATGAAATTCTTTAGGAAAGAATTCTGGAGTAGATAACCATTCCCTTCTCCAGGGGACCTTCCAGACCCAGGGGCTGAACCTGCATTGCAGGTGGATTCTTAACATCTGAGTCACCAGGGAAGCCCTATCCAGAATCTAACCAATCTCTTCTCCTTCTGGTTTCCAGGCTCTTCATCCCTGCCCCACACTCCCCTCCAATTTACTTTCTCATCACTCCCTAATATTTATTCTTAAATCGAGTCAGCCTTGTGTTTTCTCCCCATGTCCTTCTTATTCTTATCTGTGTGTTCTTGTTCATGTTGTTTACTTTTTCTGAGATGATCACAACATCCCTCACATTGTCCCTAGACCTGCCTTCCTCCCTCCCTTCCTTTCTTTCCTCCTTCCTTCATGTCTTGAGTAACAGGTACTATGTGTCAGATGTTGTGTAAGCTTCCATTGGAAGGATATAAAAAAAGTTTAGAAAAGATCACTTCTCTTTTGATCTTTGTGGCATTTTCTTTCTAGAAGGGCCAGGGAGATGGACACTCAGTCAACACCACACAAGTCACTGGTGTTATATGTCACCATTCTCTGTTCCTACCTCAGCTCCATAGAAAGTCTATCCTAACGTTGTCCCCCCACCTGCCAGCTGTCTCCTGTGGACTCACACCCAAGTCTAGTCAGCTGATGGGTATCTGCCTGTTTCTCTCCACCTTCTGGTTCTGTCGTGGCCACTTTCTGGGCCTTGACCTCTGGGCCTTTGTTGCTGAGTGCCACCCCTCCATAGATACCCTCTCCACCCCTACCTCCTTGAGCCCAAATGCTGCTTCAACTGTGACCTTCTTGTGGTACAAATGGCACTGACATACAGTGATAGAGGAACCTAAGGAAACTGTGCCCAACATCATGCAGAGTGAATGGAATGAATAGAGCTTTTGGGTTTTACTCACAGCCATTTCTGTCCCTGGGAACCGGACACAAGTTCACTGGGGGCTGAGATTGAGACATCCCACCCTACTTGGTGATGCCCACCCTAGTGATGAAGGTTCTATTACCTTACTGCATCTCCCTTAGGAACAGTTCTAACTTAGGAAGCTCTGGCCCCATCTGTTCACCAGATATGCCCAAACAGGTCTAAGTCTCAGCAGTGTACTCAGCCTGCCTCAATCCAGAGCTCCATGCTACTTTGGTTATGTCCCAAGTATTATGGGAGTGGGCTTTTCAGGCAGCACAGTGGTAAAGAGTTCACATGCCAATGCAGGAAACACAGGAGACATGGGTTTGATCTCTGGGTCAGAAAGAGTAGGAAACCCACTCCCGTATTCTTGGCTGGAAAACTCCATGGACAGAGGATCCTGGTGGGCTACAGTCCATGTGGTTGCAAAGAGTGAGACATGACTGAGTGAATGAGCATACATACACATTAGGGAGTACAGGAAGACATTTCTTGAGGGAGTGGAGGAAAACATCAGTGAGGAGGTGATGGAGAAGGTTTATAAAGGTAAATCACTAGATGGTGAGTGGGGAAAAGTCAGCTCATTAGAAGGAGCAGTGTGCTCAAAGCCACAACAGCCTGGAGGAACATGGAGTGAAGTTGTTCATGGTTGGGGGACAGTGTGTTTAGGAAAAGGGAGGAAGTAAGATTGGGAGGCTAGATTGCAACTAGGCCCATAAAAGGTCTTATAGCCCATTGTAAGGCATTAGGACTCTAAGTGTGTGTGCTCCATGGCAAAACAGTAATATTTGTTGGATTTAAAATGCCTGACTGTATGCTGTTATTCAGGTTCTACTTCATATATAGACTCATTCTATTTTTTCCAGTTTTATTCTAAGGTCCTAACATTAATAACCTAGAGAAGAAAAATTAAATGGCAACACACTCCAGTATACTTGCCTGGGAAATCCCATGGACAGAGGAGCCTGGCGGGCTATAGTCCATGGGGTCGAAAAGAGTTGGACACGATTAAGCGACTAACACACTACATAGACGGAGAAGGCAATGGCAACCCACTCCAGTACTGTTGCCTGGAAAATCCCATGGATGGAGGAGCCTGGTAGGCTGCAGTCCATTGGGTCTCGAAGAGTTGGACACGACTGAGCGACTTCACTTTCACTTTTCACTTTCATGCTTTGGAGAAGGAAATGGCAACCCACTCCAGTGTTCTTGCCTGGAGAATCCCAGGGATGGGGGAGCCTGGTGGGCTGCCATCTATGGGGTCGCACAGAGTCGGACACGACTGAAGCGACTTAGCAGCAGCAGCAGCAGCAGCAGCAGCAGCAGCTTAAAATGATGACTTGTATACCTTGATTTCCCAAAAAAAGGGGAAGAAAGCCCTCCTAATTCTTGGATTTTAAAATTCTACAGGGAAAAAAAATGGTTGAACCCAAAATGTATAGCCATGGATGGTAATTTTGTGCATACTGAGTAATTTCCAAGTTCTTGCAGGTGGAGTGATAAGACCTTCTCAGTCTTCATCTTGCAGGGGTGGGAGGGCATGCATTTGACTTATTGTCGTATCTTAGATGATACAAAGGGAGTTGGATCCCTTAGCCATATGCTATAGTTCAAGTAATGAACATTTGTTGAATACTTTCTCTATTCATCATGATGATGCCATTGAGGGGATGGGACCAGGCCTTCCACTCCTTTTGTTTTTCCCAACCTGGACCAACATGATGTTCTGTACCTAGTTGGTCTTTAGAAAAGATTCCCCTCCCATTAAGCAGAAGGGAGATGGTAGGACACATAAGTGGCCTTGAATGCTGGAGAATGCAAGGGTTTTGGAGTCAACTAAGGCTGAATGAGAAACCTGTATGCAAGTCAGGAAACAACAGTTAGAACTGGACATGGAACAACAGACTGGTTCCAAATAGGAAAAGGAGTATGTCAAGGCTTTATATTGTCACCCTGCTTATTTAACTTATATGCAGAGTACATCATGAGAAACGCTGGGCTGGAAGAAACACAAGCTGGAATCAAGATTGCCAGGAGAAATATCAATAACCTCAGATATGCAGATGACACCACCCTTATGGCAGAAAGTGAAGAAGAACTAAAGAGCCTCTCGATGAAAGTGAAAGAGGAGAGTGAAAAAGTTGGCTTAAAGCTCAACGTTCAGAAAACTAAGATCATGGCATCTGGTCCCATGACTTCACGGGAAGTAGATGGGGAAACAGTGGAAACAGTGTCAGACTTTATTTTTTTGGGCTCCAAAATCACTGCTGATGGTGATTGCAGCCATGAAATTAGAAGACGCTTACTCCTTGGAAGGAAAGTTATGACCAACCTAGATAGCATATTTAAAAGCAGAGACATTACTTTGCCAACAAAGGTCTGTCTAGTCAAGGCTATGGTTTTTCCAGTGGTCATGTATGGATGTGAGAGTTGGACGGTGAAGAAAGCTGAGCACCGCAGAATTGATGCTTTTGAACTGTGGTGTTGGAGAAGACTCTTGAGAGTCCCTTGGACTGCAAGGAGATCCAACCAGTCCATCCTTAAGGAGATCAATCCTGGGTGTTCATTGGAAGGACTGATGTTGAAGCTGAAACTCTAATACTTTGGCCACCTCATGCGAAGAGTTGACTCATTGGAAAAGACCCTGATGCTGGGAAGGATTGGGGGCAGGAGGAGAAGGGGACGACAAAGGATGAGATGGTTGGATGGCATCACCAACTTGATGGACACGGGTTTGGGTAAACTCCGGGAGTTGGTGATGGACAACGAGGCCTGACGTGCTGCAATTCATGGGGTCGCAAAGAGTTGGACACGACTGAGCGACTGAACTGAACTGAAGGCTGAATGTGGATCACTTTGCTGTGCTGGCTGTTAGGTATGTGATCTTGTGTTAATTTGTCTCTTTTGATATTCATACCCAGGAAGTGGACATAAGAATGTCTAATATATAGATCTAATGGGAAGGTTTAATAGGATAATCTATGAGCAATGTTGGGTACACAATAAGAACTAAAATCAACAAACAGATGAACAGAAACAGAATCCAAGAATGCCACAATGAGCCATTGAGATAAGAACAACAACCTTATATTCCCCTTTCTCAAAAATGTGGCCTGTGTCTATAAAACAAACACTTTATGGTTTTGATTTATTCAGAACTCAATCTTGTTTCCATATGTTGGACAGGGAAATTCCTTCTCCTTTTCCACTCACTGAGTAATCTCATCAGACTGCACGAAATGCTGTGTCCAGATCACTGAAGATTGGCCTCATCCCAGGAGGGGCACATTATTGTACTTCTTTTGGGAAAACTGACCTGAAACTATGATAAATGAGCACCGCAGTTACCCCTGGAGAAGACCTCAGTCATATACCCCAGCAGCCCTGGTTGTTTGTGCCCTGCTTCTCTGAACAACAGTACTGGCCAGACTTGCTCCGTGAACCCCTGTTTGTGGGAGGGGAAGGTGAGGCCTGGGCAGATCTTGTCAGCTGCTCTATGGGACTTACTGCCTTAATAGTCCTCCATGAGCTTAGTTGCTTTTCTGGGTGTCTGATGTCCTCTGCCAGCATTCAGAAGTTGTTTTGTGGAGTTTGCTCAGCATTCATATGTTCTTTCAATGAATTTGTGGGGGAGAAAATGGTCTCCCTGTCCTATTCTTCCGCCATCTTCACGAGCTTAGTTGATACCAGACTTTGTAACTTTTCGGTCCTGAATCCTAAAGTTTGAACCATTTTGTACTTCAGATGAAACTGAAGGGAGTTACAGTAAAATTCACCACAGTGTTGGAGCCTGGTATCCTGGGATCACGGAAAAGGGAATGGCTACCCACTTCAGTATTCTTCCAGTATTCAGTATTCTTGGAGAGTTCCATGAATAGAGGAGCCTGGTGGGCTACAGTCCAAGGGGTCCCAAAGAGTCAGACACAACTGAGTGACTAACACACACACACACACACACATTCTGGGATCTGGACTTTCCCACTGGGGTCTCGTCCTTGGCCAGCTCCTCCTCCTTTCTCTCATTGGTTTGTGCCCTCAAGTGTCTAGGACCCCAGCTGTCCTCACTAAAGACCCAGGGAAAACTAATTCAGACTGAAGTGTTTGTGACTTAGTGTTTTACTCCTCCAAGGGGTATTTGAGACACCCTAATTCTTCACGACCCAGATAATCACGATGGTGTGGTCACTCACCTAGAGCCAGACATCCTGGAATGTGAAGTCAAGTGGGCCTTAGAAAGCATCACTACGAACAAAGATAGTGGAGGTGATGGAATTCCAGTTGAGCTATTTCAAATCCTGAAAGATGATGCTGTGAAAGTGCTGCACTCGATATGCCAGCACATCTGGAAATCTCAGCAGTGGCCACAGGACTGGAAAAGGTCAGTTTTCATTCCAATCCCAAAGAAAGGCAATGCCAAAGAATGCTCAAACTACCGCATAATCGTACTCATCTCACATGCTAGTAAAGTAATGCTCAAAATTCTCCAAGCCAGTCTTCAGCAATACGTGAACTGTGAACTTCCAGATGTTCAAGCTGATTTTAGAAAAGGCAGAGGAACCAGAGAGCAAACTGCCAACATCCGCTGGATCATCGAAAAAGCAAGAGAGTTCCAGAAAAACATCTACTTCTGCTTTATTGACTATGCCAAAGCCTTTGACTGTGTGGATCACAATAAACTGTGGAAAATTCTGAAAGAGATGGGAATACCAGACCATCTGACCTGTCTCTTGAGAAACCTGCACGCAGGTCAGGAAGCAACAGTTAGAACTGGACATGGAACAACAGACTGGTTCCAAATAGGAAAAGGAGTACGTCAAGGCTTTATATTGTCACCCTGCTTATTTAACTTATATGCAGAGTACATCATGAGAAACGCTGGGCTCGAAGAAACACAAGCTGGAATCAAGATTGCCAGGAGAAATATCAATAACCTCAGATATGCAGATGACACCACCCTTATGGCAGAAAGTGAAGAAGAACTAGAGCCTCTTGATAAAAGTGAAAGAGAAGAGTGAAAAAGTTGGCTTAAAGCTCAACGTTCAGAAAACTAAGATCATGGCATCTGGTCCCATCACTTCATGGAAAATAGATGAGGAAACAGTGGAAACAGTGTCAGACTTTATTTTTTTGGGCTCTGAAATCACTGCTGATGGTGATTGCAGCCATGAAATTAAAAGCCGCTTACTCCTTGGAAGGAAGGTTATGGCCAACCTAGATAGCATATTTAAAAGCAGAGACGTTACTTTGCCAACAAAAGTCCATCTAGTCAAGGCTATGGTTTTTCCAGTGGTCATGTATGGATGTGAGAGTTGGACAGTGAAGAAAGCTGAGCACCGCAGAATTGATGCTTTTGAACTGTGGTGTTGGAGAAGACTCTTGAGAGTCCCTTGGACTGCAAGGAGATCCAATCAATCCATCCTAAAGGAGATCAATCCTGGTTGTTCATTGAAAGGACTGATGTTGAAGCTGAAACTCAAATACTTTGGCCACCTCATGCGAAGAGTTGACTCATTGGAAAAGACCCTAACGCTGGGTAGGATTGGGGGCAGGAGGAGAAGGGGACGACAGGGGATGAGATGGTTGGATGGCATCACTGAGTCGATGGACATGGGTTTGGGTAGTCTCCGGGAGTTGGTGATGGACAGGGAGGCCTGGCATGCTGCGATTCATGGGGTCGCAAAGAGTTTGACATGGCTGAGCAACTGAACTGAACTGAACTGAATTTTATTTCAACAAACATTTGTTGAAGTTCTATGTTACTCAAGTGGGATGCTAGAGATACAAGGATAAAATCAAGACAGAGTTTGACATTGTTGTCCAAGAAAAAAGTCATATGTAAATAATTAATTTCAAAGCTATGTAAAAAGTATGTGTGCATGGGGTCTTCCCTGGTGGTTCAGTGGTAAAGAATCTGCTTGCCAATGCAGGGGACATGGGTTCGATTTCTGGTCCAGGAAGATCCCACATGCAACAGGACAGCTAAGCCCATGCACCACAACTACTGAGCCCATGGACCACAACTACTGAAGCTCCCATGCGTAGAGCCTGCACTCCACAAGAGAAACCACTGCAATGAGAAGCCTGCACACCGCAACTAGAGAGTAACCTCTCCCTCACTGCAACTAGAGAAGGCTCTCACGCAGCAAGGTAGACCCAGCACAGTCAATGGATAAATAAGTAAATCCTTTCAAAAAATGATATTAAAAAAAAAATAAGTGTGTGCGTTCACCCTATAAGGAAAAGGTGTTAATTTTGCTCAAAAATTTTTAGATGACCCATGAAGAAATGACAACGTAGAGCTGACTCTCTGAGGGTGAAATGCCAAGAATCCTGATGGAAGAGGCCAGGATGCCTTGTGAGCCCTCCCTGTTGGCAAACCCAGCATTTCCCCATTATAAACTGAACTTATAAAGCCAGTACCTGCCTGTACCCTCCCTTATCATGAGGGTGGAGAAAGGTTCCTCAGGACAGAAAGTCACCTTGGTAGGTAGGCAAGGAGCCATCTGTTGTTGCTGCAGCAGCACCCACATTAACTCGTTCAGCTCCTGCAGTGTTGTTGAGTCTGGCCCATAGAAGAACATGGGCAGCAAGTCAGGACACCTGAGTTCTAGCTAGGCTCTGTGCCTACTTAATTTTTTTACTTTTTTTTATTGGAGGATGATTGTTTTACAATGTTGTTGTGGTCTTTGCTGTACATCAGTGCAAATTAGTCATATATATATATATATATATATGTCCCCTCCATATATATATATGTCCCCTCCCTATTAAACCTCCCTCCCCACCCCCATTCCACCCCTCTAGGTCATCACATAGTGCCAGGCTGGGCTCCCTATGTTATATAGCAGCTAGTTATCTATTTTACACATGATGGTATATATATATGTCAATGCTACTTTCTCAATTTCTTCTATCCTCTCCTCCCCCCACTGAGTCCACAAGTCTGTTCTCTACGTCTGCATCTCCATTTCTTCTCTGTAAATTGGTTCAGTCTTTTTCTAGATTCCATATATGTGCATTAATATATGATATTTGTTTTTCTCTTTCTGATTTACTTCATACTGTGTAACAGCTCTAGTTTAATCCACCTCTCTACAACTGGCTCAAATTCATTTCTTTTTAATAGCTGAGTAATATTCCATTGTATATATGTACCATATCTACTTTATCCATTCATCTGTCGATGGACATTTAGGTTGATTCCTCTATCCATGGAATTCTCCAGGCAAGAATACTGAAGTGAGTAGCCATTCCCTTCTCCAGGGGATCTTCCCAACCAGGGATTGAACCTGGGTTTCCTGCATGGCAGGCAGATTCTTTACCATCTGAGCCAACAGGGAAGCCCAGTGATATTAGAATGAGGCTCAGTAAGTCAAGGCACATTGAAATAGAAAAGGCTATAAATTATAACTTAATATGCTGATTCTTTGGGGGGAAATTTAACCCAAAGGCGTGACACTTTGGTGGGTGAATATCAGATATATATGGAAGGCTAATGGGCGGATTATTTGGGATCAGGCTTTGCTGGCATGTTTGAGGGACCTTGGTGGAGGTATCAGGCAGATGGAAAATTCCAGAGTCTCACCCTAATGTGGCTGTTGCCTTATGCTATTGCCTGTCACCTCTGTTGGCTTCTCCTAAAAGGAGGAAAAATCTTCAGGGCAGCTTCTAGAAATACCTTATTTTTGTATTCACTTTTACAAAAAGTGCTCTCACATGCATTGTCTCACTGATCTTCATAACATGTCCACAAGTAGTTAAGTCATTATAATTGCCATCCTATTTAGTAGAGGAAGGGAAAAGGGTGACTGATCTGACATCGCTGAGGGAGACAGTGGCACAGCTGAAACTGGAGGCCAGATGATGTCACTTCTGGCCTAAAATTCTCAATGTGACCCTCAGCAGGGAAGAAATGAGTGTGTCCCAGAGGGGAACCCTGCAGACCCCTCCTAACTATAAGGGATTTCATATAATTGTGTATTGCTTGGAATAAGGATGATAACTTTAAGAGGACAGACATTGCCACATTGTAGGTTCTTAATAGATGTTTGTGAATCAGTACATAAAGCTGCCATAACTGTGCTTGAGAAAACTCTGGGGTGGATCCAATGGCTCATGTGATAGATACCTCTGCTTTTCTGCTTGGCCTTTTTCTTTTCCTCCCTTTCTTTCTTTCCCTCTGCTCCTGGCTTTGCCTACAAATAAAGTAAAGAGGGAATTCTGCTCTGTGGTGACCTAAATGGGAAGGAAATCCAAAAAAGAAAGGATATATATTTACATATAGCTGATTCACTTTGCTGTACAGTAGAAACTAACACAACATTGTAAATCAACTTACTCCAAAAAAAATTAAAAATAAAATATTTATCAATAAAAGTATCATTTTAAAGAAAAGATAAAAGGGGAATTCTTTCCCCAGGGATTCCACATTTGTCAACTTGATCTAAAAATACAGTAACATGATTTAGATGGAGGCTTGGCATTACTGTTGCAAAAGGAGGGCTAATCAGCCAGTACATAGGCCTTAAACATAGACTACATACCTGTTGGCACCAGGGTGATGCCACAAGGACATAGAAGATGAAACTTTTTCTCTCTACACAGAACTTATGATCTTTTTGGGGAGCTAAGGTGTGTTTATTCTACTTTTTATTACTGGTGAGTAGAAATCTATGTAGACTTACTATTGAACACACAAAGCATACAATGACGTGTGTGTGTGTGTGTATGTGTGTATATGTGTGTAAGTAAAAGGTACATCAAACAGGCCTGCTTTGTGGGGTGTGAT
The DNA here is from genome assembly GCF_054371585.1 of Giraffa tippelskirchi. Classification (NCBI taxonomy): domain Eukaryota; kingdom Metazoa; phylum Chordata; class Mammalia; order Artiodactyla; family Giraffidae; genus Giraffa; species Giraffa tippelskirchi. Next base: position 60,145,501 of record NC_137278.1, read on the forward strand.
CAACATCAACATGAAACATGTTTTTCTCTGTGACGATTAGTTTTATGTGTCAACATGGTGAGGCCACAGTACCCAGATACTTGGTCAAATATTATTCTAGATCTTTCTGTGAAGGTATTTTTTAGGTGAGATTGAGGTTTAAATGAGAAGACTTTCAGTAAACAGATTACCCTCTATACTGTGGGTGGACCTCATTCAGTCAGTTGAAGGCCTTAATAGAAAAAGACTTAACAGAAAATTAAACTCTGCTAGCAGACTGCTTTTGGACTTGAGCTGCAACAACTCTTCCCTGGGTTTCCAGTCTGCTGGTCTACCCTGCAGATTTTGGACTTGACAGCCTCCACAATTTCTTAAAATAAACCTCTCTCTCTATCTCTATAAATGTGTATGTATATATAGATATAAGCACATATATATGTATCTACCTATCTATATATATGCACACACATATATGTGTATACGTCTGTAAATACATTCTATTGGATTTTGGGAGAACCTGTCTTTCTCTCACTGTCCTTAGAATACCCATCCTATATAGTAATCTGGAGTCCCAGTATGATGCAAGGTCATGTCTTTCCACACGGAGAAAGCCCCTCATGGGTTACATGTTTGTGGTGGGATGGGAGGTGGGGGGAATTCACATCTTCTCCTTTCTTGGTGATATTCCCTGCCCTCTGGCTGGTTGCTGTACTTGAGCCCTCCATGGTTAGAATATGGGAAAGAGGAGGGGCTATTTGGGCAGGACATTTTGGAGTTCAGGGTACTTGGGAAGGACAAGTCAGAGGAGGTGCTGAGCTGGTCCCCAAGCATGGGTCCCAGTGCTGGGGCCTCTTATCCTGTCAAGGGTAGTACTGATCACTGGTGTCACCCTTTTATGCCCAAAGGATTCTCTCCATCATAATGCTCTTCTAAATTGCTCGGGTAGCTCAGTTGATAAAGAATTTGCCTGTATACAAGGGACCTGGATTTGAACCCTGGGTGGGGAAGATCCCCTGGAAAAGGAAATGGCAACCCACTCCAGTATTCTTGCCTGGCAAATCTTATGGATAGAGGAGCCTGGTGGGTTATAGCCCATGGGGTTGCATGAGTCGGACAACACTTGGCAACTAAACCACCAAATTGCCCCCATGGTGGGCAATATCCTCTGTTTGGGTTTAGACAGTTACAGCCTCAGTAGGTCAAGGTAGAAAAATGGCCTCGAATGCCAGTCTTTGCAGGGTGTGATGATTCAGATACTCTCTGCATACCACCTATGAAAAACTATGATATTAATACAAAAAGAGAGAAGGCAGAGAATTAAGTGGAGGCCAAAGAGATTTCCATATGGTGAGATTTATTATTTCTTTGTTATTTTTAAAGTTGTTCCATGAAGTGATTTGAGCTCATGGAAAATTATTCAGCCACAGGACAGCCCTGGAAAAACCTATCTTGGCCCTGTTGGGCCTTCTACTTTAAAAAGACTTTATTCACATGTCTAGACAGGTTAACTTGAAGTTAACCGTCTTACTTCATAGGAACCAAGCCCTCAATCCATTTACATTTTTTATTACCCCACATATATCCTGAGGCTTAAAAGAGTCAGAGGGGGAGGTCAACATTATTTTAAAATGATCCGGAGGCCTGGGATGGTAAATATTGCAAGTCAGTGTCTTTGGCTGGAGATTGACTTCAAATCTCTCATTGAACTGTCTGATAGTTGTGTTCCATCTCAGATTACTTTGGCTACTCATTTTCCTCTTCACTCTCTAGCCCTAGTTTGTCTTTTCAACTAGGTTTCTGTTGAAGCTGAAATGATTTACGAGGCTTTTTGAATGTATAAACATGTTGCATGTTGGCCTCAGCAGAAAGGTCAAGGTTGGACTGAAGATTTTTCTATGCAGCATTTATAAGTAGTTTAAGCCACTTTTTGGAAGGAAGGGAGTGAGGACCACCTCGTGTCCAGAGGTAACACTGCTTACCATCTGCAAGGGGTCTGCCTTTCAGCATTAATGCAGGGCCCCTGGCTTCAGTCAAAAACTTCAAGGGGCAGAGAACTGTATCCATCCTCATCACCGTGTTGATTATTACCAATGCTGAGACCAGTGCTGATAGCTTATTAATTTTATTTATTATTTTTGGCTGTGCTGGGTCTTTATTGCTGCGGGGTTTTTCTCTACTTGCAGTGAACAGGAGCTACTCTTTAGTTGAGGTGGGTGGGCTTGTCATTGTGGTGGCTTCTCTTTCTGCAGAGCATGGGCTCTAAGTAGCATGCTACTGCTGCTGCTAAGTCGCTTCAGTCGTGTCCGACTCTGTGCGACCCCATAGACGGCAGCCCACCAGGCTCCCCCGTCCCTGGGATTCTCCAGGCAAGAACACTGGAGTGGGTTGCCATTTCCTTCTCCAATGCATGAAAGTAAAAAGTGAAAGTGAAGTCGCTCAGTCATGTCCGACTCTTAGCGACCCCATGGACTGCAGCCTACCAGGCTCCTCCGTCCACGGGATTTTCCAGGCAAGAGTACTGGAGTGGGGTGCCGTTGCCTTCTCCTCTAGGTAGCATGGGCTTCAGTAATTGTGGCATGTGGGCTCAGTAGTTGTGGTGTATGGGCTTAGTTGCTCCATGGCATGTGGGATCTTCCCGGACCAGGGATTGATGCTGTGTTTCCTGCATTGGCAGGCAGATTCTTTACCACTGAGCCACCAGGGAAGCCCAGCTAATTTTAAATATGGATGAAGTTCTTGCTGTTTTCTTGCGTGGTTAGTTGATGGAGGAAAGATACTAGTAAACCATACTTTACATAGTAGTGCTTTTTAAAGGACATAGCAATTCTTTGAAAGTAAAATTGAATAAATGTTTCAAATGCACAGTGAACTTGCTTTTGTAAGAATTCCTTTGTTTTGGGCAAACAATTTACATTTTTTTTTTTTTTTGCAATTTGCATTCTGATGTTTTGAGTTGCATTTTTGGTTATACATCACCCTTACAGTGATGTATCCCTTTTTATTACAGCAAATTCCTTATTTTTGGAAGTATAAATATCTTTGCTTATTTTTAAGAAAGTGAATCATGTATCCTATCTAGTATACTAATTTATACCTTCCTGCCATTCATTATATACTCTACATACATTTTGGAGTTAAGATTTATTCATCAAATTGCATTTTAACCTTGACTGAAATTTTGATTTCTGATGTGTCTTTGCATGGAAAAAATGTCTAGATAATGAATCCTCGTATGTAGTATTAGTATAAGAATATTTTTTAATGTGCAAGCCAATGTGCATTAATGGAGAGGCCACCTTTTTGGTCCATTCAGACCAGTATTCACATTTAAAATACTTACTGATACAAATGGAATTGACTTCTATTTGTCCCTCTTGCTTATTACTTTGAGGCAGTCTTTTGGAAGAGGAAGGAGAGTGGGCTTTGGATTCAGAGCTTTGGTTTAAACTTCAGTTCCTTCATCTGTTCTGTGACCTTGGGTAAATTGTACCACCTCCCTGAGCCTTGGCTTCTTCAGCTGCAAAACAGGACTTACCAGATTCCTGTTACTTAGTTGAAGCTACCCTGTAATACAAAGCTCTGTAGAGCAGATAGCCATGAATGACGTTGACCTGTATGCCAGTGTCAGGAGTGCTCTGGCTTCCAGATCCAGGGTTATCCTTAGATGGTCTGTGACAGAAATGGGCATCTTCCACTCCACACAGCTAGAAGTCACCTAACATGTCTTTTCCTTTTTAAAAGAGTGAATTATCATTCTGGAGGGGAATTTTACTCAACTTGTTTTAGGAGAGCCAGTAAATGAAACTTATTACAAGGGAAAAACAGAAAGTTTAAGAGAAATACATATAAAACTTTTAACTTGTTTCCCTAAGTTCTCATATATAATGTAGTTGAAAGAAATAAACACTAAGGGGACAAAAAAGTCCTGCGAGGAGAGGAAATGCTTATAAGAGACATGAGGACTTCAATCATGACACTAGACATTATTTAGCTGAAAGCCCTTTTGAGATGTATTTTTGCATATGCATTGATATTGCCATTGATAGGTTTACAGAATTGTTGAATTGTGGCCACCACATAGAGGTGTATCTTAGAGCCTGATTATAAAATCACTCTCAGAAGGACTTTCGTCTCTAGCCCTGCATCTGCTGCCACCAGTCCTGATATGCAGTGCGTCTGGTGGACTTTGAGCCTCTTGGGAGGAAGCTGACATGGCCATTTAGCTTGGCAGTCTTCATAACTCTACCTCTCAGTCTCCTTCAGTTCTGGGAGCTGAGGTTAGGGAACCAGGAGCTGCCTGTGGCAGCTGATAAAAGTGAAATGAAGCTTCTTGAGGTTCTGGGCAGCAGTCACAGTGGAGACAGGTGCAAAGAGCAGAGGCTATCTCTTGACACCAGCTGCTCCACAGGGTCAGAGGTCAGGGGGGCAGGCTTTACATTAGGGTTTTTCAGCTCTTGGCTTTGACTCATTAGTGGGCTGTAAAATCAATCTAATGGGTTGAGGAAAAAGTATAAGTGAAAGTGTTAGTCCCTCAGTTGTCTGACTCCTTGTGACCCCATGGACTATAGGGCTACAGTCTTGGAATTCTCCAGGCAAGAATACTGGGGTGGGTAGCCATTCCCTTCTCCAGGGGGTCTTCCCGACCCAGGGATCGAACCTGGTTTTCCTGCATGGTGAGCAGATTCTTTACCGTCTGAGCTACCAGGGAAGCCCTAATGGGCTGAGGCCGTCATTATAAATAATTGAAAAAGATGAGAATAGCAAATAGAGATTTCCTATTAGGTGAGGATAAACATTATTTCCTGAAATTTTCTTTGAGTTATGTGTATGTATATATATATATATATATGCATATATATATATATATGTATATGTATGGATATTCTTCATTGAGTTGTGATTGAAAATGTTTCTCTTTTAGGATGTGGCATGATGTACTCCACAGTCACTACTATGTTTGATGACCAAAATATAATTATAAAATTCATAAACCACAGAGTGATTGTACAAAGACAGATGCATATGCACACACACACACACACACACACACACACACACAAGTTAACAGCTTTTCCCCAAAGCCTTACATTGGCAATATGAACAAAACCCAGTTAAAACCAGTTCATCCTCAGTTTTATAAATCCAACGGAGTTAAAATAGGGATGTTCTGTCCTAGGGCAAAAAGCTGGAGTCAATATTAGGATATCTTATTAGGGTGTAAAAGACCATGCCTTGGTAAACTGCCATCTAAAGGAGGGCCATTCTTGAGGCCCTTTCTGATCATCCTGGAGCCAGAAAAAGGAATAGAGAGAAAGAGAAGGATTTGAGGGAAAACCAAAGATATCAAACATTGCTGCTCTTAAACACATGAACCCTAAGCAAGTTGTGGAAATAGATAATGAGGGACAAAGAACAAGAGATCTCCTTGCATCTGTGGCATTCTTTGCATAGATTCCTCGATGAGACACTCAAGCCAGGATCTGTCTGCCTAAATGCTAGTGTGTTGGACCTTGTAAATGTGGCTGGCTGAAGCCACTGATGTCATAATTAATCTGACAAGGTATCTACACTGGAAGAGGAGAAGAGATGCTTAGCCTGGTCCAATGGAGTACGTCAATGAATAACGGGATGAAGCTAAAAGAAGGTAAAATTGGGCTGAATATCAAGGAAACAAATTACCTAACAGAAAGGTCTATTAGACAGTGGAGTGGTCTCTCCAGGGGAACAGTGGCAGGCCAGTGGTGCCGAAATCATTTACAAGTTGGCTGTTGAAAGCCCCTGAGAATTTGCTGTGGGGAACAGGACTGAGTTGACAGGAGTGGACAAGATGACCTCGAAGGTCTTTTCCATCTTTAGTGTCTACGATTTTGCGATCGTCTGCTCTTCACTGAAGCGCTCCAGCTATAGCTACTCTCTGGGGCCTGAAACACATGAAATAATTGTTAGTAAGATATCCAGGGATGAAACATTTTTGAGGAACCATTTGTTCTTGGCCATCTCTTTCTGTTCAAAACTGGGCCGGAGAGAAATGATAAAGGAAACAAGGAAGAAATCAATGTTTATTGTTCTCAAAGCCGACATTATTATTTTAGTCTGTATTTATTCATTCAAAATATTTGATCAAATGCAAAACTATTCTTAAAGTTTGTATTTGAATATAAAGGCAATTTGTTTGGGACTAGACCATACTAAATTTCTTATTTCTCAACAAGTTGTTTTAGCATTGTATAGAAAGAGCCCATTTTAGGGGTTGTTTAACAGATGAAACAAGTTCTTGGATAAGGAGCATTTTTCCATCTGCAACATGGTTAGAACTCTCATACATTTGCATTTCTGTGTTTCAGAATTATTCAGGCAATAAATTACTCAGGATGTCAACCTTATGCTGAAATAGAAATGACCTACTTTGTGAGGATCTCATGTATTTTAAATTTAACCTTGTGCCTTTTCTTCAACTGGGAACAGGAGGGCTTTGTAAGTAAGATTGCAAGAAAATCAAAAATAGCTACAATAAATTGAACTCTTACTATGTGCTAGATGTTATTCTAAAGGTTTGATGAGCATTAACTCATTTGTTTTCTTATAGCAACCCAGGAGCTAGATGCTCTTATTACACTTGGGGAAACTGAGCCACAGAGAGGTTGAAAATGTTACCTAAGATGACAAACCCAGTAAGAGGCAGATCTGAGTTCAAAACCTATACCTCTGACCATTATTATTCTACCACCTCTCCAAGTATAGTTTCCTATTTTTTTTAAGACCAATAATGAGGGCAGGGATTTTGTTCTTTCTTTGTTCTTTGATGAACCTCCAGAGCCTAGAACAGTCCCTGGCACATAGTAGGCACTCAGCACATTTTGGCTGGAAGAATGAATGGAAGTTGATATTGGCAGTTCTGAGTTTTTCAATGCTAAATTCATCTATTCCAAATTTGCTGATTAAGTGAAAAAGGCAACTTTTTATCTCTCTTCTATTTATCTCAACAATCTTCTTAGATTCAAAAATTTTTCTTCTAGATGCTTCCCTTGACTTCCTGGAAAAGATGAGCTGTTCTTGAAAGAGGGTCCAAAAGCATCCTGTATTTCCTTGACATGGCAATTTGCACACTTTATTGTGATCATTTAGTTGACCGTCTTTCTGGCTTCATTGTAAACTTTGTAAGGGCAGGGTCTGTGTTTTGCTCACCACTGTAACTATAGACCCAGCACAGAACTGGGCACAGAGAGTCTGTTTGTGGATAGTTGTTGAGAGAATGAAAGAAGATATTCTTTCTAACTTATTTTTCTTCTTGTTACATACACAGAACTTTCACAATCTGTATTAGCTATCTATTGCAGTATAACAAATTACCAAAAACTCAGTGACTTAAAACAATAAAAAGTATGTATTAACTCTTACAGTTTCTGTGGGTCTGGGTGGTTCTGACTCAAAGTCTTTCATGAGGTTGAAGTCAGAAGTCACTTAGAGCTGTAGTTGTCTGAAGGCTCAGCTGAGGCTTGAGGATCCAATTCCAGGACGGTTCCCTTACTGGTCTCTTGTTGGCAGGCCTCAGCTGCTTTTCACAGGGGTTCTTCATGGAACTGCTTGAGTGTTTCCAGGATGAGGCAGCTGGCTTTCCCCAGAAAGAGTGGTGTAAGAGAAGATGGTGAATGCTGCAGTGTCTGTTGTGACCTAGCCTTGGAAGTCATATGCACTTCATTCTGATGGTCATTTGGAATGGTCCTAATTCAGTCTCGGAGGGGACTCTACACGGCATGGGTACCAGGATCAGGGGGAGCCATACTGGGCATCGGTTGCCACACATACCATTTGACATCTCTTCCTATCCAGCCTGTGAGATATTATTCCTTTTTTACTAATAAGGCCAACAGTAAGTTGCCTAAGATTATATTCAGTGCTTAAATCCAAGTTTAGTTCCTCTAAGTGTTCTTTCCAATATATCATAGTTGAATGGTTAAATAAATTACATATAGCTTTTAGAAAACTCAAGATATAAAAATCTAAATATCAAATTAGAAGTGTTATTTGCATTATGTAATAAAAGGAGTCCCACTATACCCCAGGATTATTTAAATAGCATATTCAAGAATGACTCAATTTATCAAAGATGAGTTTTATTGTGATTTTTGGGGACACACTTGCTAGATAATGAGAAGTATAATTTTAAAACGTGTGTTGGAAGCACTCAGTTATATTAGATTGTGAATTTCTTGAAGGCAGGGATATCTTCAGTGCCAACTCTGGCAGCCAGCCTGGAGGAAACTTTCAAAAAAATTTTATTAAATAAAGGAGTGGTTATGGCAAATTATCTGTAGTTACGATATCTTCAGAATCTTTTTGTATGCAAAAAGTTGGCATATCATTTAAAAAATTGATTTATTCTTATAGCTGAGTCTGATCCCTACTGAACTTTATATTACTAGACTATCTAAAACTTATTTAGATTTTAGTACCAGCCTGATGTAACATGTGAAATTTTTTTATCCCTATCGAGTTATGAGGTTGAAAAACTGACATATGTCTAATGAAAACAAAGAAAAGAGTGAAAAGAAAAGTCTCATCCAAAGAATGGATAAAAGACCGGTTTTCAGAACATGTAAGTAAATGGAGTGGTAGTATTTATTATTAGACTCAATTAACCAACCAGACTATTGATAAATCTGAATAAAATCTTTTCCATTGAGGGGGAAAAAAAGAACACTGAAGAATTTTAAAAAGTTAAAAAAAATATATCATATTCCAATTGGGTCAAACACTTGAAGAGATTCTTGGCAGATTTTTCTTTTTTGATAGCCAGAGGGTCTAATGTTTTCTGATTTGAACACTATTGTTGTTTGTAAAGATTTTCTAAGGGAAAGTAAACAGCTGCTTCTTCAGAATGATCCCTTATCAAGTCTTACCTGCAAAGTTAGTAGATTATCAGGTTTATGGTAGATAGTATGGTTGTTAGCATAAGCTCACATAGGTGATCACATGGTAAGACAAAGATAAAAGATGGAAACAGTTGCAGATTTTATTTTCTTGGGCTGCAAAATCACTGCAGACTGTGACTGTAGCCATGAAATGAAAAGAAGCTTGCTCCTTGGAAGAAAAGCTATGACAAACCTAGATAAGGTATTAAAAAGCAGAGATATCAATTTGCCAACAAAGGTCAGTATAGTCAAAGCTACAGTTTTTCTAGTTGTCATGTATGGATGTGAGAGTTGGACCGTAAAGAAGGCTGATTGCTGAAGAATTGATGCTTTTGAACTGTGGTGCTGGAGAAGACTCTTGAGAGTGCCTTGGATGGCAAGGATATCAAACCAGTCAATCCTAAAGGAAATCAACACTGAATATTCAGTGGAAGGAGTGATGCTGAAGCTGAAGCTCCAATGCTTTGGCCACCTGATGTGAAGAACTAACTCATTGGAAGAGACCTTTGATGCTGGGAAAGATTGAAGGCAGGAGGAAAAGGGGGCAACAGAGGATGAGATGGTTGGATGATATCACGGACTCAGTGGGCATGAATTTGAGCAAACAGCAAACCCCAGGAGATAGTGAAGGACAGGGAAGCCTGGCATGCTACAGTCTATGGGGTCACAAAGAGTCAGATACAACTTATCAACTGAACAACAACAACAGCATAGATAAAAGATAAAGAGTTAAAGAAAGATTGTTGAATAACTACTGTTAAGGATAAGAAGGTTAGCCTTACTAACAAACACATGAAAAGATGCTCAACATCACTCATTATCAGAGAAATGCAAATCAAAACCACAGTGAGGTACCATTTCATGCCCATCAGAATGGCTGCTATCCAAAAGTCTACAAGCAATAAATGCTGGAGAGGGTGTGGAGAAAAGGGAACCCTCTTACACTGTTGGTGGGAATGCAAACTAGTACAGCCACTATGGAGAACAGTGTGGAGATTCCTCAAAAAACTGGAAGTAGAACTGCCATATGACCCAGCAATCCCACTGCTGGGCATACACACTGAGGAAACCAGAATTGAAAGAGACACGTGTACCCCAATGTTCATCGTAGCACTGTTTATAATAGCCAGGACATGGAAGCAGCCTAGATGCCCATCAGCAGATGAATGGATAAGAAAGCTGTGGTACATATACACAATGGAATATTATTCAGCCATTAAAAAGAATACATTCGAATCAGTTCTATTGAGATGGATGAAACTGGAGCCTATTATACAGAGTGAAGTAAGCCAGAAAGAAAAACACCAATACAGTATACTAACACATATATATGGAATTTAGTAAATCAGTAAAGATAACCCTGTATGTGAGACAGCAAAAGAGACACGGATATATAGAATAGTATTATGGACTCTATGGGAAAGGGCGAGGGTGGGATGATATGGGAGAATGGCATGGAAGCATGTAAATTATCATATGTGAAACAAATCGCCAGTCCAGGTTTGATGCATGATACAGGGTGCTCGGAGCTGGTGCACCGGGATGACCCAGAGGGATGGGATGGGGAAGGAGGTGGGAGGGGGGTTCTGGAAGGGGAACACATGTACACCCATGGCTGATTCATGTCAATGTATGGCAAAACAAATACAATATTGTAAAGTTAAAAAATAGATAAATAAATAATTTAAAATTAAAAAAATAATAATAAAATACATGAAGCTGGAAAAAAAAAAAGGTTAGCTTTAGAATCCTAATCATGATGATAGCCTGATATGAATACTTTGCAACTTTATCAGTTTAGTTCAGTTCAATCACTCTGTCATGTCAGACTCTTTGCATCCCCATGGACTGCAGTACACCATGCTTCCCAGTCCATCACCAACTCCCAGAGCTTGTTCAAACTCATGTCCATAGAGTTCGTGATGCCATCCAACCATCTCATCCTCTGTCATCCCCTTCTCCTCCTGTCTTCAATCTTTCCCAGCATCACGGTCTTTTCCAATAATCAGTTCTTCACATCAGGTGGCCAGAGTATTGGAGCTGCAGCTTCAGCATCAGTCCTTCCAGTGAATATTCAGGACTGATTTCCTTTATGATTGACTGGTTTGATCTTCTTGCTTTCCAAGGGGCTCTCAAGAGTCTTCTCTAACACCATAGTTCAAAAGCATCAATTTTTTGGCACTCAGCTTTCTTTATAGTCCAACTCTCACATCCATTCATGACTACTGAAAAAATCAAAGTTTTGAGTAGATGGACCTTGGCAACTTTATACAGTTTACTTTTGTGATGATGGTAATGTAAGATGATTTCTCTTAATCTTAGTTCAGGTAGTGTAGATGTGTTATTTCCAAGTGTTGAGCTTTCTGCATGGATTTTGAGTTAGTCATTCTTCTGTTTAAATAGTTAGCTGTTTAACTGAAAGAAGAAGCATCTATCACAGGAATGGAAGTACATGCAATGTCATATCCTACCCCTTCCTCACCTAGAGCAGACTTTTATCATGGCACATTTTGTCCCCAAGTCAGTTTGGGGTTGGCAAAAGAACTGGAGATTTGCAAAATTAGGAGAGATCAAAATTATCACCCACAAGAGAGAACTGTGTAGCAATAGATAGGAATTTGCCTTGATAAATCAATAACTTACTTATTGGCTAAGGATAGTAAATTAAAGTCACCTAGGGAAATTATAAGGGAAACATTTGCTCTTTTGTGTAAGTTGTCATGGATTGTCACTTAATGTTTTGAATATAAGAAGAATATATAAGAATTAAAATTTTATTTTTAGTTCAAAGAAATTTTAAACTAAGTACATTCAACAGATTAACTCCTGTTTTAAAGCAAAATCCACCCATAAAAGGTATAGAAGATTAAAACTAGAAAGGACCATTGAGGCCACATAGTCCTGCCTACTCTCCATTTTATCCATTATATCATTGTGAAAAGTAAGAGTCTCTCAAATTGGGGAGCTGCCTCATATAGTTCACAAAGCTCATAAGTGATAGCAATGGGGCTAGTGAAGTTGTTGCAGTCTTAGTTGGCCATTTCACCCTCTGAGTTCAGCCTCTGTAGTGAAGGCATAAAGGAGGTGGATTTCACAATCTTCAACTCTAAGGTATAATGTTTTTCTCTAACCCCTCATGAGCCCCCTAATATTACATATTTATTTATTGTCCATCTCCACCTACTAGAATATAAACTTCTTGAGGACTAGGTCTGTTTCTACTTTGTTCTCTACTATTTCCCTATTATATCCTCCTCATTTATTGAGGATATAGTACATGTCCAAAAAACAGATGCCATTGAATAAATGAACTGAGTTGGGGCTCATTTGCTTTGAGAATCTTTGCTAATCTCCTGCTCCAGATAGCTACCACCAACTGACTGAAGTTAGCTTTTGAGTAACTTGTGCTGGGCAGGCTCCAAGGTCACCCCCATGATCCTCTCCTCCCGGTATTCACATCCTTATGTAATCAGTTCTGTCTCCTTGAGAGGAGGCATGATCTGTGACTTGCTTCTACCAATAGAAAGCAGCAAAGGTAAAAGCATAGGTATGATTACATGTATATGATTTCATTAAATAAAATTGTGACACCAGTCTTGCCAAGAGACATTCTTTCTTGCTGTTTTTAAAGAAGAAGCAAACTGCCATGTTTTGAGCTGCTTATGAAGAGGATCACTTGGCAGGGAACTGAGGGTGGCTTGTAGATGACATCCAGCAAGAAACTGAGACCTTAGTCCAATAGTCTGCAAGGCACTGAATGTGACCAGGAACCACTTTACTTCTCCAGCTGAGCCACAGATGAGACCCCAGTCCTGATAATACCTTCACTGCAGCCTCATAGAAGACCAACTGAAGCCAGGCCCAGACTTCTGATTCACAGGAACTATGAGACAGTAAAGGTGTGTAGTTTTAAGCTGCTGTTTGTTGTAATTTATCTAGCAATAAATAACATCCCTCATTTAGATGCATTTCTTTCATTTGGAACTAGGTTTGGAGTATTCTAAATTCAACACTGTAATCTAGAAGAAAACGAAGCTCTCTTTTTAACGTGAAAAGGCTTAGTCTCTGGTTTGAATCCACAGGGCCGTAGCATTCAGCTCTTTATAATCTACTGGCATTTAATCATGGCCTCTTATTCACAGAAGTCAGAGTTCCCTTCCCTTTACTCCTTTCTACTCGCTTGATTGCCAACATTCAAACTAATTCACAAGACAAACTGGGCATGGGGTCAGGGTGGAAGCATATCTGGGTCTCTCCGTTTATTTCCAAAGATTGTTCTCCACATTTTGACTGTATTTCAAATTAGCCCAAAGGTAAGTAACCAAAGATGCCATTCTCTGAAAATGTGTTTTCATTTAAAATGGTTTGTCTGTGTAGACTGTGTGTACTAGTAAAGGTTGATGAAGCCCCTTTAAAAAAAATGGAGTCAAGGACTTCCCTGGTGCTCCAGTGGTTAAGAATCTGCCTACTAGTGCATGAGACTCAGGTTTGACCCCTGGTCAGGGAATTAAGATCTACATGCTGCCTGTGTGCTGCAATGAAGACCCACTGCAGTCAAAATAAATAATAATAAATCTCTCTTTAAAAAAGAAGTCAATTTTTTATGAGTCTAAATGGCCTTAACTATTTTTATCACTGAATTTTGTGGGGTTGGCGGTTTCTGTGTGTGGTGAAATTGTGCTTTTGCATAATAGCCTATGTATAATTTTACACTGTCCTTGTCCTGCCTCTTTACTTCATGAGTAAAGATGATATCAGTATCTTTTCCTTTACAAAATTGTTGCTGTTTAGCAAAATTTGCTTTATATCTAATCTTTTTTTTTCCCAACTGATTCCATAGAAAGTTACTTGGATATCCATAAAAAAGTCATCGAATAATGAGTTGAGGCTGTTTTATGAAGATAATGTTAACCTTATGGGCTGCTGTCCATGGGGTCGCACAGAGTCAGACATGACTGAAGCAACTTAGCATATGGCCACGTCTGTGAGCTCCTAGAGTTATGTTCGATGTGCTTTTGCAGTTACTTTAGAACTACAAGACACTATCATCTTCTTTATCTCTAGTTACCAAGGAAAACATTTTATTTGAAGAATTGTCCTTTTTTATGTTAAGCCTTCAGAACTCAGACCTTAATGTTCCTTTACCAGACTTAACTTCCGATGCCTCTGAGAGCTAGCCTGCAATACCTGATTTTACCATTAGGTGCTGCTCTTTAAAATTTCCCCCTCTACTCCCCTACACACCAAACTAACTTGAGGACACAGAAGCACCCCATACTTAAATTTTTTTTGATACATTTTTGTTTGAAGAAATATTTTTTCTTAAATAAATCTCAGAAGCCACAACCCTAAACCTGAATTTTCAAGTCTGACATTTATAAGTTATTATAAAATAAATTACTGAGCTGTTCTAGGAATGCTATCAGATTTCACTTTTACAGAATGCTTATTTTCTTAAGTGCAAAGAGATCTTTCTTACAAGAAAATATGTTAAATATATTAAAAATGTATAACTTGGGAACTATCTTTGACATACATTTTTTTTTTTTTTATTCAGATGTTTAGTTTCTTTTCTGAGTAAACTAGAAATTACCTAGATATTTTGATTTCATTGTCAACTTCATACATTTTTCAGGTATAATTGAATTTCTTGAAAGAAGTAAAAATATACTTTTCTGTTTTTTAAATAAGTAGCAGAAAGAATTCCAAAGAAAAAAGAACTTTTACTGCAAGAGTGGCATTTCTAATCTTTGTACTTCCATAATAGACTAGGGATTAACAGTTGTGGCAGCAGCAGCTATTTTTTTGGAGGGGGGTGGAATGTACATAATTGATCTGAGGCAATAATTCAATGCTTAAATTGTCTCATGTTCCATGAAAACTTGAAGTAGGATGTCAGAATGGCTCAGATACAATGTTTTCTGACAATAAACAGCCAGCAGCACTCGGCAAAAGCTGTGGACTTACAGGTTAACTCTGGGTGTTCCACTGAGGTTACCAGCCCATCTATGTCAGTTCCTGGAGACCTACCTGGGCAGGGGAAGATAAGAGTTAATCTTGGATCTGGGAGACAGGTATAATAAAAATAATAAAAATCACAGAACTCACTATATTTCAACATAGAGAGTCATATTCAGGGAAGAAGTTATCTTTATGGGAAGGTTTTCCCCTTTTATTCTTTACATTTTTTTTTTTCTTTAAAAAATATTTGCTGATTTTGGAAAATTGTTTCCTGTGAATGAAACTCTTCACTTTAGGGTTGATATGTTGTGGCTTATGAAAATTTGAAATACCTGTTATGGATCAGCTCTCACTTAGCAAGGGCTGTATTTGTCAGGTGATGATTGAAGTTGTAAATCAGTATTCTTGAATCTGGAATTTCCTATAGTGAAGCAAATAGCTGCAAACCTCAGCTTTAAGAATAAAATAAAATGAAACAAGCAGTAATAATAATACAAAAAAAAACCCCTTGACAGGCAAATTTGGTGTTTCACGTTGTGCATTTCTTTTCAGTCTCTCAAACTTCCTGAACACTATAATTTGTTTGTACTGCTGCATCACTATCATCAAAGATATAGGACTTTATTAGCTCTTCTCTCCTAGGAATGCCTTTTTTTAAGAGAAAGGAATGCATAAAAGTTCAGCCACTTGAGTCTGTGTAATCACTCTTCTAGCAAAAAGTTTTGTATTTCTTTAGTATGAAAAAGAACAGAAGGAAGGAAGACTATAAAGAAAGGAAGAAATAGTGAAAAGGAAGGAAGAAGAGAGGAAAAGAAGAAGAAAGAGAGAACGAGAAAGAAACCATGGGACACATTTTCTTTTGGAAAAGTACAGCAGGTGACAATATTGTGCTATGAGATTGGGATGATTTCTCAAACCTTCCCTTCCAAATTCAGCCACATTCCCTTCCAAGTTGAATAGCTCTTAGAAATAAATAGTTCACATGTTCAGAGCACAGTGTTAGTAAACAATAATTCCTTTACTGTCTGTGGGGAAAATTTTGTCCTTGCTGTGGATCAGGACTGAATGGTCGTCTTAATTTTAGTTCAAGTGCTTTTAAATATTTGAAAGGAATTAAGATGAGATCAAATGAGAAGTGATAGTGAAGTGGCTTTAATAGCCTGTGGGGCTGGAATCATGGATTATTAATGGCCTAAGCTGATCATTTAGTTGCAAGTCTGAAGTCTGTGTCTAGTTTTGGTCTCTCGAGGCTGAGATCCGCTCATAAGATAGCTGTCCAGAACATGGAGGAGAGCTAACAGGGTGAAAGAGGAACTTCCAGTTGGTGGCGGAGAACCTTGCATTGGCTGCTCCTCTGTGTTAATAATCAGTCTGTCTCTACATCCGAAGATATGCTTATCAGCTTTTCCAAACCAAAATGGGATGGCCATGCCATTTAGCTGGTGGACATGAAGCTGAGTTGGACTTCTTACCTGGACCAGCTTCCAGTTCTGAGTATTTTGATGTTTTCTCTTTCTATTATGTTTACCACCATCTTGCCATCTCAGCAGCCATTCTTTTGTTATCCATCCTACTTGATCTCTCTTCTCCTGAGTCATGGATGGGGGGAACTAAGGGTAGATGTAGATAAGTGTGAATGGGTCCATGGGACTTCCATGATACCATATTTAGAAGTGTCTGAAAGCCAAGGGGGTGACCCTGGCCTTGATGCGAAAGAACCTGAGCCTATTGTATAGAACCAGCAGCCTGGGTGCCTGCCTTGGGCTAGCTCACCAGCTTTCATTGTGGACTGTGGGACAGAAGGGCAGTGAATCAGTGGGAGAGATTGGGAGCTGGGATGGGGGAAGATGATTCTGCTTTTAAGCGCGTCAGTCCTGCTCTGCACAGGAAGCCTGGGTCAGGAATTCTTGTAATTGCTTGATATTCCTGATGGAGCTTGTAGCCTGTTGGCAATCTATCCAGATGCAGAAAAATATTCTCTTTAAGTTAGGGGGGAAAAAAACCCTCTTGATCTTAAAAAACAAAAAACCAAAATACACCTCTGCTTTGCTCCTTCTTGCGACACACAAAAGGGATGACGAGCGATAGAATGGAGGAGAGTGATGATGGCAACTGTCCTCAAGTGCTGTTTTGAGAAGCCGGGGAAGAGGTACAGGCCCAGGCTGCCAGACCCTGTGTTCCACTGAGATAAAGACCCGAAGACACCAAACAACTGAGGCTGAAGACAGCACCTCCTGTTGGCTCCTCACACACACGTCCCTCCTCCCCAGGCCTTCCTCTCAGGTGGCCTCACATTTCATCCAGTCCCTGCAGAAATTCATCTGGTTTGGAGGCCTTTCCTGTGGAGCTGCTGGGTAATGTTCTCGGGACGGGGCTTTGGCCCTGAGAACCATTTGGCAAAAGGTCACCCACTCTCAGGATCCGGTCTGGCCCGAACCCCCCGTTGGTTGTAACTCTTCATTCTTGAGAGCACAGGGCAAGGAAACAGGGCACCGTGGAGCTGGCTGAGTGCCTCCCCCTGCAGTCCCAGCTTAGGTTTCCATGATTTGAGAAAGGAAAGCTGAGTGATAACAAGGGCTGACTCCTCTAGAGACTTCCTGTTACCCTAGAGCAGCAGTTCTCAAATTTTAGCACCTGTCCAGGTCTGCTAGAGAATTTGTTTACACTTAGATTTCTGGGCCCCACTCTCGGAGTTTCTGATTCAGTAGGGCTGAGGTGGGCCTAAGAATTTGTGTCTAACAAGCTCCCAGGTGCTGCTGATCCCACAGGCCCAGGGCCCATGCTTGAAGAGCCCCTGAAGCTCAGGGCAAGCCCTGGCTCGCTGCCTGACTCCATCTGTGACCTCTGTAGATAGCTCTGATCCTACTGTGTTGTAGCATCTTTCTGCATGTCTGCCTGCTTCTTCAAACTCTGTGGTCCTCGAGGGACTTTTTCCGTTTCTAGGGCAGAGCTTGGCAGGTCGAGAGCGTTCAGAACGATTTTGTTGAAGGGTGATTTTTGAGATGCTGTATCACATGCTTTGATGTGCTTTAGAATCATAGACTGTTATGGGAATTTAGAGCTGACCTAATCCAACCAAGTTGTTCTACAAACAGAGAAACTGGAGTTCAGAAAAACCCAGGTCACAGGATCACACAAGATTTCCCAGGATCACGTAACTTGCCAGTTGTATACTTCAATTAAGTGCCCTAATTATTTCCAAGGTTTATCGAACAGTTGTTCACTATGTGCTGGAAAGCAGGCTCCATTCTCAGTTGGATTCTCCAGGCAAGAATATTGGAGTGAGTTGCCGTGCCCTCTTTCAGGAGATTTTCTCAACTCAAGGATTGAACCTGAGTCTCTTATGTCTACCTGCATTGGCAGGCAGGTTCTTTAACCACTAGTGCCACCTGAATCTCCCTGTATTATCATTTAATTCTCAGAGTAATCCTGTGCTTAGTCGCTTAGTCTTTTCTGACTCTTTGCAACCCCATGGACTGTAGCTCACCAGGCTCATAGGGTTTCTCTAGACAAGAATACTGGAGTGGGTTGCCATGCCCTCCTCCAGAGGATCTTCCCAACCCAGGGATCGAACCCAGGTCGCCTATATTGCAGGTGGATTCTTTACCGTCTGAGCCATCAGGGAAGCCTGAGTAATCCTGAGTCAGTACAATTACTGTACTCATTTTGCAAGTGTGAAAACCGAGGCTCTGAGAGGTAAATTGCCTCAGTCATACAATAAGTGAGGAACCAGGCAGTGTGAGCAGAGGATGACCAAAATACTGTTCTGCCAGACTATAGTTGGTGCTCGATGAATGTTGAGGTTCTGACTAATTCAGTTTTGCCATCTGTGACACAGGGAGTTACTTCTTGCACAGATTTATGGAGGCCAAAATGAGAAATGCATATGTAAACCCTTCGATGTGAAGCGCTGTAGGACTGGATACTATCAGGAGACACTCTGCTTCTGCAGGCACTTTCCCCTCTGGCTGAAGTGCCCTGCAGTGTTGGCTCCAGAGCTGGTCAAGTCTTGCTCTTATCGAGTCTTGATTGCCCTTCTTAATACACCTGTGTATGTGTGTTTTTCTTCTTTTTAAAAATCTCACTCGCAGTGCGTTGCCTCATGTTGTGAGGTGTTGGCTTGAACACCTGTATGTAGTCTGTACTGCAATGTCATGCAGCGACCCCGCTGGACCCATGTCTATACTCCCAGGAGCATCACATGGAGGGGCCCTCGGTACCAGCTGAATTGGAGGTACCCAGGTAGCATTACCCACCTGGATAGGTGGGATGGGCAGGCATTCCCATCCCGGAATGGACAGAATGAGGGCTGAGCTGGGCCGAGCCCTGGGGCGGTCTGTGCTCCCACAGCGAGTTGCTGGTGGAGCTTCACCCAGAGCTTAGGCTTCTGGGCTCCTGTTCTCACTGCCTGCCCCAGGAGTCGGTCAGTGAAATGGAAAATTAGAACCATCCTTTCTTGGCCTCCAGGTCCTCCTCATTTTTGCTGACCAATCATGAGTTGTTCTTTCTCAGATGTCCAGGTCCTTCCAAAATGATCAGGAAACTTCCTGAGACTGCCCAGCTTCTGATGGCCAAGATTTGGGAAAATGTCTCTGATGGTGTGGAGACTTCCCGGAGGAGGGGAGAAGGAGTGTAGTGTCACAGGTTTTGTGGGCCCCTCAACCAAAGCCAGACTTTGAATGGAGCGCAGGAAAATCTTGCTGTTGTTCCCTCCTCCCTACACACACACACACACACACACACACACACACACACGAGTGTCTGTGTGTGTACATACACATGCACTCCAGATATCTCTATATATACATATTTATATCTATATGTATCTATATATATATCTATATATGTATGTTTATGGCTGCTTTGGGACCACTGAATTTTTCTCCCTCCCCAGCGGAGCTCCCTTTGGGAACATGGCCCTAGTGGTAATTTGGGAGTGTTTGAATCAGTCTGTCATCCCACACCAGAGGCTTTTTTCTTTCTCTTGGTTGTTACTGCCAGTTCTCTTTGGTTTTCTTTGTACTGTATTCTCAGCTAGGGATAAAATATAGTTTATCCTTGCTGGCTGGGAGGGACTGACTCACTAGAGGTTGAATCCCTCAGGAATAGTTTAGTGATACAGGGATTAAGATGAGCTGTGTCCACCCCAGCATACCCTGCATATTTCAAAGATGGGATGGAGCCAGCCCCTCATGCATGTACCAGCCTCCTGGAGAGCTTTATGATGATGACTCCCTCACCTGTTCACTTCAGGGCATGTGGGTGCCAGGAGCAGAGACAAGTCTGAATGTAAGCAAAGTTGCTACTTCAGCTCTTGAGTTGCTACTTGAGCCCCAGGGCCTCAATGTAGATAAAGTACAGCTCCTGAAACCCAGGTGAGGGCCTGTGAAGAAGGTGCATGGAGCCTCCAGGCCTTGGCCCGCCCTGTAGAGGATTTCCTTTCTCGTCTCCTCTTCTTGGCCCGTTCACATCCCGCTTTCTCTGGGTCCAGCCTACACCCTGGTTCTGCTGAGAAGCCCCTGTGTTGGCAGAAGAGCAGTGGTCACGTTGCCCAGTGGATCTCACAGCTGTGCACTTGCTGGTGTATAGGGCATGTGTCACAGGCATGCCCATTTCAGGCAGTAAAGAGTTGATGTTAGACTGGGGTGGGCAGGCCTAGGACCAGGGCCATGAGTGATGAGAGGCTCCCCCACTGCCTCAAGAAGGAGCATTTTAATTTCAGGATCCTCATCTCTCAGATGAATGCAATTAGTCTGCTTTTCCTTGGGGAAGGAACAAGAAGGGGCTGAGGAGAAGCAGTAATGTCATTTTAGGGCACTTTGGAAATCACAGGACTGATTCCTAAGGGGTCTCCTCAATAACAAAGGTGAAAAGTTCTACACTTTTTTAGGTGCATGAACTCCAAATCCCCTAACTTCTCTCTCATTCTAAAGAGCAAGCTGGGATGCAATTGACAGTGACCTTCTCATGGGGGAAATCTCGAATCTCTTCTCAATTATTAGAACAAAATAAATTCTTTTCAAACCATAAGTTGTTATGGGAACAATTTGCCTGTGACTTAGGTCATATCTGTTAGAGACACATGGTTGCTTCCCAACACAGTTGAGAACTGTGTTTCTAACACAGTCTACCTTTGATAATAGACAGTCCTATACAGTTCACAGTCTTCCCAGGTGGCTCAGTGGTAAAGAATCTGCCTGCCAATGCAGGAGACGTGGGTTCGATCCCTGAGTTGGGAAGATCCCCTGGAGAAGGAAATGGCAACCCACTCCTGTGTTCTTGCCTGGGGAATCCCATGGACAGAAGAGCCTGGTGGGCTATAGTCCATGAGATCACAGAGAATTGGACATGACTTAGCGACTAAACAACAACAATAATATATGGTTCACTGTTTTGGGTTTGAGTGTTATCTCCCTAAAAGTATTGTAGGACCATGGTGTTAGGACTGGAAGGCGTATTAAAGTCATCTGGTTCAATTTCTTTATTCAGTGTGTGAGGAAAGTGTTGTCCAGAGAGGTAGGTAACTCACTCAAGGTCACACAGTGAGTTATGGGCTGGCAGTGGAATCTGGCCTCTCAGCTCTTAGTCTAGTGCTCTTTCCCCTTTCTGATGCCACCTGTGTCTTTGTGGCATGCTGGCTGTGTATCCTTTTCATAAAAGGACCAAGAATGTAGATACCAAACCTCACCTGGGTGCCATGTACATAAAAGCAAGAATAAATTAAAAATAGTCATGAAGTCTCCTTGGGAGTTTTGCCATATTGCCCATTCTTTCCTTAATATGGCTGAGATTTCCACTCAGCCTTTTTTATATTTGAGAATACTTAGAAGCAAGTCACTGTCCAAAAAGGAGATTGGTAAATGATGGTACATGCCCGTAATGCATTATCTTGCAGTTATTTAATATGATGCTGTAGAATAATAGCTATCAACACAGAGAAGTACAGTAGAATGTTATGTGTAAAGCAGCAGAATTCTGAAGTATATAAGAGTATAACCTTAGTTCAGAAAAAAATAAATCCATGTGCACGAAAAAAGGGACATCAAAATGTTAACAACTGTTATATCTGGATATTGGATTATGGAGTGATCTTTATTCTTTTCTATATTTCCATTTTTTCAATGAAGATTTATTACTTTTATATCAGGGAGAAACAAAAGGTGTTATTTTTTAAGAAGAAGTCGGCATTAGAAAGATTTATACACAGTCCTCCAAAAAAGTCACTTGGGAATACATGTCTCCTACAATACAAATTCAGATCTCAGTGTGGCTCCTGACAGCAGTTCTGATAAAAGGATAGGAAAGGTGAATTTGGAATTTGAGTTTTCTTTCCTCTGTTGGTTCTGGGCCAGATCATTTGATCTCGCTGTTTTCAGTCTTCTGGTGTCTCTTATGGGTGTAATCCTTCTACCTTCTCCGAGGAAGGAGAGGGCAATATATGTGGGAAGGAGCCATACGCACGCAGAAGTACCTTGGAAGTCTTAAATCCTTGGCCATAAAGAGGTCAAAGTGAATGGGTGGTAATGACCGTAGGGACCCGCGGAAACTCAGCTCAGGCTTCCGGAATGTGAAACAAAGATAGGACTGGACCCTGCTGCTCAGGATTCTCCTGCTGTGTTGGAAGTGAGGCGTGGAAATCCCCTCAGCTGGTGCTGGCAAATTTGCATGGAATACTTCTTAGCTGAACCCGCTTGGCCTTCAAAAACTGATCAGGGGAGTTTGGGGGAAGCTGAGGCTTCTGTCACCGCGGTCTAACCCTGCGGTCCTTCCCAGAGATGACACTTGCTGTCGGGGCTTACGTTGGCCTTCCACAGAGAAAGAAGATTGGGATACCCTTCTGCCTGGGAACAGGGAACGGGACAGCCTGAGGCTCCTGGATGACGGCTCCACGTGGACCACAAATCAGTTGATGGATTCTTCTCCCTGCTTCGCAGGGGCTTCCTGAGCCACTTGAGAAATGTGCAAATATTTTTGTCTTGCAACTAGAAAAACTGCCAAGTTGAGGGCAGGAGGGGGAGGGACCTCCTTCCCCCAAATCCGCTGATGTGAAAACACAGGGCTTTCTTTTCTGTGGGGTGGCTCGACGTGGCTCCAGCTTGACTCTGAGCACTGGTCCCTGAGACTTTGACCTGATCTGGGATGGTTTGAAAGGCTAATCCGCTCATTCCCATTCCAGACAGTCACAGTTTAGGGCTGCTGGTGGATACAGTCTACACTATGGAAAAGAGCAATGTGATTACAATTGGTTTTACGGGCTCCTGGGAGCCAGTGGGGAGGCTTCCTCTGTCGTAATGTGGGGCTGACCACCAGCATGATCTGGGCAGCCAGCCTCTGGGATGGCTGTCTGATCTTTAGCTGATCGACCTCCTCTGCAGCTGAGACATCAGCAGTCTCGAAGGCGAGCAGGGCACGTCCTTCTGGACTGCGTGCGACCTCCTGTTTTAATCACTGTTGCTCTTGATCCTGCTGCTCCAGGAAATCTGAAATGAGTCTCGCTGATGGAGCAAATGACAAGTCTTGAAAGCCTGTGCTGGTGACATCTTGTCAACTTTCAAGGCTTAGCTCAGATGCAGTTTTTACCGTGAAGCCCTCTCTCATTCTCCGTTTTCCATTCCTTCCTGTCTCCAGCCTATGTTTCAGACCTCGAGTTAGCCCTCATTCCTTTCTGCTGTGCATTTCAGTTCATTGCTTGCCTGTCTGTCTGCACCTCTAAGCTATAAACTCCACAGCATTCTTCACTGTGCTGGCCTTGTGTAGGTGCCCATTAAATGCCTGTTGGTTTGAAATAAAAGGATGGGCCCCGTGGTACTGGTGTACTCCAACTTTGCCAATTGCTTTGACCATTCCTGGTCCCACACTAAGCTTATTTTCTTCCCCTTAATACCTACCTTGGTATGGGAGGCTGAGGCAGTCCATTGATTAAACAATAAATAATAAGTCAGCAAAGATGAGCCTTTTCCCAATGGCTCAGCAGGTAAAGAATCTGCTTACAATGCAGGAGACACAGGAGACACTGGTTCAATCCTTGAGTTGGGAAGATCCCTTGAAGGAGGAAATGGCAACCCCCTCTGGTATTCTTGCCTGAAAAATACCATGAACAAGGAGCCTGTAGGCATACAGTCCAAAGGTTTGCAAAGAGTCGGATATGACTGAGCAACTGAGCACACATACCACAGCCTTAGGGAAAGTCCTGTTCCTGGGTTGCAGTGAGACTGGAATGTGCCAGCATAATCAGCCAAGGGCTTCAATCTCCTTCTTTTTGGGCTTCCCTGGTGGAGAAGAATGGTAAAGAATCTGCCTGAAATGCAAGAGACCTGGGTTTGATCCCTTGGTCAGGAAGAACCCCTGGAGAAGGGAATGACTACCCACTCTAACATTTTTGCCTGGAGAATTGCATGGACAGAGGAGTCTGGTGGGCTATAGTCCACAGGGTTGCAAAGAGTTAAACATGACTGAATGACTAACACTTTCACTTTTCACTTTTAGTAAGAAGAATGCCCTGGCTCCCAACTTTGAAAGACTTGTAATGGAGCCACTAAGAAAACATTACCCATCTGGAGCAAATAAGAACCATGCTGGATAGTGCTGGAAGTTGTGGACAAGGTCACAGGGACTATCAGAGAGGCCATTCTGGAGGGGAACAATTTCTCTTTTCACCTTAATAATGAGGATTCTGATGAACCAGTCTATCATTTTCCAAGCAAGAGGAGGAAATAACTTGGAATTTGTGTTAAAAGATTTGAGTTTATTTTCTGACACTGACCTTCTCTAGGCCAAGGACAAGCCACCTAACCACTCTAGCTCCCTATTTTTAAAAATGAGAATCTTGAAAAAAGACTGCTTGTCTTTCCTTCTGGGATGCTGGTGGCATAAAGTAGTGAAACCTTTTGGAAATAGTAAAAGCATATATAAATATCACTTCTTAATGTTTCCCTTATCAGTAGGGAGGATGTGTGATCTGCTTCCATGTTTTTAGAGGCAGTTTATTCCATTTGTTAAGGCAATTCATTTTGTGATTCCCTGCAGAACATTTTACATCTTTCTGACCCACTCTGATTTTTGCTAAACTCCAGCTGTGTACATTGAGGTTTTTTCCAATACATTCTAGTGCTTTTAAAACTGTCTTTTAATCCAGTTGTTGTTTAGTCGCTAAGTTGTGTCTGAGTCTTTGTAACCCCATGGACTGCAGCACACCAGGTTTCCCTGTCCTTCACAATCCCCCAGAGTTTGCTCAGATTCATGTCCATTGAGTCCACAATGCCATCCAACCATCTCATCCTCTGTCAGCCGCTCCTCCTCTTGCCTTCCAACTTCCCCAGCATCAGGATTTTTTCCAATGAGTTGGCTCCTTGCATCAAGTGGCCAAAGTATTGGAGCTCCAGCTTCAGCATCAATCCTTCTACTGAATATTCAGCATTGATTTTCTTTAGGATTGACTGGTTTAATCTCTTTGCAGTCCAAAGGACTCTCAAGAGTCTTCTCCAACACCACAGTTCAAAAGCATCAGTTCTTTGGTGTTCAGCCTTTATGGTCTAACTCTCATATCTGTATGACTACTGCAAAAATAAAAGCTTTGACTATACGGTCCTTTGTTGGCAAAGTGATGTCTCTGCTATTCAATATGCTGTCTAGGTTTGTCATAACTTTTCTTCCAAGGAGCAAGTATCATTTAATTTCATGGCTACAGTCACCATCTTCAGTGATTTTGGGGCCCAAGAAAATAAAATCTGTTACTGCTTCTACTTTTTCCCTCATATTTGCCTTAAAATGATGGGACTGGATGTCATGATCTTGGTTTTATGAGTGTTGAGTTTTAAGACAGCTTTTTCACTCTCCTCTTTTACCCTTATCAAGAGACTCTTTAGTTCCTCTTCACTTTCTCCCTTTAGAATGGTATTATCTGCATATCTGAGGTTGTTGATATTTCTCCTGGCAATCTTGATTCCAGCTTGTGATTCATGCAGCTCAGCATTTTGCATGGTGTACTCTGCGTAGAAGTTAAATAAGCAAGGTGACAATATACAGCCTTGTTGTACTCCTTTCCCACTTTTGAACCAGTCCATTGTTCCATGTCCGGATCTAACTGTTGCTTCTTGACCCACATACAGGTTTCTTAGGAGATAGGTGAGATGGTCTGGTATTCTCATCTCTTTAAAAATTTTCCACAATTTGTTGTGATACACACAGTCAAAGGCTTTAACATAGTCAGTGAAGCAGAAGTAGATGTTTTTCTGGAATTCTCTTGCTTTCTTTATGATCCAATGAATGTTGACAATTTGATCTCTAGCTCCTCTGCCTTTTCTAAATCCAGCTTGAACATCTGAAATTTCTCGATTCACATACTGCTGAAGCCCAGCTTTAAGGATTGTTTAAGCTTGGGCATAACCTTACTAGCATGCAACATGAGCACAATAGTATGATAGTCTGAACATTCTTTGACATTGCCCTTCTTTGGGATTGGAATGAAAACTGA
Organism: Giraffa tippelskirchi; assembly: GCF_054371585.1. Classification (NCBI taxonomy): domain Eukaryota; kingdom Metazoa; phylum Chordata; class Mammalia; order Artiodactyla; family Giraffidae; genus Giraffa; species Giraffa tippelskirchi. The sequence goes on from NC_137278.1 coordinate 60,171,826, forward strand.
CCTTTTCCAGTCTGGTGGCCACTGCTGAGCTTTCCAAATTTGCTGACATATTGTGTGCAGCTCTTTAACAGCATCATCTTTTAGGATTTGAAATAGCTCAACTAGAATTCTATCACCTCCACTAGTTTTGTTTGTAGTAATGCTTCCTAGGGGTTCCCTTGTAGCTCAGTCGGTAAAGAATCTGCCTGCAGTGCAGGAGACCTGGGTTCGATCCCTGGGTTGGGAAGATCCCCTGGAGAAGGAAATGGCAACCCATTCCAGTATCCCTGCCTGGAAAATCTCATGGACAGAGGAGCCTGGTGGGCTGCAGTCCATGGGGCTGCAAAGAGTCGGGCATGACTGAGAGACTAACATTTACTTACACTTAATGCTTCCTAAGGCTCACTTGACTTCACACTCCTATCTGGCTCTAGGTGAGTGACCACACTATCATGGTTATCTGGGTCATTAAGACCAATTTTGTATAGTTCTTCTGTGTTTTCTTGCCACCTCTTCATAATCTCTGTTGCTTCTATTAGATCCTTACTGTTTCTCTCCTTTATCATGCCCATCCTTGGAGGAAATGTTGAATGAAAATGAAAAACATTACATGAAATGTTCCCTTGATATCTCCAGTTTTCTTGAAAAGATCTCTAGTCTTTCCCATTCTATTGTTTACCTCTACTTCTTTGCGTTGTTCATTGGAGAAGGCCTTATCTTTCCTTGCTATTCTCTGGAACTCTTCATTCAGTTGGGTATGTCTTTTCCTTTTTCCCTTACTTTTTGCTTCTCTTCTTTCCTCAGCTATTTGTAAAGACTCCTCAGACAACCATTTTGCCTTCTTGCATTTCTTTTTCTTTGGGATGATTTTGGTCACTGCCTCCTGGAAAACGTTTTGAACCTCTCTGTCTGTAGTTCTTCAGACACTCTGTCTACCAAATCTAATCCCTTGAATCTATTCATCGTCTCCACTGTATAATTATAAGGGATTTGATTTAGGTCATAGCTGAATGGCCTAGTGGTTACCCTTACTTTCTTCAATTTAAGCCCAAATTTTGCAATAAAGAGCTCATGGTCTGAACCACAGTCATCTCCAGGTCTTATTTTTGCTTACGCTAGAGAGCCTCTCTATCTTTGGCTGCAAAGAATATAATAAGTCTGATTTCAGTTTTGACCATCTGGTGATGTCCACGTGTAGAGTTGTCTTTTGTGTTGTTGGAAGAGGGTGCTTGCTATGACCAGTGTGTTCTCTTAGCAATCTCTGTTAGCCTTTGCCCTCCTTTATTTTGTATTTCAAGGCCAAATTTGGCTGTTACTCCAGGTGTCTCTTGACTTCCTCCTTTTGCATTCCAATTCCATATGATGAAAAAGGACGTCTTCTTTTGGTGTTAGTTCTAGAAGGTTTTATACGTCTTCATAGAATTGGTCAACTTCAGCTTCTGTGGCCTCACTGGTTGGGACCTAAACTTGGATTACTGTAATGCTGAGTGATTTCTCTTGGAAAGGAATTGAGATTATGCTGTTGTTTTTGAGGTTGCACCCAAGTACTGCATTTTGGACTCTTTTGTTGACTACAAGGACTACTCCATTTCATCTAAGGGATTCTTGCCCACAGTAGTAGATAAAATAGTCATCTGAGTTAAATTCGCCCATTCCCGTCCATTTTAGTTCACTGATTGCTAAGATGTCAGTGTTCACTCTTACCATCTCCTGCTTGACCACGTCCGATTTACCTTGATTCATGGACCTAACATTCCAATTTCATACGCAGTATTGTTCTTTACAACACTGGACTTTATTTTCACCACTAGACATATCAACAACTGAGCATTATTTCCTCTTTGTCCCGGATGCTTCATTCTTTCTGGAGTTCTTAGTAATTGCCTTCCACTCTTCCTCATTAGTGTATTGGACACCTTCTGACTGGGGTGGGGGGCACTCATCTTCCGATGTCATATCTTTTTGCCCTTTCATACTGTTCTTGGGGTTCTTGTGGCAAGAATACTGGAGTTGTTTGCCATTCCCTTCTCCAGTGGACCATGCTTTGTCAGAAATCTTCACTATGACCTGTCTGTCTTAGGTGGCCCTGCATGGGATGGCTCATAGCTTCATTGAGTTATGCAAGCTCATTTGCTACAACAAGGCTATGATCCATGAAAGGGTTTCAATCCAGAGTTATCAATATAATTTACATCATTGCACAATACCACACACTTAGGTGTCAGTTTATACATATGCAAACAAGTACATATCAAAACAAAATTTTCATAAAACTGAATACCCATGTCTTCCTGATGGCTCAGTGGTAAAGAATCTGCCTGCCAATGCAGGAGACATGGCTTTGGTCACTGGTCTGGGAAAATCCCACATGCTGCGGAGCAACTAAGCCCATGAGCCACAACTGTTGAGTCTGTCTGTGCTGTGGAACCCGAAAACTGTAACTACTGAGCCCCAGTGCTGCAACTACTGAAGCCTGCATGCCTTTAAGAGCCCGTACTACACAAGAGAAACCTCTGCAATGAGAAGCCCATGCTATAACTAGAAAAAAGTCTGAGCAGCAACAAAGACCCAGAACAGACCAAAAAAAAAAAAAAGAGAGAGAGAAAAACCTCCAAAGCCCTTGCTATCTACAGTACATTGATCTTTTGTTTCCATTTATTTTCTTTCCACAGAGTGCCCTGTTGGAAGCAGTATTTTGGAAAGGATAATCAGGTAGCAGTAATTATGTTCAACATTTCTTCTGGTCAGAGAGATGTGGCTTTTGTTTTTTGGGTAGAGTATGCAAGTTTGGGGGCCGAGCTGAATTGTTCAGGGGTTTAGGGAGACAGAGAGCTGCCACCTGAATTACTCCTTTCGACTTTTCTTCTGGTGAGTAGTCTTTCTCCAAAGTAATGATGTTTTCTTGTTTGCTTGCTTACTTTAAAGGAGCATTGAATACTTAGTCACCTGAGTTCATACCAAATTATTTACCTTCTCAGGGTGCCCAAACATTTGATCTGACTTTGAAAGTATCAATAAACATCAATTTTTCCCCTTTGTCTGAAATCGGAACATTCCATTGTTACCAGGTGGTTTAGCAATAAGGGTTCCTCCCTGAGAAGGCTTCAGCTTGTCCCAGGAAGAACCAGGAGATGGAGTTGAAGGGAGAAGGTATATGTTGCTGAGGGAGAAAGCAGATGGATGAGAAAAGACCTGAATTTGAGGGAAGGGGTGCACTTACCACTGATTTCACCTTGTGCAGTGATGGAATCAGCTAATTTGGAGTCTGAGTCTCTTAACTTTGTAGCCTTGATTTATATCTAATCTTTCTCAAATGGTACTGTTCTCTAGAACTGATGGTGGGAAGTTGAGCTAAAAGGCAAGACAGAGGGACACAAAATTGGTAGCTCATAAATAAAGGAGCAAGAAAGGGCTGATATTTGCTTTGAGCTTATTTACTGCCTTCTTTGGTGGAACGTGGCATAACAAACCCAAACATCAGAGGCTGGGATAACGAGGGAATGACCGAGGGTTGGAACAGAGAGTCCTGCTCCTCGCATTCCTGTGTGGAGTGTGCTACACCGACAGAGAGAGGGGATTTTCTGATTGTCTCTGCCATGCTGACCTTCTGTGTGTTTACTTTTCAGTCAGTTTGGGGAAGGCCCCTTTGAACTCTGCAGTATGAACAAGTTCACTCCTCCTCCACTTTCCTTTTTTTTTTCTTATCCCCTCTTGCCTGAAATGGTTTGCTGAGTGACAAATAAACACAAGTTGTTTTTACAGGTGTAAAACCAACAGATCAAATGCCGGCCTGTGCCTGGGCTTGTGAATGGGGACTGTGTTATGTTTGGAGAATACCACCGCATCATTTACACTTGCAAACCCTTTGTAATCTTAATCTCTTTGTTGCTTTTATGTTATACTGGCCCCCCAAGGTTAAAGAAAGAGATTTAGACCTTAAACACAAATCCAGCCTTCAAGCTCTGGAATTATCTTTGCCTTTAAATGCAGCTGATCAATGCCCATTTCTTTTGAAAATAAAACCCTTTTGAACCTTGAAAGCCTTCCACTGTTGAGCTATGCCTAAGTGCCACATGGGGGAATGGGCAGAAAAGAGCCCATTTTTCCCTTAGTGCTTGCATTAGGGGTCCCAGAGTTCAGTCCAACGCAATCAATTTAATTGGCGCTAGCTCTGGTGACAAATTATGCTGGTTTACACTCCAGTGTAGCAGAGATTCCTCAAATGCCGGGGAAGAAGGGAGATACACTTCTTGGTCTCTACTTAAAGAGGGCAACAGTATTGGAAAAGGAGCACATTTAATTTATCACTGTCAGAGCAGGTGCAAAGTTTAATTCTAACTAAAAGCATTAAACAATTAACCCAGACAGTCAGGCCTTCTGAAAATGCTCAGTAGCAGGGAACACACGGACCAGATTACCAATGGAAACATCGATGCTTCTCTTTTATTCCGCTGAATATCTTCTTGCACTTTTTTTTTTTAAACAAAGGAAAATCCCAGAAATACAATAACTTCTCAGGTCTTTTGGTTGATGTCTGAATTGAAAGGGCCAGAGAGGACACCACCTTACACTCAAAGATCAACAAATAGCTGCCCCTTGAGCCCCGGTTGATTAGCTGTAAGAGCAAGAAGAAGTCACTAGAGTGTAAAGCTCTCATGGGCTGATTGTCCCCTTTTTGTTTTTTTTTTTAATGGTGAAATATATTGTCATGCAATATATATTCTATTAATTTGAATTATTCTGTGGTATCTGAATCTTTGGAGGTTATCTAGTATTTTGGAGGGGTCGTAGACAAAAGAGAAGAACTAGGGGATGGACAGGATTCCGATAGCAAAGACATCCAGCTGGACATAGAGATGAACCCTGCTTCTCGGATACTTAATACATTTACTTTTTGTAGTTGTTGACTTGACCAGAGAATCATTGCGTTTTAGAGCTGTAAGGTCCTTGGAGAACTTTGAGGCTTAAACTGGAGAATTTTACTGTGTAATCATTAAGGCCTAGCCAGAGAGAGTAAGTTTCTGCTCCACATTATACATAAGATAATATGTAGATATTATTTCTACAGCTATTCTGACTCCATGCAGGCAGTCCAGAAAAAACTGTGAGCTTTGGAGGCTGTCAGTTCAGTCCTGTATTTGAATTGTGACTGCTTCATACTTCGTGTTTTAAGCATCTGTAAGCACTGGATGTTGTTACCCACCCCTAGTAAGGTCATATGTATAATGCACTGACCCTAGTACATGGCATCTATAGCCCTTATCATGTGTTGATTTCTTACCTCTCTCCCTTCAGATACTCAGATTAAAAGAAGGACAATAGATAAAATATCCAGTCCAGGGTCTCACATACATTAGCAGTTTATTTTCAACTCTTTAATCAACCAGAAAAAATAATTTATATTATGATTCCAACCCTTCGGAAGTCTAGAAACATTATTGTTATCTGAATTCATTTATCAGTTCAGACCTGTATTACTGAGGGAAGAGGTTAAAACTGAGTTTGTTTAAAAAAAAAAAAACAACAGTAACTAAAAGATATTTGGACCATATGAGACCTTAGAGATGGTAGACCACCTTCCTCACTTACAGATGAGGAAACGTAGGCCAAGATTGGTTAAATACATTACCAGGGACACAGCTGGCTTCCACAGGCCAGCCCGTCTGGTGATATGAAGGTCACGCCCCTGACTTAGCCTTACACAACCCTTTGGATCCATTGAACACATACTGAAACTAGAGGGGGCCTGTTCTGAAATTGCCTTAAAGGTAATCTGCTCTTGGGTAAGCTGCCAGATTGCTATATAAGAGAAAATTATGGTGGCAACCTAGCATATTGTATAACTTGGTTCAGGAAGAAGGAAATGGCAACCCACTCCAGTATTCTTGCCTGGAGAATCCCATGGACAGAGGAGCTTAGCGTGCTACAGTCCTTAGAGTCACAGAAGTGTTGGACACAACTTAGTGAATAAACAACAAAACAACAAAACATGACTGATTCATGTTGTTGGCAGAAACCAACACAATATTGTAAAGCAATTATCCTTCAATTAAAAATAAATTTAAAAAATTAAAACAAAAACAACAATGAAAATTAGTTAGCTACTTTAAACATGAGATTTTCCTGCTTTTATTTTAAATATAATGTAGCATTAGAAAAAAACTGGAGAAACAAATCAACCAACTATGCAACATTCCATGTCTTGCTCCAGCATCAAACAGTGAGCACAAGCTCCACTTAAGGGGGCTGGCACAGTCCTATGATTGGAAAGGATCCAATGTCTGTATCTTAATTCTACAGTTTGAGCATCAGTTTCTATTTTGTGGGAAGATCCCTAATGCCTTTCCTTAGTTAACTAGTCCTGACTCTAGTGCTTGCATCATAGACATCTTTGGGAGGGTAGAATCCTCCCAGAGACAAGCTCTGTTCACTTAACACCAGAGGAAGGTGTTTATTGACAGCCTACTGCATACATGGTTTCATTTAATCCTTACAATAACTTTGTCTTTACTTCAGAGATAGAAACTCAAGAGAGGTAATGCCCACCAGGGAAAGGAGGAGCCAGGATTTGAACCTAATTTTACCCAAAGTCCATGCTCTTTGTGATCCACATGATGCTTTTCAGTAGTTATGCCCTCATTAGACTTATGTTTTCAAAATGGTGTGTGATCAAAATCTCAGGAATCACAAAAATAGAAACTGCTCATGGGGTGTGTGGGGCTGTCAATTACTGGTGCTTTTTCTTTGAGATCTATGGTCCATTAAGATTTTTTTCTTTCCAAGCCTGTTTGTTTTCATGATATAACACATTTTTATTACTCAGAAAATGTTCAAAAGGGCCCTCCATGCTGCGACTGCGTGTTCTCCCCAGAAAGCAACATCCAGCCGGGATTTTTTTTCCATGGGTTTTGTCAACTTTTGGAAGCCCAGCAGCCATCTCTTTATAACACTCCGTGTTGTGAGCTGTGGAGGCCTGGAGACTAATGGTTGTCTTTTAAGAAAATACAACCTGATGTAGCACCTGTTTACCCTGCAGAGTTGTAAAGAGAGGAGAATAAAACGATGATGTGCACACTCATTCTTTCCTCTTTCTCATCAAGGAGAAGAAGAAGTAAGGCCCCAACAATGGTTCAGTTGAGGTCCAGGGCAGACAGGCCTTCCAACAGTGGCTCAGAAGTGCATAATTCAAATTATTAATCCAACTCCCAAAGCTCTCATTTATTATAACTGATTGCAAAATAAGGAATCTTACATGCATATGTCTCATATCTTATTTATCCATTATTTGCTTTACTTATTCATCTAGATTTAATTGCCATTTCACAGCAGTCTCCATGAAATGTGGTTAAATTGCCTATTGCCACTATAATTTTAGAAGTCTTATATAACTTAATGGTATTAATGAGAGCTGCCATTCTATTGTAGTCCGTTTGTTTTGCTCCTCACTGAAACTCTCTGTCCTCATCCGTTCTGGTCCAGCTTGCCCTGGCTGCCATTTCCAAGGAGAGCTCTTACGTGAGGGTGGAGTAAAGGCCCAGGGGTCTCCTATAGCCATCTTAGGAAGAGGGTTGAATGCGATATAGAAAAAAATGCGGGAAGTCTAGTCTGTCTCATTTTGTGCTTTAATATTGATAAATTCAGATATTTTAATCTTGATAGAAGAGAAGAAAATAAAATGTTGAAAGGTTGTGGAAATAACTTTTCCCCAAATTTGAAATTTTGCATGTGTGTGCGCATGCTCGCATTTGTGTGTGATGTGGTATACGCATGTTTAAGTTGCCTCTTTATTGCCCTTATCTTTTAAAGCAAAACTTAAAAAAAAAAATCCCCAAGAAACAAAAAAACAAAAATACAAATACCAAAATGCATTTCCTTATGGTAGGATAAACATTCAGCTGTGTCATTTGCAAGAACTCAATAACATAAACAAAAATAAACCAAGCAATTTTCATAGCTAGTTTTTGTGTTTAGTATATGGCGTATTTCTGGATTGTCATCAAGCCAGCATTTATGACCACTTTAGAGAAATAAAAATTTTAGTAACAGAAAATTATAACATCGTCCAGCTCTTGATAGGGGCAAGGGAGGAGAGGAGACTACAAATGATCTTAAAAAGTAGAGATACAGTTTCTGAGGCTCACAAGGACAGAATAGTGAGAAGGGGCTGCTGCCTTGTGGGGGTCTGAACCCAACATCAATATAGTATTCCTTGGTGTCTGGTCCAGCTTCAAAGGGGACTGACTCTGTGGCTAACGAAGTGGCTCGCTGATTTTGTCTTAGAACATATCCTGCCCAAATGCAAAATGGGAATTCTCTTATTGTTCATGTCCCTGGGGCTAAGGACTAAATCAAATCAGCCCAAGTGTTTATCATCTTGGAAATAAAGTCCATAAAATTTATATCAGGTCTCATAAGACATATAATTGCAAAATATCCTTATAGTTAGAAAGAAAAGAGTAGGAAAAAACCCTGAAACCTATTCAGTTTAACTCTGGGACAACGTTAAGACATAACTAAAAGCATACTTTTCCTGATACCCTGAAGAGGAGTGCAGTTCCTTTTCCTTTTACTATTGGGGTTCTGCTGCCCACTTCCCTTCTATGTATGTTTCTTTCTTTTTTTTTTAGATTGAAGTATAATTGATTTACAATATTGTGTTAGCTTCAGGTGTACAGCATAGTGATTTGTGGGGTTTTTTTTTTGCAGATTATGTTCCATTACAGATTATCACAAGATATTGGGTATAACTCTCCGTGCTATATGGTAAGCCCTTGTTGCTTCTCTATTTTATGTTTAGCTGTTTGGATCTGTTAATCCCATCCTCCTAATTTATCCCTCCTCCCATCCCTCTTCTCAGTATTCCACCCTGAGTCAGCATTTGCCTCATGCCAGCTCTGATTCTACCCTTTATCACTTACTCTGATTCTCTCCAGATCATGTAAACAGCTTATGGACCTCTTACTCCCGCAACTTCTCAGAAGTCTGTGTGGCATAGTCTCTTTAGCATGAAACCTTCCTGTTTGTCTCCCATTCCCTTCAGGGCATTTAGATTCATCATTCGCTCCTCAGGTGGCAGTTTTCAGAGTGTGGTCTGAGAGTTGTTCTTTTCTAATGCTCATGTTTCCAACATGATAAGGTCTGTAATTTTGATTCTGGCAGGAATTAATAATCTCCTTGTTATATTCCTAATTAGTTTTTCATAAAAATCACTGTTAGGGTCTATTCATTCCTTTATTCTGTTGAGGCTTTCCTTCCCCTCAGGTGACAAGCCAGAGTTGGTGGCAGAGGTATTCTAAGGAGGTTTTAGCTCTATTAAAGGCTCCATGGACATGTCTTTTCCTCCATCCAATTAAGAATTTCCCCTAAAACTATCCCAGCAGGAACTAGGTGTTTTGGCAGAGCTCTCTGAATAACTCAACTTTTCAAGACCACTATAATGTCCTTCTCACTTGGATTCACTTCCTGGGTTCTAGATTTTGGAAAACATCCACTTATCACACAGATGGATTCTAAAACTGTCTTAGGAAGTTTCTTTATCTACTTGCAAAAGTAGTAACTACTGTGTAACCTCAAAATGGTTAAAATAGTGATAGAAAAAGCATTTTGGCTTCAACCAAGAGAATTTTGACTCAAGACTGGCTTGTTTCTTCTCTCTGGGTGGGAAGTAAAATTAGTTGCCTTTGGTCCAGTCAAATTTGTAGTGACATATCCTTGTTGAAATAGGGTTGACTCGTGTTATTTCTGGTCTTGTCAATTCCAGATTCTTCTTCAAGAACCATTCCTTCTATCCAGACTCTCATTGTTTTTATTAACTCCTGCAAAGCTTGGGACTAGGAACTTGTAAAGGAATCCCAAGGAAAGGCCTCAGTTGGATGGAGAAGCTTACTTTTGTGGCCCATTACTGTTTTTTCTTCTACTCTCTCTGGGCCATTGTGAGTATGGGGGTTACCTACACTGGTCAAGCCTGGTCAGAGTGAGAATCTGAAGGACTCGATATTCTTAATGCTTGGAATTAGAGCTCAGAATTTCTGATAGTCTGTGGGAACTGGAGCTCTCCCTCTTTGTAATTATGGGGCATTAATTCTTTGGGTGGGGGGATCTGCAAGAGTACTAACCTGCTTCTTCTCTTCTCCAATTCCTGGAAAGCTTATACCGTTTTGTTGATGTGCTTGCTACCCAGGTATAGGGTAAATAGTTGCAGGGAGGCTTGAGTTCCTCTCTACCAGTTTTCCATCTTCACACTTAGTTTAAAATACAGCAAACGCACCAAAGTAGTGTCTAAGCCATCAGGTGGAGACATAAAGCTGGTGTTTGTCATGCCAGCATTTTCCTGGCACATGTCTGGGGAGAGAGTGCTGGCATGAGCAAGGTTGAGAAGCCTTCTGTGGAGTGTGCTCCCTTGACTTGTTAACACTGATGGTAGTATAAATCCCCACAGTCAACATAGTCTATCTCTGCTCAGCACTGAAATGTTTGTTAAGCATCTTCTCTGTGTCAGTCACTTGGGATATAAGGACGAATAAGACATGGTTGCAACCATCAACAGAGGAGCCTGATGGGCTACATCTATAGAGTCGCAAAGAGTTGGACATGACTGAAGCGGCTCAGCACACACACAGGCATGGACACATGCGGCCATCAAAAGTTCCCAGAGTAGAGGAGACATGTACAACCATGAGGCTTCTCTTGTAGCTCAGTTGGTAAAAAATCTGCCTGCAGTACAGGAGACCTGGGTTCAATTCCTGGATTGGGAAGATCCCTAGAGAAAGGCACGGCAACCCACTCCAGTATTCTTGCCTGGAGAATCCCATGGACAGAGGAGCCTGGTAGGCTACAGTCCATGGGGTCGCAAAGAGTCACACACCACTTGGCGACTCAAGGCCTTTGTTAGTGCTGCTCCCTCGCTCTGGTAGGTTGAGGATTAACTGGTCAGGAGTCATTTAATTGTAAAGAACAGAGACATTCAGAGAAACTCAAGTAGAGGGATAATTGGAAGGATGGAGGTGCCCCTCCCTAGGGCTACTGAGTATGACTATGAGAGATTTGCTCCAGGAGAGGGCTCTTGACTGAAGAGGTATGTGGTAGTGAAATTCAACAGTGCTAGTGCTAGTTCTAGCTTGGGCGCTATAGGGGGGGCTCTTTTTCTTCAAGCTCTCCTAGCTTGAAAATATTTTATTTTGAAATAATTTCGAACTTAGAGAAAAGATGCAAGAACATTACAGATAAAAATGTGCCTTTTATTTATTTGCTGCTTTTTAATGTTTTGGCTCCCTGGTTGTATATCAATCTATTGTAGGTAGCACTTCCAGAATCATGTGACAATAGGTGTCATACTCTGTGCCTTAATGTTTCAATATATAGTTCTTATGAACAAAGTTCTTCTCTCAAGTAATACAGTCATCAAATAATAGGAAATTTAATCAAATAATAAGAAAGCAAAGTAATGCTTTTATCTAATCTACAGTCCATATTCAATTTTTGCTAATTATGTCAATAATGTCCTTCATAGCATTATTTTTACCTCAGTTACAGGATCCAGTCCAGTCTCATGAATTGTGTTTAGTTGTTATGTCTCTTTTCTCCTTTTTTAATTGAAAGCAGTACTTTGATGCTATTTTGTCTTTCATTACATTGACATTTTTGAAGAATGTAGACCAGTTATTTTACAGAACATTGCTCATTGAACTTATCTGATATTTCCTCATGGTTTAGGTTCAGGTTATGCATTCTTGGCCAGAATTTTACAGAGGATGTTGTGTACATGTAGTTCTCAGATTAACACATTCAGAGACACATGATGTGCAACCCTTGTTGTTGATAATTAAGTTTTGACTCAGGACAGTAAAGAATCTACCTACAATGCAGGAGACCTAGGTTAAATCCTTGGTTTGGGAAGATCCCCTGGAGAAAGAAACAGCACCCCACTCCAGTATTCTTTCCTGGAGAATCCCATGGACAGAGGAACCTGGCGGGCTATAGTCCATAGGATCACAAAGAGTCGGACACGACTGAGAAACTAACGCTTTGATATCTGATCAAAGTATTGTCTGGTTTCTCCATTGCATTGTTACTGTTTTTACCCATGTAACTAATAAACATTGTTGGGGACCCACTCTGATCATGTAACTATCTTGCAACTCATCAAATTTTGACCTCAAGATTTCACATCCATTGCCAATTCTTGTTTACTGATGACTGGATATGGCAATTTTGAAATCTACCACTTCCTCTACATTTATTGGTTAGCAATCGATTGAAAGGAGGAGCCCTCAAGTTTCCTTCATTTTCTTATTCAACTTTTTCTAATCAACATTGACTCATGGATTCATTCTTTCTTTCCAATGGTTTATAATCTGTTATTTATTTTGGTTCTCAAATGATCAGATATTGGCTAGTGGGGAGCTGCTTCTACACTTTAAGCGGCTCCTATGCTTTTCGAACATGCCATCATCATTTTTAAAAGCACTTTCTTACTTTCTGGTTAAGAGGATATTCTGGGACCTTGTTGTATCTTCTCTCTCTCAACCTTGTTATCTTCCATTTCTTCAAGGAACTTCTTGATTTCTTTTAGTTGGGAGTGATGGGTAACTGATTTCATTATTTTCTGACTTGATTTCCCTGTGTTTCTTTTTGGAAAAAAAGAAAAAACATATTTGTGTATGATTTATTTTCCTCCCCAGTTTTACATAAAAGATAGCATACAGAACATTGCCTTTGTATTTTTCTGTTTTCTTGAATAATATATGTTGGAAATCATTTCACACCAGTTCTTATAGATCTCCCTTTTTCGCTTGCTTGTTTCTTAATAGTTGCATAGTACTTCACTGTGTATATGTTTTGAAATTTATTCAATCAATCACACACAGAGAGTTTTTATGTTCTTTAAATATTTTCTTCTTACTCTTCGTTTGGTTTTTTAGTTTACTAATTGTTTTTTTTTTTTTTTTCTCCCACTGAATGAGCTGCCTTGTTCTAACTAGTCTGCCAAGAGTGATTGCCTTTTTTCTAATTCTCAGAAAGTTTTTATTCAGGCTGGTGTGGCCTGAGTCTCACAGAAGTTGGCTGCAGGAAGGGAAACTATGATTTCTGGGAACTGTATGCCTCTGTTTAGGAGTAGAGGCCACCAGGACCCTGGACACCCTTTCATGTCCCAGGGCAGCCTCAGGATTTGCTGACTTACTCTTCAGTGCTCACCCGGGCTTCTCTGGTGGCTCAGATGGTAAAGAATCCACCTGCAATGCAGGAGACCCATGTTCAATCTCTAGGTTGAGAAGATCCCCTGGAGAAGGGAATGGCTGCTGCTGCTGCTGCTAAGTCACTTCAGTCATGTCCAACTCTGTGCGACTCCATAGACAGCAGCCCACCAGGCTCCGCCGTCCCTGGGATTCCTCCAGGCAAGAATACTGGAGTGGGTTGCCATTTCCTTCTCCAGTGCATGAAAGGGAAAAGTTAAAGTGAAGTCGCTCAGTCGTGTCCGACTCTTAGCGACCCCATGGACTGTAGCCTACCAGGCTCCTCCGTCCATGGGATTTTCCAGGCAAGAGTACCGGAGTAGGGTGCCATTGCCTTCTCCGAAGAGAATGGCTACCACTCCGGTACTCTTGCCTGGAGAAACCCATGGATAGAGAAGCCTGGCTGTCTAAAGCCTATGGGGTTGCAAAGAGTTGGCTAACACTTTCACTTTCACCACTGTCTGATAGTGTTCCCAGTTGAGCTGCTCAATCCTGATTGTTTGGGAATCTCTAAAGTAACTGGTGGAGAAAGAAGAGCTGGGTACCTGGAGAGAGAAGTGTTGGCCTGTGGAGGTGATGGGTTCTGTAGATTCTTTATGCAGCTACAGGCACAGAGTGAACCTTTACTTCTCATCATCATTTCCACTTCGATAGAATTCTGTTTGTGTATTTATGTTAACTGCTCTTCCCCACCCTCCCTGCCCTTGCCCCTCCTGCCTCAGGTGTTGTGTGTCCATGCTGTCACATATGGGACACTGGGTGTTTTATTAAAAACACTTAGATTAACCCTTTTTCTTCAGTCGCTCTCTTCCTGTCCTTTCCCTTTTTAATAAACTAGAAGCTGAGTATAGACTCAGGTTTGTGGGGGAAAAAAATTCCTTTTTATTTGGATAATTTGAAGAATTCACAGCAGCTTAGCCAAGATGTGCCTGCTTCCTCCCAGAACTCACATGATTATGCTAATTCAGAAGAAACGTGTTGATGCACTATTAAAAAGCATGATCTGTTTTCAGCTTCTGGGTACAGAGCAGAGCAGCAGCCTTCAGTGGCCATGTCAGTTCTGCCCGTGTTATTATGTGCAGATGTGCCAGCTGTCAGTAGGCATTTTCTCTCTGATAGCGCTAACCACTTAACCGTGGGTCGGCGAGGTGCAGCTCTCAGCCAATAGATCTAATTGCAATCCTTCCATGTTCCCTATGATTGCAGGTTTCTCCGACTCTATAAACAAATAGTAATCAACTAAACCTGTTACCTCTGAGTAGAGATGTCACGATATGAAATATTAACTGTTCAAAATACAGTAATGATGGTTTAAAACTGTATTTGTTTCTTGAAAAGGGAAAAAGGATTAAAAAAAAAAAGAAGGGAAAATCAGGAGCTCAAGAATTGGAATTCTGAAGGGCCCTCTGGCTCTCTTCCGTCTACATAATGAAAAATTGCATATGTATATGACATGTTTTATGTGGTCAGATACGGCGTAAATATTGTGTACATCTTTTGCTGGAGTAACAATGCATTAGCAGCATCACAAATAAGCTCTGCCTCAGCATCTACATTTTTATGACATTTTTATGTTAATGCAAGTCAGACTTATGTTTTGTGATGTATCTAATCCATCCCAAATTAATCCATTTGTATTCCTATAATCCAATCAGCTCCTGCCTCCCCCCCTTAAAAAGTTACATGCAAAGTCCAGGGCAGAAATATGGCAGGGAGCCTAGGCTCAAGGACGCTTTCCTTTTAGAAGACACATTTCCCCTCGGGCACATGGAGGTACTGTGGATTTTGGTGGTTAGTGCTGGTAGGGGTAGTGGTGGAGCTGACATGGGAGAGGGACCCTCTGTGTTGAAGCGCCTGGTGTTGAGGATGTCTTTGTAGGCTTCCTTCTACTATTTTATTTTTTGATGCTATTTAGGTAACTTTCCCATTCACTCCAACTCATAGTCTCTGCCATGTTTCACAGTCTCAGTGCCAGGACTCAGTAGAACCCTTAGAGTGTGTGGCATCATGCTAAGCTTTTATCAAGCACATGTACAATATGTATGCCATGTTTACTGAGAATTTGTGTGCTTGAACCAGAGACTGGAAGTTCCATTTGCCCATATCAGCCCACTGAAGATGGAACAATCATCAGAACTTGTTTGGAAATCTGAGGTCATATTGCCCCTTCTTGGTTTTTCTGAGACTGATCTGGTGACAGAATTCCTTCAGGAAACTTACAAGAAGCTGTTTGCTGTAGTGGAAGAAGCACTAGATTAGAAAGTCTTTAGCCTAGGCAGAATAGCATATGGACGAATAGCCCATGGCTTTCATTGAAATGCTCTACCATTGATATGCTCTCATAGGGTTTAAATCCCCACCTGACCACTTACCAACTCAGGAAAATGACTTAACCACCTTGGGTCTCAGCTTTCTTATGTATTAAATGAGGATAATAACACTTATAAGGCTATTGAGAAATGAGTTAAATCATGCACAGTAGTGCCTGGCATTAAGGAAGAGCTCAGTCCATGTTACCTTCTGGTGTTGTTATTCATAAAATTTTTGAAGTTAAGAACTATGCGAGTTTTTAGGCCAGTTTTTTTTTTTTTTAAGGGAAGAGAACTGTGAGACTGAGGCTCAGAAAGGCTAAATGCCTCCCTCCCAGTCACACAACTGCATGGGACGAGCCAGTATGAGTATCTAGGTCTCCAGACTCACAGCTCAGTGTCTTTCTAGTGCCTCTGCTGCTGACTTTCTTGCAGAGGAGAATACATGCAAGGAATAAAGCAGAAAGATCATGTCTTTATTACTGCCCTGAAATTGTACAGCTCAAGACAGAGGTGCTTGTGGTTGGCTCTTTAGCTTGGTTGATCTTGAGCTAAAAGGAGCATGTCCCCTGGCAGTTTTTGGTGGTGGACTTCAGGGACCAGGCCAGCTGGTTTGAGATTCTCCCTCCAAGTGTCCATCCTGAGCAGGCCTTTGCCAACTGCACATCCCTGCTGATTTTCAAGGTCGAGTGAGCAGACATCTTCCTGGCACTGGCTCTCTGGGAAAAGCCCTGGAGTTGCCTGGAAACAGAGGTCAGAATCCACCATCTTTTCTTTCCCTAGAATTGGGTCTTTGCTCTGTGCTGTACTTAGTTGCTCAGTCGTGTCTGAGTTTTTGCGACCCGTTGGACTGTAGCCTGCCCAGATCCTCTGTCCATGGGATTTTTCAGGCAAGAATACTGAAGTGGGTAGTTATTTCTTACTCCAGGGAATCTTCCCAAATCAGGGATTGAAATCTCCTGTATTTCCTGTATTGCAGGCAGATAATTTCCCTGCTGAACCATCGGGAAAGTCCTAGAGTTGGGTCTACTCAACTCCAAATGTCTGGCCAGTAAGTTTAGCCATTTTAAGCAGATAAAGAAAAGAGACTTTAACTGATACTGGGAGCTGGAGACTGGGATTTTTTTTTTTTTTTTTTGCTTTATTCCCCTGCATTTTGGCTTCCCATTTAATTGTGATTCTTTGTCTCTCCACTGCCTTCCCCTCCTTGGTTCACCCCATGTCTTTGCCTTTGGAGCTTATAAGGTTGCTTTGACTCCGGATATTGTAGGAAAAGCTCCTGCCAACTAGAATCAAGGACTGAGACTTTCTTCCTTGAGCTCTCTGTTGTGATGTAGAATGGGAATCTTCTGTCAATTCAGGTTTAACTCAAATGGGTCCTTGTGGCTCGTATTCAGGGGAGCATTGTCAGCTATGTGCAGGAGAGGAGAGAAAATGGTGGTGTGGTGGCAGTGGTGATTTGTGTGAGTGTACATAGGTGGGGGCGGGCTCCGTGGGGTGGAATTGGCTTGAAAGTCTGCAGTGGGCTCTTTTCTCCTTTAACAGTGATGCTGGGTAATTAGCAAAATGCGCACAGGGTTTTATCCATATTCATGCGCCCTTTCCCACAAGCATAAACAATCCAGTCTCTATTATTGCCTTGCCTGTGCAGCTCCCCCCTCCCCCTGCCACCTGCAGAGCCCTGTGCTGCTCTGTTCACATCATTCTGGCTCTGGTTGGGAGTGGAGATGCCTCCCCTGACCTGGGCGTGGGCAAGGGGAGAGGGCTCCACCGAGAGCAGAGAGCAGAGAGGGTGCTTCACCGACGCAGCCTCTGTGGTGAGTTGGAAACTTTAAGGAAGTGCATTCCCAGCTATAATTATATGCAGTCCTTAGGAGGACCTGTGTGGTAGGTGGGGCTGCATAATTATTCCTGTGTGACAAAGGAGAAAATGAGGCACAAAGATGGGGACTCTTCATCCATTTTCTCTTCCAGATCATTCCCATGTTGCTTTCCTGGCTCTTGACCCTGGTCAGCTGACCTCAAAGGACCCCTCATCTAATTGCCCTTGTCTTCTGGCCCTGACATGAGATGGGGGTGCACCAGGAGCCAGAGGTTGGGGTTCATTACTGCCCATGTGGTGTTGGCAGTGCCCATGTTCCTCTATGGCCACACTGCTGTGGGTGAGCTCTTTTCCACACCTACACCTTCTGCCACTTTCCAGCAACCCCTTTGCTCCATTCGGCCTCATTCAGACCTATGAATGCTAAAGACATCCTGCTGATGCTAGGCCTTTTGCTGTTCCTCGTTGGTCCCATTACCCACCCAACATCTTTGTAAAAAGTACTTTCACGTGTTCTTTTCTGTTAAAACTCTCTGAGTGAACAGTTGGTGCCTGCTGAGACTTCCACTGGTAGGTTGAGCAGGTTGCCAGTGACCACACAGCTAGAAGGCAGAGCCCAGCCTTCCTTTTTGCTCACCAGGATTGTTTCTATTGGGCCATGATCTCCCATCACAGAATCACTGGTGTCCTCTTCTTTGTCCATTCTTTGTGGGCAGTGAAACCAGCAGCAACTAAGAGATCTAGATCCTGTTCCATCTCTCCTATCCTTTACGGATATTGGATTTCTGGCGTGGACTTTTCTTTGTCAAAGCAGGAGCCCAGGTGTGGGGGTGAGAGGAATCAGAGAGTACCAGGTTTTGTTTTGTTTTTTTTTTTGTAACCTGTCTCTTCTGCCATCTGAGGAAGTACTACTTTTCTTGACGTGATACAAAGAGATGTGGGTGGGGTCGAGGAATCAGGAGCAGGTGGCAGCTGTGCGCGTGCGCTTCCAGTCCTGACCTCTTCAAGAGCTTGTGGGTTTGCTGGCCTCCCTGAGTTCAGTGTTTTGGAAGCATAACCATTGTTCTTTCCTCTTGCTTCACACATGATGCGAAAGCAAACTTCCCAAATATTCTGCTTCATGATACAACAGTTTAATTTGCTTCTTAGATTCGGTAGTATCTTGCTCTTCTTTCCCTCACCAGGTTTGCATGTGGAGACAGGCAAACCACTTGATTACAGGGGGTCCCAGTGCAGAGGACAGAAGCAAACTGCACCATAATGTTCTGTATCTTTGCTTTCCTTGGGAGAAAGTTAAATACAGAGCTATGCATTATTTACATTCCATTGTGATAATTATTAAGTGCATGTTTGCTCCGAACCTGGCACACAACAGGTCCTTGGAGGGATACTGAAGGAGCATGTGGCATAGTATTTGACTTCAAAAGACCTATATGTTTATTAGGGAAATAAGATAAATCTGGGAAAAAACAGATTATATATACAAGATAGTTAATGTGCAAATGCTGAAAGTAAGCAATTGCTATGTGTTATACATGGTTACGGCGTAGAGTGGGCTTCCTAGGTGGCTCAGTGGTAAAGAATCTGCCTGCCAATGCAGGAGACACTGGTTCAATCCCTGGGTCAGGAAGATCGCCTGGAGAAGGAAATGGCAACCCACTCTAGTATTCCTGCCTGGGAAATCCTATGGGCAGAGGAGCCTGGTGGGCTACGGTCCATGGGGTCGCAAGAACTGGACACAACTTGGAAACTGAGCTTGATGGTGTGGGGAAGATGGTCATGAAGGTGTTGGGGAAAGCCCCATGAAGTAGCTATCAGAAAGAGTGGAAGGATTTGGACGCTCTTGTTATTGACTTTGATATGACCACAGATTTCTCTCCCTTGGGCTCAGAAGTACTTTCCTGGGAAGGACACACACACGTCCTGAATTTGGTCATTACAGCCGTGGTATGGTTTCCTCTCCACAAGCACACCATTGCCCAAGCTCCTGCAGCTCCCTTTGGATTAGGGACTCTTTTCTTTCTGTCCTGTGTGACAGTAACAGTGGCTGGTGACGGTGTGCTTCCCAGGGGTAGGTGAAGTATTTTTCTGGAAAGCCATTTCTGCCCAGATACTCAGTTACCAGGTTTATTCTTCCCTAACACCCCAAAGGCAGACAGTAGCTTGAAAAAAAAAATCGCTAAGAAGCCCTTAACCTTGTAACATACAGTTTTTGCTAAAAATATATATTAATAATATATTATTGAGCGAGCATAGATGAAGAAGGCCGGGGAGGGAGGAAGCAATAAGAGTGTGAGCAAGGTCAGTGCTCTTTGCCCGCAGACTCTACAATCAATAAGATCTGGTCAATAACTGCTTTATTACTGCACTACCACCCGGAGCAAAATCATTTTTAAATTAAGAATATATTTTGCAAAACTGAATTAACAATATTGAATATTTTGCTCTTTGATATGACTAGCCTTCAAAAATCAAATTATTAAGTATGGAAAATGCTTACCGGGTGAAGTTTTTCTTTCTTCTTCTCCCTCCTCACCTTTCCAACCACATTCCCCCTCTCCTTTCCCTGGTGCTCGGCTCCACTCCTCCACACCCCCACCCCCACCCCGAGCCCCCACCTTACAGCTTGGGAAGGAAACAACAGCAGATTTGTAAGATCTCCGGCACAAATGTGGATATAAATTAGTATTTCATCCAGCACAGGGAAATTAGGAAAGGAAGATGCGTTTGCTTGAGTCCAACAAAACTGTGCATTTCCTCTGAGAGAAAGGACCAAAAAGAGAAAATTGGGAATTTTCCACTTGGGTAAAGCTGATGCCAAAAAATCAACCTTTGGACTTATAATCTTTGGCAAGCTATGAAATCTCACCATTCCTCCCCTCTTCAAACCCCCACCCTTGGTTACCCTGGCTCCATCGCCTGTTCTGTTCTCTCCTCCTCCCTCTACAGATGGAGGGGACGGAGGAGAGAGAGTCTTACATGACTCATGCAGTGCAACTTTGAAGCATCCATAAGGCTAAATCCCCCCACCCCCAACAAATAAAAACTACAAGAAATATTCCAAGCAACTCTGTTATGCAAAAGTGGGTTGTGAAGGCGTGCACAAACCATGGCTCTGGGATGTGTTAAGTGATATTGTTAGCATTAATTGTATAGCATCTTTCTTTGTGAAAACATGAGGTTTTGGTGCTCAAATTTTTAAAAATTGTAATAAGCTCTTCTCATCCCTTCCATCATCTTGGGCTGCATCCAAACCAAACTAGTGTTTGCCACTAGTGATTACAATCTCCTACGTGTAATTTGTAGGTTATTAGGGTTGGCGTATATAAAGTAACAAGAGAGAAGGAAAGGTTTCACTGCTCAATATTGTTTATGGTGCAAAAGCCCATTAATGTGCTCCCTATTTTTCAGTAAAAGGATAATGTTGGCCAGGCCATGCAATGGCATGTCAACTTGTTATTTATGTCAGATGACAGATTTGTACTCTTTGGAAAGGGGGCATTTGTTCAAAGCATTGGTGCTTGCTATTGCCAGAAATGAAGGAAGGAAGGAAGAAAAAGAGGGAGGGAGGGAAGGAAGGAAGGAAAGGGGAAGAAAGAAGGGACAGAAGGAGGGAGGGAGGAAGACTGCTACTGCAGAGAGGGAGGGAGTTGACATTTACTTAGTGCTTTCTCTGTGTCAGTGGCTTTGGGGAGGTAGGAATTATTGCCCCCATTATACAGGAGCTCGGATGGTCTATGTAACTTTCCCACACAAGGAAGCTGGTAAGTGGCGGAGCTGGAAGCCCACCCAAGAGGGTCTGTGCTCAGACACTCTTTGTGCTCTTTCTACCACCCCATGCTGCCTTTCTCATGGAGAATATTTTTGAGATTGCTGCTTCTGCTGCTGCTAAGTCTCTTCAGTCGTGTCCAATTCTGTGTGACCCCATAGACGGCAGCCTACTAGGCTTCTCCATCCCTGGGATTCTCCAGGCAAGAACACTGGAGTGTGTTGCCATTTCCTTCTCCAATGCATGAAAGTGAAAGTGAAGTTGCTCAGTCGTGTCCGACTCTTAGCGACCCCATGGACTGCAGCCTACCAGGCTTCTCTGTCCGTGGGATTTTCTAGGCAAGAATACTGTAGTGGGTTGCCATTGCCTTCTCCAATTTTTGAGCTTATTACCCAGCAAATAATTTTGACCAAACTTCAGAGACCCAAGCTAATTAATTATTGGCTCTTAAGGTGACTCAGAAGGTAAAGAATCTGCCTGCACTGCAGGACACCCAGGTTTGATCCCTGGGTCAGGAAGATGTCCTGGAGAAGGGCATGGCAACCCACTTTGGTATTCTTGCCTGGAGAATCCCATAGACAGAGGAGTCTGGTGGGCTACCGTGCATGGGTTGCAAAGAGTCAGACACAACTGAGAGACTATAACACTTTCACTTTCAACTTTTATTAGGTCATGGATCTCTTTGAGAAACCCATACAAGGTATGGCTTTTTCTAGGAAAATGCACACACACATGATTTCAGAGAGTTCCTGGGTTTTCTGAAGCACAATGATGGCCTCCAAGGAAAGACCACCTAGGCAAAGTGCCCAAAGGAGAGGTGCCTTGTGGGTCTTGCTTTCTTCTTTAGGAGATCCCGAGAGGACACTGTGAGAGCTCCTCTCTGGCATCAGGCCTTTTAGAAAGAAAGTCCAGGCCTGAGATAGTAGTTAAAGTGAAGCAAAAGAAGTTGCACTGTAGTTGGCTCTTCACTTATATACCTAGATCCGGCCTGTTCACAGGACTTAGTGGCTGGGCATCACCATGGTTTGTGATGGGTTTTTGAGTGTACAGCTTTGGCTTATTCGCATTGACTTTATCCCAGAAAAGGCCACAGAGCATCTGGTGGTAAAGGTGCTAATTCTTTTATCTAAGCTATTTTCCTTTATTTTTATGCCTCTGAAACTTTTAAGTGATTTTGTTTTCAATTTTTTTCAGTTCTGTTCAATCAACATGGCTGAGTCCCTACAAAGTGCCCAATGTAGTGCTATACTCCAGGGAAATAGGAAGCAGATCATAGTCTCCTCCTGTTACCTTGCTGACATTTTAGTTCATCTTGACTGAATCCCACAACTGGATTATTGATCAGGGAGGGCTTGACAGGGAGACAGAGAACTCACAGTTAGCAAGACCCCTAGCATATCTGGTCCTGCATCATGCCCATTTCCTGACCTTGACTGTCTCCCAGAACCTGCATCTCGCCTTCTGATTCTTCCAGGATGATTTGTGCTTGACATTGCTCTTATCTATTTAGTTCCACTTAAAGCTATGGAGCACTGATAGTGTGCCGAGAACTCCACTTGTGCTGGAAGACACAAAAAGAGAAGACCTTGGGATGAATGTGTCCTGGAGGAGCTGATGTTCTACTCAGGCAGTAAGACTGCTACCCTCTTCTAAGGAAGAGGTTGTCAGATGCTCAGGAAAGGTTAATGAGCCCTCTGTGCCATATGCAAGAAACCAGCATCGTGGACTTTTCACTCAGAGGTGTGGTGCTGTCCTCAGGTAGCTTTAGAGCATCTCAAGAAATCACTTTTGGATCAGATACATGAGTCTGTTTTTAGGTTCCTTAGATTCATACATACGGAGAAGGCAATGGCACCCCACTCCAGGACTCTTGTCTGGAAAATCCCATGGACGGAGGAGCCTGGTAGGCTGCAGTCCATGGGGTCGCAAAGAGTCAGACACGACTGAGCGACTTCACTTTCACCTTTCACTTTTGTGCATTGGAGAAGGAAATGGCAACCCACTCCATTGTTCTTGCCTGGAGAATCCCAGGGATGGGGGAGCCTTGTGGGCTGCCGTCTATGGGTCGCACAGAGTCAGACATAACTGAAGCGACTTAGCAGCAGCAGCAGATTCATACATAGGCAACCTAGTAGAGTGAAGATACTTTTAAACTGTATAGAACAAAGGAGAGATTATTGGGGAAGGCATCTTCAACTGGTATTTCCAAAGGCGTTGGACATTTTCAGCTGCAAGTAATGTGCGTTCTTATCTCCATCAAGGATGATGGAGGGTGGTGTTCAGATTATAGGCACCCTCCAAACCATGTATTCCTCTGAAAGGTTTAAAAATCACTTTGTCTTCATTAGTTTGAATAGCACAAAAGTAGATAAGACACTTGTGCATGGGTGCCTTGGCCAAATCCTTCTTAATAGTTATATTTTCAAGATAAAAAAATGAAGTTCCCCTTTTTCATATGTAGTTTTACTTTGGTTTTAGAAAATTCCCCTACTGAAAAGAGCTGACCTCCTGGCCTTTCCCCACTCCTTTTTAGTTCTGACCCCTAGAAAACCATCACCTGGAAAAGCAGCTGATACAGCTTCTAGGGTGCACGACTAAAGATTTTCTGTATCCACAGGGGAAGGCTGAGTCCTGGGAAGGATTCAAAACTCCATAAGAAAGTGGTGTTGGAAACCACCTGTCACAGAACAGAAATAATTCAGGATTAGAGGAAGGCTATTGGTTCTCCCAGATGCCTATGCAGGTAAATTTGGAGGCTGTGGTTGGGGAGAGATGATTTGAGTCTAGATTTTACAGAACCAGTTCTGGGCCCCAGACCAAATCTTACATCACACACAAAGTGGGTGCCTGGTTCTGCCCATCTCAGCACACGTGTACTTTCATCCTCCTATTTTCTCGGAACTCACTACTCATCCTAGTACTTAATGCCACATTTCCCGTTATTTAAGGGGGCCAAGCCCATATGTCTTGGCTCCTCAGTAAGAGTATAAGAAGATGCAGGTACAATAATTCTGATAGTCCCTGGTGTAAGTGTTTAGCTGATGCTCCATTAATGTTTACAGAATTTTGTGTTCAACTGAATCCAGTTGACGCTATTCATTCCAGTTTCCTCTGAATTTGCCACCACCACAAAGTATCCTAAAATTTTCCTTTTCCTTGTGTTTTCATGAAAATTCGGTTGTTCACCAGGTTATAGGTAAAACATGCCCTTTCCTCCTTCTGGGATTGTGGAAAAGACCCCAGTTCTTAAAGTCACTTTTTGAACTTTCTTAGAGTCTTCTCTTTGATATTAGCTCTCAGGTATTTTTTAATCAAAGAAAATTTGGGTACTTAATCTAATTTAGCCATGCCCACTGATTTACCCACACCTCAGCCCGTCCAGGGCACTGGGATGGACGGTCTCCACAGAATTAGAATGTCCAAGGTCTAGTGCTGTTCTTCATGACCTCCTGAAGCAGGGAGAATGGACCACAGTGGGACTGAACTCAGATCAGGGGAAGCGGGCACACAGATCCTAAAGTGACCTGCATGGATGCCCATCCGTTTGATAGAGCTGCCGTTCTTTCCCTGTGGGGCCCCCGCGTTCTGATGCAAGTCCTGGCTCCATTGAGTGACAGGTGCGACCAACGGCTGCATGAGTTATTTCCTTTGGAAACCACAGCTGTGGCTGAGGCCAACGGATGGCAACGGTGCCACTGGGCTCTCCGGGAGCCATCCGCTTGGCCATCTTCAGCCTCAGGAAAGTCTTTTAAACTTGATGAAAATAACCCACGAGATTGAGTTTTGGTGGCAGCTGCGAGTGTCCTCGAGATGGGAAGTACCCAGAAAGGAGAATAGAGTGGGGCTTGGGAACCAAGATTTTGGAATGGAGACAGACTGGGTTCCAATCCGAGCTCTGCCACATTCCAGCTTTGTGACTTTGAGCCATGTTTTGAAAAGCTCTCTGAACCTCAGTTGCCTACTAGGTAAAATGAGGACCATGTGTAATTTTTATGTTTATTTTATAAGGATTGACTGAGATAAAGCACTGAAGCATGTTTGTACAGTGTCCCATGTTCAAATAAATTTCAGCTACTGTTACAGAAGGACAGAAGGTGGGAAGAGATATGCCCTCTCTTGGAACTCACAGCTTCTTTCAGCCAAAAAGAGTAGCCTGCTTCTCTGGGTGGGTGATGGGAGTGGTGATGGTACCTACATCATTACTCTGGGGTGAGAACCTAGTGTAAGATACCTGGAACAGCATCAGGCATGTGATAGGCACTGTAGTATTAGCTTTCCTTAGTTTTTAAATTATCACTATTTTTATTTACTAAGGCTCATGAGCATCATCCTAAGATGTTGACAGAAAGTTGCCTTGTGTTTATTTGGATCTGGAATTTGATGGGAGGCTACCAAAGCAGGGGAAAGTGGCCACAGCTGTTCTAGTTAGTGTGCTATTTGAAATACTTCAGAGTTAATTTCTCAGATGGCATGAAAAGAGGAAGAACCATGGCATTTTCCTCAGTGATAGAATGTGTGTGTCTCACTATTTTCATTTATTCATTCTTAGGAGCTGGAGCTATTCACTCCCTGTCCCTTTCATTTGGGCTTTTGCATCATCATCAGCTGCAGCTCATAGTCACCTACTATAAGAATGTATTCTTGAAACAAGGGTGTTTTGAGCCAAAGTGTGCTTGCTGGCTGAACAATTACAACCATGTGTTTTGATGACTTAAATGGTTCCGTTTTCTGTTGTTTAGCATTCAGAGTTTTTGCACTGTGTAACATTAATCAGGGGACAAACATGTACTCAACGCAAATGGAAATATCGTAAAACTTCAGGCTGAGAAATGAACACACCTTGGAATGCAGGACTGAACCATTTCTGAATAATGAGTAGGTTCATACTCTGCATGTTCCATGCAATGCTCCTTTCCTACATGGGCAGGTTTTTTTCAATGTTCATCCTTTTCATGCTCTGCTTAAATATGGTTTCTGGATCATGTTCCATGTCCCTGAGGTATGCAGTCCAAGGGAAGGAGCCAGAGCTGCTTCTCAGCCTGGCATGGAAGGGAGTGCTCGAGTTTACGTTAAACATCAGCCCCTCAACGGTGCAGTCATTTGTTATTGGATTTTAGCAAATTGGTTGTTTTCTACTGTCCTTTTGAGAATTTGGACAATAGTTTTTTTTTCCCCTGGGTTTATATGGATATTTAGAATCACTTTTCTAAGCTGAAGAACCTTATCACTGATAAGAGACGCAGGGTGGACAACATCTCAATAGGCCAGCACCTGAAGAAGTAAGTTGGAAATACAGCCACACTGGGGACAGATCCCTCTTTGATTCCCAACAATTGATTCTCTGGATGCTTCTTAGTCCCTGTAGACGTGTCCAAGTCAAAGGCAATACAGACTTTACAATGAATTCTTAGGAATCTACACTTCCTAATTTGGGTGTGAAATGTGGAGATGTTATCTACCATGGCACACAGGGGCTAGAATGAGGCCAGTTCAGAAAGTGTGAGACTGGTTCCAAGGCAGATAGAAAAAAGGTGGAGAGGGGGCCTTAGGCCCCCGTGGTGAAGCATAAGATGGAGAAGCCTTCATTTCCCGCAGCCCTGGGCCTTGTGAGCAGGGCACAGTGATTGTGGAAATGAGTTTGTAATTAAAAGGATGGAGCTTATAAGGAGTTATACAGCCAACGAGCTTGTAAGAGTAAACTCTTCTACCAAGGAAGTCAGTCCTTCTCTAAAATTTATTGTGAATGCCAAAGCTGGTGGGAACTTAGTAATATTGCCCAGTTGAACTCATTGCTTCAGAGTAGGCCTCACAAAGGAGAGCCGATCTCTTCTGCATCCCTGCAAGGAGACACCTTGGGAAGATCTCCCCACGTTTCATGGTTAGGAAGTTCTTCCTGTAGTCCAAACTAGGTTTCTCTTGCTGTCCGTACACATGATGTCCTTCTTGAACTGCCCTCACTCTCCTCTCTGGGATCTCTTTAACTTCTCTTTTGTAGGGCCGATACCAATTACTTTACAGTAGTTCTTTTCCAAGGGGATGGTTTCTCCTAAACCTTGTGTCAGTTTTTGAGTCTTTCTCTATACCCACATAGGTATTTTTGTGGCTACAGGGAGAGTCCTTCTGGGATGATATTTTTACCCCCTGGTGGATCTGTGCTGTGAAT
Organism: Giraffa tippelskirchi; assembly: GCF_054371585.1. NCBI lineage: Eukaryota > Metazoa > Chordata > Mammalia > Artiodactyla > Giraffidae > Giraffa > Giraffa tippelskirchi. Next base: position 60,199,100 of record NC_137278.1, read on the forward strand.
AACCTGAGCCATTCTGGAACCATCCCCAGACCGGGCAGGTGGCAGCCCCATTTGCTCTTTCCTAAGCGCCAAGGCAGAGAAGCAACTCTGGCTCCTTCCCTCTGGACTGCATGCCTCCGGAACACGAAACTCAATCACAGACACCATATTTAAACAGAGCAGGGAAAGGATGAAAATAGATAAAAACCTGTCCATGTGGGCCAGGAAAGCTGCATTTCCAATATGCTGTTAGCAAGACCCTTCTGCGATCCATCTAGCATTCAGAGATCCGTCAGGGCCGAACCTGTATGGTGAGCTGCACGGCCACCCATGGGCTCATCCTTTGATGTTGGTATGTCAGGCCCGGGCATGGGGCAGGGTTTGGGGCAGAATGAGTACCCCCTTCCTGGAGTATGAAACAGCTATGACTAGGAGAAGCAACATAGGAGTCCATAGACTTAAGGGCAGGGATTTTTGGTGGAGAGTGGTTTTCAAACTTTTTAAGCTGAGGGAGCTTTCACATAAAATGTCTATATGTAAAACAAATGTCAAAGAAGGACCAATGTGCCTTTGCGTGTGGTCCTAGTGTAGCAGTTAAGGCTCAAGGCTGAGGACAAATGCAGCTCCCTCTCCACAGGCTTTTAGGGAGAGGTTGGCTCAGAGCAGCAGCCTGGGCACTGCCCACCCCACCCCACCCCTTTCCCAGGGTAAGAACTGGGACAGCAGATATGGCTGCAGGGGAGAACAGTGGGCATGAAGTCCTTCCACCCAGCCACCCTGATCACTGCAAACAATGGACCTGCCTATGCCCAGAGGTCTCCTGGCTGTCCCGGGATGGCTGGTGACTACGGAAACTACTGCTGCATTGGAGGAATGTGGTTGCTGTTCTTCAGAATATTTTGCCAAAATTACCTGGTAGTAACACCCAGGGGAGCCTTTGGAAGTGACCTGTTGTCAATGGGACAGGTTGATGCCCCCATGCAACCTCACTGACCCCAGAGATGATGAGTTAGAAGAACTGCTGTGAACAAAAAGCAGGGGTCTGCAAAGTCTTTCAGGCAACTTGGGAGGGACTTCCCTTTTCTCTCTTTACTCCCTCACACTGGAGGAGATGGCACCCCGAAGAGGAGGGGCCAGGGCATGTTTCTAGAGCTAGAGGTCAGGCCAGACTTCTCATACTTGAGAACCTGAGCTCCAGTGCAGGACTGAGAAGAAGGGGGAGAAGAGATGTGAATTAGATGTGAGAATGAAGTTGTAACATGGACAGATTCCATGGAAGAGAGACGAAGAGGACCTGTGGGTTCAGATAGAGAAGGCAGTCTTAGGAAGGGGAGGTACCAGGCCTGGGGAGGAAGAGAGGATGCTAAGAATCACTTTCTCCATGTCTCCAGGTTGATGTAAAGCTGACACTGACTTCAAGTGAATCCACCTCAATTCTCTCCATTAAAAGTAGTTCACAGGGCAAACTGGAGGTCACTACTTTTATTTAATGAACCATCTCATGGACTGGCAGGGAGATCTTGTCTTCTGTTTAATCGTAGTCAGGATTTCAGGCTTTTTAAAAATACGTATTGAGTGGTAGTTAGTTCCAATTCAATTCCAATTCCAGATTCAAGTCCCACTGCTTGCTTGCCTGCTAGTCTGTTGGTCTTGTGTTCAGCTCATTCATCAAGAACGAGGAAAGGAAAAGAGGATAAGACAAGGGGCGTCTACTCTTACTGGCATGTCTTTGCTGATATTGTTACCTTTGCTCATTTCCCTCTTGCCCAGTCCTACCCAAGACCACACACGTATTTCACTCCTCCCAGAAACCCTTCCACACCGCTAGCCATGGGACTCCAGCCCTTAGCGATATGTATCACTCAATTCAACCTCTCAGTGTGGCCTAGTTCATTTCATCTCAATAGTCATATGGAAATCGGCTTGAGGACAACAGGGCAACGTTGCCAAAAGAGGATATGGCATGTCCTGCTGTCTGGGAAGTCCTCAGACTCTTGTTCAGTTATGCTTTTAGTGTATCCTGGAGGATTTCTGAGACCAAAGACCCCATTCACTGTAGCTGCAGCTTTGAGAAACTTGAGAGATGTTGCTGCCCAAACAGGACCAGCCACATCAGGAACAACTAGCAATGCCCCAGTCTAAACCTGACCCGAAGCTCAAGGAGCAAGTGCTCTGTAAGAGAAGAAATGCAAGTTTCGAGTCTTTTAAGGCCTGGGCCTGGGAAACTGGTTCAGTGTCCCTTTTGTTGTAATCTGTTGGCCTCCATGGGTCCCAGTCCCTGCCAGTTTCAGAGTGGACAGGGTTATATTTTTACCTCTCAGTGGGAGGAGTAGCAAAAACTTGTGGCCATCTTTAGCCTACTGCATTTTGCTGAGAATGAAGTCATGTGCAGGAGACAGTATGTACAACCGAGGGTGCGAGACTCAGAGACCCCTTTTGGTCTCTTCTTCTAACCTATAGTCTCTTCATAGAAGACTTCAGGAGCTGTGACTTGAATTCAAGAGCTGTAACAGTAGCTGTTGGATGTGTAAGAATAACAGAGAAAGAGTACCATATAGCTAATGGTAATTTTCTCCAGATATTGTCCCATCTAGGAACTTACTACATCCAGCTGACACAGCTCACCCTTTGGTTAGTGAGTGCTCTGGTCATTCTGAATGCATAGCTTAGCACAGGCTGGGGGAGGCGGGCACCAAAAGGCTGCTCAGACTGCCTGCCAACCAAGCTCCATGTTGAGCTCAAGCACAGTGGAGGAAACTCAGTCCTTTGGGACACTCTGGAATTTTCTCCACCCATTATCTCCTCATAAACATACCAGGAAAGTTGTGCCTCCATTCACAGCCTAGAACAGAGGACTTTATCGACAGAGTCCTGCCTGTTTTTGTTTGAGATTCTGAGCAGATGTTATCTGAGAACAAGCAGGTGTTTGTAGAAATGTGACCTTGAGCCCTGGACACTGACCTGCTCTTTTGTTCTGGTGACTTATTTTTCCTTGAATGGGGTTGGTTTCTGTTTATGATATGGTTGCAGGGCTGCAATGACCCTTCTGGACATCACCATTGTATATGTAGATACTCCCCTCACCAAGCAGAAAAATTACTGGCTGCATTTGATACCTTTCAGCCAGAGGTGTAGTTGTTCCTTGTCACCCACAAATTTGTCTACAAAAAAATGGCCAATAGATAGAGTATGCTGATGTTACATTTGTTTCCTTAAAGCAGGTTATGCCTATAGGAAAACATAAGGCAACTTATTCCAATGATTTTCCTGTTATCAGTGGAGAAAACTGACTTTAGTTCACCCTGAGAAGCTACTGGGCATTTCTGAAAATCTTTGACTATTAAGATATAATTTGCAGTTTAAGCCAAAATCTTGCATTTCATTGTATTTCCATCTTCCTGATTGCAGTGGAGAAATGTGTGTGTATGTATTAATGCACACTCTGGACCTTTATGGAGAGGTAATGGTTCACTCTATAGGGCCCCTCGGTCCTGAAAAGTGTGAATTCATGTTAAACCCAGAAAAAAACCCAGAAATAAGAAGTGTTCATACCTATAAACCAATTTCAACACAGACATGTAAGTATGTGTGTCTATAAAAACCAACTGACAAAATTATATGTTGAAGTAATTTTCTAGAAAAGTCTTACTGATGGTAATGCTATCACTGAATTATAAAGTTCAGCATCAGTTCTGCCCTGAAGGGTCTGAGTAACCACTAGGAATAGGGCCTGTAACTCAAAAAGCTCTGCAACTGTAGGTAGAAGATCATGCCCCATAAGAAGGCACATTTGTTTCAGGATTTAAAATGAGGCATTTTCTGCTTAGGCCACATGACCTTGTACCTCTTTCAGAGTGTCAGATCCACAGAGGGATACCCCAAACTGGTCACAGTTGTGATGGTGGAAGAATAGTGATACTCAGAAGGGACAGCAGTGAACTTGTGGGGACAGGAAGGACTGGGCCTTCATGAACATGTTACATAGTTTAGGGGTTCCTAATGAAGTGACATCCTTCTTATAGAATCCTTGAAAGCACAAAGATGAAAGCCACTTGTAAATATTTTGATCAGTGGCAGATAAAAAATATTTAAAAGAGAATTTCTTCATAATCACACAAGAGGTGACATAGTTTATTGACATGATTTCTTTGGGGCTTTTCGGACTATTTTTATTCCTTATGTGCCTAGTTTTGAGGGAGAGTTGACTTCCCCTTTCACTAAGCATCCTGGCATTCTCCTCAATGTTTTACTTGGCTTGCAATTATAGAAAACACTCCCCAAATTCTCTTTGCCAAAAAGGTAGCAGTGTCTAGGACATTCCCTGTTGCATGGCAAAGCTGTAGAGGAGAAGGGAAGCCGTGTTCATTAGGAAGCACTGGTTTTCAATAGAGCACAGTGCTGAACAGAGAGGCCCCCCTTCGCAATCACTCGAAACAGAATGAGCTTCTTTGAAATATAAGTGGCCCTGTAAAAACACAAGCAGATTCTGCAGTATCTATTTAGGGCACCCGGGAATGCCACATAATAGGAACTTGAGCGCACCTGATGGTAACCATATGGCAGGTTCTGATGACTGACAATAGGTAGAGACTACAGTAATTAATGAAAATGAGAAGCCATTTGTGGCCCGCACAATGAGGGGATGGAGAAGAGGCCAGTCTATTCGCAAAGGCTACAATGTGTCCAGGGTGTGTTTCTAGACCATGACTGGCTGGGCTCGTATCTCTGTGTGTGAACAGGTGTGAGAGAAGTGACACAGTGGGAGGGAGGGCTTGCTTGTGATCAGAGAACGACCATCATTCCTGGAGCTGCAGTGGGAAAACGAGTGTGCAGATCCTGTTGGCTAACCTTGTATCACTAAACCCCGATACCTGGCTGATAGTTTTAGTTTGAGGTGAGAGAGATCCCAGGTGGAAATCCCATTAGCTGGCCTCGTGGGAGTACAAGACTTCATTGTTTGAGGTCTTGGGTTTGCTGGGTGTGATTTTGCCGTTTCTGGATTTCAGGGCACAGTGCCTCTGTTTACCTCTTGGAGATGACTGGGCTGCCCTGCTTGAGGTGCGCTCTGGGTCAGGATGTACCAAGGTTTGGCTCACCTCTGACAGAGGCAGAGGAAGGAGCTTTACCTCGTCGTTTTATTACTGTACTCTTTCTTGGACATGGGCTGCAGTGGAGGAGGGGAGTGGGCCATGGGGAGATTCCAGAGAGACTGATTGATCTTGTCAAAAAGAATAAAGGTATCAAGGCCCCAGCACCCCCCTGCAGCACATGGGCATGTGGGACTGAAGCGGTCACTGTGAAGTTTGTGGTTAGGCGTTCCAAAAAGAAGTTTCTTTATGATTCCTGATTGCTTTGGACAGATATAAGCAATACCAGCTGGGGCCCAGCAAGCCTGTCTCCAGCTTTATTGTTTCTGTTTTATCGGTGGTGTGACCGCCTAAAAGAACTGATCTATCTGCCCGTTATTGCCAGCCTTTTCCATAACCAGATAGGAGAGTTGAACATTAACAAGTGGACTTGCTTTCAGTAGCACTGTGTGTGTGTGTATGTGTGTGTCTGTGTGTGTGTGTGTGGTGGTGTGTTTAGCAAGATAATAGTATATTGCTCAGGGGCAAGTGATTCAGATTTCTACAAGAAGATTCCCATTCCTTTGTCTCTATCTTGAATTTTCCCTAACTTATCTGAAGCTTCCTCTTTTACTAGAACCAGAGAGGATCCATAAGGCTGTTTTTGTAAGAGTCCTTGGAAGGTGGTAGAAACTCAGCTGGAGCCAGGCTGTGGGCAGCAGGCACTGTGCACTTCAGAGACATTTCAAGTCATCCCTTGTGGACAGTTGGCACTGTTCAGTGTTAAAAAGCTCCGTGGCAGCGTTTCGGAGTGCACCCCAAATCTCCCTCCTTGGCAAGTTGAGTTTACAAATGATGTGCTCTACTCACCCTGTCTAGAGTTTCTGGCTTAAAAGTGAGTAGTCAGAACTCTCAAGATGTGTAAAAGGAAAGGTTTTACTACCTAGTGGAAAATGATCGTTGAGGTTTACTCTTTGTGGATTAGCAAAGTAGACAGACAGGCTGCTCTGACTCAGAGGTCAAGTGAGAAACTTCTCGGGCTCTTTCACAAGAGAAAGGCGTGTGTGTTAAGTTACTTCAGTGGTGTCCAACTGTTTGCGACTCCATGGACTGTAGCCCACCAGGCTCTTCTGTCCATGGGATTCTGCAAGGTGGTAACAGGAGATGCGGCCACCTGATGCAAAGAACTGACTCATTTTAAAAGACCCCGATTCTGGGAAAGACTGAAGGCGAACGGAGAAGGGGACAACAGAGGATGAGATGGTTGGATGGCATCACCGACTTAATGGACATGAGTTTGAGTAAACTCCGAGAGTTGGTGATGGTAGGGAGGCCTGGCGTGCTGCAGTCCATGGGGTCGCAAAAAGTCAGACACGACTGAGCGACTGAACTGAACTGAACAGGAGATGAGTGACTCATGACTTACCAGTCTGGAGTTCTGCCCATTCATTCATTTTTTTGAAGGAAACAAATAACGTCCTGCTAAAATGACAGTGCTGTTTGGATTGGAGTTTGTTCTCTATGGTTTGTGAGATATTTTTTCATTTGCATAATTTATTTCTGCACTTCCTTAATTACACGTTATAATGAGTGGAGTAAGGGGAAGAATGAAAGAAGAATACCCAATGCATAGAAACCAACTTCTATCATGGAAGTTCAGCCCTGTCAAATGTAGGTTCCAGGGCAGAGATATTAGAGACCAGATGGGCGTCCCTCTGTGGATGGAGACAAGAACTCAGTTCGATTCTGATTTCATTTAGGATCCAGGGTCCACCAGGGCAACAGAGTTCAGCTAGCAGACTCTTCCAATACCTCATTTAGCGAACAGTGTCTGCTGTCTTGTTTATGAAAAAACATCAGGGAAAATTTTAATAGTTTTATACAATCCCTAAAGCCTGGTCCACGGCCAAGACACATTAGTTTTCTAAATCTTCAACAGTATTTTTCCCTCCCAGAATCAGGGCAAATTCTCAAGGGCATGTGCTTTTTTTTTTTTTTTTAAATTAAACCAAGCAGCAGTGGTAAAGATCCCGCCTGCCAATGCAGAAGACATAAGATGCAGGTTTGATCCCTGGGTTGGGGATATCCCCTGGATGAGGCCATGGCAACTCACTCTTGCCTGGAGAATCCCATGGACAGAGAAGCCTGGCAGGCTCCAGTCCATAGGGTTGCAGAGAGTCAGACATGACTGAAACGACTTAAACACACATAGCACAGGCCAAGCATTAAAAAAAAAGGGCCAAGACTAGTGTTATTTTGTTTTCACCTTAGATCATTTCAAGATTGTACTGGAGAAAATGCATATCCCAGTTTGACTCAATCAGAGATGTGTGTGTGTGTGTGTATGTGTGTGTGTGTGTGTGTGTGTGTATGTGAATAGGGAGGTCTTTAAAGTGTTTAAATATGGACTCTTTTCCTCCCCAAAGGTGCAAGGATGTTGCCTTCAGCACCTTTCTTGCTGGAGAGAATTGAGCATTTGGTTTTATCAGACACTGGCATGGTAACGAAGCTATTTTGATAGAAATAGTCTCATTACTATTCATTTTTGCTGGCTCTCAACTAATTCTTGAACCACAGTTCTGTTTTTTTTTTTTCCCCATCAGAGAAAAACAGGCACAACAAGCAAAATTAAGAAGATATCCTTAGCCTCTGAAGCTAATGACAAACACAGACCCATTCTGCCCAAGGAGCCGTTTTGCAGGCACCTGCCTCTGTGCTGCGGAGAAGGCACTGGCACCCCACTCCAGTACTCTTGCTTGGAAAATTCCATGGACGGAGGAGCCTGGTGGGCTGCAGTCCATGGGGTCGCTAAGAGTCGGACACGACTAAGCGACTTCACTTTCACTTTTCACTTTCACGCATTGGAGGAGGAAATGGCAACCCACTCCAGTGCTCTTGCCTGGAGAATCCCAGAGATGGGGGAGCCTGATGGGCTGCCGTCTATAGGGTCGCACCGAGTCGGACATGACTGATCCGACTTAGCAGCAACAGCCTCTGTGGTGATTATCCCAATGATACGCCCTGGCAGTGTGAAGGGCTGGCCCTTCCTCCTCCATACCTTCCCTAAAACACATGTCTTTCTATTCAGAAGGGGGCCTTCCAGAGGTCATGCCCGTCTCCTGTCCTTTCTTAACATGGTGTAACTGGGAGCCATCTTGTACTGGGTTGAAGAGATTTGGCTTCGGTCTAGTATGACCTTGAGCACATCATCTAAGCGTTCTGGTACCACTTCTCTTCCCATTCTTTCAGTTTCAAAATAAACTTTTTAGTTTAGAATAGTTATAGATTTATTTTAAAAAAAAGTTGCAAAGACAGTAGAGTGTCCATGTTAAGTCCCTCGCCCCTTTTCCCTATGAATAACAACTTACCTTTGTCATAACCAAGGAACCAGTTTTGGCACAGTACTATTAAGTGAAGTCTGCATTTTATTCAGATTTTACTAGTCTACAACATCCTTTTTCTGCTTCAGAATCTTACGCAGGATACCATTTAGTTGTTTTCTTAGCCTCCTCTGATCTGTGACTGTGACAGTTTCTCAGATTTTCCTTGTTTCTGCTGACTTTGACAGTTTTGAAGAGTAGTTGTCAGGTAGAATATCTCAATTTGGGCTTGTCTGATGTTTTTCTCATGGTCAGACAGGGGTTTGGGTTTTGGGGAGGAAAACCACAGAGGTGAAATGCCTTCCTCATCACATCTTATCAGTGATACATGCTATTAGCTGGTAATGTTACCCTTGACCACCTACCTGGCCAAGGTAGTATTTGCCAGATTTCTGCACTGTGAAGCCTACCCACCCCCCTGCCATACTCTGCTCTTTGGAAGCAGGGCTTCTCAGGTGGTGCTAGAACTAAAGAGTCCGCCTGCCAGTGCAGGAGACATAAGAAACAGGGATGGTCCCTGCATCAGGAAGATTCCCTGGAGGAGGGCATGGCAACCCACTCCAGTATTCCTGCCTGGAGAATCCCATGGACAGAGGAGCCTGGTGGCCTACACTCCATGGGATCTCAAAGAGTCAGACAGAACTGAAGAGACTTAGCATGTACCAATGCACTAAGTGCAGCGCACATGCAAGGTGGGTGGGTAGAGGGGATTAAGTTCCATCTCCTGGTGGGAGAGTCTCTACATAAATTATTTGGAACACTCCTATAATGGAGTTTGACTTCTTCTCCTCCAAAAAAAGATGTCCTTTTCATTATAGGGGACTGGAGTGTAAAAGTAGGAAGTCAAGAAACACCTGGAGTAACGGGCAAATTTGGTCTTGGAGTACAGAATGAAGTAGGGAAAAGGCTGCCAAGAGAATGCACTGGTCATAGCAAACACCCTCTTCCAACAACACAAGAGAAGACTCTACACATGGACATCACCAGATGGTCAACATCGAAATCAGATTGATTATATTCTTTGCAGCCAAAGATGGAGAACTCTATACAGTCAGCAAAAACAAGACTGGGAGCTGACTGTGGCTCAGATCATGAACTACTTATTGCCAAATTCAGACTGAAATTGAAGAAAGTGGGGAAAACCACTAGACCATTCAGGTATGACCTAAATCAAATCCCTTTTGACTATACAGTGGAAGTGAGAAATAGATTTAAGGGACTATATCTGATAGACAGAGTGCCTGATGAACTATGGATGGAGGTTCGTGACATTGTATAGGAGGCAGGAATCAAGACCATCCCCAAGAAAAAGAAATGCAAAAAAGCAAAATGGCTGTCTAAGGAGGCCTTACAAATAGCTGTAAAAAGAAGAGAAGCGAAAAGCAAAGGAGAAAAGGAAAGATATTCCCATTTGAATGCAGAGTTCCAAAGAATAGCAAAGAGAGATAAGAAAGCCTTCCTCATTGATCAATGCAAAGAAATAGAGGAAAACAGTAGAATGGGAAAGACTAGAGATCTCTTCAAAAAAATCAGAGATACCAAGGGAATATTTCATGCAAAGGTGGGCTCCATAAAGGACAGAAATGGTAGGGACCTAACAAAAGCAGAAGATATTAAGAAGAGGTGGTAAGAATACACAGAAGAACTGTACAAAAAAGATCTTCATGACCCAGATAATCACGATGGTGTGATCACTCACCTAGAGTCAGACATCTGGAAGGTGAAGTCAAGTCGGCCTTAGGAAGCATCACTATGAACAAAGCTAGTGGAGGTGATGGAATTCCAGTTGAGCTATTTCAAATCCTGAAAGATGATTCTGTGAAAGTGCTGCACTCAATATGTCAACAAATTTGGAAAACTCAGCAGTGGCCACAGGGCTGGGAAAGGTCAGTTTTCGTTCCAATCCCAAAGAAAGGCAATGCCAAAGAATGCTCAAACTACCGCACAATTGCACTCATCTCACACGCTAGTAAAGTCATGCTCAAAATTCTCCAAGCCAGGCTTCAGCAATACGTGAACCATGAACTTCCAGATGTTCAAGCTGGTTTTAGAAAAGGCAGAGGAACCAGAGATCAAATTGCCAACATCCGTTGGATCATCGAAAAAGCAAGAGAGTTCCAGAAAAACATCTATTTCTGCTTTATTGACTATGCCAAAGCCTTTGACTGTGTGGATCACAACAAACTGTGGAAAATTCTGAAAGAGATGGGAATACCAGACCACCTGACCTGCCTCTTGAGAAACTTGTATACAGGTCAGGAAGCAACAGTTAGAAGTGGACATGGAACAACAGACTGGTTCCAAATAGGAAAAGGAGTGCCTCAAGGCTGTATATTGTCACCCTGCTTATTTAACTTATATGCAGAATATATCATGAGAAACGCTGGGCTAGATGAAACACAAGCTGGAATCAAGATTGCTGGGAGAAATATCAGTAACCTCAGATATGCAAATGACACCACCCTTATGGCAGAAAGTGAAGAAGAACTAAAGAGCCTCTTGATGAAAGTGAGAGAGGAGAGTGAAAAAGTTGGCTTAAAGCTCAACATTCAGAAAACTAAGATCATGGCATCCGGTCCCATCACTTCATGGCAAATAGATGGTGAAATAGTGGAAACAGTGGCTAACTTTATTTTGGGGGGCTCCAAAATCACTGCAGGTGGTGATTGCAGCCATTAAATCAAAAGACGCTTACTCCTTGGAAGAAAAGTTATGACCAACCTAGACAGCATATTAAAAAGCAGATATATCACTTTGTCAACAAAGGTCTATCTAGCCAAGGCTATGGTTTTTCCAGTAGTCATGAATGGATGTGAGAGTTGGAGTATAAAGAAAGCTGAGCGCTGAAGAATTGATGCTTTTGAACTGTGGTATTGAATAAGACTCTTGAGAGTCCCTTGGACTGCAAGGAGATCCAACCAGTCTATCCTAAAGGAGATCAGTCCTGGGTGTTCATTGGAAGGACTGATGTTGAAGCTGAAACTCCAATACTTTGGCCACCTCATGTGAAGAGTTGACTCATTTGAAAAGACCCTGATGCTGGGAAAGGTTGAGGGCAGGAGGAGAAGGGGACGACAGAGGATGAGATAGTTGGATGGCATCACCGACTCAATGGATATGGGTTTGGGTGGACTCTGGGAGTTGGTGATGGACAGGGAGGGCTGGCGTGCTGTGGTTCATGGGGTGGCAAAGAGTCGGACACAACTGAGGAACTGAACTGTACTGTATTTATTCAATCATTTATTTATATCAGTGTGGACTTTTGGATATATATTTTATTTTTCCACTTTTATTGATATATAAATAGCACATAACATGGATATTGGAGAAGGACATGGCAACTCACTCCAGTATTGTTGCCTGGAGAATTTGATGGACAGAGAAGCCTGGCAGGCTATAGTCCATGGGGTGGCTAAGAGTCTGACATGCCTGAGCATGCACGCAACATGGGTATACATTTTAACTTTTAGATTATAATCCAACTCTAATGTTCCTTAGTTTGTTCCTCAAATTGTTACAGTTTTGTGCACTAGGAGCGCTTTCAAGTTGGATTCTGAGTAACATTTGACATGTCCTCATCATTTTGTTTTGTGAGCACTTTCTGTATTTTCTGTCACTGCATGATGCTTTAGGCTCAACATGTGTATTCCCTGCCCTGGTCTTGCAGTTAATCATTTCTCCAAGGAACCCTGGTTCCTTTTATATGAGAATGGTGTTAGAAACTGTTGGTTTTTATGGTCTAGGTGTTAGGTATGACATTCCGTTTTATAAACTACACCTTTTATATGTATACCACTATGTCCTGTTGGACATACAGAGAAGTATATGATGTCTTTCCCTCAAGATTAATATAGATAAATATTATAAAAATAGTGCATAATTATGTGTTAGAGTGGGTACAATTTTAACCAAAGTCAAGAGGAAGTATAGATTCTCATGGCTTAAATAAATATAAAACACTTTCATTTTTTTTCCTTTTCCATTCTTTTTACTCCTTATTCACATCCAGTTCATCTATGCTGGAATTGGGAAATGTTAAATTATTTACACGGGTATGTTATCAGTCTGAAAAAATGCTGCTCACTTCAGGCATTGGTCCCTAAGCTGTCCAAACTCTCCTTTCCTTTAGAAAGGAGAAATGTCTAGGACTTAAGTATTTGGGGAAGGCTTCCTGGAGGAGATGACACTTGTCTTGATACTTGAAGGACAGATACTTGTTTGGGACAAAAGAGAGAGTCTTCTGGGTCTCTTTGGGAGAAATAGTAGATAAAACTATCTCAGAGATGGGATCCTAAAGGATTTATTAGAAGACTGGAAGTCTATCATGGATTTCTCCACTGTTACAAGGGCCCTTAATCTAGAGCCTCTAAAATGTCAACATTTGGTTAAAACATTCTTAGTGTTTTCTACGTGAAGGTAGAGGGAGCCGACCGAGCTCATGCCAACAGTCCTAGTTATTAAATGTCTGCTGAACACCTCGGTAGTAGAGACTGGGACAAATTGTATATCCTTTATGTGGCAGTGGCTATGTGCTTGGGCTCTCCAGAGTGTCTGGTGGTTCTTTTTAACTTTTGGTGTTCTTTATGTAAGGAGCTTTGCAGAGTCTGTGGAAATTGATTTTGAAATGTTCCAGGGGACTTTTCTCCTGGAACAGAGTAGCCAAGATGAACAGGGCCAGCAGTGACCCAAGCTCTGTAATGGATGTAGTCCTACAAAAGTGTTCATTAGCTTCAGCTGGGTCATCATGAAATAAAATGACCTCCATCCAAACTCTTAGGTCAAGTGCGCTTACTTCAGACCCAAGTCTTTAGGATTTTAAATGCTGGACTGAGCTTTTCCTCCGGTAAAAATGGCTTCCCTGGTGGCTCAGACGGTAAAGCGTCTGTCTACAATGTGGGAGACCCGGGTTCGACCCCTGGGTCAGGAAGATCCTCTGGAGAAGGAAATGGGAACCCACTCCAGTACTCTTGCCTGGAAAATCCCGTGGATGGAGGAACCTGGTAGGCTACAGTCCATGGGGTCGCAAAGAGTCAGACAGGACTGAGTGACTAAACTTTCACTTTCACTTTCAAAAATGGCTAGAACTTATCTGTTATCTTTTTAAAAGTTGTTCTGCTAGAGCAGGTTGTTTTCTTTATTCACTAAGTAGTTCAATGTGAATTGACTCATCGATATGAAAGAGGACTCAGGACAGAAAAAAACCCTTTTGCACACCAGAGCAGAAAATATAGGAAATAGAAATCTTCCTCTTCCACACACAAGATTTACCACAGCCTCAAAAGAAAGTTTTTTAGCTGTGGAAGATAGAAAAATCTTTGTTCTTGATGACAATTGCAATAGTACTTAATTATACTTATCTTACTGCATGTTTTCATCTAAACTTTGAGTCGTTCATCATCCCAGGATATATGCGTGACATAGAAGAGTTGTGCGGTAAATGCGTAACATAGAAGAGTTGATCTAGAAAGCCGCAAACTTATGTGGGAGCAGGAGTCCACTGTCTTTTATGTTAGTAAAAGCAACTTTGGGCATCTGTCCTTACAGATGAATGGGCATGAAGAATCATCTTTATCCCCTCTGGTTATGTTAAGACAATGTATTTAGATATTATAGTGATTTTTTTCCTTCAACTATTGCAGCCACGTTCTCATGGAGGACCCCATCCAGGGCTTCAGACACACAGCTCCTGATGCCTCTTTCTCCACCAGCCTCCACCTCAACTTCACTTTAGCAACTGCTCTCATAGCAACTACTAGCCCTTGTCATCAACTGGAGTTGCTCCATGTTTGAAATCCTGAACTCTGAAATCCTCCTTTCTGACCACAACCTCTGATCCTTCTATCAGTCCGCACTCTTTCATGCCCTTGAAATATGTTCTTTGGTCTCATTGGGACTCTTGGTCTCTTGACCTCTTCTTATGTTAGCAGTTGCTCACCCCCTCCTAACTCCGTCCCTAGTCCTGCCTTGTTCATACAGCCATTTCTGCTGTACTGGCACAGGCATTCAGTTCTCTCATTCCTTTGACTTTTTGTTTTATCTTTCATTCCAATCTCTGGCTAATAATTTCTCTCTCCCTCCCCTGCCTCTTCCCCTTCTCCCCATTTACCTTTTTCTTTTTCTCCTCTCTCTCTCTTTCTCTCTCTCTTCATTTCTTATCTTGGGCTTCTAGGCACTATGGAAGACACTTTCCTAACCAGCACGATCTGCCTCATTAAAAAAAAATCCATGATTATTGACCTTATCTAGATGGAGAAGCTGTTTAGTAATCCCCGAGCCAGGGCTAGGGTACAGTGAGGGTAGTGCCCAGAACGCAAAATTTAAAGAGACATTCATTCTTGAAGCCAGCTCTACATTTGCTGGATCTTGAGAATGACTGTCCCCTTGAATTGTGTGCTGAGGTCCCCGCTAGCTGCACTCTAGTCTTGACCCAGACGTTACTCATCTCTAGTTATCTCTTTTGTGTGTCACTTGGGGTAGCCATTCTTGCCTTTATCACTGTTCTCAATTTACTTGTGAGCCACACATAGAAGATGACTTTTCCATTTTCAGTGAAAAAATACTGGTCACTAGATTTGAATTTCTTCAGCTTCCATCCTGCTACCAAATAGGCCTAATCTTTTAACTTCCTTCTTCTGTTCTCTTTGCCATAAAGAAGTTCCACACTCTCCCACCTTGGCTGTTGCTCCTATCACTTCACAAACTCTCTGGAATCCTCACCCATCAACTATCCTCTTCCTCTCTTGCATTGACATGTTCTAAATACTATTGAGTACCTTTCTTTACTAAAAATAGAGCCTTTTCTCAACCTTGTCTTCCTTTTGAGTTAATCTTCATCTTCAGTTCAGTTCAGTTCAGTCGCTCAGTCGTGTCCGACTCTTTGCGACCCTATGAATCCCAGCATGCCAGGCCTCTCTGTCCATCACCAACTCCCGGAGTCTACCCAAACCCATGATCATCGAGTCAGTGATGCCATCCAACCATCTCATCCTCTGTCGTCCCCTTCTCCTCCCGCCCCCAATCCTACCCAGCATTAGGGTCTTTTCCAATGAGTCAACCCTTCGCATGAGGTGGCCAAAGTATTGGAGTTTCAGCTTCAACATCAGACCTTCCAATGAACACCCAGGATTGATCTCTTTTAGGATGGATTGATTGGATCTCCTTGCAGTCCAAGGGACTCTCAAGAGTCTTCTCCAACACCACAGTTCAAAAGCATCAATTCTGCGGCGCTCAACTTTCTTCACCGTCCAACTCTCACATCCATACATGACCACTGGAAAAACCATAGCCTTGACTAGACGGACTTTTGTTGGCAAAGTAATGTCTCTGCTTTTAAATATGCTGTCTAGGTTGGCCATAACCTTCCTTCCAAGGAGTAAGCGTCTTTTAATTTCATGGCTGCAATCACCATCAGCAGTGATTCTGGAGCCCAAAAAAATAAAGTCTGACACTGTTTCCACTGTTTCCTCATCTATTTCCCATGAAGTGATGGGACCAGATGCCATGATCTTAGTTTTCTGAACGTTGAGCTTTAAGCCAACTTTTTCACTCTACTCCTTCACCTTCATCAAGAGGCTCTTTAGTTCTTCTTCATTCTCTGCCATAAAGGTGGTGTCATCCGCATATCTGAGGTTATTGATATTTCTCCCAGCAATCTTGATTCCAGCTTGTGTTTCTTCCAGCCCCATGTTTCTCATGATGTACTCTGCATATAAGTTAAATAAGCAGGGTGACAATATACAGCCTTGACGTACTCCTTTTCCTATTTGGAACCAGTCTGTTGTTCCATGTCCAGTTCTAACTGTTGCTTCCTTGCCTACATACAGGTTTCTCAAGAGACAGGTCAGATGGTCTGGTATTCCCATCTCTTTCAGAATTTTCCACAGTTTGTTGTGATCCACACAGTCAAAGGCTTTGGCATAGTCAATAAAGCAGAAATAGATGTTTTTCTGGAACTCTCTTGCTTTTTCGATGATCCAGTGGATGTTGGCAATTTGATCTCTGGTTCCTCTGCCTTTTCTAAAACCAGCTTGAACATCTGGAAGTTCACGGTTCACGTATTGCTGAAGCCTGGCTTGGAGAATTTTGAGCATTACTTTACTAGCATGTGAGATGAGTGCAATTGTGCGGTAGTTTGAGCATTCTTTGGCATTGCCTTTCTTTGGGATTGGAACGAAAACTGACCTTTTCCAGTCCTGTGGCCACTGCTGAGTTTTCCAAATTTGCTGGCATATCGAGTGCAGCACTTTCACAGCATCACCTTCGAGGATTTGAAATAGCTCAACTGGAATTCCATCACCTTCACTAGCTTTGTTCATAGGGATGCTTTCTAAGGCCGACTTGACTTCACATTCCAGGATGTCTGGCTCTAGGTGAGTGATCACACCATCGTGATTATCTGGGTCGTGAAGATCTTTTTTGTACAGTTCTTCTGTGTATTCTTGCCACCTCTTCTTAATATCTTCTGCTTCTGTTAGCGGGTATGAAAAAATGATCTACACTCTTCATCATTCTCAACTTACTACCCAAACAGTACAGTCAATTTTTTTGACTGACTTCTGCTTCCATCATTATACCATGTACCCTCTAAGAGTTCCAGGTGATCCCAGTGTCCATGTTCACTGGTTCTTCTGAGTCTTCATCCTATCCAACCTCCCTGTACTGTCACCTTGACCCTGCTCTCCCTGTGTCTGAGGCATTCTGTTCTTTGTTGCTCACCTCTGTGGTGCCTATTACTCACTCCCCTTTTATGGCATCTCTCACTTGTCTGATCCTTACATGAAGCTGGTTCTGAAGCCTCATACTGGCTCTTATACCACCAAACTCTTCCTTTGAGTGACTACTCACTCCTGTGGCTTCAGCTGTCCACCTACAAATTCCCTATTGAAACCCCTATTGAAAAAACAATCATATTGTTTTAACTGAGACTTCTCATTGAACTCCTGATCCAGTTCTTCAAGTTCAGTATTTCCAAAACCAAGTTATTGTTTGCCCCAAACCTGTATTCTTTTTGTATTTTCTCTTCTCCATTAAGGCATAGTTATTTACCTAGTTGTCCAAGTTGGAAGTATCACAATCTACTTAAAATTTTTCTGTTTCATCTCCTTTGTAGTCAGTTGAGTCAGTCATCAGGATGTTCCTTCACATCAACACTCTTTATACCCTCTGTTGGCATCTTAGTTTGTTGTTGTTCAGTTGTTAAGTCATGGCCAACTCTTTGTGACCCACATGGACTGTAGCAAGCCAGGTTCCTCTGTCCTCCACTATCCCTGAAAGTTTTCTCAAATTCATGTCCATTGAGTTGGTAAAGCTATCTAACCATCTCATTCTCTGCTGCCCTCTTCTCCTTTTTGCCTTCAATCTTTCCCAGCATCAGGATCTTTTCCAATGAGTCGGCACTTCACATCAGGTGGCCAAAGGATTGGAGCTTCAGCTTTGGCCTCAGTCCTATCAATGAATATTCAGGATTGATTTCCTTTAGAATTGACTGGTTTGAACTCCTTGCTGTCCAAGGGACCTCAAGAGTCTTCCAATTCAAATGCCTTAATTCTTTGTTACTCAGCCTTCTTTATGGTCCAACTCTCACATCTATACATGACTATCAGAGAAACCATAGCTTTGACTATACAGACCTTTGTCAGCAAAATGATGTCTCTGCTTTTTAATATGCTGCTTAGGTTCATCATAGCTTTCCTTCCAAGGAGCAAGTGTCTTATGATTTCCTGGCCAGAGTCACCATCTGCAGTGATTTTGGAGCCCAAGAAAATAAAATCTGTCACTGCTTCCACTTTTTCCTCTTCTATTTGCCGTGAAGTAATGGGACCAGATGCCATGATCTTAGATTTTTGAATGTTGAGTTTCAAGCCATCTTGTTCTCTCTCCTCTTTCACCTTCATCAAGCATCTCTTTAGTTCCTCTTCATTTTCTGCCATTGATTGTTGTCATCTGCATATCTGAAGTTGTTGTTATTTCTCCTGGCAATCTTGATTCCAGCTTTTGATTCATCCAGCCTGGCATTTCCCATGATGTATTCTGCATATAAGTTAAATGAGGGTGACAATATACAGCCTTGTCATACTCCTTTCCCAATTATGAACCAGTCTACTGTTCCATGTCTGGTTCTAACTGTTGTTTCTTGATCCACATACAGGTTTCTCAGGAGACAGGTAAGGTGGTCTGGTAGTGCTATCTCTTTAAGAATTTTACACAGTTTGTTGTGATCCACAGAGTCAAAGAGTTTAGCATAGTAAGTGAAGGAGGGGTAGTTTTTTTTTTTTTTTTTTTGAATGTCCTTGCTTTTTCCATTATCCAGTGAATGTTGGCAATATGATCTTTGGTTCCTCTGTCTTTTCTAAACCTAGTTTGTACATTTGCAAGTTCTTAGTTCACATACTGCTGAAGCCTACTTTGAAGGATTTTGAGTGTAACCTTGCTAGCATGTGAAATGAGCACAACTGTACAGTAGTTTGAACATTCTTTGGCATTGCCTTTCTTTGGGATTGTAATAAAAACTGACCTTTTCCAGTCCTGTGGCCACTAGTGAGTTTTGCAAATTTGCTGGCATATTGAGTGCAGCACTTTAACAGCATCATTTTAAATGGTGCAGCTGGAATTCTGTCAGCTCCACTAGCTTTGTTCATAGTAATGCTTCGTAGCACCTGCTTGACTTCACACTCCAGGATGTCTGGCTCTAGGTGACTAACCACACCATTGTGGTTACCCGGGTCATTAAGACCTTTTTCGTACGATTCTTTTGTGTATTCTTGTCACCTCATCTTAATCTCTGCTTCTGTTAGGTCCTTACCATTTCTGTCCTTTTTATTGTGCCCATCCTTGCAGGAAATGTTCCCTTGGTATCTCCAATTTTCTTGAAGACATCTCAAGTCTTTCCCATTCTATGTTTTCCTCTATTTCTTTGCACTGATCAGTTAAGAAGGGTTTCTTATCTTTCCTTGCTAGTCCCTGGAACTCTGTATTCAATTGAGTATACCTTTCCCTTTCTCCTTTGCCTTTTGCTTCTCTTCTTTTCTTAGCTATTTGTAAAGCCTCCTCAGACAACCACTTTGCCTTCTTACATTTCTTTTTCTTTGGGATGATTTTTGTCACTGCTTCCTGTACAATGTTATAAACTTCCATCCATAGTTCTTCAGACACTCTGTCTACCAGACCTAATCCCTTGAATCTATTCATCACCTCCACTGTATAATCATAAGGGATTTGATTTAGGTGATAGCTGAATGGCCTAGTGGTTTTCCCCACTTTCTTCAATTTAAGCTTGAATTGTACAAAAAGGAGCTCATGATCTGAGCCACTGTCATCTCTAGGTCTTTTTTTTGCTGACTGTAAAGAGCTTCTCCATCTTGGCTGCAAAGAACATAATCAATCTGATTTTGGTATTCACCAAAATCCAAACTCAGATCCAAATTACTTAGTGTAATATTCAGCATCTCTCACAAGTTACCTCTCCAGGCTCTTTTCTTGCCTCTTTCCTTTTAACTATATATGATCTGGGACTCCAACCATACTGCTTACTAGCTGCTTTCTGAACATGCTTTCGTGTCATAGAATGTCCCACTAACCTTCTCCTCTAATCAAATTCTATTTATACTTCAAGACCTGGTTAAAATGTCACCTCTCTCAAGAGGCTTCCTTTGTCTTTCTCTTTTCTCCTGTCACATAAGAACTTTACCCAATCTATTAAAGCATGTATTTATTGCATTGGAGACAGTGGTATATATTTCAGTCTGTTCTACTAATCTATGAATGTAATTTCAGAAGTCAAGCCTTAGTCACATTAGTAATCCTTGTATCTAACATGGAACTTTACATATAGAAGGTATTCCAACATGTTTCTTCAAAACATAATTGTTCTTGCTCTGAAGCTAACTTAATGAGTGACTTTGGGCAGTTGCTTTTCTTGCTTGGCCCCCTTTCACTCCTCTGTAAGAAAAAGGAATTGAACTAGAGGGTCTCAAATTTCTGTGGTTCTGTTCTGGCATCTCTTATGGTATCTGGTCTCATCACTTCATGGGAAATAGATGGGGAAACAGTGGAAACAGTGTCAGACTTTATTTTTTTGGGCTCCAAAATCACTGCTGATGGTGATTGCAGCCATGAAATTAAAAGATGCTTACTCCTTGGAAGGAAGGTTATGACCAACCTAGATAGCATATTTAAAAGCAGAGACATTACTTTGCCAACAAAAGTCCGTCTAGTCAAGGCTATGGTTTTTCCAGTGGTCATGTATGGATGTGAGAGTTGGACGGTGAAGAAAGCTGAGCACCACAGAATTGATGCTTTTGAACTGTGGTGTTGGAGAAGACTCTTGAGAGTCCCTTGGACTGCAAGAAGATCCAACCAGTCCATCCTAAAGGAGATCAATCCTGGTTGTTCATTGAAAGGACTGATGTTGAAGCTGAAACTCCAATACTTTGGCCACCTCATGCGAAGGGTTGACTCATTGGAAAAGACCCTAATGCTGGAAAGGATGGGGGGCAGGAGGAGAAGGGGACGACAGAGGATGAGATGGTTGGATGGCATCACCGACTCGATGGACATTAGTTTGGGTAAACTCTGGGAGTTGGTGATGGACAGGGAGGCCTGACGTGCTGTGATTCATGGGGTCACAAAGAGTCGGACACGACTGAGCGACTGAACTGAACTGAACTGAACTGAAGAAGCCACTAGGGAACATATAGATGAAGCTTATATCAAAAGTTCATTGAAGCACTGCATAGAAGCAACTTGTAGACAAAACAAGGAAGAGGCAAGGCAAGTGAAAGGGAAGATGAAATAAGAAAAGCCTTAAGAAAGAATAAGAAAGGTGTCTGTGCTGAACCTTACGCCTTCAGAATCTTATAGTTCTAAAGTAAACTGTTCTGATGTATCTGCTGTGTGGAAGCCATAGTCCTATTTGCTGTGAGGAGCACAGTACAAATTTAAGATGCGATCGTTGCTGTTAGTGAGCTTGTGCTTTAGCAAGGACTGTAGATATATAAGATTATGATTGCAAGGATAACTAAGGTGAGAGGGAACACAGTCTTTTGAAGACAGATAGACATGGCAGTCAGTAGCATACATAGTCCCCTTGTGTGGATTAAAAAATGATGCCCTTCCCCTCGCTTGGATAATGGAGTGTGGACTGGATTTCCCATCTCCACTCCCCACTGACCAGACCTATCCAAGGCAAAACCCGCAAAACTCTGTGGAGGTGCTACTCCTAACTTTCCTCTCCAGGAAAGGCCCAAGGCAGGGCCTTAGAGAGGACATAACAAGAGCCATTGACACAGTAATGGCCAGATGCTCCATGAGGATGACTGGTCCAGGGGTTGGTCTCTGTGACCCTGATTTAATCATCCTAGGCTGGCCAAACCTGTGTAAGGGTGACTGGGAGCTTGGTTCAGTTTCTTTTTGACTTTTCCTTCCTGCCTCTCTAAAGTGAGTTGTAGGACTTGTTGATTTCAGGCAGCAGTCTTATGTCAAAGAGGGATGATGCTGGTAATGGAACCCTCCTCCCTACTACCCCTCCCCTCTATAAATTTGCTCTGCCTTACTTACGTTGGCCTGCCTGGGACCCTACTGCTGCTGCAGTGGCGGTGGGGCACGTCCAGAAAAGGTCCAGGGGCTGGACCATGCCTTTTGCTCTCCTGGACACTCTGGCAGGCCTGGAGCTGGCCAAAGGAGGATCCACTGAGTGGTCAGTGATGGGAATGGAGTCCAGGGATCAATGTCTTTGCTGTCTGCTGAGGTTTCTGGCAGATAGGAGAAAGCCTGTGAGTGATGTGAAGGGCCTTCCAGTGGCCTCAGTGACCCTTCTGGGCTGCCAGGCCTCTGTTCCTTCCTCTTCTCTCATTCATTTCTCTCTTTCCTCTCAACTTCATTCCCTGGTGGGCTGGCTGGGAATCAGTGGAGGGAAAAAGTAATTGAAGTGCTTAAGAGAAATTGTTTGGAGGGAGGAGGCGGCAGGGTCAAAAGGAGAACAATTAAGAAGCTATGTGATACAACTGTGCGGGGAAGAATTTAGTATGAATATAATGATCAATTTCCTAATAATTAGGTCTCTTAGACAGCAGAATAGTTCCCCAAGAGGCAGTGGTGGGAACCCCATTGCTTGGTCATTTCTAATTAGACTGGAGAAGCATTCACAGAAAATGCTGCAGAGAAAATCCCTCATGTGGGGGAGGGTGGGGTGGGAGTGGGTGGGCACGTGACCCAGGGGGGTGCCTCTGTTATCTCTCATTTCTGTGATTCATTGATGAGCACATAATTCACTGATTAGTTAGGCAGCCAGACTTTAAAGGGTTTATTGGTTTCTCACCTCTGGCCCTTTTAAATTGACCAGGTCTATTATCTTCAAGGGCTTCCCTTGTGGCTCAGCTGGTAAAGAATCTGCCTGCCATGCAGGAGACCTGGGTTTGATCCCTGGGTTGGGAAGCTCTCCTGGAGAAGGGAAAGGCTACCCACTCCAGTATTCTGGCCTGGAGAATTCCATGGACTGTATAGTCCATGGAGTCGCAAAGAGTCGGACACAACTGAGCGACTTTCACTTTCACTATTATCTTCAGAGAGAAGATCCAGGACAGGCAGTGACCTAGGCCAGGGCTGCCTCCTTTCTATCAAACAATTTTAAACTGGAAACACCAGCCCCATTCTTTATTGGCTCTGCAGTGGGTGTGAACAGATCAAGGTTTTACCTAGTGGTGTTTCCCTCTCCTTAAGAGCCTGCAGGGTTCTTAGGAGTTTTGCGTAGAGAAGGGGTATTCTTCACTAGCATCCATTTGGTAAGCAGGTGCCTTAACTAGAGCCAAGACAGTGTGCCATTAAGTGCAACAGCTCTGGGGCCAGCCTATCCAGGGCTGGTACTGGCTCAGCTCTTCGCTGCGTGACCTTGGGTCAGTTACTAAGCTTTCCATGCCTATTTCCCCCATCTGTAGTATGGCACCCACAATCACAGATGCCTCATTTAGTTCTTGTAAAAATGAAACAGGTTGATATTGGGAAAGTACATACATAGGATTGTGCTTATTAAGTACTTTGAACCAGTGCTATCTTGGTTGTTGGTGGCCATTATTATTACTAAATTACAATTACTGTTGGGGAGCATGTCTTGTTTTAGAGCTCTGGACATTATTAGTGTCCTGTTTTCCATATGCTGATAGGAGAAAAATGACTGTTATCTTGGGTGTCCTTATGCATCTGAGCATGTACCTCAGCAGATATTAATTGAGTCTACTTGGTGCAAAGGGAGAGAGTCCCTGCTCTCAAAGGGCAAATGATCATATTTATTTTGGCTATACTGGGTCTTCATTGTACATGCGAGTTTTCTCTAGTTGTAGTGAGTGGGGGCTACTTTTAATTTCAGTGTGTTGGCTTCTCATTGCAGTGCTTCTCTTGTTGCCAAGCACAGGCTCTAGGTGCATGGACTTCAGTAGTTGGGGCTCTAGGGCTTGGGGTTCAGTAGTTGTGGTGCATGAGCTTAGTTGCTCCATGGCATGTGTGATCTTCCTGGACCAAGGCTTGAACCCATGTCCCTTGCATTGACAGGTGGATTTTTAATCACTGGACCAACAGGGAGTCCAGAGCAAATGATCTTGTGTGTGTGTTTGTATGCATGTGTGTGTTTGGGGTAAAGGAGAGTAAGAATACAGATAACTATCCTAAAAATTTTGTGGAGTTCTAGGATAGACTTTGGAGAAGGCAATGGCAACCCACTCCAGTACTCTTACCTGGAAAATCCTATGGACAGAGGAGCCTGGTAGGCTGCAGTTGATGGGGTCACTAAGAGTCGGACACGACTGAAGTGACTTAGCATGCATGCATACATTGGAGAAGGAAATGGCAACCCACTCCAGTGTTCTTGCCTGGAGAATCCCAGGGACGGGGGAGCCTGGTGGGCTGCTGTCTATGGGGTCGCACAGAGTCAAAACGACTGAAGTGACTTAGCAGCAGCAGCAGCAGGAGAGACTTTCTCCTGTGGGAATAGCAAGGGCACAGTCATCCCATCTGGTTGGAGTGAAGCTGGTGGTCAGGGAGAAAGTGTTAGGAGGTAGAGAGGAGGGTAGTGGGGAGCCCTCTGGTTGATGTGGCTCTACGCATTTGACTGCTTTTGAGGGTTCCCAGAGGAGAGGCTGGTTAGACCCATGTGATGGTGTTGCAGAGGGTCCCCCATATCAGATGGAGAGCTACTGTTTCCTTTGATGGGTCCCAGGGATCATGGGAAGATTTCTGAGTGAGGGAGAGCCAGCAACAGAACAGTGCTCTCCAAAGACCCATCCTGCAGGGGTATGGAGAAGGCAGAGCCTGGGGACAGGGAGGTCAGGCAAGGGGCTGAGCACGCCCCACAGCACTTCATGTGCTTCAGGGCCGCAGGCCTTTGCCACTTTTGTGTCCTGTCCTTGGCGCCTTTCCCGGGGCTCCCAACCTGCCCAGTGACAGGAACTTGGCCAGAGTGTACATGACCGCCTTTGTGACAGTCTAGAAATCATGAGAGTGTGACATTTTGTCTCTTCCTTCCAGGTTTGTAGAGGCAGTGTGATGGGGTGGTCTCAGAGTTGTGGTGGGGCTTTATGGAAATGATGCAGGCATACCCCATCTCTTCTGCATCCCCCATTTAAGGCAGCAGAAGCTGTTTCCTGTAAGAATCTGACCCAAATATTATTATTTTGGGACAACTGGATACTTTTTTGTGTCCAGTGGAAGATAAAAAGCTCTGTTATAAAGTTCTTGGAGAGAAGAGGTAGCTGAAGTAGTTTACCATTAGAATGAAGGAAATAAAGAAGGAAGGAAGAGTAAGGAAACATTAATTGGACCCCTATTATGTCCCCAGCTACCTTGCCATACATGTAAACTTTTGTTTTCTCATTTGCCTTATCGTAAGTCGGCCAAGTGAGAATCTACCCATATTGAGGAAGAAAAACTGAGGCTTGTGTGAGTGAACTAACTCCCAAGCTTATTTTTCTCTCTTCCATGATGGTTCCTCGCTAGGTGGCTGTGTATCAGGACAAGATGCCCAGCCAGTGCAGAGAAGGTGGTCCCAGCTTAAGACTAGCCCCTCTGCTCTGTTCTCTCCACTGTGATTTTAATCAGGGTAGCAGAAAATGGTGCTGAAAGGTGATGGGTAAGGTAAACCTCATTCCCAGGTGTGATCCCAGGCAGCCCTTGTCTCAGGGTGTGGCCACCTTTCCCCTAACTCTACTTAAGGAAGGAAGAAAAGCCTGTTTCCTCAGTTGATTTTCACTGCCAATGGTCTTTGAGGTGCAGGGTGGGAGGGGCATCCTCACCTGAATCTCAGCACCACCTCTCCAGAGAAACCTGAGCCTACAATTTGCAGTCTGCAGGATGAAGAGCCCCACAACGCAGCTTTCTTCTCCCTGTACCAGGATGAACCTGTCAAATGTAGGGGCATGACTCTCAGATGTCCTCAAGTAGACAGACAGACACTGTTGCCTCACCTCAGAGACACTGAGCAGAAATTCGGGCAGACTCTGCTTGGAAGAGGAGTCAGGAGGCTCTTTGTCCCCAGTGTGACATTTGCTTTTTTTTTTTTTTTAACTACTTTTAAATTCCAAGATTTTCACTAGCTGTTTTTCTCCCCATTTGCCTGAGATAGAAATGTTCTTGAAAATTCTCTCTAGTGAGCATCCTGGAGCCCCACACCTTTCTCATGGTTGCCTTTCCCATGCCCCTAAAGCATCACAATACTCACCCTGCCTTTCTCAACTTAGGGATTTGGGGCAAGATTCCCCCATGGCTCTGATAAGGTTCAGGTCCTTCTCTTTTATTGCAGAGTTTGTGTGTGTGTGTGTGTGTGGGGGGGTGTGTGTGGTGAGGCTGAACAGGAGGCCCACTTGGAGGGGAGTGGAAGGTTCTGGTGCTAATTGAGGCCATTCGTTTTGTACTTGGGTGCCGGCTGGTGAGGCAGATTTAGAGGACTATCGGGAATCTTAGATTAAATACCATTAAAGCCAACTTCTTATACCCCTGCTGTTCAGTGCGCACATGGGGAGAACGAAGATCGGATGTTCAGGATTCTTGTTTGGGAAAACCATATGGAAAAACCACACAGCAGTAAGTCTATAATCAGGGCTTACAGCATGTGGTCTGTTGGGTGCCAGGAGTGTTACTTCTCCCCCCACCAGAAGGTACATGGGATTGGTCCTCTGATGAGGAAACTGAGCCCAAGAAAGGAGGTCTTGTTTCCCCACCGAGAGTGAGAGCGCACTTCCCCTGCAGTTCTCGGAAGTAGAGTCTCAAATATTTTTCGTGTAGTTATTGAAGTTACTGTTCTCAAAAATGTGTTTATATTCGTTACACTGATCCTTATAATGATCCTACTGGAAGTAGACAGAGAGTCTCATGTGTCTCTTTCCAGCAGAGAAGGCAACCTCTCTTTGAGAGAGGGGGTTTGGTGAACTGGCCCCACAACTAGGGGTTGGTGCAGGGCTGCATCTGGAAGTACAGTTTGTGCGTTAAGCAAAGGTGCATGGCCACCAGGATGAGGAAGGCCTGAAATCCACCTTGTGCTCCACCACTGAGCTGTGTGCTGGCTGTGTCAGCCGGAAGAAAGGGGTATCCTTTTCCGATACCACAAAGGCTCGGCGTGGATGAATCAAGCTGGCCTCTGCTCCCGATGGACTAGGCTTGTTCTGCTGCGGCACACTGCCTCTCCTTTGTCCCTGATTATGTTTTGTGGTCCCCAAGGCCTTGGCATTTTCATACTCAGACTCAGAGCAGCTTTGTTAATTCCATGCTATCAGTGGGATAATTTTTCTTATTAGCCAGGATGGGACTGTGTGGTTGAGCGATGTGCCAGCTCAAGAGGGGCTTATAAGTGGAACTAAAATAAATATAGGGTATTTATCTTAGAGAATAGGTGGTAACTCAAGTTTAAGGTTTACAATAGCATCTTTACAGTATGCAGACACTTCTGGAAGTAATGAGTTCATTCCTGCTATGCAGAAGATCTGTGCATTCATTTGGTAAACATGAATTGAGGCACTTGACGACCCCTAAATCTACTACAGACATAGTGATAAATTAAAAAGATCCTGGGCCTACTTTTAGGGAGCTTCCAGTCTGATGTGAGAGTTAGAAGGAACATAATCGTTCCAGCATAAGTGCATTAATTGAGAAGGTGGCATCCCTGCTGTATGAGGGCTGTATGAGGGTGGCCAGGTGAGAAAGAGCAGGAGGTGAAGCAGCTTGGGGCTCAGACAGGTTGGAGAAAAGGCATAAAGTGGAGGTACAGTGAGAGAATGGGAGGGATAAAGTGGCTGCTCTAGGTCTGGGCTGGGTGGGCCCTGGCGAGCTTGCACTTTCTCAAATGGGCAGTGGCTGGTCTACAAAGGGCTTGAAGTGGCAAAGCTAGGGGGCTCTTTTTATGTCTTAGCAAGGAGACCACTCTGGTTGCAGTGTGGAGTGTGAACTGCCTGCAGGACAGCCAGCCCAGGGGCAGGAAGGTTGCTGCGAGGATCAGAGGAGAAAGGCTCAGGATCTGAAGGGCTTAGGAGGCAGCGGAGCCCTGTTAATAATTTTTAGGTCAAGTTTTTGAATGTCTGCCGAGTGATAGCATCCATTTTTTATTTCCACCAACACCCTTGAAATAGACGGACAGACAAGTCAGCACACTTGAGCAGAGGTGAGTGGAGGGAGGGGGGCAGGAGAGAAGAAGAGGGGATGTGACGAGGGAAGGATGGGGGGGCCTCCTGGAAGGGGTGCTTCCTTTTGTGCTGTTCGTAGAGACATTTTTTGTTTTCTTTCCTCCTCCCCTTTGAAAGAAGGGTAAAGACCAAATGAAATATCTGCAAATGGCATAAAAGCAGAAATGGGATTTTTAAACAGAGCACATTAACAACATTAAAAGCTTTTGTCTGCATGACAGCCAAATGAACATATAGGGTTGTGGACTGGAACAGTTTATATTGTAATGGCTTACAATACCCCCTGCAATGAGAGAATGCATCATTTTTAGAACTATTTGATTCACTTAATATACAGGCTGATGCAAACTGTATATAAAAAACATGTAAAACAGCATCAATGAATTTCAAAGCGAGCGGCAGATTTTTTCTTTGCACAAACCCCTGTCTTCTATGAAAGACTGGTTTTAAAAAATGAACTGTGTTAATGACACGTGTAAGCTTGATGCATACAAAATATTTTTTCTTTTTTTTTTAATGGCCTGCAGAATAAATTTGAGCATCAACACAATGCTTCACAGGCTTAACATTTCTCAGCTGCTATGAATCATCAGCGCTAATGTATTCACAACAGACGAGGACCAACTGCTGCTATCAAAGGACTTGCTTGAATAACTGTAATAACTGGAAAATTATTTTGATAGCCTGAAACAATCTTATATATCACAGAACTTTATTAAAATAATATCAAATCAAATTAGCCTGTATCCCCATAATGAATTAAGTAACAGGTTATGCTGATATTAATCTCAGCTAGCTTGCAGGCATTGCAGTAGGAACATTTAATAAGTTGGTCCCTGTTGCTCTGAACTAGCAGAAATCCTCGAATACCCATGCTTATTCAGAGAAAATACATCAAAAGGCTCTCTCTAAATAATGTGCCCATTTTTTGTGCCTTTGGTGAAATTATTCATAAGGAGGGGAAAAAAAAAATCTTTGGAAAATCTCCTGAGAATTCTGATTAGCTGTTGACCTGTAGAAGAAGCTGTTTTTCATAATCCCCTAAACACTGTCTAATTCTTGCCTCAATCAGCTCTGGAAATGCTGGCTTTACCTTAAAATAATGTGATAATGTTTCCTTATCATCTTTAAGTGAGACAGGCAGTGGCAAGATGGTTCTATCACTTTATTTTCCATATCCCACAGCATAGCTCCGATTTAAGTCCTGATCTTTGATCCTCAGCCATTTCTGGATGTGCTGGTATGTGGCACAGGGGCGGGGAGGGTGAGGCTGTGAGCCTGGGCATGCTCACTTCACATAGACATTGGTGAAAAAGAGCCTCTGTGTTTGGTCCATCCCTGTCTTGTCCCTCCTGGAAACTTTTCCGGTTCCACCAGCCTCCCTTCTTTCTAAAGGAATAATAGGAGAAAGTGAAAGCCAGAGATGTTGGTGGAGAGCGTGTCAACCCCAATTTTAAAAGACAAATGGATGTTTTTGGGCTGGGGAGGAATCAGCTCCCATTCAGTTCCTGCCTGCCTGGGGCTCCTGCCTAGTTCCTTGAGTGGTTTTTCCAGGGCTTGTTGCTCTGACAAGACCCGTGTGCCACTCTTCAGAAACCATCACTTCAGCCTTGAGATGAATGGCCCTGGTTTGTTTTGTTTTGTTTTGCCTCTGTTTCTCGCATGACATACAGCACAGCGCTTGGTACTCTGGACACTCTGTGGCCAGTACTGGAATGGGGTCACTATTTTCTGCTTGACAAGTGGTGCTGGGACACAATATTATCCCTCAGGATGAATTAATTGCCCACAGATGGGTTAGGAAATACTAACAGTTTTGGTCCCTTCAGTTGAACACCACTTAAGCCACTCTATTTAAACACAGTCTCCGTCTCCTCTCCGGGTCTTGTTCATTGTCCCCACAACCACCCTCAGAGGCCCCCCGGCTCATTGTCTCAGACGCCGGCTCCTGAGGCACGGAGCGGGTGCATCTGAGCTCCCCTCTTAGGTCAGCTCGCAAGTTGCTAGAGAATAAATGTGTTTTCTTGATGATGAGAACCGTGATGAGACATGGCCCCTGTGCTAGAAGAAATGGGATTGTAAAAACTACCTGAAGTGGCTGAACTTTTAACTGTGCTAATTATCTGTAACTACCCCTGGGAGCTGAGCTCCCCATAGCGAGCTTGCTGGGGCCTCACAAGTTTAGCTATTCTGCGAGTGGCACTAATGTTAGAGTCTAAACAGACGGTGTGACCTTCAGAGATTAATCAGTTAAAGCGTCCCTTATGAAGCTGTTTTAGATTATTCTTGACAGTAGCTGTTTTTGACAGGAGAAGGTCAGAATCAAAGTCCTTTTTCAACCATTGTAGGACACACGTCTGCATCAAATGTAGCAAACATGCAGAAATCATTGAGGAAAGGTGCGGGCGTTGTTTTTAACCCCCCATTTTCATGCTTTCCTTTAAAGCAGGGACGTTTGGAACATGACAAATGGGGAAAAATGTTTTCCACCTGTATGCCCAAGCCTATGTGTGGAGACACATAATACCCCTCTGCACAGAGTCGCTAACATATGTGAACATTTCCCCTTTGATGTTGAACCACGGGTCTTAAGTGTGCTCCCCACTGTCCACTTTTACTCTGTGAGTCAACTTGAAGTTCTTGAAATGGGGCCGATGGCTTTGCTGGAGTGTGAATGTGCTCTCATTCTGTAAGAAAGAGTAGCCCAATCAGTGTTTCAGCTTCTTTTATGAAGTAAGTCACTTTCTAGTGATTGCTGTTTGCTTTTGAAAGCTGGAGGAGTCAGTTTGGGGTCTAAGGGGCTGGAGAGGAAGCCCCCAACTGCTGACAATCACTTCTTCCTCTGTGTGGGTTTGAAGCTATTGTCCAGACAAGAGAATGTAGGGTCAGCCTGACTTGATGCAGGGAATTCCATATTTCAAACACACATCATGGCATTTTCTTTCATTCAGTTGGATGAACCTAAGTGCGTAATGGGTTTAAAAATATAAATGTAACTCAGTCCCTTATCAGGGATCATTCCAGAACTGATTAATTGTCAAGGAAATAATACCTTAGTAGCAATTTCCCTCCAACATATACAGTTTCTTTCTAAAATATAAGACTGCAGCTACCATGCTTTCCTTTTGGAAACCAACTTAAAACAATTCCACCATCTTGGAAACATCGCAAGGAAAACATGGTGATGTTTCCTGCTTTTAAGAAAATGTGAACATGGTTTTGACTTTGATGTTAGAGGTCAGAGACCCTGAAGTGAAATAAACTTCTAATTCTTTACCTGATTGTGGATGCAGTCAGCAGCATCAAAAACCCAAATCGAGGTTCACGATACTTTCCCAGGATGTGTTCTCCACTGCAGTGGAGATGCCAGAAAGGAAAAAACCATCTCTTAAGCCCCTAGAGCCTTGACTCCTTCTCAGAAGTAAAATCAGCCAATCTTTCAATCGTGAATATATTGGAGTACTTACATGCCTGAGTCTGTGTTGAGTTCTGGTGAGGGTGGCTTGTAAAATACTGTTTCCTCAAGTCCTGTGTCTAGTTTAAGAAGTCAACAAGACCGTGTGATACACAGAATTCTCTCTCTACTTCCTTTCATGTAGGGCTACGTTCCCCAGTCTTTCTGGCACCGGGGACTGCTTTCATGGAAAATAATTTTTCCATGGACACAGGGATAGAGAGGATGGTTTCAGGATGATTCAAGTCCATTACATTTATTGTGCACTTTCTTTCTAGTCTAATGCTACCCCTCATCTGACAGGAGGTATCGATCTGCAGCCTAAAGGTTGGGGATACCTGATGCAGGGAATTCTTACATTCCGAGAAACTGGTCATGAGACCCAATTAAGGCAGGAAATTTAGCCTTCATTTATATTTCTATCTTTCTGATATTTACTGAGGTTTTTTTTTTTTAATTATAAAAGTCAGTTTATTTTCCCTTTCTGTGTTTCAAAAGTTTCCCTTTTTGTCAGTAATGAGCAGTTAACTGATTGGAAGTCTGCTTAATTAAATAACATTAACAAGTTCATAAACACAGATTTGAGAGTATAAAGCAAAAGTTTGAAAAATTTCCCCTAACTCCATGTAAATTAGGCAGCCTTCAAAATTGCACATTTTTCACCTGCTCACTTTCATAATTTAAAATACATGTACAGGATGACCTTAAAATATTGATAATTAGTATAGAATTCACAGCCTTGAAGACTTATGTTCTACAAACTTCTAAGGAATAGATACCTAGATACCTCTCAGGTCCTAGTAATCCACTGTGATTCAATGTCACGTACTTCATGCATAGAAGGCCAAATGCCCCATACTGTACCAGGTATTAAGGTAGATGTCCACTAATATAAAATAGTACCTTGGATGAAAAGATGTGTTGTCTCGTTAGAAAACCACACATGAGAAAATTCAATAACAAAGGAAGGTGGTGTGGAAGGTACACACCACAGATGTCCTAAGGATGCACAGGAAGGAAGGGCCTAACTGTGAGGCTGAGAAGACAGTTTTAGCGGACTGTTGACATTCAAATTAGACCCTTAAACTAGCTCTGAAAGTCTTCTTTACAGTCATACAGTTGACAGAAAGAAAAAAATTTTAGCTAGGTAAGGAGGTTAGAAGTAGTATTAATGAGCTGGTGATGATAAATTGTAATAAAAAACCCAGGAACAATACCAGCTGCCATTTATCAAGCACTTATTCTATGCTAGACATTGCGTACTGAGTGATTTCCATGTAAATACTATCCAACTTAATCCTCATTACAACCTTCTGTGATGGGTATTTTTATTATTCCATTTTACAGATGAGGACGTTCAGGATCAGAAAGAATTAACTTGACTAAATGATAAGTGGCAGAGGTGGGATTCCCATCAGATCTGTGATTCTGAGAGTCATGACCTGAATGACCAGGCTACACCCCCGTGTTCAATCTCACGTGGTCCCAGTGGTCATAGCTGGGAGGGGATCTGGCCTCCAGAGTCCTGTGGCCCTTTAGCAACTGTCTCTGAGTTACTCAGGATGTGAGCATGGAGATGCTGGTGCAAATCTGTCTTCCATTCTGGGGCAAGCCCACCAATTTAGCTCTGAGCAGTGAGTTTGAGGAAAGGGTAAATGACAATTAAATGACCATAGTATAGGGCTTCTGAGGTGGCACTAGTGGTAAAAAAACAAAACAAAAAACCTGCCTGCTAATGCAGGAGACATAAGATTCGCGGGTTTGGTCCCTGCATCACGAAGATCCCCTGGAGGAAGGCATGGCAACCCACTCCAGTATTCTTGCCTGGAGAATCCCATGGACAGAAGAGCTTGGCCGGCTACCATCCACAGGGTCTCAAAGAGTCAGACACGACTGAAGCACCTTAGCACGCGAGCACAAGTATATGCAGACTGAACCTGATTTAGGGGAAAATGGAGCCACCAAAGGGTACAAAAACAAGAATGTAAGGTCAGAATGCTTGCCAGTGGTGCTGCAGCTTGTTTGGGGAATCACAAAGGCAAGGGATCTTTTTTACACAAAGTTGCTAAGAGGCCATGGGGATTTGGGCCTCAGCAGTCACCAGGGCTTGTACCAACTTTCTGAGAAAACAATTGTTAAATTGCTGAGCTTCCAGCCAATTGTTTAATTTCCCCTTAGGCTAATTGGGCTCTGATCACAAACACCCCACACCTCTGACAAGGATGCCTGTGAGCTCGATGCTGGGATGAACCATGCCTTGCAGTGACAACGTCTAAAAGGTGTGGGTGAGGAAGATCAGGTGTGGGTGACACCTTATCATTGATTTGAAGCAGCTGTTACCTTCAGTTGCTACCTCTGCTGTTTCCTAGGGGGTGGGGGAGTTGTCAGGGCCCTCAGAGAAAGTTGTTGTCACTTTCAGCTCCTGTGAAGATCAATGAGCCCTGTTCATGGTTGGGTTTTGTGGGCACTTGCAAAAAACAACTTCTTGAAAAAATGTGCTTCCCAGTTTTCAGCAAGTACTCCAAAGATCCACTACGGTAATAAGTATTAATCCAATTCAAAGACTAAAAAAATCTGATCAAAAGCTTAATATATGCTTATTACTAGGTGGATGACTTGAAGTAATAGAACAGTGATGAGCTGTGTGACTTTGAGCAATTCACTGAACTTTCTCCGGGCCTCAGTTTTGCTTCTTTTTTCTTGAAGTATAGTTGATTTGCTCAGATGGTAAAGAATCTGCCTGCAGTAAGGAGACCTGAGTTCGATCCCTGGGTCGGGAAGGTTGCCTGGAGAAGGAAATGGCTACCCACTCCAGTATTCTTTCCTGGAGTATCCCATGGACAGAGGAACCTGGCAGGCTATAGTCCATGGGGTTGCAGAGTCAGACACAACTGAGCAACTAACACTTTTTTCATAGTTGATTTACAATGTTGTATTAGCCTCTGGTGTACAGCAAAAGTGATTCAGTTATACATATGTATATATATTCTTTCCATTATAATTTATTCTAAAATTTGAATATAGTTTCCTGTGCTATACAGTAGGAACTTGTTGTTTATCTATTTTATATATAGTAGTTTATATCTGCTAACGCAAACTTTTATCCCCACCAACCCTTTCCCCTTTGGTAACCATAAGTTTGTTTTCTATGTCTGTGAGTCTGTTTCTGTTTTGTAAATAAGTTGATTTATATCATTTTCTAGAGTCCACATGTAAGTGACATATGATATTTGGTTTTAGGAGCAGGGACGTGGGTCACATAAAGATATCACGTGGAGTTATGGAAAACTGCCCAGTTTTTTCAAGACATTTTTAATATTTTTCATTAAACACAATGCTTAGATGTGGTGCCTTGTCTTCTGTCTCTTGATTCAGGATCTTACCCAGTGCCCTCTTAGAGGACAACCCCACAGTGTGTTTGTCCACCTCCATAAGTGGGCAGTTACCACAAGGGTCTGTACTTGCAATGCCACTAGATGCCCTGCCATCCACACCTCTCCGAGACCCACAGTCACTTCAGCTCTCAGGAACCCTGGGCACTCCTGGTGAATTCTAAGTGTGAGCAGTTTTCAGAAAGCCAAGACGGTAGGTCAGGTTAAGATTCCCCTGCCTTTCTCTTGGATTAATTATAGGCTCTGGTGAGAAAACAGGCAGTTAATATGTGGGGTTCCTATGCTTAAAACACTGAGTGTGTATAAATACATATATATTTTTTTTTCTCTACACTTTAAAAATACATATAACGTTCTTCTTTGCTTATAATGAACAACATGTCCAAAGTGGTGCTTAAAATACATTTTGAACAAACGTAAGCTGCATCTGGAAACATGGTTAGTGGGAAGTACAACTGTTTGGAGGGGTTTAGTTTTTTCATTTTCCTGAGCAAACGCTCTGAAAAGTTCGTTTTATATCAGAACAGCTTTTTCGCGAACCTGTTTTAAAGTTAATTATCAAAAGCTCGCATCTTGTCTCGCTTGCCTGTGGATCCCTGCTGGGTTTGTTGTTTCACTTTCCTTGGGAAAGAGTCACTCTATACAAGATCATCTCCATGATGTCACAGTCCAGGGACTCTAACCATCCTAGCTAATCAGCTTAGAACATCAGTACCTCCTTAATGTGGGATTTGGGACCTTGTGGATGCAGGGCGAGGAGCTGAACTAGTCTGCAAGCACATCACTTTATTTCTTTTGCTTTAAGCAAGAATAATTTGCCTTTTTCCCTCTCATCTTTCTCCCTTGTTGTTTTGCCCCTGAAAACTGTGCAGCAAAAGCAACCTCCAGGGTGGACACTAAATCTTCTGATGCAGGCAGAGCAGTGATAACATCTGAACTGAGGGTGCTTTTCCGGGGCATGCTTGACAGATGTAGCAGGGCCTTTTAGGATTTAGTGCTGGAGCATATCTATTACCCGTGCCGCAGCACAGCGTGGCAGGAGCTGTGTGGTAATCTCCCATGAATTCTGTCTGACTTATCAGAGCGGCTGAGCAGGTTGCTGTCGGATGCAGAGACTCTGCAGCCAGTTGGGGAAAGGCAGACTTTTCGGCTGGAAGCTCTTTGAACTCTCTTCTCTGGGCATGTTTCCCAGGTGGGCTTCTTCCCGCCCTGGTACTGCTCATCCCCTGGCCCCTTTTTGCTTTTGGAGATACCATGGCAAATTTACTCTCACCCCACTGGCTTCTGAGTGTATGGTTTCAAGAGACCGAATTAAATTTCTAATATGGCTAATAGGGCCAAAGTGATTGCTTTAATGGAGTGGCAGCTTGCCTGGGTTTTTGACAGGGGGAAGTAAATATGATACATGCTAAGATTTCTTTCCTTCTCTCCTCCCTCCCTCCCTTCTTGCTTTCTGTCCTTTCTTCCCTCCTTCCTTGTCTTCCTGCCTTCTGTCTCTTTCTCTCCCCTTCTTTCTTCGTCTCTGGCTCTAACTGAGGCCCAGTCAAATGATCTCTGCCCCCATCTCTTACCCCATGAGCCTCACTTGGTTCTACCAGAATGTGCTCTTGGGTGACTGCATCCTCCTCTGCTCTAACAATTACCTTGGCATTTTATAAAAATACCAAGATTGATCACAAACACCAAATTGTTTAGATCACAGATTAAAGTTTAATTTTGGAATTTTGCTCTAGGGTTAGAATCAGCTTCAGAGTCTGTGTCACACAGGAGGTGCTGTAATTTGTTTTAAGGATAAGGCCTTCAGGCAGCTGTGCATAAAATGAGCATGATTCCTTATTCCCACGGTTGATTTTTGAATGGGAGTGCAATTAGAATTTTTTTCACCCAGAAGCACATACAGTCAGAGCAAAGATAATACCTTGAATGCATATCAGCTTAGGAGACCTCTCTTGGAAATTTATTTATTGTTCACCAAGTCCTAATGCAAAGAGATTCATGCTTTCCTTAACACTAATAAACTCACCCTTTAATTTGAAGTCTGGTGTGTTCGTAGAGACTCTTGCAGTGTCCTTGTTATTATCAAGTGAGACTTCAATGGTGAATTTTAATGTTATGGATATATGCAGCTGGTTACTTTGCCTTGTAGAATAGAACCTTATAGAAACCAGTGGCATTTTTACAAACTCAGTGGCCACAGAGATTTTCCTGCCATGTTGGAGAACTCCACCCCGAGTGGCATCAAGCAGCCACCTTCCTCATTGAGATATAAGCAAATGATATTCTTCTGGTTAATGATGCTGATCACATTTGTCTCTACGGAAAGAGGAATCAGTGTCCACAGAGTACTCATTTAACCTAGGGAGCAGAGGTGATCGTCTCTCAGTGAAAATGGGAATCTGGCTTCACTGACTGGTCATTGTATATGGTGGGGATACCTCCCCTGGACTCTGCATTTGAAGTGGGGACTTACACATATCCTGTGGAAGAAAATTCTAGCACAAGCATCTGTCTTTATTTCTCTCTAACATATTTCTTTTAAGGAGTAGAGTCTCCGGAGTCTATGATCTTTGAGGAGGTTTTCTTTCTGGAAATCAAGGGGTTCAGTTCAGTCGCTCAGTCGTGTCCGACTCTTTGTGACCCCATGAATTGCAGCACGCCAGGCCTCTCTGTCCATCACCAGCTCCCGGAGTCTACCCAAACCCATGTCCATTGAGTCGGTTATGCCATCCAACCATCTCATCCTCTGTCGTCCCCTTCTCCTCCCGCCCCCAATCCTACCCAGCATTAGGGTCTTTTCCAATGAGTCAACCTTTCGCATGAGGTGCCCAAAGTATTGGAGTTTCAGCTTCAACATCAGACCTTCCAATGAACACCCAGGATTGATCTCTTTTAGGATGGATTGATTGGATCTCCTTGCAGTCCAAGGGACTCTCAAGAGTCTTCTCCAACACCACAGTTCAAAAGCATCAATTCTTCAGCACTCAGCTTTCTTCACCGTCCAACTCTCACATCCATACATGACCACTGGAAAAACCATAGCCTTGACTAGATGGACTTTTGTTGGCAAAGTAATGTCTCTGCTTTTAAATATGCTATCTAGGTTGGCCATAACCTTCCTTCCAAGGAGTAAGCGTCTTTTAATTTCATGGCTGCAATCACCATCAGCAGTGATTCTGGAGCCCCAAAAAATAAAGTCTGACACTGTTTCCACTGTTTCCCCATCTATTTTCCATGAAGTGATGGGACCAGATGCCATGATCTTAGTTTTCTGAACGTTGAGCTTTAAGCCAACTTTTTCACTCTCCTCTTTCACCTTCATCAAGAGGCTCTTTAGTTCTTCTTCACTTTCTGCCATAAGGGTGGTGTCATCCATATATCTGAGGTTATTGATATTTCTCCCAGCAATCTTGATTCCAGCTTGTGTTTCTTCCAGCCCAGCGTTTCTCATGATGTACTCTGCATATAAGTTAAATAAGCAGGGTGACAATATACAGCCTTGACGTACTCTTTTTCCTATTTGGAACCAGTCTGTTGTTCCATGTCCAGTTCTAACTGTTGCTTCCTGACCTGCATACAGGTTTCTCAAGAGACAGGTCAGATGGTCTGGTATTCCCATCTCTTTCAGAATTTTCCACAGTTTCTTGTGATCCACACAGTCAAAGGCTTTGGCATAGTCAATAAAGCAGAAATAGATGTTTTTCTGGAACTCTCTTGCTTTTTCGATGATCCAGCGGATATTGGCAATTTGATCTCTGGTTCCTCTGCCTTTTCTAAAACCAGCTTGAACATCGGGAAGTTCACGGTTCACGTATTGCTGAAGCCTGGCTTGGAGAATTTTGAGCATGACTTTACTAGCATGTGAGATGAGTGCAATTGTGCGGTAGTTTGAGCATTCTTTGGCATTGAATATCTATATTGATTTAGGATTTCCAAAATTGAAAAGCTGCATACATTTTTGGGGGGAAGAAGCTTATTTCACTGAGGTATATGGTTTGAGTAAATAAAGTAACATCCGTGGCCCATTCCATTGTTATCTTAAAATGTTCCTTATAGACTAGTTGGTGCCGATTTCTGAAGGAGGTTTGAGACCATCAATTGAGCAATCATCTGCTATCTTTCCAGACCCCTTTCACTCATACTTCAGCAAACTTATCAAGCCAAGTTTTGTTTTATATCAGACAGTATATTGAACATAAGTTTTGTTTATGAAATTATAATACATTTAGGTACAATGTTTATATCACTAGGGACAAAAGACACATTAATAACCATGTCTCCCTGGTTGCTCAGTCAGTAAAAAATCTGCCTGCAGTTCAGGACACCCAGATTCAATCCCCGGGTCAGGAAGATGCCCTGGAGAAGGAAATGGCAACCCACTCCAGTATTCCTGCCTGGAGAAATCCATGGACAGAGGAGCCTGGTGGGCTATACAATCCATGGAGTTGCAAGAGTTGGACACGGCTTAGTGGACTAAACCACCACCACCTAGAAAATACAAATCCACAGCAGGCCTCCTTTATTGAACACAGATAAACTCAAAGTGAATGGTCACTGAAGGCATTTTCGGTTCTATTGTTTGTGATGGGATGATTTGGACAGTTCACTCAAACCAGCAGCCTGTGTATTGAAAGCTGGTGGCTGACCAGCTGACTTAGTCCAAATGTTCAGTTGACAGGGCAGGGGAGCAGATAGGAAGAGTTGGTGTAGCTTTGGAACCAGAGAGCATGTGGCCTGAGTGACTCTTACACAGGTTGATATGAACATGTGACACTTTTGTGAGCTAGATCCTTGTTCTCCTGGAGATGCTGAAATTGGTGGGAGGGTAGATTTCAGTCAACTGAAGACTTCCATGATTTCCTTGGAAATCAAAACCCTGTGACACTTTGCTCTCTCTTGAAAAACTGCTTCTTCAAGTTCTCACTCCTTCATGCAGCATTTCTAATGAGCCTAACTCTCATGTTACTTGTACCCTTTATCATTTCTCCTAGAATTTAGAAGATGTCAAGCTTTGTAGCATCTGATTATTTAAAAAAAAGTAAAGCTTTGTATGCATATATACCATTTGCACTGTTTTTTTCCTTTTTTTTTTTTTCCAAATTTAAAGTCTCATTTCTTTGTAAACTGTTTTGTTTTTCTTAAGAATATACTTTGGTTTTCTTTCCGCATCAATAGATATTCTTCTACAGTGTCTTCTTGGATCATAATGTTCTAGTGTTTGACTACAACATATATTACTTAACCAGTCTCCTCAATGTTGGATATTTGTTTAATTTTTGGCTTTGATCTGAGGTTATTATATCATACTTTACTATGTATAAATCTTTGTGTACTTGATTATTTTCATAGAATAAGTTTCTAGAAGTAGAATAGCTAAAGCAAGGTAAATTTAAAAATTGTAGTGCTTTTGAAGTTTTTTTTTTTTTCAAATTGTCTAACAGAATGATTCTACTAGTTTAAACTTCCACCAGCTGTTATGTATGAGAATGATATTTTTGTCTTGACACCTTCTACATTGTCATTTAAAAAAATTAGTAATAATTTTAGAGGTAGAAATTGGTTTTAGCATTTTGGCTTGCATCTTTTTGAATTCTTTTAGTTTTTCTTAGAATAATATTTGGTGTCATTCTCTAGTTTTTCTATTTTGCATGGTGTGATGTTCTTTAACTTCTGGCTATAGGGACTATGTTTTTCATTTCTTAAAACAGGAAATATAGCACTGAAATGTGGTAGATACTTTATGAATTCTTATCCAATTGAATTAATTTGAAATGGAAAAAAAAAAGATGGAAGACCTATGTGTCTTTCATAGTTATGATAGTTCAGAAATTGGGGAGAAATGTGGGAGAAGGATTAAAAATGAATGAATTCACAGTAGAAATTAGAATTTAAGAAATCAAGCAAAAGCAAATTTGAGTGGATTTGGGTCCATAAAACCTCTCATGCATTGCTAATGGTACAGCTGCTCTAGAAAGTCATTTAGCTGTATCTCATAAGGTGAACATTTCCCCACCCTATGATCTAGCAAAACCACCTCTAGAAAAACTCTTTCACATTTTCATGAATCTTCATAGCTGTCCTTCTCAGCCTACCAAAAAATGGAAATAACCTGAATGTCCATCAACAAGAAAATGAATAAATACATTCTGTTATACAATGGAATGCAATCAATGTTATAACATGGATAAATCTTACAGAATAATACTGAATAAAAATAGCAAGTTTCAGAAAACCACATATGATATGGTACTTTTTTCTTTTTTAGTTCTCAAGAGTGAGTACAACAAGCTTAAGCTTACACACATTTGTGGTAAAACCAGCTTTAGAAGAAAAGCAATAAAAACTGGGACTGTGATTATATCTGGAGGAGGATAGGAAGGTGAAGAAAAGAGAAAAGAGATATATACAAGTGAGTGCAGGTTATTCTTAAAATGTTCTAAATTTTGGATTGGATGGGAATTCACAAGTGTTCATTACATTGGGCTTTATAAGTTAATATATGTCATTTGTAAATTTGATTTTTTCAGATAATACATTGAAAAGATAGCAAAGTAAATAAATAATGAGAATAAAAGGGAATCCTGGTAGTAAGAAGACAATGTCTTACATTTTCTAGAAGAAAAACCTGTCTTTTTGCTTTGCTATCATTTCTTAGTGGTTACAGTTGCTTACTTTCTAAATCCCCACTCCTAAAACCCTTTTTAAGCCAGTGAAAGTGCTTATTAATGGAGAAGTATCCAAGGTGGTTTCTTAGTGCTCCTACCTCTCTTTTGTCCTCTGATGATTCCTCCCTGACCAGCGTCGCCTGGTGGACTGGGGTAATGGGCTGGAATGACTCAGTTGGTCACTAATGCCTTTCTGGCCAGGCTGACACTGTTCTCAGTCACCATACAGGCTGCATGGGTGACTTTCGGAGATCACAGTGATGATGTTGTTTTCTGGTTGACAAAAACTTTTATATTTGATTCTATGTGTTACTTTCCTGCCTGTCTTTAATTTCCATCTGCATTTAGTACATAGCTGGGCAGTTCAAGTATTTTGCTGCAAGGGAGAGGGAGGCAGCTTGAGTGTAACGGGGAGGAACAAAACCCCCCACTGTCTTTAGGAGACTTTCTATTCCTATTTTGGGATTTTTGTTTGTTTGTTTTTCTCTCTGTGTATTCAGCCAGGACAACTGGAGGTGATCTGGGGGACATTTGACGGTGCCTGAAGACATTTTTGGTGGTGGTGGTGGTTCTACTGATACCCTCAGGGATGCTGCTGAGCCTCCTACAATGCACAGGAAACTCTCATGACAAAGAATTATCTGGCTCCAAATATCAACAGTGCCAAAGTTGAGAAACCCCAACTAGGAGTCTGCTTCCTTTTCTACTTGAGGATGGAGATTCTTTGCACATCTGCAAAATGAAAGTGCTTTCCTACTCAATAGAGTGTAGAGGCATCAGACAGGCAGAGAATGGTCACAGTGGTCTCTAACCCCAAACTGGCATGGATTTGTGGTTCACTTTCGAAAGCTTTTTTTCATCCTAATGCTGTGATAATTCAGCTAAATTATCTTCCTCCAGGTGAATGTAAGCACCTTGAAGGTAGGACCTGAAGCTCATGCTATTTTGTATCTTTCACAGAATCACTTTTAAAGTAGGTGCCCCTGCCACTCTACATTCTGCTGAATGAATAACGAACCAGTTGCTTAAAAAGTAGAGAATTTTGTCCACAAAGGGTTAGTTAGAAGGATATTTGAGGGGCTTGATAGGGGTAGGGGTGGGGGTAGAGGACATTCACTGCCTCTTCCAAACCCCTGTTTATTGTGGATTTATAGCATGTTGCTGTAGAAGGGATCATCTCTCTGAATTCCTTCACTCCTAGAGGAGGAGAGTAAGACACAGAGAAACTGAGTATTTTACACAAGTTTGCAGAGCAAATCTGGGCAGATGTGCAAGGATGACTTCATCCTGTGCTTCCTGTTCACCTAGCTACTCAACAGGCTCTTTTCTTAAGGACCTGTGTGAGGCCCTGAAATATGGGACTCATGATTTTCAGGGCTGATGCATGTACTTCTGAGTGTCTCTGTGTGTGTGAGAGTGTGTATGAAATGTCCACACGCTCTGGATGTTGGAGCATAGATGTTCCCTGACCTGTTCCAAACCCCTGGCAGTGCCTCTCTCCTGGGTCTTGCTAGTGTAACCTGTACTGCCCTGACCATAGCCCTTACCACATTTTGTTGGGCTTATGAGTTTAACATCTGTCTTCCATGCTAGCTTTTATAGGGCATGGGATATATTTGTCTTGTTCAGTGCTGAACACATGAGAGGTGCTCCATAACTGATTTTCCATGAGTGCATAAATAAAAATTACTTCAGGGATGGCCATTTTGGACTCACATCTGAGGTGGATGTTGTTTAGGTGGGTTCGTTGCTGGTGAAGTCACCATTACCAAAAGGGGAGAATTATTCAAGACAAATTTTGCTTTGGTGGCAAATGCTAGGAGCTCAACTCCAGACCTGGCTGTGCCTTGTTAGAACCTGAGACCCATGATGGTTGAAAGCCCAGTTCAAGAAATAGCTGCATCCTTCAGTTCAGTTCAGTTCAGTTGCTCAGTCGTGTCCGACTCTTTACAACCCCATGAATCGCAGCACGCCAGGCCTCCCTGTCCATCACCAACTCCTGGAGTTTACCCAAACCCATGTCCATCAAGTCGGTGATGCAATCCAACCATCTCATCCTCTGTCGTCCCCTTCTCCTCCTGCCCCCAATCCTTCCCAGCATTAGGGTCTTTTCCAATGAGTCAATTCTTCGCATGAGGTGGCCAACCTAAATCAAATCCCTTATAATTATACAGTGGAAGTGACAAATAGATTTAAGGGACTAGACCTGATAGACAGAGTGCCTGATGAACTATGGACAGAGGTTTGTGATATTGTACAGGAGACAGGGATCAAGACCATCCCTGTGAAAAAGAAATGCAACAAAGCAAAATGGCTGTCTGAGGAGGCCTTACAAATAGCTGGGAAAAGAAGAGAAATGAAAAGCAAAGGAGAAAAGGAAAGATATTCCCATTTGAATGCAGAGTTCCAAAGGATAGCAAGGAGAGATAAGAAAGCCTTCCTCAGCTGCATCCTTAGCCTGACTTATTTTTGTTATAGGGGCCATTGATATCTGTGAGATTTTTTTTTTTCCGATTATAATGTCTGAGAAACCCACCCACAGCTTGTTATATGGAAGATGAGATAGTTCATTATCCTGAAAATTCTTCAATAGCTGCTTGTAATAGGATCAGTTAAGTATAGAGTGTGCGCTGTCATTCAGAATCTTCCTATTCTCATTGTAGTTAAATCCAACATTGTTTTTACACACTATTTTTCTTCATCTCCCAATATGGGGAGGGGGGAATGGAGAATACACAAGATATTAAAATGGATGTCAATTCAAGTTAAGATGAGCAGCTCCTGTCCCCAATCGCCTTGATGGTTCTGTAACTTCAGATGGACTCAGTTCATTAGGAGACCATTTCAGGTGGATTCTTGTGGGCTCAGTGTTTATGTAGGATGACTCTCTGCTCTACACAGG
The DNA here is from genome assembly GCF_054371585.1 of Giraffa tippelskirchi. Classification (NCBI taxonomy): domain Eukaryota; kingdom Metazoa; phylum Chordata; class Mammalia; order Artiodactyla; family Giraffidae; genus Giraffa; species Giraffa tippelskirchi. The sequence goes on from NC_137278.1 coordinate 60,243,590, forward strand.
GCACCAAGAGAGAAGCAGAATAAAAGGTGGGGAAGGACAAGTAGCATTACTCTCAATTTTCCATGGAAACACTTGAAAAAAGGAAGAGGAGTCTGAGAAAGTTCCTATCCTTGCACTCACTTAGTTCCCCTCAGTTCTGAGCCCTCTCAGGACCATCCTTTCCTGGATGTTTGGTTTCTTTCCTGCTTCCAGGTTCTTGCTCATGCTGTTACCCATAAGACAGGTTCTCCTTGCACCCTTCACAAATCTAAGCATGAGACTCCCTGGTCAGCCTTTAATACCTGCTCAGGTCCCCCATGGTCCATGAAGTTTCCACCAGAAGCAGTACTGGGTACAGAGGACAGGTGGCTTTGCTTGTGGTTTTCTATGTGAGTATCTGAGAGTGGGGAGATAGCAATGCCATCGAAAATCTCTTCACTTTATTATAGTAACATTGACAGTTCATGAGTACTTATTATGTACTAGACAAAATTTTAAGCCCTTGTTGTGTGTGTTTAATTGCTGAGTCATGTCTGATTCTTTGTGATCCCAGGGACTATAGCCCGCCAGAATCTTCTGCCCATGGAATTCTCCAGGCAAGAATACTGGAGTGGGTTGCCATTCCCTTCTCCAGGGGATCTTCCCAACCCAGGGATCAAACCCAGGTCTCCTGCATTGCAGATGGATTCTTTATCGTCTGAACCACCAGGGAAGCCACCTAAGCCCTTTTTAAGCTTTATTTATTTCTTACATCACCCTTTGAGATAGTTCTATGCTATCTCCCCTTTAGAGAGGCGAAATCTAAAGCACAGTAAGAGTAAGTAATTTGTTCAAGGTCATTTAACTAATAAAGGGGGAACTGAATTTGAACCCAAGCAGTCTGAGCTCAGACACTGTGATCACATGATACTATGTTAGACTCTGTGGTTTAGTTTAAAGAGAGCTGGACCAGAAATCAGAGGACAGAAATGGTGATTTTCGCTTTGCCTCTCTTTTCTTTTTGTTTTGTATTGGGGTATAGCTGATTAACGATGTTGTAATAGTTTCAGGTGGACAGCAAAGGGACCAGTCATAATTTACCTATATCTGTTCTCCCCCAAACTTCCCTCCCATCCAGGCTGCCACATGACATTGAGAAGAGTTCGCTGTATGCTTTACTTTAAATTTTTTTAGGGAGTTAGATGTTTCTTTTTTAAATTAAAATATAATTTATGTATAGTTTTGCCTCACTTTAAGTGTCAGGCTTTGGGCAAGTGACTTTGCTTCTTTTTGGGCTTCAATGTCCTCATTTATAAAATAAGGAAAGAAAACTAGCAGACATAATGTTACATGTAAAATAAAGAGAATATTCATGAAAGCTATTGCTAAACTCTAATCCTTATGTAAAGTTAAGATTTCACATTACAGTCATCCCTGCTTATCCATAGTTTTACCTTCCTCACTTTCAGTTACCTGTGGTCAACTACAGTCTGAAAATATTAATGGAAAATTCCAGAAATAATTCATAATTATTAAATTATACACTATTCTAAGTGGCATGATAAAGTCTCATGCCTTCCATCTCTGTCCTGCCTGGGACAGGAATCACCCCTTTGTCCAGCATGTCCATCAGTCCCTTACTAGCATCTTACTGGTGCTGGTAAAGATTCTTGAGAGTCCCTTGGACCACAAGGAGATCCCAAGTCAATCCCAGAGGAAATTAATCCTGACTATTCATTGGAAGGACTGATGCTGAAGCTCCAATACTTTGGCCACTTGATGCGAAGAGCTGACTTGCTGGAAAAGACCCTGATGCTGAGAAAGATTGAAGGCAAGAAGAGAAGGAGGTGGCAGAGGATGAGATGGTTAGATAGCATCACTGACTCAGTGGACATAAATTTGAGCAAACTCTAAAAGATAGTGGAGGACAAAGGAGCCTGCTGTGCTGCAGTACATGGGGTCACATAGAGTTGGACATGACTTAGTGACTGGACCACAGTGATCTCCTCATTTACCAGCTCGACTGTTATGGTATCACAGTGCTAGTGTTCAAGTAACTCTTATTTTACTTAATAATGGCTCCCAGAGTCCCAGAATAGTGATGCTGACAATTCAGATAGTGTTTCCTTTAAGTGAAAAAGTGAAAGTTCCCAAATTAAGGAAAGGAGAAAAATTGTATACTGAGATTTTGAAGAACTGTGGTAAAAATGAATCTTTTATCTGTGAAATTTTGAAGAGGAAAAAGAATTTCCGTGATGGCCAATAGGCACATGAAAAGTGCTTGATATCACTATCAGGAAATGCAAATCAAAACCGCAGTGAGATATCACATTGCACCGGTCAGAATGGGTATTATAAAAAAATAACAAATGTTGGTGAGGATGTGAAGAACAGGGAGCTGCTATGGACTGTTGGTGGGAATCTAAATTGGTGCAGCCAGCAAAGAAAGCAGTACAGAAATTCCTCAAAACATAGAACTGCCACAGGATCCAGCGATTCTACTTCTGCCTTTTTATCTGAAGAAAACAAAGACACTAATTTGAAAAGATATATGTACCTCTCAATTAATTGCAGCACCATTTACAATAGCTAGGATATGGAAACAATCTAAGTGTCCATCAACAAATGAATGAATAAAGGAGATGTGGTGGATATCTACAATGAATTATTACTCAACCATCAAAAAGGAATGAAATCTATTTCCAGCAACATGGATGGACTTGGAGTTTATTTTGCTTAGTGAAAGAAGTCAGACAGAGAAAGACAAATGATTTCACTTATGTGTGAAATCTAAAACACAAAACAAGTGAACAAACAAAACAAAGCAGAAATGGACTCATAGAGACAGAGAACAAACTGGTGGTTGCCAGAAGGGATAGGAGTGAAGGGATGAACAAAATAGGTGAAAGGGATGAAGCGGTATAAATTTCCAGCTATAAAACAACAAAGTCATGGGAATGTAATGTACAGAATAGGGAAGTCGGTCAATAATATCGTAACAATTTTGTTTGGTTACCAATGGCAAGTAGTCTTATTGTGGTGATCATTTCATAATGTATAAAAATATTGAATCACTATTAGTGATTAGTTTCAAGTGAAACAAATATAACATTATATGTTAATTATAATTCAATAAAAAAGAAGAAATTCATGCTAATTTTGGTGTTACACCTCAAGCTACACAGTGCATGTTAAATGCTTAGTTAAGATGAAAAAAGCATTAACTTTCTAGAATTATACATGCATATATATATATGTATATATATGTATGTATAGGGAGAGAAAGAGGATGCCACATTCATATAACTTTAATTAGAGTGTGTGCTTAGTCACTCAGCCATGTCTGATTCTGAGGCCCCATGGACTGTAGCCCACGAGGTTCCTCTGCCCATGGAATTTTCCAGGCAGTAATACTGGAGGGCTCAAGCCCATGTCTCTTGTGACCCCTGCATTAGCAGGTGAATTCTTTTCCACTAGCACCACCTTGTTATTATAATTGTTTTATTTTATTATTAGTTATTGCTGCTAATCTCTTACTGTGCCTAATTTATAAATTAAAATGTATTATAGTTATGTATGTACAGGAAAAGCATATATATATATGCTATAGGATTCAGTACTGAAATCTGCAGTTTCAGGCACTCATTGGCAATCTTGGAACATATCTCCCATAGATATGGGGACACTATTTTACTCAGTGTGACTTTATTGACTGTTGTCTCCTGCTCATTTGTCTGTCTTGTAAAGAGTATATTATGCTCCTGTGGGGCAGATACTATGTCTTATGCTTTATAATATCCCCTGGTTTCACTCACTGGACTGGCCACTATTTACCTTTTAATGGGTGCCTTTAATAGGTTTTTAATAGGTGCCATCTATGTCCTTTGTTAAACCCTAGTCCTTATCAATATCTATATATGTTGCTGCTGCTGCTGCTGCTAAGTCACTTCAGTCGTGTCCGACTCTGTGCAACCCTATAGACGGCAGCCCAACAGGCTCCGCCGTCCCTAGGATTCCTTCCCTAAAATCTTAAGTACTAGCCTCACTTTTTTGAACACTCTATCCTATGTTTTCAGCGCCCCTTCTTCAATTCTCCTCAACCGCAAAGGAACCTTCAATCCATGGACTATCCATATTCACTGTCTGTTGTCCTCCTCAGGCTTAGCTCCATGGTTATTGATGCAAACACAGTCCTTACATTCTCTGAGGCCTCTTACCTACTCCATCTCCATTGAATTCTCCTGTCAAAACCCCGACTCTCTGCCTATCCTGGACCTACACTCTAGAAGCTAAATGTGGCTGGAGAAATGACTGCTGACTTTACATGTGTGAGGACAAATCTCAGTCCTTCGATCTTAGCACATTCCATTTGTGAATTTATCTGCCTTCTCTTCAAAATGCCACTCTCCACCTCTCTTTCAAAAGGCCATCACTCCTTCCTCCATTGTGTGGAGGGCTTCAGTTCTTATTTCCTAGAGGCGAATGGAGCAATTGGATGAAGAGCTCTCATTTGTGCACCAGGAGGTGACCCGGCCTCCCTGCAGGGGAAGCTGTGTGCTCTGCCTAGCTATCAAGGGAGTTGTGTCACCTCTGACGTCTGCCCAGTGCGGTTTTAGCCAGATTGGCCCCAGGCCTCTTCTTGGGTGTGCCAGGTCTTCCTGCCGCAGGGCCCTCCCACCTGCTGTTTTCCCATCTCTAGTGCTCTCTTCCAGGTATTCTCATGGCTCTTTCTTTCTGATCCACAGGTCTGCTCCCATGTCACATTCTAAACAAGCTCTTCCTGACAACTCTATCTAAAATAATGTTCCCTCTCAGGCCATCACTTTCAATCTCCTTAGTTTCATCATAGCGCAAATCATCTGAAATGGACTCTATTTGTTTACTGTCTGTCTTCTCTAGGAGCGTGTGGGCACAGTGGTAGAAGAACTTGTCTGTCTTGTTCCCTGCTGTGTTCCTAGCACCTGGAAGAGCCCCTGGCATGTAGTAGGTACACAATTAATATCTACTGAATAAATGGACTAACAAAATTAGCATGTCTAAATGATCCTGAGTAAATCATTTTTATTGGTGTCAATTTTTCTCATCTATAAAGTAAGAGAATTGGCTCTTTATTGGCTGATACTTATTCTAGGTTCTATTTTTCCTGGATGAAGATCATTTGGGTAACCATAGTCATTGTCTGATATCCAGCCATGAGGTTAGTGTGTGCTTAATGCCCACAAGTTCCATGTGAATCCTGAAGGCATTTGCTTGGTTGGATTTCTACATTGTTTGGCTGGAATGTTCTAGTCATGGAATTTGAACAGCAGTAGAAGATAAATTGAGGATGCTATGGGCATTTGAGGACATGAATGCCAAGAGATCACAAGGGAATTTGATAAAGGCTGCTGTCCAGGTTAGGATGACTTCACAAAGCAGGCAGGGTGGATTCTCAGCCAGACTATGGGCTCTGTGGAGTGTATGTGCTGCCCTGGGCTGACCATCCTCTGGGCCGTCTTACAGGGCAATGTTGCTTGTGGCCCATCTGTTCATTCACATCTTGGCCTGACCAGGTGCTGAGGAACTGGAATGTCCTGAGGAACTTTCAGTTTCAGCCTAGGCAGGAGGGAGGCACATGTGTTTCCAGTTTAGTAAGAAGAGCCTATGAAGTGTGATGTGAATCCCAAAGTTAATGGTAGCAGTAGTAATCATAAAAGTGATAATAATAATAAATGCCTTTCCTTACACTTGTGCCCCAGTGTGCCACAGTGCAGGGAGTTTTCACATTGTCTCATTTAATCTACTCTATGGAGAAGATAAGTTTAGCAGATGCTGTTGGTGCTCCATCCAGTTCCCTGACCCCACCCCCGAGGTCACTGGGTACAGTGGACATTTCTCATGCCTACTAACAACTTTCTACCTCAAGTCCCCATGTTTCTCAGTTTCTCTGCCTGAGGGATTTTCCTCCTTCTGTGTAGTAGCTCACTCTGCCCACGTGAAAGGCAGCTCAGAAGTACAGGGGTCTTAATACTCTTAGAGGCAATACTTGGCTAATAAGGGACAAGAGTTTGTGGATACCCCAGTGTCTGCATCCTTTGTTGGGACGACTCTGAGATGCATCACCCATGGGTCCTGAAAGGGTATCCGGGAGAGAGGGCCTCATTGCCCACCGTGATGAGTAGCTCACTTCCTGGCTCTCATCTCATTTTTTTTCCTTTCTCACTTGTGTTTCCTACAATCACCTCCCTGATAAAGCACCTGAGCCCAAATCCTTCTCCCAGGGTCTGCTTTTGGGGAACCCAAACTAAGGCAATAATTGATCCCTGTTTTGCAAATGAAGATATTGCAGAGATAAGTGGCGGAGGAATCTTCATGCTTCCAGTTCATGTTTCTCTTGACCAGTTTGGGGCTTCCTAGACTGGCTCCCATCTCCCCAGGTGAACCATAACCATCTTCGGTTACCAGGTTCTTTGGCCTTGGCCCAACTGTTTCTGAGGTCTGAACGCTTGTGACTATGTTTGATCTCTGGCAAGGAGCAGGCATCCTTGTGGGGTTGGAGGTGGGACTCACGTTGAGACACGCAGCCAAGGCATCTAGACCCACCTGGCTGAAAACAGCATGACACATCCTGGAATCGCCAGCCTCAGCGCCTGGGTAGACATGACTGGACAGGCTGTGTTTGTCCTGCTGTGTTCCATGTTGCAGTGACTCAGGTACAGGTGTGACTTTCTTCATTTTCAAAGTCTCTTTTCCATCCTCAGAGATCTGGACTGCATGTGGGCACAGCATGTCCTTGGGGGATTAAATCAGATGAGAGGGCTGGGCTCTTCCTCAGTGTCTTTCCATGGGGTTGGCAAATCACTGAAAGGGAAGATTCCTCCCACCCCCCTTTATGCCTGTGATATGGGACACATAGCAGAGGATGCAGGAGAAATCCTCATCTTAGGAAAGGTCTTGGTTATTTAATAGGAGGCTTCTCTTTCCTCCCCATAATCTGAGGGACACCAGTCATAATGGACTCACCAGAGGAATGCCAGATTCCAAGATATGGGTGAGAATTGTGTGGGGGAGCTAGTTCGAATGCAGATTATCTGGCAGGGCCTGCAGAGATGCAGATTTAGTAGGCATCTACATTTTAATAAGCAACACCAGGTGGTTTTATCTGCTTCTCCTAAGAGACCACTTGGAGACCGCTTGTTGTCCCTGATGCTGACAACACTGGCACCCTCAGATTCATGATTCATGTTGCCTCCTGTTCTCAGAGCCCCACCCCTGGTGTCTGAGGTATCACTGGCAAATAGGAAGTTTTTCTGTTCCTCAATGCCAGATAGCTTTTCCAGGCAAGCCCTTAGCAATAAGCAATGGCTCCTGGCCAGGGACTCCCATCTCATGAGCTTCATCCCCTCCTGGAGACAGTCCCAGGGCAGAGTCTTGGCATCCTTTCAAATGGAATCTACAGCTTTAAACCCATTCTTCCTTCACTCAGATATAGGGGCAGAAAACTTTCCTCTGACCTTGACCTCATGACTACTTCTTGACAACCTGACTCAAGTGTTCTGTTTCTAGGCCTCAGATTGCATATTTGTTCTAGAGCTGGGCAGGAATGAGGGGTGACCCAGCTGTAATTCAGTTTACTTTCATAGTTAAGGATGGGAAAAGTCCTGAGGACTCTTAGGGTGATGGGTTGGCCCCTCTTCCCTTAGTGGGTGAAGAAGTTCATCTGTAGCTTCTCAAGTCCACAGGCATCAAAGTCCCAGTTGCCTCTCAGCTGGGCTCTGTGGTGAGCTCTGGACACTCACTGCAGGCCAGTAGGACCACACCAGGATTTAGCGTTTGACCCAAAAGCCCTGCATCTGCTTGGTGATTTGCTGAGGGTGGGGTGAGTCTTTGTGATTCCTCTTCAGTCCTGTGCCTTCTGTCACGGGCACCCAGTTTCCTCTCTCCCCTCTCTCTTCCCTTTCAGTTCTCTCTTTCACTCTCTCTGTTCCCTTTCTGCATTTTTCAGGCCTTTACAATTGAAACATCTGTCTTAAATCTGCAAGGCTATTCCAAATGTTTACTAGGCTTATTTAATAGGAAGAATAATGATAAGTGCTTCTGTTGGTTTTACTAAGTGATCCCGGGCAGCGAAAAAAGAAAACTGTCTGCCTAGGGGGAAGATAGAATCACCCTAAATTTGTATTCATAAGGAGTTTGAGGAAAAGACTAATATTGTGATTATAATCATCATTCATCAGTATTGGTCAAATCCCTCTGTACCATCTCATCAGCTACAAGCTTGCTGCAAATTGAAGCCCAAAGAAGGAGAGCATCTTTGGGGGTTGGCTGAGGTGAGGGACCATTGAAATGCCATATCCTTGGCTCAAAGGAAGCCATATGCTTTTTAAAAATGACTCTATTGAGGTATGATTGACATACAATAAACTCTATATTTAAAGTGTAAAATTTGAGAACTTTTGATAAGTGCACACACCTGTGAAACTATCACCATGAAGAAGATAGTGAATATACCCACCCTTGAGTGTCCCTTTGTGATTCTTTGTTCCTGTTTCTCTGGTCCCCTCTGCCAACCCGAGCAAACACTGATCTGCTTTCTGTCCATACAGGTTAGTTTGCATTTTCTAAGGTTTTGTATAAGTGGAATCAAGAAGATTGGGCTCTCTTTGTCTGACTACTTTCATTCGGCATGATTGTTTTGAGGTTCATCCATGTTGTTCCATGTTGAATAGTTCCTGCTTTTTATTGCTGAGCAGTGTTACATTGTATGCATATCCCACAGTTGTTTATCCAGTCACCTCCTGATGGATACTTGGGGCATTTCCAGTTAGAGCCATATAATAAAGCTGCTATAACATTTGTGTATAAGTCTTTATATGGATAGTATACAATTTCTTTTCTCTTGGATAAATACATAGGAGTGGAATGCAGAGCCATATGGTTTTTAAGAAGCTGCAGGCATGATTGGAAAGAATCTAAGTCTGGCAGTCAGGAAATCTGGGTTTAATCTCAATTTTTCTAGTTACTAGCCATGTGACCTTAGGCATGGCACTTAACAACTCTGGGTCTTGTGTTACCTGTCTGTCAAATGAGATGAAAAAAACAAATCTGATTCTCACACACTCAGATGAGAGGAGGATCACGGGACATAACCCAGGACATTGCCAAGTTTAAAGGTCCCATGGAGCATTATGAAGAATAGGCTCCCATAGGAATAATTATATGCTTTAGGTTTTACTTTGCCAAGAGAGGGAGTTGTCCATAGTCTTTGGAGATGAAGAATTGCTTTTGGTGTTTTCCTGTTGCTCCCAGCTGCAATTTCTTTCTATTTCCACTTTCTACATCCCTTCCGTCTTCTATTATGGTTCCTCTACAAAGACAAGCCCACTGAACAAGAGTGAACTCTTAGATGCATTGAGTGAAACAAGTCACAAGCAGAATTAACTTTCCTCCTCTGCCTGTGGTTCATAAATCCAGGTGATAAAAGCAAAGCAGAAGGTTAATATCATAGAACTTAGACCTCAAGAAAGCTCTGCATTCCTTAAGAATTTTACTAAGAAAAGGTTGTCAAAGGATGCTCAAATATACAGATCTGCTTTCTTAGGTCACTTTCTCTTGTAAGAGGTATTATGTACAGTGGTTAATGTCTTCGCAGAATGACAGTATCACATTCACGTCTTACTACACATTAGGTCTTACTACATATTGACTAATATGTCTGGGGATACTGCTTCACCTCTAAGACTCCATTTTTTCATTTTGTCAAATAGGAATGTTAACAATAATGCTTACCCAATTTGATGGCTCTGAGGATTAACCAAAGTAAGATGTGCAGCTATGCTTTGAAGATATAAAGTTCTGCCAGGCCTTTCTCTCCAGACTGCATGTCTTAAGGAAGGGATGATCCTTAAGTGGATGAACTAGGTGAACTTGCACATTTTGTGGGTTGGGGTGGCAAAAGTCACCCCTTATTGTCAAGATACCATGCTCCGTATCTGAAATCTCTAGTGTTGGTCACTTTGAGTTGTCAGTGTGCTGTCTGAAGGTAACTTTCAAAGGACAACTATGCTTACTTTACAGTGATCACCCATGAATTAGTGTGCAAATTATACCATTTTCTTAGTGAAGATCTTCAGAATGTGGGTAGAGAGTGAGTATAGGGAAGAGTGGTTGTGAGTATAGCACCCTGGACCATATAAGGGAAAACAAAAGGTATCTAAATGGGTAGGAATGACAGACTTCACCTTCCTGTTTATTTTTAGGATCGTTCCTGGCCACGGGTAGGCAGTTTACTCCATCATTTTGGTAGTTCTATTAAAGACTTGTTCTTTTTTTTTTTTTTTTTTTAGTTGGGAGCTAATTACTTTACAATATTGTAGTAGTTTTTGCCATACATTGACATGAATCGGCCATGGGTTTACATGTGTTCCCCTTCCTGGACCCCCCTCCCACCTCCCTCCCCATCCCATCCCTCTGGGTCATCCCATTGCTCAAGACTTGTTCTTTAACTCCTTTAAACATTCTATTATTCCCTTTCTTCCCCAAACCCATTCATATATATGTCTTACTCTATCAGAGGGCAGTTTCTTACTGGATCAACCAACACTCTATCAAATAAAAGAGAGTTTCTCTCTTGTTCATGTTACTTCATTTATTCTCAAGCCTTTTCTGTGAATCAGTGAAAAAGAGAGATGGTACTGTCCATATTATAAAGATGGAAAAATGGAGAGATAAAGAGACCAAGGATCTTTTTTGGAATCTCAAATTTAGTGGCAAAACCAAGTGGTCAGATGTTCAGAATGTCAAGTTACTGAGGCTGCTGCCTAGGTGAGACTGCAGGATTCAAAGATCTTGCTCTGATAGGAGCTGATTCTAGTCAAAGGAAGATGATTCCTACCAGAGGAAAATCTGGAGAGAGGTCCCTCATCTTTTCCTTTGGAGGGTTAGCAGTATAGAGTGTTATCAGATGTTGTGACCTGTAGGTCCAAGATATTTCAAGGATATCTCTATCACTTAGATAAACAGAAGAGGAAAAATTTTGTCAAGAACGTAACTTCTACACAAAAGACCCCTCGTAGTTAAAGCAGTCTTGAGAAAGAAGAACAAAGCTAGAGTCATCGTGCATCTTGATTTCAAACTATATTACAAAGCTATAGAAATTAAAACAATGTGGTTTTGGCATGAAAACAGACACATAGGTCAATGGAACATAATAGAAAGCCTAGAAATAAACCCATACACATAAATGGTGAATTATGACAGAGGAAATAAGAACAATGGGAAAAGAACAGTCTAGCCTCTTCAATAAAAGGTATTGAAAAAACTGGACAGTCACTTACAAGAGAATGAAAGTGGTCCACTATACAAAAATTAACTAAAATGGACTAAAACTTGAATATAAGATTTGAACTATTAAGTTCCTAGAGGGAAACATAGATAGTAAGTTCCTGACTTTGGTCTTGGTGATGATTTTTTTGGATTTGACATCAAAAGCAAAGGTAGCAAAATCAAAATCAAACAGTTGAGATTATATCAAAGAAAAAAGCTTCTGCATAATAAAGGACACCATCAACAAAATGAAAAGGCAACCTATAGAACGGGAAAAAATTTGCAAATGTTATATCTGATAAGGGGTTAATATTCAAAATGTAAAGAACTCATATAACTCAATAGTAAAAAAAAATCCAATGAAAAGTGATAGAGGATCTGAATAGGCATTTTTCCAAAGAAGATATACAAATGACCAACAGATACATAGAAAGATGTTCATCACTAATCATTGGGGAAATGCAAATTAATACCACAATGAGATATCCCCTCACATCTGTTAGAATGGCTATTATAAAAAAGGCAAGAAGTAACAAGCATTGGCAAGGATGTGGAAGAAAGAGATTCTTTGTACACTGTTGGTAGAAATGTGAATTGGTACAGCCACTATGGAAAACAGGATGAAGTTTCCTCAAAAAGTTAAAAATGGAACTACCATATGATCCAGCAGTTCCACTTCCAGGTATTTTTCTGAAGGAAACAAAAATACTAATTTCAAAAAATATCTGTACCCTCATGTTCATTACACCATTATTTCCAATAGCCAAGATATGGAAATGACCCAAGTGCCCATCAATGGATAAATGGATGAAAAAAGTGTTATAAATGTGTATGGACACACACTGGAATATTATTCAGCCATTAAAAGGAGGGGATCCTGCATTTATCACAACACAGATAGATCTTGAGGTCATTATGCTAAGTGAAATAAGTCAGACAGAAAAAGATAAATGCCATATAATGTCATTCATATGTGGAATCTGAAAAAAAATAAAGAAACAAAACTGAACTCATAGATATAGGGAACAGATTGGTGGTTGCCAGAGGTGGAGTGGCAGGTGTTGAGTGAAAATGAGTGGAGATGGTCAAAAAGTACAAACTACCAGTCATAAATAAGTCCTGGGGATATAATGTACAGCATGATGGTTATAATTAATAGTAATATGTTATGTATTTGAAAGCTGCTAAGAAAGTGTATCTTAAAGGTTCTTACCACAAGAAGAAAATTTGTAAGTATGAGTGGTGATAGATGTTAACTAAACTTATTATAATGATCATTTCACAGTCTCTACAGATATTGAGTCACTATTGTACACCTGAAATGAATATGATGTTTTATGTCAATTATATCTCAATTTTTAAAAATTCCCTTACCTGGCTGAATTCAAAGCCCTGGAAAAGAAATTCCTGTAGAATTTCACACATACAAACACACACACATACAGAAAAGAACAACAGAAAAAGAACATGACTTCCTTTCCCTTTAGTTACCTAGGGCTGCCTGTGGTAAGATTATACTGTTTTCCATTGTCATGTTGGCCAGCAAATCCTGAACAGGCAGGGTGAATGGGGCACCCACCTGACGTGGCTTCTCTGCATGTGAGCCCTCAGCACCGCTGGAGCTGGACGTGATTCTGCTTTCCTCAGATCCCTTCTGCAGCATGTTAAAGCTGGAAGGGATTTTGGCACTCTTTAATGAAGGAACTGAGATACAAAGAAATGTGGTGACTCACTGGAGGTTATGCATCAAGTTGATGAAAACTTGGATCTCATTTTTGTTTCAGTGTTCTCTCAGCAGCACTATGCATCTCCCTCCCACGCTCTGAGAATTGGGCCTAATGGGCTCTTGTGAATTTACCATCTGGAATAAGAAGCACTGATCTACCATATACTACTGTCCCTCTCCAAAGGGGCAGAGGTCTTGATAGCAGTGTGCCTGCTTCTCCTCAGACCTGGAAGCCACAGAAGCACTAGAATCTGGTGACTCCTCTGAGAAGATGATTCACTGTCATGAATATCCAAGTCTCTACACCTTTGCCCACCTGCGGGCTTCTGACTCACCCCTTTCCCCCTTGATAATCCATCAGCTTTCTGAAAATGAAACCATCTCCAGGAAGTCTAGGCTGCCAGAGATCCAGATAAATGATGAAGAGTAAAGAAATGGGCTAGCCCAGGGAATAATTAGGAAGTAGGTAGCATTGGCCTTTAGGTCCTGTGGTCTGTCATATCTCCCCACCCTCTCACCTCACTTTTTTTGCTGGTTTCACGAATACCAGGATACTGACCACTCCTGTTCCCCACCTTCCTGGACCTGTCCCAAGTAGGTGCTTAGTGGTCCATGCCTCCTGCATCAAATTACTATTCTTTGTCCTGATCCATTAGTGGTGGTTAACTAGTGCTTTAGTTGCTAAGTTGTGTCCGACTCTTATGACCCCATGGACTGTAGCCTGCCAGGCTCCTCTGTCCATGGGATTCTCCAGGCAAGAATACTGGAGTGGGTTGCCATTTCCTTCTCCAGGTGATCTTCCTGACCCAGGAATCGAACCTGGGTCTCCTGCATTGCAGGCAGACTCTTTACCGACTGAGCCACCAGGGAAGCCTGACCCATTATCAGGGGACCGATTAGATGTATTCCAATGGAAAAATATCCATGAGGATTCAGTGGTTGAGAATACTTTATTGTGCTATCTTCTCTGGGGCATATGCATTTTGAAGGGAGCCTGAAAGCTTACTGTGACTTAATCAGACTCTTGCAGCCACTATAGCAGGCTGGTGGGGAAGGCTTATAGTGCTAATCTATGTGTCAGAGCACATAGAGGTAGCCTGAGGAATCAAGAAGATGCCATACTCATTGTGAATACGTGGTTGCCTCTCTCTCATGCTTTCGTACGTGATGCTTCAAGCACCAGCTGATTGGCTAAATTTTCCCCATATTTTCATGACCTTCAAATTCAGTATGACTCTTCTTGAACTTAAAAAAACTAAAAAATGTCATTGTGTGGCCATTTGTACATAGTCATATCTCACCTTGGGAGCTTACTCACCTGAGAAGCTGATCATTTTGGGACCATGGCTATAGCCTCCTTTTCATATTTGTAGAGTGTAAGGCAGGAGTGCAAATGGAAGACCATATAACATATGTCTAAATATTTCATAATGTTGTAAATCAAGCTAATGGACTCTTACATCGAATCCGTCCATCTTCCTATCTTGACAATTATACCTTCTTAATGGCAAAATTGACAAATATGTTTAAAGCCATTCTTATTATATGACTGAAGGTTGGCAGAAAATCGAAGATGACAGAATTTAATTGTCCCTCCACATATAGGAATATTTTTTATTATTGATGATGTTGGCTAATTAATAAAATAAATACATATATGTATTTTATTTTATTAATTTTAACAAAATTCACAAATTATGGGATGATAATCAAGATTTTCACCCATTTGATTTTTTTATTGACAGTAGTGATCCAGGAAATAAGAAGTATGATTGCAATAAAAATGTACAAATGAAAATATTTTCATATAAAATGTAATACACTTTAAACATAAAACCAGAAAAGATGACAATGTAATTATATGTGCTTTCAAAAATTTACCTATAAAATATTTGTAAGTATTATAAGGCTGAGCCCTGAAAAACTGATGCTTTTGAATTGTGGTGCTGGTGAAGACTCTTGAGGATCCCTTGGAGATTCTCAAGAGATCAAGCTTGTCAACCCTAAGGAAATCAACCCTGAATATTCATTGGAAGGACTGATGCTGAAGCTGAAGCTCCAATCCTTTAGCCACCTGATGTGAAGAGCCAACTCATTGGAAAAGACTCTGATGCTGGGAAAGACTGAAGGCAAAAGGAGAAGGGGGCAGCAGAGGATGAGATGGTTAGATAGCATTACCAACTCAATGGATATGAATTTGAGCAAACTCTGGGAGATAGTGGGGAACAGAGTAGCCTGGCTTGCTGCAGTCCATTGGGTCACAAAGATTCAGACATGACTTAGTGACCAAACAGCAATATACAACATAAACTATAATTAATGGCATAAATTTTTTATATTGAAACAAAAAGGAAGCTGAAATTTTTAATTTATTTTTTTGAAAATGTAATTATGTGTTATAAGAAAATAAAATTATTTTTAATTTTAGTGTTTAATGTCCATCTACTTACTATGCTAAAGATTCAGTATCACGCTTCATGAATGTTACGCTTGTGCTGTGCTGTGCATGCTGTGCATGTCCAACTCGTCACAGACCATGGACTGTAGCCCGCCAGGCTCCTCTGTCCATGGGATTTTCCAGGCAAGAATACTGGAGTGGGTTGCCGTTTCCTTCTCCAGGAGATCATCCAGACCCAGGGATTGAACCCACATCTCTTGCATCTCCTGCACTGACAGGCAGATTTTTTACCACTGCACCACCTCAGAAGCCCTGAATGTTACACCTGGGTTTTTCTAAATATATAAGTTAAAGGGTTATAGGAATTGTTGAATATGCAAAATGATTCCCAATCATACTGTGCAGCTGTTTTGAATACTGTGATTATTCACAAGTACCTCTGAAGTCATGAATTAGGACACAAAGAAAAGAATGAAAAGAATGTTCAGCAGTGCTGGGAAACCAAAGTTATGCAAGAATCTAAGCTATCTAAGATGAAGGTTTGACAAGATAACTCACGTGTCTATTCTTTTAGGCAAGCAATTCTAATGCTCAATTTTTCCACATTCTGAAGTAGTGTCAATATCAATCTCAGCAGTAATGCATCCCACAAGTGTTCATGGCATTCAGACACAGACACTCTGTGTTTTGAGAATAGGGAGAGAGATGTGAAAGGGACTTTCCTTGGGGCCTCAACAGGATTGATCATGAGAGTGGATGCTTAGGGTTGCTAGTTGTGTTGTGGCAGCAATGAGTGCTGTGTCCTGAATGACAGAGGCACCGATGTGTTCTTTAATAAATGTCTTTTATTTTTCTTATGATATATATATATATAGGCTGTTTTATAAAGTATGATGCCTACAGCAAGAATCCTTCTTGTCTAGGACTAGAGTAGTTGTATATGACCGGGTTATTAAGAGTTCTCCAGAAAAACAGATCCAACAGAAGATATCTATCTATCTACCTAATATATAACAAGTAACTTTGTTCATGTGCTGTGCTGTGCTTAGTCAACTCAGTCATGTCCAACTCTTTGCGACCCCATGGACTGTAGCCCACCAGGCTCCTCTGCCCATGGGGATTCTCTAGGCAAGACTACTGAAGTGGGTTGCCATACCCTCCTCCAGGGGATCTTCCCAAGCCAGGGATTGAACCCATGTCTCCCGCATTGCAAGTGGATTCTTTACCGTCTGCGTCACCAGGAAAGCCTGACTTTATTCATAAAGTATATAAGATATAAATAAAAATTAAAACATGTGTGAGTCACTTAGTTGTGTCTGACACTTTGTGATTCCATGGATTGTAGCTCACCAGGCTCCTCTGTCCATGAAAATTCTCTAGGCAAGAATACTGGAGTGAGTAGCCATCCCCTTCTCCAAGGGATCTTCCTGACCCATGGATCAAACTCGAATCTTCCACAGTGCAGGTAGATTCTTTACCATCTGAGACACCAGGGAAGCCACAATAAAATATAATATAAATTAAAAAATATATATAATCAATAATAAAATGTGCAATATATCAAATATATAAATGAAGCATGTGTTTATATTTATAGATATTATTGTATAATAAAATATTAAGTTAAATATGTTAAAAATATATAATGAAATATATAAATATAATACATAACATATTAAAAATATGTGACATATATGTCCTATGTATGCAAGGAACTGGCTCATGGCTGTTGTTTGGAAGATGGGACATTGTGCAGAAATTCTCCACTTCCAGCATTCATGAT
This sequence comes from Giraffa tippelskirchi, assembly GCF_054371585.1. Lineage (NCBI taxonomy): Eukaryota > Metazoa > Chordata > Mammalia > Artiodactyla > Giraffidae > Giraffa > Giraffa tippelskirchi. The sequence continues at coordinate 60,260,759 of NC_137278.1, forward strand.
GCATAGCTACACTATAGACGAATCTTGTAACATGAAATCGTCATTTCTGAGCAACCAAACAGATCAGAATACATCTAATAAACTTGATATAAAAACATGGGGAAATGCATAAAATGGTAGGAAGCTTGCACAAGCCTCTTATCCTCATCCATCAGAGGGCAGACAGAAGAAGCAAGAATTATAATTCCACAGCCTCCAGAATGAAAATCACAATCACAGAAAGCTAACCAAAATGATCACATGGATCACAGCCTTGTGTAACTCAATGAAGCTATAAGCCATGCGGTGCAGGGCTACACAAGATGGACAGGTCATAGTGGAGAGTTCTGACAAAATTTGGTCCACTGGAGAATGGAATAGCAAACCACTTCAGTGTTCTTTCCTTGAGAACTCCATTAATAGTATGAAAGGCAAAAAGATATGACACTGGAAGATGAGCCCTCCAAATCAGTAGGTGTCCAATATTCTACTGGGGAAGAGCAGAGAAATAGCTCAAGAAAGAATGAAGAGGCTGGACCAAAGTGGAAATGATGTACAGTTGTGGATGTGCCTGTTGGTGAAAGTAAAGACCAATGCTATAAAAATCATTACTGCATAGGAACCTGGAATGTTAGGTCCATGAATCAAGATGAATTGGATGTAGTTAAGCAGGAGATGGCAAGAGTAAACATCTATATTTTAGGAATCAGTGAACTAAAATGGACTAGAATGGGCGAATTTAATTCTGATGACCATTATATCTACTACTGTGGAAAAGAATCCCTTAGAAGAAATGGAGTAGTCCTCATAGTCAATAAGAGTCCAAAATGCAGTACTTGGGTACAATCTCAAAAACGACAGAATGATCTAGGTTCATTTCCAAGTCAAACCATTCAACATCAGAGTAATCCAAGTCTATGGCCCAAATACTAATGCCAAAGACCTACAAGAACTTCTAGAACTAACACCAAAAAAAAAAAAAGAAAGACATTCTTTTCATCATAGGGGATTTGAATGCAAAAGTAGGAAGTCAAGAGATACCTGGAAGTAACAGGCAAGTTTGTCCTTGGAGTACAAGAGAAAGTAGGACAAAGGCAAACAGAATTTTGCAAAGAGAACACACTGGTCATAGCAAATACTCTCTTCCAACAGCACAAGAGATGACTCTACACATGGACATCACCAGATGGTCAACACAGAAATCAGATTGATTATATTCTTTGCAGTCAGAGCTTGAGAAGCTCTATATAATCAGCAAAAACAAGACCTGGGGCTGACTGTGGCTGTGATGATGAGATCCTTATTACCAAATTCAGGCTTAAATTGAAGAAAGTAGGGAAAACCACTAGACCATTCAGGTATGACCTGAATCAAATCCCTTATGATTATACAGTAGAGGTGAATAATAGATGTGAGGGATAAGATCTGATAGATAGAGTTCCTGAAGAACTATGGATGAAGGTTCATAACACTGTACAGGAGGTATTGAACAAAACCATCCCCAAGGAAAAGAGATGCAAGAACGCAACGTGGTTGTCTGAGGAGGCCTTGCAAATAGCTGAGAAAAGAAGAGAAGCAAAATGCAAAAAAGAAAGAGAAAGATATACCTATTGAGTGCAGAGTTTTGGAGAATAACAAGGAGAGATAAGAAAGCCTTCCTCAGTGAGCAATGCAAATAAATAGAGGAAACAAATAGTATAGGAGTGAGAAAGACTAGAGATCTCTTCAAGAAAATTGGAATTACCAAGGGAACTATTTCATGCAAAGATGGGCACAATAAAGGACAGAAATGACAAGGATGTAACAGAAGTGGAAGAGATTAAGAAGAGATGAAAGAATACACATAAGAACTAGACAAAAAAGGTCTTAATGACTCAGATAACCATGATGGTGTGATCCTTCACTTAGAGCCAGACATCCTTGAACTAAACAGCCTCTTGTTGAGGGTGAAAGAGGAGAGGGAAAAAGCTGGCTTAAAACTCAGTATTCAGAAAACTAAGATCATGGCATCTAATCCCATCAATTCATGGCAAATAGGTGGGGAAAAAGGGGAAATAGTGACAGATTTTCTTTTCTTGGGCTCCAACTTCTCTGCAAATGGTGACTGCAGCCATGAAATTAAAGGCCATTACTTCCTTGGAAGAAAAGCTTTGAAAAACCTAGGCAGTGTATTAAAAAGCATAGATGTAATTTAACGGACAAACGTCCATCTAGTCAGTTCAGTTCAGCTGCTGAGTCATGTCTGACTCTTTGCGACCCCATGAATCGTAGCACGCCAGGCCTCCCTGTCCATCACCAACTCCCAGAGTTTATCCAAACTCATGCCCATCGAGTCGGTGATGCCATCCAACCATCTCATCCTCTGTCGTCCCCTTCTCCTCCTGCCCCCAATCCTTCCCAGCATCAGGGTCTCTTCAATGAGTCAACTCTTCGCATGAGGTGGCCAAAGTATTGGAGTTTCAGTTTCAACATCAGTCCTTCCAATGAACACCCAGGACTCATCTCCTTTAGGATGGACTGGTTGGATCTCCTTGCAGTCCAAGGGACTCTCAAGAGTCTTCTCCAACACCACAGTTCAAAAGCATCAATTCTTCAGTGCTCAGCTTTCTTCACAGTCCAACTCCGACATCCATACATGACTACTGGAAAAACTACAGCCTTGACTAGACAGACTTTTGTTGGCAAAGTAATGTCTCTGCTTTTTAATATGCTATCTAGGTTGGTCATAACTTTCCTTACAAAGAGTAAGCGTCTTTTAATTTCATGGCTGAGATCACCATCTGCAGTGATTTTGGAGCCCCCCAAAATAAAGTCTGACATTGTTTCCACTGTTTCCCCATCTATTTCCCATGAAGTGATGGGGCCAGATGCCATGATCTTAGTTTTCTGAATGTTGAGCTTTAAGCCATCTTTTTCACTCTCCTCTTTCACTTTCATCAAGAGGCTTTTTAGTTCTTCTTCACTTTGTGCCATAAGGTTGGTGTCATCTGCATATCTGAGGTTATTGATATTTCTCCCAGAAAACTTGATTCCAGCTTGTACTTCTTCCAGCCCAGCATTTCTCATGATGTACTCTGCATATAAGTTAAATAAGCATGGTGACAATATACAGCCATGACATACTCCTTTTCCTATTTGGAAGCAGTCTGTTGTTCCATGTCAAGTTCTAACTGTTGCTTCCTGACCTGCATACAGGTTTCTCAAGAGGCAAGTCAGGTGGTCTGGTATTTCCATCTCTTTCAGAATTTTCCACAGTTTATTGTGATCCACACAGTCAAAGGCTTTGGCATAGTCAATAACGCAGAAATAGATGTTTTTCTGGAACTCTCTTGCTTTTTCGATGATCCAGTAGATGTTGGCAATTTGATCTCTGGTTCCTCTGCCTTTTCTAAAACCAGCTTGAACATCTGGAAGTTCATGGTTCACGAATTGCTGAAGCCTGGCTTGGAGAATTTTGAGCATTACTTTACTAGCATATGAGATGAGCACAATTGTGCGGTAGTTTGAGCATTCTTTGGCATTGCCTTTCTTTGGGATTGGGATGAAAATTGACCTTTTCCAGTCCTGTGGCCACTGCTGAGTATTCCAAATTTTCTGGCATATTGAGTGCTACACTTTCACAGCATCATCTTTCGGGATTTGAAATAGCTCAACTGGAATTCCATCACCTCCACTAGCTTTGTTGGTAGTGATGCTTTCTAAGGCCCACTTGACTTCACATCCCAGGTTGTCAGGCTCTAGGTGAGTGTGAGTGATCACACCATCATGATTATCTGGGTCATGAAGATCTTTTTTGTATAGTTCTTCTGTGTATTTTTGCCGCCTCTTCTTAATATCTTCTGCTTCTGTTACGTCCATACCATTTCTGTCCTTTATCGAACCCATCTTTACATGAAATGTTTCCTTGATAGCTCTAATTTTCTTGAAGAGATCTCTAGTCTTTCCCATTCTGTTGTTTTCCTCTATTTCTTTGCACTGATCGCTGAGGAAGGCTTTCTTATCTTTCATTGCTATTCTTTGGAACTCTGCATTCAAATGGGAATATTTTTCCTTTTCTCCTTTGCTTTTTGCTTCTCTTCTTTTCACAGCTATTTGTAAGGCCTCCTCAGACAGCCATTTTGCTTTTTTGCATTTCTTTTTCATGGGGATGGTCTTGATCCCTGTCTCCTGTACAATGTCATGAACCTCTGTCCATAGTTCATCCGGCACTCTGTCTACCAGATCTAGTCCCTTAAATCTATTTGTCACTTCCACTGTATAATCATAAGGGATTTGATTCAGGTCATACCTGAATGGTCTAGTGGTTTTCCCTACTTTCTTCAATTTAAGCCTGAATTTGGTAATAAGGATCTCATCATCACAGCCACAATCAGCCCCAGGTCTTGTTTTTGCTGATTATATAGAGCTTCTCAAGCTCTGACTGCAAAGAATATAATCAATCTGATTTCTGTGTTGACCATCTGGTGATGTCCATGTGTAGAGTCTTCTCCTGTGTTGTTGGAAGAGGGTATTTGCTATGACCTATGCGTTCTCTTGACAGCACTCTATTCACCTTTTCCTTGCTTCATTCTGTACTCCAAGGCCAAATTTGCCTGTTACTCCAGGTGTTTTTTGACTTCTTACTTTTGCATTCCAGTCCCCTATAATGAAAAGGACATCTTGTTTGGGTGTTAGTTCTAGAAGTTCTTGTAGATCTTCATAGAACTGTTCAACCTCACCTTCTTCAGTGTTCCTGGTTGGGGCATAGACTTGGATTACCGTGATATTGAATGGTTTGCCTCAGAAACAAACAGAGATCATTCTGTCGTTTTTGAGATTGCATCCAAGTACTGCATTTAGGACTCTTTTGTTGACCATGAGGGCTACTCCAATTCTTCTTAAGGGATTCTTGCCCACAGTGGTAGATATAATGGTCATCTGAGTTAAATTCACCCATTCCAGTCCATCTTAGTTCGCTGATTCCTAGAATGGCGATGTTCACTCTTGGCATCTCCTGTTTGACCACTTCTAATTTGCCTTGATTCATGGACCTAACATTCCAGGTTCCTATGCAATATTGCTCTTCACAGCATCGAACCTTGCTTCTGTCACCAGTCCCATCCACAACTGGGTGTTGTTTTTGTTTTGGGTCCATCCCTTCCTTCTTTTTGTATTTATTTCTTCACTGATCCCCAGTAGCATACTGGGCATCTACTGATCTGCAGAGTTCATCTTTCAGTGTCCTATCTTTTTGCCTCTTCATACTGTTCATGGGGTTCTCAAGGCAAGAATACTGAAGTGGTTTGCCATTCCCTTCTCCAGTGGACCACAATCTGTCAGACCTCTCCACCATGACCCATCCATCTTGGGTGGCCCCACACGGCATGGCTTAGTTTCATTGAGTTAGACAAGGCTGTGGTCCATGTATGTAGTCAGATTGTCTAGTTGTCTGTGATTGTGGTTTCAGTCTTTCTGCCCTCTGATGCCCTCTCTCAGTGCCTACCATCTTACTTGGTTTTCTCTTACCTTGGATATGGGGTAGCTCCTCATGGCTGCCGCCGCTGACCTCTTGCATGGGGTAGCAAGTGCAGGTGGCTGCGATGGTGCACAAGCACGGCCAAGAGGAGCTACCCCATGTCCGAGGTCAGGGGCAGCAGCCGGCAGGAGCTACCCCACGCCATCTAGTCAAAGCTATAGTATTTCCAGTATTCATGTATGGATGTGAGAGCTGGACAATAAAGAAGGGTGAACACCAAAGAACTGATGCTTTCAAATTTTGGAGCTGGAGATGACTCTTGTCCCTTGGACAGCAAGGAGATCAAACTAGTCAATCCTAAAGGAAATCAACCCTGAATGTTCATTGGAAGGACTTTTGATGAAGCTCCAATACTTTGGCTACCTGATATGACATGCTGATTCATTGGAAAAGACCACGATGCTGGGAAAGACTGAAGGCAAAATAAGAAGAGGGTGGCAGAGGATGTGATGGTTAGACACCATTATTGACTCAATAGACATGAATCTGAGCAAACTTAAGGAGATAGTGAAGGACCGGGAAACCTGTCCTGCTGCAGTCCATGGGATTGTAGAGTCAAACCTGGCATAGTGACTGAACAGCAATAACAAAAATGTGGAGAAATGCTAAAATGGTAGAAATAGCTCATCTAAAACTCTCTCAACAATCTGAAGCATATTCATAATACAGTAGAGTTCCGTTATCAGGAATATTTGCAAGCACTGGTAGCTTACTTCCCAGGGACTCTAGATCAGTGAAATGCCTCTTTATGTATGCACTCATTGTATTATAAATACACCCGATACCTTAACTGAGTGCTAGCTAAGAACAATGTGCACCATGTTTTCAAAGGGATTACAAAAGAAGTAAAATCATTCACTCTCCCAAGGAGAGTCAATTTTATGGAGAATTCAAGGCAGATCCAAATATGTATATATAAACACAGGCTGTAGAAATGCTCTGATGTATATATAATTATACAAACTTCATTCTTTGGCTTTCCACTCATTTATAATTGGTGATAACTTAGACCTAGAGCATGCCAAACTGATGATGATTTTTTTCCTTTGGCCAAGGATAGGATTTTCAAAGAAAACATAAAAGGAAACATTTCCTAGATCCCAGTGTATGTCAGGTACTAAGATGGTTGTTTGACATGCATTATCTCACTTAATCCTTACAATAGTTCTGTGAGGTGAACTTTTTACAAATGAGGGAACTGAGTCTCACAGCAGTAAAATATAGATCCAAATATAGATCACCCCCTGATGGCTCAGTTGGTAAAGAATCTGCCAGCAATGCAGGAGACCCTGGTTTGATTTATGGGTCAGGAAGATCCACTGGAGAAGGGATAGGCTACCCACACCAGTATTCTTGGGCTTCCCTTGTGGCTCAGCTGGTAAAGAATCAGCCTGAGATGCAGGAGACCTGGGTTCGATCCCTGGGTTGGAAAGAGCCCCTGGAGAAGGGAAAGGCTACCCACTCCAGTATTCTGGCCTGGAGAATTCCATGGACTATATAGTCCATGGGGTCGCAAAGAGTTGGACACGACTGAGCGACTTGCACTTTCATCTTCACTTCAAAGATGAGCTACATACAATTCAAACAAACTAGCCAGAGAATGCTTAATCAGCATCAAAGGTCAACCATTTGGAGACTATAGAAGTTCACATGAACAAATACCGATAAATCCAATAGAGATCATCCTATCCTTTTGTTAGAGTACCAAGGGGTACCAATCAACTACTGACTGACAGCCTGTTTAAATTTATCAAATGCAAGCTGGATAATACTACCATTATATAATAACTTGACTTCTGGCTTATTTCCAGGCTGAGCTGTCTCTCATTTTAATCAGAACAAATTGAATTTGACTTTTGGGTTTGAATTATGGAGAGCCCAAGTGTCCTAGAATGAACATTTTTGTGAGTTGATGGTCCTCAGAGACCCCCGTCAGAATGGGTGTTAGGGAGAGAAAGTCATTGTTCCTTTCTAATCATTACAAGCAATTAGACTAATGTGTGCTATTAATATAAGACAAAAATCTTGTTGATTTTTGAAAACCAATTCATAAAGATGATGAAGTCCAACTGGATCCTCCCCTCTGCCCTTGATCCCAGCAAGAAGGCTCAGAGTTATAGACAATGTTACTATATATAATATATATAATATTATTATTTTATGATATTTTTATTATTATATTTATAAAAGGCTTTATATTTAATAAAATAGCAGTCATCTTGTACTATTAAAGGGATAAGGCTCAGAGACATGTGGATTCAGCAGTGTGCTTTAGTTAAGTGTTGCTGATGACTGGAGTAGAGCGGGTATGCTGAGTTGGACTCTATTTTGAACCTGGGTCAGAATTAGAAAAAAATTAGAAAAACAATGCAAGAATGGACACGCTGCTTGAGTTAAGATTTCTTTTTACAGTATCTTGCTACCTGAATAAAATAGAGGCTCTGTGTTCACCATATCTTTGCAGGTAATTAATGTCAATGATTTGTCTCAGTGAAGTCACATTGTTCCTGTATTCTGAGATGTAAGTGGTTATTTGAGAATTAGTTGGTGTGGTTTAGATTTTGATCTGTAGCTTTGGTTTTCTTATGATTCATATTGATTGCTCCAATTTGTATGCTGTTTTGCTCTGTAGGTTCTTGATCCACTTGTTTCTCTCCTTTTTGGCCGTGGTTATAGGTTTATGTTTCTAGTTTTCGATTTTCTTTTATTCTTGGATTCTCAGTGTTTGTACTCAAGGTAGCTTTATCTTTTTTTAATAGTTCTTGCTTTTTTTATATTTGCCCTGCTATCCGGTCTGTTTGGCCGTGTCCATGGGATAATGGAAATGAAAGCGTTTTGTAAGTTGAAAGTACTATTTAAAGGTAAGAGATGATTGCTTTTTTATTAAAAATAATAATCTTTTTTATAGCTCTGAGTCTTCAAGCTCTAATCCAGGGCAAAGACAAGCACCTGACTGGACAGGTGTGTCATCTTTATGCACTGAGATCCTAGTTTGAGATGGCTCTACAAACCAATGTCATGAATAGATTCTCTGAGAACATGGATTACAGCTGGTGTCTGATCTTGAGAATGGGGGCATGAGCCTAAAAAGGAGACAGAGGGCTCACAGGGGCCAGCTCCAATAGCCTGACTTGTCCTACTTAATCCCTGGTGGCTCAGATGTTAAAGAATCTGCCTGCAGTGCAGGAGACCTGGTTTCAATCCCTGGGTCAGGAAGATCCCCTGGAGAAGGAAATGGCTACCCATTCCAGTGTTCTTGCCTGGAGAAGGGCTACAGTCCATAGGGTTACAAAGAGTCAGACACAACTGAGTGACTTTCACTTTCACTTGATTTATGCTCACACCCTGATTTTGGAGACCTGAAATACTCCTATTGCTGGACCAAGACTAGGCCTAGATCCCATCTTTACCTCTTATGCTGTCTCAGGGATCTTGTTGTAGGCTCTATGGCAATATTGGGGAATGTCTTTGATGACTCTATTAGTTCACATGAAAATTCATACCACCTTTTAAAAATCAATCCTAAAGTGGTTTGAAGATAGAACTTTAATCCTGATTAAGTAGCTCTGCCTCCTTATCAAGAAGTGCTACATAGATAGCTAGTGGAAAATTATTATATAGCACAGGGATCTCAGCCTGGTGTTCTGTAATGACCTAGAGGGGTGGGATGGGGGTTGGGAGGGAGGCTCAAAAAGGAGGGGATATGTGTATATTTATGGCTGATTCATGTTGTTTTAAGGCAGAAACCAACACAACATTGTAAAACAATTATACTCCAATTAAAAATAAGACCTTTTTGAAAGGTACTACTGAGTTTAAGCCTGGACTAAAACCATTCCCCATTTATGGTTTTTCTGTTTCAGATGGTATAAGATCAGGACTAGACTGTGGCTGTAGATGCCTTTAAATGTGCTTATATCTAGAGCTAATCCCTAACTTCAGAGAAGGCACTGGCAACCCACTCCAGTACTCTTGCCTGGAAAATCCCATGGACGGAGGAGCCTGGTAGGCTGCAGTCCATGGGGTCTCACAGAGTCGGACACGACTGAGCGACTTCACTTTCACTTTTCACTTTCATGCATTGGAGAAGGAAATGGTAACCCACTCCAGTGTTCTTGCCTGGAGAATCCCAAGGATGGGGGAGCCTGGTGGGCTGCCGTCTATGGGGTCGCACAGAGTCAGACACGACTGACATGACTTAGCAGCAGCAGCAATCCCTAACTTTTGAAAAGTTGCTCTTTGTTTCAACTAAGACATTATTAGTGGAATCCATCCCAGTCTTGGAGAAAAAAGTCCTTTTGGCTCCTCTGGAGATTAGAAATACAGAAGTTTTCTTCTAGGGAAAGGAAAAATTTTAAGTGTCTGCTAAAAAAAAAAAAAAAAAAAGTGTGGTGTGCCAAGGAGGGGAGGGAGGTTGGGGAGGGGGGACAGCATTTTGTAAAAGGAGATAACTCTGTGATTGGATATCTTTAGGATCATCAAGACACCCTCATGAAGTAGGCAGTATGTGAATCTATCTTTGTTATCACATCTCTACCTTATCCATTCATTCCAATAAGTCAATACTTATTGAGCACTCATTTTATGATAGGCAGATACAGTATTAGATGATGGGGACATCATTTCTAATGGTTGTTCGGATCTGGAGGTCATGTGAGCTAGAGTTTGTACGTGGGTAGGCCAGACAAATCTGGCTTCTAGAACCTTCTCCTCTTTTGTTGTTTGTGTTACTTTGTAAACCCGTGTAGTAATTTTTTCATCTAAATCCTACCTATACATCTGTAAAACTGGATAACAATTACCAGATAGAACTGTGGTCAAGGTTCTGTGCTGTACCCATAGTAGATCTCTTACTTCTTAATTGATAGTTGCATTTTCTGCACTCATCTTCGTCATCCCATCTCAGACTCACTAACTGTTCTTTGCATGGGGCAACTTAGCCTCAAGTAGAATTTAATAGCATTTACATTTATTTGAATAGATGTATGGATGAAATATTTTCAGTAGACATAGATCTCAGTTCAACATTTCCTTTTGTCAGGTAATTAAAGAGCTGGGCTTTTAAAAAGCTTGAATAATTAAATTAATCAAAATGGTCCTGTTGGTAGGCTGGGCGGCCATTAAAATAACCAAACGAAGACCTTTACATAGCAATCACAACAGAGATATAATGGAATCATAAAAATACTTCATCCATAGAAGAGAGAAAAAAAGGAAAGAGGGAAGAAAAGCAGATAATTCAAATATAAAATGAATAGCTAGATGGTGGATTTAAACTCAACTGTATCAAAACATACATTAAATGTAAATGGTCATAGCACTGGACATAGTGGGTAAAAAAAAGTAAGGTCCACTATGTGCTTTTTACAAGAAGCCAAACCTCCTTTAAATCACAAGACATAAGTATAAGTAAATTGATGGAAAAGATAAATCATATTAAAAATAATGTAAAGAGAGCTGGTGTGGCTATACTAATATTAGAAAGATTAGATTTCAGATCAAAGAATATTATAAGGGATACAGAGGCTCATTTAATAAAGCAGTCTCCTCATCTATGGGGCTTCCCAGGCGGCGCGAGTGGTAAAGAACCAGCCCGCAAATGCAGGAGACGTGAAAGACCCAGGTTCTATCGTGCATTGGGAAGATCACCTGGAGGAGGGCATAGAAACCCACCCCAGTATTCTTGCCTGGAGAATCCCATGGACCGAGGAGCCTGGTGGGCTACAGTCTTTGGGGTCACAAAGAGTCAGATACGATGAAGTGACTTAGCACACACGTCTCATCTACAGGACATAACAGTCTTAAACATTTATGCACCTAATATTGTGAATATAACAGCTTCCAAACATGAAGCAAAAAATTGATAGAACTGCTAGGAGAAAAAAATAAACATACAGTGACTATCAGAGATTTTTAGCACCTCCTCTTAATAATAGAACATATATATATATATATACATATATGTATATAGAAAAGTCAATATGGGTATAGAAGAACTAAACAATGCTAAGAAAGTGAAAGTCTCTCAGTCATGTCCCACTCCTTGTGACTCCATGGACTATATAGTCCATGTAATTCTCCAGGCCAGAATACTGGAGTGGATAGCCTTTCCATTTTCCAGGGATCTTCTCAACCGACAGATTGAACCCACGTCTCTTGCATTGCAGGCAGATTCTTTACCGGTTGAGCCACAAGGAAAGCCCAAACAATGCTAACCTGACATCAGCTAATTTGACATAATTGACCTTTATAGAACACTACATTCAACAACGGAAGAATACACAGCACTCTGCATCCAATAATCTAGCACCTGCCCTATCATTCTAGTTACTTCTGTCTGTCAACAGCAATTACTATTGTTCTAGGTCATGAAAAAAATCCCACAGGATTCCTGTTGGAGTGGTACCGGCCCCTCCTTAGGGAAATTCTGCTGAATATTCTAGTAGCAGCTTCAGGAGAATGTCATTGTCTCAAGAGCAGACCTCACCTGCTCAGGATGAAGTCAGGATGAAGTCAGAGGTTGAATCTGTACCAAATATCTAACCCACATATTGTCGTCTGGTTTGAGAGAACAGAGACCTTTAAACTTTTGTCCAGACCTACTAAAATATAAATATTATTGCCCTCAGGGGCTTGGCATTGAACAGATATGATAACAATGTCAGAATTAGGCCCATGCAGATTTTACGCCACTTGTTTTTTGTATATCTGAACTGTTGAAATCAAGCAATACCGATCCCTCCCCCTAAAAACCTTCCTGAAACATTTTACTCTCTTAAAATAATGTATTTCAAGATACATTTTCCTGCCTCCTACCTTCCCAAAGGGAGAGAATTTGAAACCATAAGAATTAAGGTCAAGTACACATGTTAGGCATCCAGTCCCATCACTTCATGGCAAGTAGATGGAGAAAGAGAGGAAACAGTGGCTGACTTTATTTTGGGGGGCTCCAAACTCATTGCAGATGGTGACTGCAGCCATGAAATTAAAAGACGCTTACTCCTTAGAAGAAAAGTTATGACCAACCTAGACAGCATATTAAAAAGCAGAGACATCACTTTGTCAACAAAGTTCCGTCTAGTCAAGGCTATGGTTTTTCCAGTGGTCATGTATAGATGTGAGAATTGGACTATAAAGAAAGCTGAGCGCTGAAGAATTGATGCTTTTGAACTGTGGTGTTGGAGAAGACTCTTGAGAGTCCCTTGGACTGCAAGGAGATCCAACCAGTCCATCCTAAAGGAAATCAGTCCTGGGTGTTCATTGGAAGGACTGATGTTGAAGCTGAAACTCAAATATTTTGGCCACCTGATGCGAAGAACTGACTCATTGGAAAAGACCCTGATGCTGGGAAAGATCGAAGGCAGGAGGAGAAGGGGACGATAGATGATGATGTGGTTTGATGGCATCACCGACTCAATGGACCTGGATTTGGGTGGACTCCCAGAGTTGCTGATGGAGAGGGAGGCCTGGCATGCTGCGGTTCATGGGGTTGCAAAGAGTCGGACATGACTGAGCGACTGAACTAAACTGAACTGTCACATGTTATCAGCTTTAAATTGTGAAACATAAATAAAATTCGCCTACAGTATAACAAATTATAATTTGATCAAGGAATGAGAAGATAGGAGGCCCTACAATTATCAAATTGCAATGAACTGTTTCTCTTGGAAATCAGATGTACTAATGAAGGATAGAAGAAAAAAATAGCTATAGCAACACTGTACCTTATATACACTTCACCATGAATCTTGGCTGTATCATGTGCTTCTGCTTTCCATATGGACTTCCTCCACAAAACTGCCCCTCCTGTGAACATGAGACAATGCCCAGATTATAGTACACATGATGATTCATTACGATCTACTTTTAAGTAGTATTATACCACTTTAGGTATAGTACAAAAACTTTACAGTGGTGTACTTCTATTTCTCTCCTCCTGGCACTTGTGCTACTGTGGTTATAAATTTTATTTTTGTGTAAGGTATAGAGCTAACAAAGCACTTAATTACTTTTTGTTAAATTGTCAATTATTTTTTAAACTAATTTAAATAATATGTTTAAAAGTATATTTTTACCCATTTAGTTAATATTTCTAGTACTCTTCATTTATTTGTGTAGCTTCAGATTTACATCTGCTATCATTTTCTTTCTGCTTGAAGTAGTTCTTTTAATATTTTTATAACGCAAATCTACTCATAATGAATTCTTTTACCTTTTGAATGTCTGAAAAAAGTATTTATTTTCACTAGGTAAAGAATTATATGTTGACAGTTTTTCACCATTTACTCCATTCTGTTCTAGTTTGCATCACTTACAAGGGAAAATCTGTTTCAACTTTTTATCTTTGTTCCTCTGTATGTAATGTGTTTTCCCTGCCCTGGCTGCTTTTAAGATTTCCTCTTTATCATTGAATTTAAGAAATTTGATGTGACTTTATGTGGTTTTCCTCATGTTTCTTTTGCTTGGAGTTCATTGAGCTTCTTGGTTATGTGGTTTATAATTTTCATCAAATTTGAATATTTTTCAGCCAATATTCTTTTTAAATATTATTTTTTGTCCTTCTCCCTTCCAGAGACTTAAATAACATGAATATTCAGCCTCTCATAATCTTATCTCTCTCCCTTTCAGAGATTTAAATAACATGAATATTCATTTAAATAACATGAATATTCATCCTTTTATAGTTGTCTCCCAGTTCACAGGTTCTTTTTTTTTTTTCATTTTGGAAAGTTTCTATTGCTATATTTTCAAGTTTACCAATGCTCTCTTTTGCAATGTCTAACCTGTTCTTAATCTAATCTGGTATATATTTTATCTCAGTTTTTATGTTTAGAAGTTAGATTTGAGCCTCGTCTATACCTCTCGTGTCTTAATTAACAAGCTAAATTATTCCTTTACCTTCTTGAACATATGGAATATATTTTCAACAATTCTTTTAATGTCCTTGTCTATGAATTATATTGTTAGTATCAATTGTGAGTCAACTTTAATTTATTCTTCTTCCAAACTATGGTTATATTTTTCTGCTTCTTTGCATGCCTGGTCATTTTGAGTTGGATACTAGATACTGAGAGTTTTATCTTGGTTGGTGTTATATATTTTAATATATCCTTGAATATTTATGAGCTTTATTTTCTGGGACATTATTAAACTACTTGAGAATAGTTTGAGGCTTCATGTCTTGTTTCTATGGTTTATTAGGCAGGATTACAGTATTGTAGTCTAGGGCTAATTTTCCCTACTACTAAAGCAAAATTCTTCTTTGTGCAATTATTAGGTTTTTGCACTCTGGCTGGTGGAAGAGGGTGCAGTTGCTTTTCAACTCTAATTCTTTCTAATGATCTCCCCCTGCTGGTCCCATTTTGCCCACCCCCACACCCTCCACAGCCCCAGTCTTGGATAGTTTCCTTATCTTTAGCTGATCAGTACTCAACACTAGAGGGCCCAAACTTCTTCAGATTTCCAGAATTCTCTTTCTGTACATCTTTTTCATCTCTATTACTCTGCCCTGAAAATTCAGTCATTTCCAGGACTCTCAGCTCTGTGTCTTCAACTCAGGGAGACCGCGGGGCTCTGTGTGGATCCCTCTCCTTCCACCGGGACCTGGAAATTCTCTACAGGAAGTTAAGTTGGGCCAATGGTAGGAGCATCTCTAAGGGATCATTGACCTGCCATGTCTGACGTCTAGTGTTTTGAAAACCAGTTTTTAAAATATATGTTGTCTGCTTTTTGTTGTTGTTGTTTAGGCAGTAGGGCTAATCTAATCTCTTTAACTAAATTTTGGTTAGAAGCAAAGTCAATAGTATCCTTTATATTAAAAAGTCTTATGCCTTTTCTCTCTCTCTTTTTTTTTTTTTAATGGGAATAGGGGAATTTCTAGAGAGAAACAAGAAAATGTTCCCTTAGATAAAATGCTAGAGGGATTATCTGAATCTAAGAATAACAATACTATATACCTTCCAGGGTTGTTCTGAACATTAAATGAAATAATATATATGAAGTGCTCTATGGGGCCTTGCAAAGAGTAAGTACTGCATTAACATAATTTATGCCTATGATATTTCCTCAAGGACATCATGTTCTGCTTCTCTGCCTTCTGGCCCTTTAGACATGGTTTTCCCATTGCCTGTGTTCTCCTTTTCCTGCTCCCTACACTCTTCCTTGCTATGTCCTACTCTTTTCAGATGTACCTCTAGTCCCACCTCATGTGGGAGGCTTCCTCTGATCTTTTGATCTTAGCAGGATGCTCTCCATGTTCCATGGTGCCCCATTAATGCTTTGAAATATTTTTCCCTCTTTCATCTCCACACAAGGGGATGGAGATTGTGGCTCATGGTGAGCGACCAATTACATTAGTTGAATGAATGAATGCATGCATAAAGATTGGCTCTTAAAAATTATTAAATAAAATGATATAAGGGACATTTACAAAACCCTGACATAAAATGTTTTTTGAATGAACACCAGCAGAGACCTCAAAATTCCTAGATGAAATTGGGAGAAATTGAGAAGCAACGTGTTCAGGGACAAGACTGCCTGGCCAGTCACCACTGCCGTTTGAGCCTGTCTGTGAAACTGCCACCAGGGGCTGCAGTTCGGTGAGAAGTAATACTCCTTGGCAAGGAAAAGAGCAAAGTCTGGTGATGAGAAGGAAAAAAAAAAAAAGCAAGAAAATGAAAATCATGAGCCAAACAATGTGAGAACAGCCTCCTACCCCTGTCCTTACCCCATGGCCCAGGCACCCAGCCTTGATGGCATTATCTCTGCACAGCCGGAATTTTAGGAAAAGCCTGCCAATATTGACATTACCCCACGTAATGAAATCAAGGTGGATTGGTGAACAAATCACTTTAAAAGTTAATTGTTAAAAACCCGCAGGTTAGAGCTCTTAAGCTAATGCCTGTTGGCTTGATGGCAGTCGTGGCGCTTGCTCTTTTTGTCATTGTTTTTGTGTTTGGTCTCTCTTGTTCTCTTGCTTTTGATGGTGGAAAGTAGAGCTCTTTTTTATTTTATTTCCTAAGGCAGGGTAAGGGACATCCTGCTTGGCTTTTCCGAGCAGTGTTTTCTTTCCTCCCCTCCACTCCCTTTTTTACTTCCCTTCTCTCTTCATTCTATACTAGCCCATTAGCAGTCCTTGCCTCGTGTCCTGCATTCTTGTACAGACATTTGGGCATCCTGGCAAACCCAGTCCCTACTATCTTGAGCCTTCCTGGAGTCCCTGGAGGCTGTGCTGAGGAGATGCCTCAGGACTGAGTCACTTGGTGAAATACTCAGAGCCCTGCCAGCATCCCCTCTTCCTGGACCCCTTCTCCAGATGGTCCTGGAAAGAATCAGAGATGGGAGCCCTTTCTGTCCCCCAGATGGGAGGCAGTTACAGGGATGGCACATCTCAAGGAGAGCCTCACATCAAAACTGATGTCTCTCTCCCCTGGCCTCTCAGACCTCGGGCTGAATTGAGGGAAGACAGGGGATTTTAGGAATTCTTAACTTGAGGCAGCAAATTGACAAAGGGTACATCCTTTCTTGACCAAAGCCTGGCATGTATTTGGGTCTCTCAGTACATTTCCATTTATTGATGAGCAAGCAGATCACAGACTAGCCTGTGGGCATGTTTTCAAACTTAATGAAGAAAAGACAGTTTCTGCCACAAGAGCTCTTCATCTGACTGACAGCATCAATCAAGGGCTCCTCTGACTCCTGGCTGCGCTCAGTAATGAAACCTTTCTCCTAAAAACTAGAGAGGCTGGGGAGATGAGACAGTGGGCCATGGAGGGAGGGGCAGAAGAAGACTACAGTTTATCTAAACTATGTCTCCTTTACCTCACTGGGCCATGGCAGGGCCAAGGGAGACCTGAAGGGTGAGGTGTGGTGGCGTCTTGAAGGTCATGGAAAGCAGACATTAGGGAGTCTTTTTTCCTAAGGGAAATGATGCTGTGGCAGCTGCTTGAAACTTGAAGGTGTGTGTGTGTTTTAATCCCCTTTGGTGGAGACCCATCATCTAGGAGATTCTCTTTTAAGATTTAGTCGCTCAGTTGTGTCCGACTCTTTGTGACCCCATGGACTGTAGCCTGCCAGGCTCCTCTATCTATGGAGTTCTCCAGGCAAGAATTTTGGAGTGGGTAGCCATTCCCTTCTGCAGGGGATCTTCCTGTTCCAAGGATCAAACCTGGGCTTCCTGCTTTGCAGGCAGATTCTTTACCACCTGAACTGCCAGGGGAGCCCCTACTTCATGGTGGAGAGCCAGCACCTAGGAGATTCTCCTTTCTGATGTTTACTGTCCTTACCATTTAGGAGCCCTAGGTGGAATCTCTGTTCTGTTCAGAGATCTGAGGCCTGTCATGGGGACAGGTATTTTCTTACTTTTGCTGGGAAACATTATTTTTTTTTTTCTCCCCAAAGGAAAGCAACTGCCTTTACAAGAACCCATCAGGCAAACACATCAAAAAGAGAAATAAGGATTTGGTGGTTTGGGATGGAGTGAAATGGAGGAAGGTGTATGTTGGGATGCAAACCCCAGTGGCTATGTATATGCTCCAGAAAACTTGGTTTCTGAGAAGCACCAGAAACCATGACTCTAGTTTATTGCCCTCAAATTGAGGAGCATAGCAGTTGCGAGTCTTATTGAAGGGCAAACCTATAAATCCTGGTGGAACTGGTCTTCTGACTTCTCCTTCTCTCTTAAGATGGGGCATTTACTTTGTGCCAAGCCATCTGATGTGCACCAGTGATTCAGAGAGAGGGGAGAAGAGGCTGGTGTGGGGAGAACAGGCTGTGCATGGATTCGTGGGGCTTCTGGCCATCCTTGAGAAGATGTGGCTTTATAGGTAGGTCCCCAGCACATCCCTCTAGCCCTTTCCATTGCTTTCCAGCAACAGTGCTCTCTACCTAAAATAATTCATATGCCTATGACAGAGGGCTTCATACTTCTGCTTTCTAGGAGAAATAGTTTGCTTGCATTGGCTTGACAACTACAAGTTATTCCTAATTACCTTTACCTCCCTCATCTTCCATAATCATTCCAATGAAACCTGGGTATGTTGCATGACTGCCTAAATCATCTGAGTCAGTCCACTTGGCTCTGTCATCATTTGAGTACCCTGATCCAAGTCACCATAACCTTGTAGGAGCTGGCAGACCACCCCCTTACTGGCTCTCTTTTTTCATTCTAGTCTCATTCAAATTCCTTCTTCACATGCAAACCAGCAGGAGGCTTTTGAACTGCAGCTCTGGTGTGTCACTTCCTCTATCAGTGGAAAAACTCCTCAGTGGCTTCCCACTGGTTTTAGGATAAAGACCTCAATCTTTAAGACACTCCACACATGCATGGTCAGGATTCTGCCTGTGTCTCCAGCCTTGTCTCGCATCTCACACTCTCTCTGCCCTCCATCTATACCAGCACCTTTGCCATGCCCTCTCCTGCCACAGGAACTTTGCATTTGTTGTTTCCCCTACTTGGAACTCACTCCGTAACCCCATGCACCTAGATAGCTCCTCCTCAACCTCATCTCTCTGTTTCCTCTTCAGGTAATCCTCCCCATCCCTCAACTCAGTTATCTTCCCTTAGAATAAGCTTTCATTGCCTCATGTGCTTCTACTGTGTAGTACTTCTACGGTAGTAATTTCACATTTTCTTGTGAATTTATGAGCATAATGTCTAACTTCCTTGTGGAACTGTCAACTCCATAGGGTGGGGACCATGTTTATTTTAGTCTTAGCATAGTACCCTTCATAAAGCAGGGCTCAATAAATAGTTCATGAATGAATAAGGGAATGAATGAACAAATGAATGAAAAAATGCATGAATGAATGAACTGACTATTGAAACAATCGGTCTTTGCTGATTTTCCCCTTTTGAGTGATAAGTAATGAAAATTTTTGCTTCTGGGACAAGATGCTGCTGAACTCCTGCTTTGATATCACCTTGTTTTTACTCGAATTGTGAAAAGCACCTAGAAAAAGCCTCTGGCATCCTTGACACCACCCCTTACCTCGGGAAGCAATGGAATGGGGTGCCTTCTCTTGTGCTGGTGGAAACTCAGCCTTCCCTCTGAACTTCTCTGAGGACAGCACTTCTGTGAGCAGTTTCTTCTTCATCCTCTCTCCATCTGCCAAATGAGGAGATGGGCAGGAAGGACTGTCAGATTCACCACGTGGGCAAGAGTGAGAGCACACTCTGATAGATGGGAGCCTGAGAAGACATGCTCAAGACTTCAAGAAGAAGTCACAGGCTGTATCTGCCAACTAATTTTGGCACAACTCTGTTCATTAGTCGATGTTTTTAAAATGTCTTTTAGTTCTCTTAACCTTCCTCAATCTTGCCCTTTGCTATGGACCACTCTGCAAACAGTACAGTATTCTTAACAGTCTAAAAGAATTTGAGTCCAGAATTAAAGAGGACAGAACATCTTTTCCCCTTTCCAACCTCTGAGTCCCATTTATTCTGTTTGAGAAAGGCTGAATATGGCAGATTATTTGAGAAGTGGCATGTGGTGCAGAAAAAATCAGTGGATTTGAAGATTGACAACTCTGGGCTGCCACCATTGCTGTTCCCTGATATTCTCACTGGAGTATTTCTCAAGGTCTTGTCACCATTTTATGAAGAGGAAGTTGCCTAAGCTTGAACCCCCAGAAGTACTGCTGCTATCTTGGAGTTCTTGGTCCTTGGCAAACATGGTTATATCACTGGCCCATGTCCTCAATAGCCCTTGGAGTCAGAAACCTCAATCAAGATGGTGTTTCAGCTAGGAAGGAGGTAGAGGCTGTGGCTCCCAGCACCTCTTTTCTATGGGATGGTTTGGGCTTTCCAGCTCTGTGGTCACCACCAGGTGACCCTATGGTAGATAGAACTTGGTCACTTTTCCTGCAATAGGTACTCAAGCCAGGGTCCTGGTAGAGGATGCTTGATGGGTCTTTCTTTGGAGCTCCCCTCCCCTCCCCAGGGTCTGGCATAAGACACAGGTCTACTAGCCACTTGCCTATATCCTTTCCCATCCGCTTCTCCTGTGCTGTTTTGGTCACTGGTTGATCCCTAACTTCTCATCCTTTTCTCAGCTGCCACATCTGTAATGGAGGATTTTTGCATACTCAAAATACTCTCGAATACATGCTCAGGTTTTGCGCATCTTTCCAAGGACATTGTGGGGGAGATACAGCCTTATACTAAGGTATAATTGCCACATATCTCCGCTGTGTTTCAGTAGTCCTTTTCTCTGTGGCCAGTGGCAAAAATCAGATGTTCCTCAGATTTGGCAATTCCCAGACACTAGCTGTATTCCCTTGCTTTCTTTGTCACTGAAATGTAAAGAGTCTGAGTGAGAAATTTAAGCTAGAATTTTGAATAATAAGAAAGTTTTTTAATCTTACAGTCTTATTGTTAGTAGGAAATTACTGTGATCTGCCCACAGGTGTTAAACACACAGGCAAGGACATGGAGTTAAGGTGAGAGGCCCAGTGAGAGTCATTCTAAGTCATCAGGTGTTTCAGAGAAGGGTATCTTCATCAGCTGCCTAGACATTTGCAGACTCTTGGTATAACTTGGGCCGAATGCTGGGAGTGAGCATGGGTCATACCTGAGGTGGGCAGGCATTCTTACTCAGCCTTCTGAAGACAGGTTTCAGTGAAAGGGACTGCTTAATGAAATCGAACTCTGATCCTCCAAAGTTGGCAATAGAAGGACAATAATGGCATGGTGGCAGAGTGGTCTTGAAGTGGCTCCACTTGGAGCTACATTCCCATTGCAGGACTCCTCACCCATGCTGCTCCTACATGGAGGATGTTAGTAGACAAGATTCGCTTCATCAGACTCAGTCCTACTCTCGTTTTTACTTCCTCCCTTATCATGTGCTCCTTATCACCTGGTGGAGTCCTCTTACTTCTTTCTTTGATGTCTGAGCCCTTGTGAGCTACCATGAGAACAAGGACAGGGGCTATCCTGGGGTGGTGTGGATGTTGCACTTTTTCAGTAGCCTCCAACCCAGCTGGAGTATGAATAGTAAATGCCGCCTCCTCTTGTGCTACTTATCGTCTCTCTTCTAAGACCAGGCCATGTTTCAGAGCCTAGCAGGACTGAACCTGTGGCCATGCTGAGGGGAAAACAGCAGTCTTGCCTTTTGAAGAGGTAAGGGCACTGTGGCCGGATGGTGGAGTTTAGCCAGATATTTTGTCTGGCTTCACACCCACTTACTCCTCCACCCCCTCCCCCTCCCCGCTGAACTCTGACCAAGGAAGTCCCCAGAGGCCCAGTCTATCGAGACTGATGGAGACAATGACTCTGTGTCCTCTGAGTCTTCAGCAAGGCTTGGAACTTTGATGCCTGTCCGTCTTGGTTGTGGCTGCGGGATGGAGGGATGAGGTGCCGCTGTAACCTCTCTTCCCTACTACCCCTGCCCTGCTGATCCCCAGAGCAGTAAAGAAAGACTCCAGCTTTGAAGATGGGACTAGCCAGTTATGAATCCTGCAAACAGGTGCTTCTGGCCATCAGAGTCTTGAAGCAGTTAAACTTGCTTTCACCTTTGTTGCAGTTCCCTTAAAAGAAAATAGAGAGATCTTCAAAAGGTGGAAGGGGTGGCAGGCCAGAAACGTAAAGTGTGTGCAATCACTCAGATACAAGTGGCACCACTAAAAATTGCCTTCATATATCAGCTTATGGTTTACACACTCTGGCAGAAAGGACACTAAAAGGTCAGTGGAAAAAAAATTTATATGTCAGGCCTGGAGCTGCGACTCCAAAGGTGGTGAGAAGACACGAGCTGGAAAGGGTTCTAGAGGGACCGGCTAAGTGCTTGATGTGGCAGGATTCTTTTTTTCACTCTTTATTTTATTTTATTTTTAAGGAAGTTCCTTGCAAACGTCAGCAGAGAAGCTAAGGTATAGACTTGGTGTAACCTCTCACTCCGACCCCTGGTGACAAGACGGATAGTTCCATTCATCTATGGGTGAGCAGCGGAGGCTCCCTGCATTTTTTCTCCCTTCTGCTTGGTTTCAGGGTATATTTGTTTGCAGAGAGGGATGTCACGCTTGTGAATGCACTGCTCAGTCATGTGCTGGGGGTGAAATCAGAGGAGAAGAGAAGAGGAGAGACAGGAGGGAGGGAAGAGGATGGGGGTTGGTTGGGAGTGGGGAAAGGGCACACTATGCTCTGGGGGCTTTAAGTGATGCTAGCTCTGATCCAGGAACATATCTTCAACCAAATGCTAATCGCGAATGTGCCTTCTAACCAGTAGGATCAGCAAATACGCTGTAAATTAATAAAGCACACTTTTAGTAGCAATAGCCTTGCGAAGAAGTCTGGAGGAGTGTTATTTATCCACTCTCCCTTCCGTCCCACCTCCCTTAAGAGAAGGAGCTAGAACAGGGTAGGTCCCTTGGAGTTTTGTTTAAGACTGACCCTCCCCCACCCTTACTTTATTAACCATGTAACATTTTCAGGTTGTTTTTTCCTCTCTGTCTCCTCCAGCAAGTCTCTATTGATCACTGTTTACAGTTATAATCCCTTTCAAATTTATCATCCATGACTAACACCCTGTGTATTGATTAGTGGTGACGGATGTCCCTCTGCAGTATAGAACCACCACGATACCCGCCCGTGATATAGGAGGGGTGGAGGAGGCAGAAACACTTGTTTCCCCTTCTTCATTTTCTTTGGGTAATTTTCTGCTCCCTGTTTTGTTCAAAGCTTAGGTGACTACTTTCCTACCTGTGTGAGGAATTGCTTTGTGTATTTTAGGGATAATTCCTGTGCTTTTAGTGAAGTATTTTTGGAGGGAAATGAAGTAGCCTTGTTGCTCCTGGGTGGTTCCTGGGAGGGTGGGGGTCACCAACAGGTCCTGAAGGAGATCAGATATATGAGGGACATCCACATGTCTTAACCTAGAGCCTCAGGTACCAAAGATATAAAGGCTGGTTGTTTAGGGATAAATTACGTGTCACTTGTGACTAAGAACAAGGTGTCTAAAATATAGACTCTAAATGGAGTCGTTTGTCAATAGTGCCATGTTGGGGCTCTTTTTTTCCAGAACATCCCCTTGGCCTCTTGTGGGCGGAAGGTGAGTGGTGGCTGGGTTGGGAAGCTGTGTCCTCACCCGCCCTGCCGGAGCACGTGGTTGCCTGAGCACGTGGTCAGGCTTCCTGTGTTGGAGAGTTCTGCTTGTGCAGGTGAGGTACCCACCCCACCCACCCACCAGGCTGGCACTGAGTTGTGGAGGGGTCCAGCCACCCATGAGTGAGCCAACATGCAAGTCCTGAGCTCAGCTGCCTTCTCTGTGCAATGGAGCTAACAGTACCTTCCTTGCTCACCTAACAAGGAGTATGTGATGCCAACCATGAGAGTGCTTCAAAAAATCCCCAAGGGCCGTGTGAACCAGGCAGGTGTAATGATTACTCTGGCAACTTTCTCCTTGCTCCTTCTGGGTCTCAGTCTCTCTCTCCCTACTACAAGAAGCTTTGGTTACTTCGCAAGGTTTTGCTTCTACTCCAGGGAACTTTACTAAAGGGCCCAAGGGCTGGTTTTGAGAATAGAAGGGAGGATAGAATTCACCAGGAATTTGGTGGTCTTCTAGCTCAACTCTTTCATCTGACTTGTGAAGAAACTGGTGGAGCCTAAATTTTGGAGTACCGTATTCAATGTGTGAAACATAAGCCTAGAAAGAGAGATCTCAGTTTTCTGACTCCTCTTCCCTCCACACATGCTGCCTCTCCATCTCCCTCCAGCCTCCTCCTCCCTCTCTTTCTCTCTCTTCCCTCCCCGCCTCTCTCCTTCTTTCCCCATCTCCCACTCCCTCTGCTACTCCACTTCCTCCTCCTCCTTTCTCCTTCCATCCCACCCTCCCCTGCCTAGCTCTCTATTCCTTTCCCTCTTGCTTCGTCCAGCCCCCTCAGGAACCTGAGGACTGTGGGAGAGATACAAGCTATTTGCTGTTAAAGTTCACTTTTACTTTGGAAGACGGAATCATCGTCTAAGAAACCCTAGGGTTTCTTCACTACAGAAAATTCACACTGAAAAAGTTAATTTTCTTTCCAAAGGAAAAAAAGGCAGGCCAGATCAGCCCCTGGGGCCGGGGGTGGGGGGGACACCTATCTGCAGAGTGTGCCATTCTGTCATGCTGTAGCGCTTTTGAA
Organism: Giraffa tippelskirchi; assembly: GCF_054371585.1. Lineage (NCBI taxonomy): Eukaryota > Metazoa > Chordata > Mammalia > Artiodactyla > Giraffidae > Giraffa > Giraffa tippelskirchi. The sequence continues at coordinate 60,285,369 of NC_137278.1, forward strand.
TAGCTATTTAGTTGACTCATATGTAAATGATATTTTGTGCTCCCTCATTGCCTCAGCCCCCACTATTGACAATAATTTGATGGGATTTTTTTGCCTCTTAACTTATCTATTTTCCAAGTTTTCATGGTCTGTTTGTAATAGTGTTTTTGGTTCTTTGCACTACTTTAAATTAAGTTTCTCATGTGGGTCTTATTATACCTGAATACTGCTCAGTTATTTGATGACATAGCTGTAAATCCTCAGTAAAAAGATCTTTAATAATCAGTTGGCATTTATTTAATATACCACCCATCTTATTAAATCTAAGGAGTTAGTTTATTGTATCTTTGCATTGGAATAGCGATGCTATAGTTATGCTTGAGAAAGCACTTTCATTATAAACTCCTGTTTTTAGGCACTTATAATTTTCTCAAGTAGCACATTTATTTCAATGTGCAATCATTTTCTGTTCTCGTCTCCCTCCCTCTCTCCATTTGTACCATTTCTTTCATTTTTTTAAAAGTCTAATAAGGAAGTATATCTCAAACTTTAGGGAGAAAAGCTGTGTCATTGGCTGAGAATAGCTGAGCAAATCTGTCAGGCTCTTGAAATCCAGATTCTTGTTTGGTACCTTCAGTCAATTTCATGCAAATGTTGGTGAAGGAGGCTGCTAGTCCCAGGATTATGCTCCTATAATGTGGGCAATGTTCTCCCAAGTGCGTCAAGTGCATTTGTTCCTTTTCAGGGGTTTATACATTCCTCAGCTTTTGCTAGTGGCAGGAAACTGGGAATTGAGCAGGCAGGAAGCAGAGCAGAATGGACTAAAATGGAGACAGACCTTCCAACTCCTCACCTGCTGCTTTCTGTCTCCAGCCCACTCATATATAAACCACGGTGGGCTGTACTCCACTGTCTGGCTCTTTGCTCACTCTTTGCCTGGTGGTGGTGGTTTAGTCGTTCTTGCTATCCTGTAGCCCTCTAGGCTTCTCTTGTCCATGGGCTCTCCAGGCAAGACGAGTGGAGCTGGTTGCCATTTCCTTCTCCAGGGGATCTTCCCAACCCAGGAATTGAACCCAGGTCTCCTGCATTGCAGGCAGATTCTTTACTGACTGAGCTACAAGGAAAGCCATATCACTTCATCCTTGAGATCCTGGCACAAGCATCACTTCCTCAAAGTTGCCTGTCATAGCCATGCAGACTGAGCCTGGTTCCCTTGTTAGATGTCTTGTAGAATTAGAATGAGGTTCACTTGCTTCAGGACATATATCTCATTTCCACCTATTATCATCAGGGATGCACTGGGATGGGTTCATACTGTCTTATGAGAGCTCATTTTGTTTATCTCTTCAGTTATACATAATCAGCTCCACATTTAGTTACAGAACCATGATATACTGAATCAGTCACAGTGGATGTTTGGGTGGGCACATGCTACAAATAAGAGCTTACTTCCTCCACCAGCTTCCTACCAGAGAGCTAATTTTTAAACAATCACCAGCATAGAATTATGTGATGATTTGTAAACACTATCCTCCCCACTAAACTCTAAACTCCATGAAAGCAAGGACTTTGTCTGCTGTGGTCTGTGTGGTATTTGAATCAGTGTCTGGAATATAATAAATGATCAAAGAACTAACATTATGAAGAGGTTTGGGAATAGACAGAATCTTACTTAAGCAAAGAGGCTGGACCATTTAGAATCTAAATCTCACTAGATCAAGGTTCTCTGTGGTTTACCTTTAAGAGTAATTCATCTGCGCCAGAATCTAGCTTCCTAAGAAAAAGAAGATTCTTAGGTATTCAGTTGGTCCCATTGGTAAAGTGATTGTTCATCAGGGGAAGCACTTGAAATTGTTTAGTTAGGTATAGTAAGGATAATTCTGGTTAGGCATGGGAAGAGGTTGGGTGATGCTCTCTTCTTCTTTGGAGTTTATTTTATTAAAAAAAAACAAAAACAAACAAACAAAAAACCTCTTGTATTCTTCTGGTTGACTGCTTGCATAGGTTTCATGTCCTGATTATAGGAGAATGAGATATTTTCCTCTGCTTCCTCACTATACTCCTACTTAGGCAGTCACTAGCTCTTCAAGAGTTTCTATCATCTAGTGAAATAGTGTCTGGACATGAGATCAGAGAGATCTGGGTTCATATTTGGGTGTACCTTGGAAACTGATTTCATTCTTAGAGTCTCAGTATTATCATGCCTAAAGTATGATACATTATACAATTATTACAGTACATGAGATCAAACAATATGTGGAGTGGCTGAGAAAGACTACTGTTAGTGTTTAAGCTTTTTCACCTTTTCTCTATGACAAAATTTTGACTTTGTTGTTATAGTTGGAGAATGGAAGGCAGAGGGTTTGACATACATAAGGATGGCACAAGGTAAGGGACAGAGTAAGGGAAACATTAATTCATGAAAAACATTTCCTGTTAAGATTCTTGGTTTCTGTAATGGAAGACAGAGTAATTTGGACGTCCACCCACTGAAAACAACTAGGAAAGCTAGAGAGGCATGGTAGAGCTAATAAGACAGTGCAAACTGATTGGATCAGGATCTGGGAGAGTAATGAAACAAACATACAGGTAAGCCTGGAATTTGGAGCAGTGTCCCCCAGTGACAACTACTGTAGTCTTAGAAGAGGTTATCTGGAAGCTGAGACTCTAGGCACAATTCTTAAGAGTCTCACAAGACTGGGGGGAAAGGAAGAGTTCAGGGACCGCAAAGGAATGAGGACTCTAGAAAAGCATTAGGCTTTCAGTTGGGGTATATTTTCTAATTGGCACATTTGATCTGAATACATGTAGTATGATTACTTATATATTTGCATTTAGATATGTCTTCTTCCTGTTTATCCATTCCTACAACCGTTTTGTTTTTATATCATCTTTTTCTATCATGTCTTACCTTCTTTTGGAGTGACTGAGTATATTTATTTCATTTGCATTCTATTATATTGTTATTCATTCTTTTAGTATAAGTGTATGTATTGCATTTAGTGGCAACCCACTCCGGTACTCTTGCCTGGAAAATCCCATGGACGGAGGAGCCTGGTAGGCTGCAGTCCATGGGGTCGCGAAGAGTCAGACACGACTGAGTGACTTCACATTTACTTTTCACTTTCATGTATTGGAGAAGGAAAGGGCAACCCACTCCAGTGTTCTTGCCTGGGGAATCCCAGGGACAGGGGAGCCTGCTGGGCTGCTGTCTGTGGGGTTGCCCAGAGTCGGACATGACTGAAGTGAGTTAGCAGCAGCAGCAGCAGCTACCTGTATGGATTGTTGTTCAGTTGCTCAGTATCTGTCTCTTTGTGACCCCATGGATTGCAGCATGCCAAGATTCCCTGTCCATCACCAATACCTAGAGCTTGCTCAAACTCATTTCCATCAAGTTGGTGATACCATCCAATCATATTGTCCTCTGTCTTACCCTTCTCCTCCTACCTTCGATCTTTGCCAGCTTCAGGGTATTTTCTAATGAGTTAGTTCTTCTTATCAGGTGGCCAAAGTATTGGAGTTTCAGCTTTAGCATCAGTCCTTCCAATGAATAGTCAGGACTGATTTCCTTTAGGACTGACTGGTTGGATCTTCTTGCTGTCCAAGGGACTCTCAAGAGTCTTCTCCAACACCACAGTTCAAAAGCATCAATTCTTTGACACTCAGTCTTCTTTATGGTCCAACTCTCACATCCATACATGACTATTGGATAAACCATAGTGTTGACTAGATGGACCTTTGTTGGCAAAGTAATGTCTCTGCTTTTTAATACGCTGTCTAGGTTTGTCATAGGTTTTCTTCCAAGGAGCAAATGACTTTTAATTTCATGGCTGCAGTCACCATCTGGAGTGATTTTGGAGTCCAAGAAAATAAAGTCAGCCACTGTTTCCATTGTTTCCCCATCTATTTGCCATGAAATGATGGGACTGGATGCCATGATCTTAGTGTTTTGAATGTTGAGTTTTAAGCCAGCTTTTTCACTCTTCTCTTTCACTTTCATCAAGAGGCTCTTTAGTTCCTCTTCATTTTCTGCCATAAGGGTGGTGTCATCTGCATATCTGAGGTTATTGGTATTTCTCTCGGCAATCTTGATTCCAGCTTATGCTTCATCCAACCTGGCATTTTACATGATGTATTGTGCATATAAGTTAAATAAGCAGGGTAACATATACAGCTTTGAGATACTCCTTTCCCAATATGGAACCAGTCTGTTGTTTCATATCCGGTTCTAACTGTTGCTTCTTGACCCGCATACAGGTTTCTCAGGATACAAGTAAGGTGGTCTAGTACGCCCATCTCTTTAAGAATTTTCCAGTTTGCTGTGATCCACACAGTCAAAGGCTTTAGATATATATAAATACATATTAACTATAAGATGATAATGTCATGTGGGAAGAATAAATTTATAGAATTAAAATGCACTATAACAATAGCATGTAAGTTAAGAGTGGGAGAATAATGAAGTTAAAGTGTTTTGGGGCACTTAAATCTCTCAGGAAAAAGTGAAAATCTGAAATTACATTAGGGTTTGATAAATCAAGAGTATATATTTTTATCTCTAGGTAGCTACTAAATGCAATACATACACTTATATTAAAAGAATATAATAACAATATAATAGAAGGCATTTGAAATAAATATATTCAGTCACTCCAAAAGAAGGCAAGACATGATAGAAAAAGATGATATAAAAACAAAATGGTTGTAGGAATGGATAAATAGGAAGAAGACATATCTAAATGCAAATATATCAGTAATTACACTACATATATTCAGATCAAATGCACCAATTAGAAAATATAAGTTGTCAGACTACATAAAAAACAAACCCAACTATTTGTTAGCTATGGGCATACAACATACATATAAATATATACAAAAAGGTTGAAAATAAAATGATAAGAAAATACCTTCTGAAAGAAAGCTATCATAACTACATTAATATTAAAGAAGACTTTAAGACAGAAATATTACTGGAGTTGAAAACAAACATAATCATAATGACAAAAGGGCCAATTCACTGGGAGATATAACAAGTCCAAATATATGGTCACTCAGTAGAAAGCCCCAAAATGTACAAAACAATTCAGAGGAGATCCCATGAAGAAATAGAGAAATTCAAAGTCACAGCAGGAAAATTTAGCATTCCTCTTGCAGTAACCGAATGATAAAGAAAATATCACATTATCAGACTTTTGTGATGCAGTTAAAGGTCTGACTAGAGACAAATATTCAACAACAAATCCTTACAGGAAAAGAAAACAGACAGAAAATGAACAGTCTAAGTATCCGTATCAGGAAGTTAAAAAAAAAAAAAAAAACAGAAAATTAAACCCATAAAAAGAAAGGAAACAATAAAGATAAGACCAAAGCATTAATGAAATGGAGTACAAATATACAATATAGAAATTCAGTAATGCAAAAATTTAGTTCTCTGAAAGATTGAAAACTGATAAACCACAAGTTAGCTGATTCAGAGGAAAAAAAAACAAAAACAGGGAAAGCACAAATTAGCAATATCAGAAATGAACAAGGAATTTAACACAAATACCATAAATATTAAAAGAATTATCAAGAGGGGAATATTTTATGTCAAAATTTTTGAAATTTTGATAAATTGCATAAATTCTGAGGGAAAATATAATTTATTAGAATTATAAGAAATACATCAATTAAGGAAATTTAATTCCTACCTTAAATTATTCTATAAAGAAATTTTCGTACTCACACGACTTTATAAGGTACTTGAATTCTTTTAAAGTTTTTAAAGTTTGTTTGTTAACCCAGAATATGGCCTATCTTGGTAAATGTTTCCTGTGGGGTTTTTTTTATTATTGTTATGGTAAAAAATTCATAACAAAAATTTCAATCTAAATAATTTCTAAGTGTATAGTTCAGTACTGTTAAGTATATTCATATTGTTGTATAGAATTCTCCAGAACTTTCTTGCAAGACTGAAACCCTATGAAATGTTTAAACCCCCATTAAACAATTCCTATTTCCTTCTTCTTCCTGGCCCTGGCAACCGCCGTTTTATTTTGTTTTTATCAGTTTGACTACTCGAGATAACCTCATGTAAGTGGAATCATACAGTGTGTGTCTTTTGGTGACTGATGTATTTCACTTAGTATAATGTCCTAAAGGTTTATCCATGTTGTAGCATATGTCAGAATTTTCTTCCTTTTTAAAAGTGAGTAATATTTCATCCTTTGTATATATAGTACCACAATTTGTCCACTTTTCTGTCAATGGACATTTGGGTTACTTCTACCTCTCGGCTATTGTGAATAGTGCTGCTGTAAACATGAGTGTGCGTATATACCTCTCTTTGAGACCTCATTTTCAATTCTTTTGGGCATATACTCAGAAGTGGAATTGTAGGAACATACAGTAATTTTATTTTTTTAAATTTTTAGGAAATTGCCGTGCTGTTTTCCATAGTGGCTGTACCATTTTATTCCCACCAAAGGGGCACAAGGGTTCAAATTTCTCCATATCCGTGGCAACACTTTAAAAATTTATATATAGAAATTTATATATAGCAGCCTTTTTAATGGGTGTGGAGTAATATCTCATTGTGGCTTTGATTTACACTTTTTTAATGATTAATGATATTGAACATCTTTTAATATGGTTTTTGGCCATTAGTATATCATTTTTGGGGAAATGATATTTAAGTCCATTGCTTAATTTTTGACTGGAGTACTTTTTTTTTTTTTGATTGTTGTTGAGTTGTAGAAGTTCTTTTTATATGCCCTTATTATTATCCTCTTTCAGGTGTATGATTTGCAAATGATCTCTCATTCCATAGATTGCCTTTCACTCTGTTTATTGTCTCCTTTGATGCACAGAAGGTTATTAATTTTAATGTAATCTAATTTGTCTATTTTTATTCTCTTGCCTGAGCTTTTGGTGTCATATCTAGGAAATCCTTGTGAAATCCAGTGTCATGAAGCTTTTACTTCTAAGAGTTTTCTTCTAAGAATTTTATAGTTTTAGGTCTTGCATTTAGGTGTTTGGTCTATTTTGAATTAATTTTTATATGGTATAAGGTATAGGTCTGGCTTCAGTCTTTTGCAGGTGAATATTTGGTTTTCTCAACCAAATTTGTTTGTTTGTTAAGGAGACTTTCATTTTCTACATTTAATGGTCTTGGCACTCTTGTCAAAAATCATTTTATCATATATATGAATGCTATTTCTGGGCTCTCCCTTATAGTCCATTGATCTATATGTCTGCCTTTATGCCAGTACTACAATGTTTTGGTTACTATAGACTTGCAATAAGTCTTGAAACTGTCACTTCAGCTTCATAGTAACAGGTTTAGAGAAAAAGAAGGTGGCCAGATTAAGGAAATCTATATGGTGTGGGATAGAGACAAGATTTAAGGGAAATTGAAAAAATATAATACACACATATAAATCTGATCCATCTTCCAGATTCAAACTGGAATTGAATTTGCACCTCAAATGTTTCAACATGATGGGTGATAATCTTCGGTTCTCTGTTATTTCAAAGTCTTCCCTGTCTTGAGTGCATTAAAGCTCCATTCCAGAGCTTATGTGTCAGCTGGAAATTTTTGGCAGAATGGCAGACTAGACACCATGATCAACACCTCTGATTGGAACTTAAAAAAGCTATGTGAAATAGAAACAATACTACTTTTAACATTCTGCAGAGATGAAAGGAAGGAGTATGTAGAGACCAGATAGAAAGGAGAATAAGAAATATGATAAATAAGTTAGTACCATTACTGACTTGTGACCTGAGAGTTGATGCTGAAACCTAATGACATTGAATTCTGACTCAGTGGTGAAAAGGTGGCATGGAAATGTAGAGATAAAACCTCCCCAATGTAGGAAGTCTGACAAGGTCCCCATATAAATGTAGAACCTCAAAAAGCTGCATTATAAATATGAATGTGGATAAGAAAAAAAAATTCAGAAGAATATAGCAAGGATAAAAAATTTACCTTTGTTGCTGAGCGAAGGGGGAACTATTTCCTGAGAGTTATAACCTTGTTCTCATGTGAGTTTGAGGTCAGAATTCATGTTAACTATATAGTCCAAAAAATGTTCAAGTAGGGAATTTAATTGAAAATAGTTCAGGCTAATTAGAAGCTGGATTGCTTTTCTTTTTTTCTTTGAAGAAAAACAACTGCAACTCATGCCAATAAAATTCCAAAAGATGAAGTCGCTAAGTTGCTCAGTCAAAAACCACAGAACACACAGGGAAACTGGGTACCATGGATAAAGGCTGGTGAAAATAACTTAAAACAGCACCAGACTTTTAAAATAATTTTGTTATTGTAATTACCAAATATATAATTCAGATCAACAACGTTCAATATATTTAAAGAAATAAAAGGAAAGCTTGAAAGTATGAGAAATAGGAAACTACAAAGAATGATCAAAATGATTCATATAAAATAATCAAATTGAATTTCTAGAGAAGAAAAATTTAATAACTGAAATTACAGACTCACTAGAAAACATCAAGGTAGTCCGAAATGCTGTACTTGGGTGCAACCTCAAAAATGACCAAATGATCTCTGTTCATTTATACGGCAAACCATTCAAACACAGTAATCCAAGTCTATGCCTCAACCACTAATGCCAAAGAAGCTGAAGTCGAATGGTTCTATGATGATCTACAGACACTCTAGAAAGGGAAGTCGCTCAGTCGTGTCCGACTCTTTGTGACCCTGTGGACGGTAGCCTACCAGGCTCCTCCGTCCATGGGATTCTCCAGGCAAGAATACTGGAGTGGTTTGCCATTTCCTTCTCCAGGGATCTTCCCTGACCCAGGGATCGAACCCAGGTCTCCCGCATTGGAGGCAGACGCTTTAACCTCTGAGCCACGAGGGAAGTCCAACTAACACCAAAAAAGATGGCCTTTTCATCATAGAGGACTGGAATGCAGAAGTAGGAGGTCAAGAGATACCTGGAGTAATAGGAAATTTTTGCCTTACAGTATAAAATGAAGCAGAGCAAAGGCTAACAGACTTTTGCCAAGAGAATGCACTGGTCATAGCAAACACCCTCTTGCAATAACAGAAGAAATGGCTACACATGGACATCACCAGATGGTCAATACTGAAATCAGACTGATTATATTCTTTGCAGCTGAAGATGGAGAAGTTCTATACAGTCAACAAAAACAAGACTGGAAGCTAACTGTGGCTCAGATCATGATCTCCTTATTGCAAACTTCATTTAAGTTCAGTTCAGTCACTCAGTCATGTCCAAGTCTTTACGACCCCATGGGCTGCAGCACGCCAGGATTCCCTGTTCATCACCAACTCCTAGAGCTTGCTTAAACTCATGTCCATTGAGTCAGTGATACCATGCAACCATCTCATCCTCTGTTGTCCCCTTCTCCTCCTACCTTCAATCTTTCCCACCATCAGGGTTTTTTCCAGTGAGTCAGCTGTTCACATCAGGTGGCCAAAGTATTGGAGCTTCAGCATCAATCCTTCCAATGAATATTCAGGACTGATCTCCCTTAGGATTGACTGGTTGGATCTCCTTGCAGTCCAAGGGACTCTTGAGTCTTCTCCGGTACTACAGTTCAAAAGCATCAATTGTTTGGTGCTCAGCTTTCTTTATGGTCCAACTCTTGTATCCATACATTGACTACTGGAAAAACCGTAACTTTGACTAGATGGACCTTTGTCAGCAAAGTAACGTCTTTGCTTTTTAATATGCTGTATAGTTTGCTCATAGCTTTATCTTCTTATTGCAAAATCCAGACTTAAATAGAAGAAATAGGGAAAACCACTAGACCATTCAGGTATGACCTAATCAAATCCTTTACAATTATACAGTGGAAATGCAAATAAATTCAAGGGATTAGAACTGATAGAGTTTCTGAAACACTGTGTGTGGAGGTTCATGACAGGAGGCAGTGATTAAAACCATCCACAAGAATAAGAAATGCAAAAAGGCAAAATGGTTGTCTGAGGAGGCCTTACAAATAGTTGAGAAAAGAAGAGAAGCAAAAAGCAAAGGAGAAAAGGAAAGATATACCCATTTGAATGCAGAGTTCCAAAGAGCAGCAAGGAGAGATAAGATAGCCTTCCTAAGTGATCAGTGGAAAGAAATAGAGGAAAACAATAGAATCAGAAAAGCTAGAAATATCTTCAGGAAAATTAGATACATCAAGGGAACATTTCATGCAAAGATGGGCACAATAAAGGACAGAACGGTCTGGACCTAACAGAGGCAGAAGATATTAAGAAGAGGTGGCAAAAATACACAGAACTATACAAAAAGGACCTTCATGACCCAGATAACCATGATGGTGTGATCTCTCACCTAGAGTCAGACTTCCTGGAATGTGAATTCAAGTGGGCATTAGGAAGCATCACACTAACAAAGCTAGTGGAGATGAAGGAATTCCAGAGAAGCTATTTCAAATCCTAAAAGATGATGCTGTGAAGGTGCTTCACTCAATATGCCAGCAAATTTGGAAAACTCAGCAGTGGCCACAGGACTGGAAAAGGTCAGTTTTCATTCCAATCCCAAAGAAAGGCCAAAGAATGTTCCAACTACCCCACAATTGCACTCATCTCACATTCTAGCGAAGTGATGCTCAAAATTTTCCAAGAGAGGCTTTCACAGTATGTGAATTGAGAACTTCCAGATATTCAAGCTGGATTCAGAAAAGGCAGAGGAACCAGAGATCAGATTGCCAACACCCATTGGATCATAGAAAAAGCAAGAGAGTTCCAGAAAAACACCTATTTCTGCTTTATTGACTACGCCAAAGGCTTTGACTGTGTAGATCACAGCAAACTGTGGAAAATTCTTCAAGAGATGGGAATACCAGACCACCTGACCTGCCTCCTGAGAAATATGTATGCAGGTCAAGAAGCTATAGTTAGAACCAGACATGGAGCAACAGACTGGTTCCAAATTGGGAAAGGGGTGCATCAAGGCTGTATATTGTCACCCTGCTTATTTAACTTATATACAGAGTACAACATGTGAAATATTGGGCTGGATGAAGCACAAGCTGGAATCAAGATTGAAGGGGGAAATATCAATAACTTCAGATACGCAGATGACACCACCCTTATGGCAGAAAGCGAACAGGAACTAAAGAGCCTCTTGATGATGGTAAAAGAGGAGAGTGAAAAAGCTGGCTTAAAACTAACATTCAAGAACAAAGATCATGGCATCCAGTCCCATCACTTCATGGCACATAGATGGGGAAACAATGGAAACAGTGACAGACTTTAATTTCTTGGATTCTAAAATCACTGCAGATGGTGATGCAGCCATGAAATTAAAAGACTCTTCCTCCTTGGAAGAAAGCTATGACAAACCTAGACAGCATATTAAAAAACAGAGACATCACTTGCTGACAAAGGTCCATCTAGTCAAAGCTGTGGTTTTTCCAGTATTCATGTATGGATGTGAGAGTTGAACCATAAAGAAAGCTGAGTGTCAAAGAATTGATGCTTTTGAACTGTGGTGTTAGAGAACTCTTGAGAGTCTCTTGGACAGCAAGAAGATCCAACCAGTCAATCCTAAAGGAAATAAGTCCTGAATATTCATTGGAAGGACTGATGCTGAAGCTGAAGGTCCAAAACTTTGACCACATGATGTGAACAGCTGACTCACTGGAAAAGACCCTGATGCTGGATAAGACTGAAGGCAGGAAGAGAAGGGGACAACAGAGGGTTAGGTGGTTGGATTGTATCACTGACTTGATGGACATGATTTTGAGAAATCTCCGGGCGTTGGTGATGGACAGGGAAGCCTGGCATGCTGCAGTCCATAGGGTCACAAAGGGTCAAACATGACTGAGTGACTGAACTGAACTGAAGTACTTTTTCAGACAACTATAACTAACTCACAAACATCCTCGTTAAAGGCTCTCCTGAAGGATAAATTGCACGTGAAAGGAAAGTGGTCATAAATGGAAGGCCTGGGACGAAGAGAAGGGTGATGAGCAGAGGAAGCAGTATTTGGGTGGGAGCAAATTCCTGGAGGCTCTGTAGGACAGAATTCACTTGCCAATGCAGGAGATGCCTGTTTGATTCCTGGGTCAGGAAGATCCTCTGGAGAAGGAAACAGCAACCCACTCTAGTATTGTTGCCTGGGAAATCCCATGGACAGAGGAGTGTGGCATGCTACCATCCATGGGGTTGGAAAAGAGTTGAACACGACTTAGAGACTAAACAACAACAGCAACTAGCAAACACTGACTGTATGAAAATATGGATTGGGATGGGGAATCAAAATAAAATATTCTAGGTTCTTGTAATTTTGGGTAATATGGCATTAGTATTAGTCAACTTTGGATTTACATAATTTTATTATGTAAATTATTTACTTATGTAATTTGCACCTGCATGTTAAAATTGCTAAAGTAACCATGAAAGAGCAAATGCAGATCATGTAGATGTCACTTCCAAACAAATGGGGCAAATAGAATGAGAAAAAGAGACTTAATAACACAGAATAGAAGAAAATCTTAGAAAAGAAGTATAAAATAGCAGAGAAATAGAAAATATATCATAAAAAATGGTAGAAATATCAAAATCTAATTATGACATTAATTGTTATAAATACAAGTAAGACAAATTCTCTAATCAAAAAACAAAGGTTTCATACTGGATTAAAAATTAAGTTGAATGCTACTTATAAAAGATATACTTAAAACATAAGGACATTGGAAAATGGAAAAAAATAAAGGAGAGAAAGTGATACCTCATGCAAATTCTAATGAAAATACATCTGAGATTGCTATGTTAATTTCAGATGGAAACATTACTAGAGATAAGGAGAGGTATCATATGATAAAAATTCAAATTGCTAAGAAGACATTATATTTCAAAAATGTACAGTATCTTTATAAGTTACATATCAAAATAGGGGAGCTATTAGGTAAAGTAGATAGATCTACCATAGCATTTGGAAGTTTATCATACTTGTCTAGGTAACTGATGAAAGAGCAAGAGGTTATATTAGTAAGGCTATGGAAAGCTTGAACAACACAATTCATGAATTTAATTTAATGGGCATATGCAGACCACTGCAGCCAACATCTGCAGAGCACAATTCTTTCAAAGGCACATGACACATGTGTGATCATCATCCATTTACTAAGCCACGCAACAGATCTCAGCCAATCTCAAGGGGTCGTTAGTATGTAGACCACATCCTCTGACCACAATGCAATTACATTATAAAACAATAACATTAACAAAAAAAGGTCGTATGTTTAGAAAGTAAGAAATATACATCCAAGTAAGTCATTTGTCAAAGGGGAAATCACAAAGTATTTAGAATTGCATGTCAGTAATAGTTTATATATCAAAACTATGGGATATAGCTAATGAAGTACTTAAAAAGAAGTTTATAGACTTAAATACTTATAAAATAAGAAAAGCTCAAAATCAATAAACTAAGTTCTTGTTTTAGAAGTCAGAAAAGCAGAGCAGTATAACCTCAGTTCAGTTCAGTTCAGTTCAGTCGCTCAGTCGTGTCCGACTCTTTGCGACCCCATGAATCGCAGCACGCCAGGCCTCTCTGTCTATCACCAACTCCCGGAGTCCACCCAAACTCATGTCCATCGAGTCGGTGATGCCATCCAACCATCTCATCCTCTGACGTCCCCTTCTCCCACCCCCAATCCTTCCCAGCATCAGGGTCTTTTCCAGTGAGTCAACTCTTTGCATGAGGTGGCCAAAGTACTGGAGTTTCAGCTTCAACATCAGTCCTTCCAATGAACACCCAGGACTGATCTCCTTTAGGATGCACTGGTTGGATCTCCTTGTAGTCCAAGGGACTCTCAAGAATCTTCTCCAACACCACAGTTCAAAAGCATCAATTCTTTGGTGCTCAGCTTTCTTCACAGTCCAACTCTCACATCCATACATGACCACTGGAAAAACCATAGCCTTGACTAGACGGACCTTGTTGGCAAAGTGATGTTTCTGCTTTTTAATATGCTGTCTAGGTTGGTCATAACTTTCCTTCCAAGGAGTAAGCGTCTTTTAATTTCATGGCTGCAATCACCATCAGCAGTGATTTTGGAGCCCCCCAAAATAAAGTCTGACGTTGTTTCCACTGTTTCCCCATCCATTTGCCATGAAGTGATGGGACCAGATGCCGTGATCTTAGTTTTCTGAATGTTGAGCTTTAAGCCAACTTTTTCACTCTCCTCTCTCACTTTCATCAAGAGGCTTTTTAGTTCTTCTTCACTTTCTGCCATAAGGGTGGTGTCATCTGCATATCTGAGGTTATTGATATTTCTCCCGGCAATCTTGATTCCAGCTTGTGTTTCTTCCAGCCCAGCGTTTCTCATGATGTACTCTGCATATAAGTTAAATAAGCAGGGTGACAATATACAGCCCTGACGTACTCCTTTTCCTATTTGGAACCAGTCTGTTGTTCTATGCCCAGTTCTAACTGTTGCTTCCTGACCTGCATACAGGTTTCGAGAAGAGGCAGGTCAGGTGAGTATAACCTCACCTCCCCCCAAAAAACATAGAAGGAAAGAAGTAATAAAGATAAAGGTAGAAATGAATAGAATGGAGAACAAACACACAGTAGAGAAAATCAACATAGTCAACAGTTGATTATTTGAAAGCATTAACAGTATAGCGTCTCTTGAAGGATTAATTCATAAACAGGAAGAAGGCAAATGAAATTAGGAACAAAAGAGGGGACTTTACAAATTCTGTAGAGATAAAAAGATGGCTTCCTTTGGGATATCCCTTATGAGATGGCCACATAAAGGTAATTCAGCATTCAGTGTTTAATAGTCATTGTGTTAAATGCAGTATCTCCAGTGGGAAATGTTTCTGAGAAAATGCTGAGTGAACCCAAGTTGGGAGAGAGTAGCCAGTGCAGATGGGTTATCTAAGATTCCAGAAGACCTAAAGTGGAACTGAAAGGTTTCTATGACACATGTTTGAAAGCTTGCTGAGAAGCAGTCAGGATGGCATGAGCAGTAGGTATAGTGATAAGGCTGGGAAATCAGGTTAGATGGGGAACTTGAAGAGACTCTTGGATGGGGGTGAAAGGGCTGGGCATGAAAGGGGTAAAGCGTGAAAAGAATGGGTACAAGGTTGCAATTCAGACTGCTGTCTAGAGCTTGGGAAATCTTGAGCTCTTCCTGCTAGCTCTCTGACCTGGGATCTCGGCTCTCAGCTGGAGCCAACTGTCCTCTTGGTGTTACTTTTTGGAGCACCACCCATGTTATGTCAAAGCTCACAGGGAAAGCCTCTGAATCTGGGAACATAAATAGCTATTCTCACTCCCAAACATGGTGAAAATCCAAATGACCTACTGCTCAATTTCAAGCCTTCAAAATAATTCCTTGACTGAGGGACTTCCCTGGTAGTCCAGTGGTTAAGAATCTGCTTTCCAGTGGAGGGGACACAGGTTCAATCCCTGGTGGGGAACTAAGATCCCACATATTACAGGGCAACTAGGCCTGCTCACCACAACTACGACCCAGCATAGCCAGAAAAAAAAAAATTCCATGACTATCTTTACTTCCTTTCTTTATTCTGTTCATTCTCCTATCTGTTTTTCTCCTCCCCCTTTCCAAACCTCCTCCCTCCCTCTCCGTTCCTTCCTTCCTCCCTTCCTTCTGGCCTCACACTTTCCCTCATATGCCAAACATTGTTGAGTTCTCACTGTGGTGTAGACCAGGGATCAACAGACTTTCTGTAAAAGGCCAGGTAGTAAATATTTTAGGCTTTGGAGGCCATATGGTCTCTGTCACAACTACTCAACTCTGAGTTGTATTGTGAAAGCAGCCATAGACAATACATAAACAAATGGGCGTGTCTGTGTTCCAGTAAAATTTATAGACACTGAAATTTGAATTTCATGTCATTTTCACAGGTCACAAACCATTATTCTTCCTTTCATTCTTTCCAACCACTTAAAACTATAAACTACATTCTTAGATCCTGGACTATACAAACAGGCAATGGGCCTGAGGGCTGTAGTTTACTGACCCCTAATGTAGAATTCTAGAAAAAATAGTAAATGCTAGCTCTGCCTTCCTGCATCTCTGTTGCTGTGGTATGAGTCTGTGATACCCTTGAGTGCATGACTGCTACCCAACAGTGTGAGGACAGGTTAGAAATAAGTGGCAGGAGTCGTGAGGAGAAAGGGGAGACTGCCGCTGGAGAAGGTGACATTTGTCCTGCCCCTTGAAGGATGGGTGGGTTTAGATGGTTTATAATTAGACTCCCTCCCAATTCTTCAATTCTCTTCATTTTTGAACTTGAAACCTCAGTCACGACCCCTCTCTCCTGACTTTGAAAATCACTGGACTTTCTCAATAGGCATAGATTCAGCTACAACCCAGATTCCTCTGTCTCGGATGCCCCTCCTTACCTGTGATATGGAACCCTTGAGGGATGTATCTGAGAAAGCTGTGCTGTTGAGGGTCTGAGCTCAAGAAGCAGAAATCCAGCTGAGTTCTGCCCGCACAGAACTTGGCTCACGCGAGCAGTTCTCAGAGCCAGGGTTTCTGAGTAGAAGAGTAGGGACCGGCTTCCAGTTTCTTGTTAAGACCTCATCTAAGAAATCCACTTAGATGGCCCCATTCAGACCCATCTCAGTTCTTTACAACTGGACATGACCCAGCCAGAGTACCAAAAAGCAGGCTCTGCTTTTTCAGCATCAGTTTTCCACTTCCTTTCCCTCCCTCCCTCTTTCCCTTCTCTTCTTCCTTTAAGCCTTTGCAAAAGGCCAGGGTACTGAAATATGAATTAATTGTGCAAAACAAACTAAAATCTACCTGGGGCAATATACGGATTTTTCATTTATCTCCCTCAACATCTTCCAGTCCTTGAGTGTGTGTTTAAAGGATGGGAATCCTAATTTATCACAGGGATCATAAGAGATGCTGTGGCTTCTATCTTTGAAGTTCTAATGATTAGATGGCATTGTTATTTACAGCTGGGGCCCAAGGGCTGGGACAGCCCTAAGAAGGAGCCTGGCTCCTGCTGGCATTTTTTATGATGAGAGAGTGGGTCTTTACTTCATGTCCCAGGACCATCATGTAGTAAAAAGAACACTGAACTTGAACATTTAGAACTGGATTAAGATTCCAGCTTGATTACCTACTATGTTTATTACCTTGGGAAAATTACATAACCTCTTAGAAAGTTCAGTACAGCTACCTGTTCTTTAAAACAGAGATAGCCATTTTTAATTCATGAATTCTTAAGAGGGCACTGTGAGATAACAGATGCAAAAGTGCCTTGCAAAATATGAAGTTGGGGAACCTTTCTAGAGTGGTCATCAGACTACCTAAGACTCTTCTAAGCTCCCAAGGACCTTACTAAAGAAGGAGATGAATGTCAAAGAGAGCAAAATTATTCCTTGAACTGGTGTAAGACTCGGCTTAACAGTTTCCCACTTTCCTGTTTCTTTCAGTGGCTCTTTTCTTAGTCCAATAAATGTCTCCTTTCTCCAGATATCTCACAACTGTTTGTCTCTAAGGCCTGTGACGTGATGCACAACATGGTACCCCCAAATATGGTGACTTGGCATGTAGAATATTTTAAAGTGAAAGAATTTGAAAATGACAGGTGCAGAATGGGCTCCCTGACCTCCCCCTTCCTCCCTGAGGCAGGTCAAGAGATCACTGTATGAGAGGTGCCCTTCCTGTAGCACCCTTATCTCTGAAGACAGGGAATATAGGGACACCACGAGGAGTCCAAACAGGTAGGACTTCTTTCCTTAATTTTCTACCCATAAGTCATACCCCTTTATCCTATCACATTTTCCCATGACTTTCCACTCTTCATCAAGCCTAGTATAAAAGTGCTCAGGCTTAACTGCTTTAGTTAAGCAGTTAACTACTTTAGTTATGAAGACTCCTATGTTGTGTGAAATTTCTTTTAAATTGGTATGCTTTTTCTCCTCTAATTGGTCTTTGTCAGTGTAATTTCCTTCCTAAGAGGATCAGGAATAGTTTTTACTTCCTTTAAAGGTGTTTATCAATTCGTTCTGATACCCCCTTCCCTGTTCCGCTGTGACTCTGCTGGAAATTTGACTCCACTGGAAATTTGGCTCTGCTTTTTTTTTTTTTTTAAGGGCATCTTCTTCCAAAAACTGTCCTACAACTTCAGCCTCTAGACAGAAAAGGATTGCTACTCTGAGTTGCACTCTTTGGAATGCAATCACAGTTTCTTGTTGTTATGTATTTCTTGGGTGACTGTATGTGCAGAGATTAAATGCTTTGAAATTGAGTCACTCAGTGCCTAGGGAGTCCTGGGCCCACAGTTAGTAACTGATTGTTGTTTAATGAAAAGTAAGTTAGACCATGTAGATCACCTGAATTTGAGGTTTTCCCCAGGGTGTGTGGAGGTCTCCTGGGTTCTGCTTTTGTTCTCTGTGAGACTGGTCTCCAGGAGTTTTTAGCAGAGTCTTAGCATGTTTAAGTTATTGTTCAGCTCTTTCCATAACTACCTGAACCACATACGTGGTGTCCAAGAGAAATCAGGTCTGAGTCGAGGCTGCCAGTGTGGTTCCTTGTCCCACCCTGGAGCTGACCAGAGGTGCCCGCCTTCAGATACTTTCACAGGCACTGAGGTCCTTTAGGGCCTCTTAGATTAAGTTCTGTTGCTGAATAATTTGGGGTGTTGAATAAAGTGGGTACTTTTTACAGAGAGACAAGACTATTTTACCTATTTTGGCTGCTGAAATAATATTAAAACTCAGGGCACAATCAGCTTAAATACTAGGGGGAAGGAGAAGGGTATTCACAAATATTTGATTTCTCTTCTTGGAGGAAATTCTGATTTTTTGGTTGTTCTCCCTGGACTAGAGAGTCTTAGGGTCAGCTCCTTCTGAGATAGGCCTCTGCTGCTGTGAGAGCAGCAGAAAACTTTGGTCTGTCCTCCTGGAGAAGGTGAGAGGGTCCAGTTACTCACCAGCACTCTCCGACAGTGACTGATTGCCTGTTTAATGTTCACAAGTGCCTGAATCATTACATGAACAAAGTCTTTTTCATCTACCAGTGGCTCTCAAGGCTGGCTCTACATCAGAATCACCTGGGAGAGCTTTGGTGGAAACAGAGATGCTAGTGCCCTACATCCCAGAGAGTCTGACTTAATTAGCCTGGGGTGGTATGGACACTGGTGGTTCTTTTAAAAAAAGCTCCTCAGATGACTTTAAATTACAGTTAGGGGTGGAAACTCCTGCTCTACAGAAGGCAACAGCAAACATTTTCTGTCAAGGGTCAGATAGTAAATATTTTAGGTTTTGCAGGCCACACAGTTCTGTGACAGTTACTCAGCTCTGTCATGGCAGCACCAAAACAGCCATCAGTGGGTATAGCTGTGTTCCAATAAAACTTTATTTTCCAAAACAAGCAGGGGGCAAGATTTGGCCAGCTGACTGTAACTTGCTGACTCCTGCTCTACTCTAGACTATTGCATTTATGAAGACGAGGCACTGTGCTTTATGAAGTTCAACTCTGGGTCCCTGGCAAAGTGACCTGGCATGCAACAGACACTCCATAAATACTTATTAAATTAAATTGAATTTAGTGAGTTTATTGTACTCATGGTGTAATACCTGAGAAGGAGATGGAGTGGCTAGCCTTGGGAAAAAATTATAGCATTTGGGGTAGAAAATGTTTATGGCTTAATGCTTTGGGACAATTCACGTAAAAACCTGTTTAACTTTATTAAAACTTTATTGAACTCTTTAGTGAAACTTTTCAAAATAGATTGATATTAAGTTGTGTGTTTGTGTGGCAGTGGGGAGAGAGAAGAGATTTTCCGAAGTTTTTATTTGCCTATGCCTATTAAATATATGTGTGTGTGTTCAGTCGTGCCCGACTCTTTGCAACCCTATGGACTGTTGTCCGCCAGGCTCCTCTGTCCATGAGATTTTCCAGGTAAGAATACTAGAGTGGGTTGCCATTTCCTACTACAGGGTATCTTTCTGACCAGGGGTTGAACCTGTCTCTTGTGTCTCCTCCATTGGCAGGAGGATTCTTTACCACTGCACCACCTGGGAAGGCAACATAAAATATATATAGCAACCAAGAGAACGCCCATAATTGGTCAATCAATGACTCAGTTTATGAAAAATCTGTTAAGTCAGTTGTCTAAACTGCCCAGCCAATTCAATCAAACCGATGCCATAGTAACCTTATGTAAGCACAATCTCTGTATTTCGATGTTGACAATACACTGGTTAGAAGAAAGATGTGTGGCTCCTTAAGTTTTGCTTTGGTGGGCATGAGAAGCAGGTATTAACTATAAAATGCCTGCATTCAGTTGGTGAGGTACTCGGTAAGAAGTGGAGGCTCACAGCCATTGCATCATGGCCTCAGATGTGACCGAATGTCCCCAGGGATGAGGACATGGAGATGATCACCAGAGAGCAGTTTAAAAAACAAAACAGAATGCATTGGAAATTCCTACATAGAAATTACTCTTGTATATAGATGCCTAGAAAACAAGGCCAGGCATCCATTTTTTCTTTTCCTCTTTGGACAAATGCATCAGTCTTGGTTTTAATCCAAGTCTATACATCAGTTGCAATACAGAGACATCATTTATGTGACTTGGCTCCTCCTGACAGGAGCTTAGGATTCCTAACTTCTGATGGCCGGATTGTGGAAAGGGGACTGTGTGTGTGTGTGTGAATGGTGACACCAGCACCCTGGGGCTCAGTTAGTCTTTGGAAGGAGTAGATAATACCCAGGGACATCTAATTCACTGGGACTGGCACAGGCAGAATATTTCATCTAAAACTTTTCCTTGATTGTAGTTGGAGACTTTGTACATGGGATAATCTGTGGGCTAAAATTGCCTCTGGAAAGAGCCTCCTGCTAGGGGGCCCTGGTGTAGACAAACCACAGAGAGGAGGAAGGGGTTATAAGCAGTGAGTTCTGCACATTATGTGAGCACAGTAATTTGTTATTAGTGCAAAGCTTATTGAAAGTAGAGGGTGTGTATCTATGGCCAAGCAGCAGGGAGAGGATGTTAAAGTTTTGATGGAAAACTAAAATTGCTCAGGAAAATCTAAATTGCTCAGGAGAATGTTCCTTTCTCCATGTGTGCCTTTTAAATTGAATTTCTTTTTAGGCAATACGTTGTTCTTTTACCCAGGACAGAACCTGGAGGGGTCTGAGTCTTTAAGCTCCCGATATTTCTTTGCATGATTGTTAACGGGAGTCCCTTGGGAAGCATGCTTTTCCATGCATGTGTCCTGTATTGTCTTTTCTTTTCCCTCCTCCTCCCACCCCTTCTCCTTACTGCAGAGGTAGCAATCCTCCTGCTATTAGCAAGATGTCTATTATAGTGTCATTAAAAAAGCCATAGTCAGTGCAAGGAATGACTCATGTCATGGAGGACTTAATAATTCACTGTAATAAAAGTTTAAAGTTTTATGATAAACCACTCTCAGGGGAGTTAAATATAATCCTTAGCAGGTCACACACTGACTACAAAGCTTACATTTGTAATGGTAATTTGAATTTACTACATTGCCTTTAGTTTTTAAGCGTTTGTGTGTCATTAGACCTTATAAATTGATTTATATATTTCAACTCCAGTATAATTCTGCATAAAGGTACAATAAATTTTATGGATTGGAGATATGGCATCTAAAACATTTTAATAAAATTATTGTTCTAAATTCACTTAACTGGCATTGATGAAAAGCTGGAGCAAAGATGCCAACATTTCAGAACTTTCATGAACTGGATGAGGTGGGAGTGGCAGCTGCAGGTGGGGGTTGCTCGGTGTAATTCCTTATGGCCCCCTCCTTGCTTTGTCAGCAGAGAGAGGCCTCTGGGGCCGTTCTTGAAAGGGTGCCCACTGCCATGCAGCCTGCCGTGTGTGGGGACTTCAAAGCTCTGGGTAATGCACTGCTGATGAGTTTGCAGGAGAGGGGAGCCAATTGCATCCATCAGAAGGACCTTTCTGTTATTTGTGGAACTAAATGGAATTCTGGCTTTTCAAGGAAACGAAAGGAAGCTTGTCTAAGCCAGCAGTGTTTACCTACTCACCATTGAGGGCAGATCACCTAGTCCTTAATTTATTTTCTCCTCCAATTTCTAAAAGGAATACATTAAAAAAAGCACACACACCCCCACCAACACACACACACACACACACACACACACACACACACACACACACACACACACACACACACACACACACACACACAACCAATCTGCTTTAGAGTGAAATGCTAGGGGGCTGCTGGATCCCCCTTGGGGTTTGCTTGGCTACCCTGGCCCCTGGCTTCCCAGGCCTTTGGCCTCACTGGCCATACTTTTGAGGAATGTATCTCAGCCACATTCTCCCTTTCCCTTTATTAGAAAAATACAGGTCAAATAAACTGGATTATGAAAAGTGAAAACCAAAACCTACAAAAACAGAACACTTGTTTGTTTCACGGGCTTGGATCCAAATGGCACCAAGGCAAGCTCCTGAAAGCAGAGGAGGGAACTGCCCCTCCCTATTCCCCTCCCACCCTTGCCCCCAGATCCTCCTATTAACTTTTCACTTCTTCTCATTGGTCTTATTTCAGCTAGCCGGTCAGGAGTGAGTTGTGATTAATTATATTTTCCTTCTGACTTTGCAGATTCGGGGGCGATCGTTCATTGGCTCCTCTCCTGTGAGAACTGTTTACATTTGGCAGTGTGCTTTTAAGTCACTGAAAGCGGTGCTGAATTTGGCTAAAAATACTTGATAAACTATACCGTCTGTTTTAGGGCTTTAAATAATTATCCAACTTTTTTTTTTTTTTTCTTTTTGCATACAGCTTCCTCCAGTACAGATCTTCAGAACCTTTTGTCTAATCCTATGTATAGGGCTTCCCATAATGAAACTTAAAGAGGTCTTGGCTGGCACTGGTGGCCAGTTCTCTTCATATTCCCTGTGCCACTTGCACATTAGAAAAGCTTTATCCCCTCACTGGGGGCAGGATATTTTTTGTTAGAAAAGCATCGAGGTAAACCTCCAGGGGCCCTCAGGACTCAGTGGGTGTGTCACTGTTAAATGACCCTGCCAGCTGGACAGGTTGAGGTACAATTTACTGGAAATATATTAAAAGTGTATTGGGAAATGATTCTTAAAAATGTTCCCACTGCTGGTGTGATACAGATTAGAACCCCAGTGTGCAATGGAGAAAAATTAAATTGTAACAAGAAACCCCTGATGGTACAATGATGGCTTGTGGGGAGGAGGGTTGAATTCAAGGGACTAAAGGGAGAAAATTCAGCTGCCAATGACTTTGTATCTAGGGCCCAAGCCAGGTCTGCACAGGGCAGAGGACTGGACAGGTGGGAACACTTTCATCTGACAACTGACGTCTGTGTGCATTTTCCAGGTAGTCAAGTTGTCAGCCTCTGCATTCTCTTCTCTCTCCACGCCCCCCTCCTTAGTGATATCCCCAGAGAATCAGAGTTGGGACCTTATGCAGCTTTATGGATAGACACATTAGCAGCCACTTGTATAAGATTTATGCAGCAGGAAAGTTTCTGGCCGGAATGGCTACCATTCAACTTGTTCTTTCCCCCAAAGCAAAGACTCTCCAGGAATCCCTATTTAAAATGCAAATGGACCAGAGTAAGGGAGTAGACATTTATCAGTCATCAACACCATGGTGAGAATTAGTGTCAACAGAGTTTAGTAGGCTGATCAGGACCTAAAAGAGAACACACAATAGAGGAATTTAATTGAGGAGGAAGAATTTGCTTAAGGTAGGCAAGCCAGAGTGGTACACTGCAAAGAGAGCCTGGGGTTGTCAGGAAAGGTGGAAAGACTGTGGGGAGTGGCGTTGGGGAGAAGGACCAAGAATGGAGAGACTACAGAAAGGAAATGTATCAGACCCATCAAAGTGAATTTGACCAACCTTGGACTTTGCCTTAGAATTGTCCTTCAGACGACATGAGCAGTTCTACAAATCTTGTCCTAGAAATCTCATCTTGTATTTCTGAAATTTTCTTGGTCCATTAAGAGATGAGCCTTATACACAGTAAACTCTAAATTTGCAAAAATATTAAATATATATGATAAATAGAAAAATATGCAAAGTGCTTTCACATATGCCCCTTTGATTATTTTCATGATCAGCCTGGCACACAGTGGATGCTTAATAAATATTTACTCGGATGAACTGAACATGTAGAACCAGTATTATTACCAGTCCCATTTTATGGATGAAGAAATTGAACTTCAGAGGGGTTGAGTTGCCCAAGATCAGGCAGCTAATCAGTGCTGAAGCCTCTTTCCATTCTTAAAACCCACCACCACCTGACTTTCATCAGGCCTAGAGGCCCCCTTGCAGTACCCTACTTTGGCTTGCCTTCCTTAGCTAGGTCAAAAGCAGTGCTTTAAAGCCCAGCTCCCAAGGCCAGCTCTTCTTCCTTGCCTTTGTATGAGAATAGGATTGAGCAAGCCTCTGTATGTTTCATCCTATTAAACCAGGGCCATGTAGAGAAATTGAGTCTGATCTACAACGCATGTCCTTGACCCTTTAATTACAATTTGCTGTACTTCTAGGTCCTCAGTTGCCCAGCCAGATAGACTTTTCCATCCAACTTGAGGCCTTGAACAATATTTTAATTGAAAATAACTCAGATGTCTAAAACTAGGATTTGTGGCCCATATTCTTACACCATGTGTGATAAGACATGTTCATTAGGAGCACTGTTTGAACCAAGAATTGGGTCCCCCAAGAGCCAACGTCTAACAGCTAAGTGACCCAAAAGCAGTGCATTTGAAGTGGAGAGGGCTGCTGGGGAAAATGCCCTTAATATTCTTGAGGAGCAACTTAATGCCAGAAGCCAGAGTGCTAGGTGGTAAAAACAAATCCAGAGTGGCATGATAGAGAGGCGAGAGGCCTGGGATGATTATCTCAAGACACTGATGAGTACTTGCATAATCACTGACTGTGGGTAGTGTTTGGAGATTCAAGTTGGTTTAATGGTAGAGAGCAGAGATGCCTAAACCATAAGCAGGCTGCCTGACCTCGACCACAAAAATTTGTTTCTGTCATTTTATCTCACTCACTGCCCGTACCCCCCAGTTCAATTTGGGCCTTAGTTGTTCTCTCTGAGAAATGAAACTCACTCTTTCCAGACCCCAGAGTAATCTAGTGGCTCTTTGAATGGCATTCTGTATGTTCTCTCCTTTTTTTATTGTGGGCTCAGTTTGATTCCAAAACATTCACAGATAATTCTCAGATACTCTAGCTGAGTCATAAAGATGATAATACTTCTTAGGCTTACACTTTTAAAAATAGATTGTGGCTTAATTATTCCATTCTATGTCTCTTGAAGTATTACAAATCATATTGTCTTCCTTTCTTTTTCCCACTCCTTTGTGTATGTGTGTGTGTAGGTATGCCTGTAATATGTAACAATTAAACGTGCGTAGAAGAACAAAGCATGTGACCCTTAGGCCTGCACCATCCCCCAATTGGAGCTATTAGCCAGTTACATGCACAATTAACCAGCTGATTCTTAGATTGAAGGCTGAGGGAGCTAATTACAGGTACAAAAATTTCACCCAGATAAGAAGAGGTTGTTCTAGAAATTTAGCCTTTATACCTCTTTCTTTAGGGTGACTAGATAGCGTGTGTGGGTATGTATGTATGTAAGTATATATTTCTTTTAAGTTGACTTATCTTCCCGGTTTGCTTTCATCACAATTGCTTAATGACATCCAGTGAAATCCCCTATTTATGCTGTTTTAAATAGAACCTACCAAATCACATTCCATTCAAATTCTGGCACAAAGATCTATTGCAGACTCTTTATGTGTTGTGAATTTTCTCTTAAATCTAGAATCCTGCAATAATCTGTTGGGAAATATGAGTGATATATATGCGTGTTATATATGTTGAATATCTTATTAAGAAGTACTTCTGGGAAGGGAATTCATATTTATTGATAGCTTACCTTGTACCAAGCAACATCATCCATTATCTTCTCAATAACCCAATGAGGTTGGTAGATTATTCCCATTTAATACATGAGGTTCCTGAGGTTGTACAAAGTGTGGTAACCTGCCTAGGGTCATACAACTTGTCTTAGGTGAATTTGCCAAATGCTGGCTCTTTTCATTACTCAACTTGATAAAGTTCTGTGAATTGGATGAACTCCATTCTTATATCTCTGTGTAGCTATGAAATGCTATAGTTCTAAACGATTCTCTTTACAATGTCTCTGGAATTTAGAGCTAGTGGAAGTAAGACTAAACATATCATCTCAGACTGCATACGTTAAGCAGACCATCTAGACTTCAACTTTAGACTTATTTGTATGGTTTATGGTGATGCTGAGGAAGCATCTTTGGTACATTGTCCTCTGTACTTCTGTGACATCTTTCATATCCATTTCTCTGGCATTCTTGCCTCATCCTTTCCCCTGGATGCCTTGGGATTTTTCCATTCTCCAAGTATGTCCCAACCGAGCTCTGTCCTCCCTAGATGGGATTCCACAATCTGCAACTTCCCTTCCCACTTTCAATGAAAGCCCATCTCCCATGTTCCTGCCCCTAGGCGATGCTCTATGCTTTCTCGCTTGTTAATAAAATAATTCTACAAGAACATGGAGATTGTTAGATGCTAATGGATTAATATGTTATGATGCAGCCACTATCTTACACTATCAACTTTCCTCTTGGAAAAATGAAGGGGCAGTGTGAAGATGCTCTAAGATCTCATCTTTTTCAATTTCATTTTAAACGTATGAACCATGAACCTCCACACATTATTCTTACATTTTGACAAGAGGCCTTCTGTACATAATGAATCTTAATTAAAAGAACACCCTTCCCTCTTCTGCCCCTTAAATGGAAAGCCCCAGGTTTAATGCTTGGCCGTCTCTCCTCTCATGGAGGGTCCCTATGACCCCACATTTATGCTAATGGCTCCTAAATCCACATTTCCAGTCTCCCTCTGACCTTGAGTTCCTGTCTCTATGTTGCTATCTGTTGGCCATTTCCATTTGGGTTTTCCACAGCCCTCCAAAATTCACTAAATACAAAATAAAATTGTCATTTTTATACCCTTCCAAGCTGCTCTTCCTTCCATATAGACCATTAATGAGTAATACAACTCACTTTGTTACCCATTGGGGAAATTTGCTAATAGTCCTACATTCTTCTCTTTCCTCACCTCCTACAACCATTCCAGGCAGTCTAATCTGTTCATTCTTCATCTTATACTCTGTCATCCATCCAATGTCCTTAACTCCCCAGAATAGCCCTCATCTGTTTTCTTAGAAATTGTTGCAGAAACCTTGAACAGTCTTTCCATCATCTAGTGCTATTTTATGCCAAATCTTCCTGTTATGATTACACCACAGGATCAGTGGGAGAAGCAAATAAGATAAGGAACATGGACGTGTTTTATAAAATTTAAAGAGTTCTGCTAGTGTGCTCTGTTATTTGTTGCTTTCTGGAAAGACAGATTGCTGATTCTGGCTTCTGCATCTTTGTGCTGCTTCCTGTGTCTACAGTGTTCCCCTTGCTTCCCTCTTCCTTTTTAAGTAATATCCTTTCCTCAAGGCTTAGCACAAGCTCATGTCTTCCAGAAGCACAATCTAACCGTCCTCACCTTCTTTAACATCTTCTTTCTAAACACCCGTGCCTTTGCTTCCACCCTTTGCTCTTTTTCAGTTACACCCTTGAACCTCCCATTTGATTTCCTGGTTCATGGTTTATTCTCCATGATCAGGTAGTAAGGTTAGTTAAAGGTAAGGACCATATCTTTATACTTCTCTAAAGCAAACTAGAAGATGCTCAAAAGCAGTGGATGGATGGATGGATGGATACTTCCACGGCCTTCTATTTGTTTTGACCTGAAATTATAAATCTGGCACATGCAGTCTGTGTAAGAAGGATTCCTCAATCCCTTGGACACAGAGATCCAGTTGTCTAAGCAAAGGAATGACAGCTGGATGCTGAAACCCTGATTCCTCTCAAGGCAGTGGGAATGAAGCTAGTGGAAATAATATGGGGCAATAAATTTGCAACACCTTGCACATCTAATGCTCTTCTTCCTTTCATGGTGTACCAGAAAGAGGTTGTAGAGCCAAGTGAAAGAGGGGACAGTGTTCCAGGTGAGTCTGCAGGCCAGCACTGGGGTGTGTGCATGTGTGCAGGCGTGTGCGCCTGCTGCTCTCTAACAAACACATGGCAGTATGTAGCCCATTGTTTCCTCTGCCCAGGTAGTTGGGCGTGTTCAGTACTTCTTCAGCAAATGGGGTCGCTGTCCCCCTTTGCTTATCCAAATACACAATTAGACAATAAACGAAACTGTGGGAAATTCACAGTGCCAGAGGTCTTCATTCAATGCTGATTTTAAATGGACCTTGATGCATAGGATGAAAGAGCCGTTAGCAGGGAAGAGTTTAAACTACATTAGGAGAGCAGAGAAAATTGTCCAACATTTGGTCAGTTTGATGAGGTAAAAGGGAATATGGGGTGGGGGCAAGCTATTAGAGAAGGAAAGTTGTCTTCCCACAATGGCGCTGAAGAGCAGGCATGGGGTGGAATAAAGAGCTGACGTGGATCGGGAAACAATGCATAAATACCATAAATATGTGCAAAGTTCCCAGACGGGAGAACAGTTCTTTCTTCACTGCTAAAAACATTACAAATGCCTTTCCTCTTCCGTCTCTCTTCTCCCAACTATGCCTCCTCCTTCCTTTGATTCTGTCTGCGGAACGTAAAGTATATTTGATGCGCTTAAAGGAAGCCTTCAACTACTGTTTTACAAGTCAATACTAATTATTGTTTAGCACTGGATTATGGGCCAGATCATGGAATTAAAACGGAGCTGTTAGGACACCTTTGTACCTGGCAAAGAGTTAATGAGCACATGCTGGGTCCCTGTAGCAACTGCCAAGCTGGTTAACTATTTTATCGATGGCACAGGAACTAAATCTAATAAATCATTTTACTTTTATCTCAATACTTCCTTCTTCATTAGCAAAATGAAAAAAAGCTTTGTTGTAATGGTTATCATATGGTGGGAAATTTTTAAAATAGTATTCAATTGGTTATCTACAGAGTGGGGTGGATGTGTATATTGGAGGAAGAAACAAAATGACAAGCAAATCTGGGATCAGCAAAGCTACTGGATTAATAGCATAAACAGAGAAAGTGATTCGTCTCCTGAGACCCAGGGTGGTGACTGGACTTCCTCATGACTATGTTATATTATAGATCAGAATTCTGACCGTGGACAGCGTGTGTGCATGTGTGTGTGTGTGTGTGTGTGTGTGTGTGTGTGTGTGTGTGTTTAGTATGGCAGCCTACACTTCTAGAAATGAAAGGGCAGGGTTTCTGCCTCCAGGTCTAGTCACTTGGGATTTCTTGGTAAAGGCTGCATAGCTGGGACAATTTGGGAAAAGGGGAGGGAGTGAGGACGAACAGGGGTGAGTTATGAACAATCTGTTTGTTCTGATGAGATGTCCAGCTGGGTTGGCAGCCAGACTTCCCAGAGCAACTCAATTCAGCAGATCTCTGAGCAACTAAATGGTCCTTCGTGGCTTTAGAGTCCTGCTGACTGGAGTGAGATTTGAACCAGTGACCTGTAAGTGAGAAATGCTATTTGCTATTGCCGGGTGCATGTGCTGTTTAGTTTGACCCTCTCACCGCCCCCCACAGGCTCCTCAAAATTAACATTTAGACATGTTCAGCACTAAAAATGGGGTACAGATGACTGTCTCCCTTACCCTGGTGATTAGACCTAAAGCTGATTTTTAAAAGCTTTGGAAATGGTTGGTGAAATATGTTATTTGTATAAATTCTACAAATTTTAACTTCCTTATGTGATAATAAAGTGAGGGGTGAGGTGGGGTAGCATACTCTACATATAAGTCAGGGTATGTAAGGATAATGTATAGCTTAATAACAGATTCTATTTTTCTCCATGTTAGGTGTTACTACTCACTTCAGTAATTTACAATATTGGAATTACTTGTGGGAGTTAGGAATCCATTAAGATGTGTATCTTATGCAGCTGGTATTACATGTAATACATATAATTTTAAATTCTTAATCTTTAACCTCAGTATTGCATAAAGGTGTGAGGGATCAATTATAGATAAAAAAGGGGGAGATCTCAGAGGACTTGCAAACCTATTGGCAATTTCTCCAAGATACAGTACTAGGTTTGTATATATTGGTATTTCTTTTTCCATGGCTCAGAAGAGGTGAAACTTTGTAACTGATTTTATTTGAAAGCAAGAGATGGGGCCAAAGGAAAGCTTTTGGTCTGCAGTTTTTGCTTTCAGCCCATATAAATTAAGCATTCCTATCAGAGGTGTTTAATGGTGCATTCTGGCTGTTTTTTTTTTTTTTTTTAAATACAAGTGTGAATGAATGCCTCAGGCTAGGCAGACTACACCTCTCAGAACCTCAGAGGCTGTGGGAATGACCCCTGCCCTTCCGACCCATCCTTAATTGGCCTATAGTCCAAGAAGCAATTAAAACTAAGAATCTGATTCATAAAATGTGAATATGCCATTTGAAAATGTGCAGGGGGATTCCTGTTTGCAATGCTGAGATAGAAGCAGCAAAGACTTTATTTTTTTCCTCTAAGCCTACCTTTTATTTTTTATTTATTTATTTTTTTGACGTTTTATTATATCAATTTTAACTTTATTTTTTTTTTTCTTATAAATTTATTTATTTTAGTTGGGGGCTAATTACTTTACAATATTGTAATAGTTTTTGCCATACATTGACATGAATCAGCCATGGGTTTACATGTGTTCCCCTTCCTGGACCCCCCACCCACCTCCCTCCCCATCCCATCCTTCTGGATCATCCCATTGCCCCGGCCCTGAGCCCTTGTCACATGCATCGAACATGGAATGGTGTTCTGTTTCACATATGATAATATACATGTTTCAATGCTATTCTCCCAGAACGTCCCACCCTCACCTTCTCCCTCAGAGTCCATAAAATTGTTCCACGCATCTGTGTCTCTTATTCTGTCTCGCATATAGGGTTATCGTTACCATCTTTCAAATTCCATATATATGCATTAGTATACTGTATTGTTGTTTTTCTTTCTGGCTTACTTCACTCTGTATAATGGGCTCCAGTTTCATCCATCTCAGTAGAACTGATTCAAATGTATTTTTTTTAATGGCTGAGTAATATTCCATTGTGTATATGTACCACAGCTTCCTTATCCATTCGTCTGCTGATGGACATCTAGGTTGCTTCCATGTCCTGGCTATTGTAAACAGTGCTGCGATGAACATTGGGGTACACGCGTCTTTTTCAATTCTGGTTTCCTCGGTGTATATGCCCAGCAGTGGGATTGCTGGGTCATATGTAAGCCTACCTTTTATAAATTTACTTTTCTTTTCTCCTCTGGGCCCTAGATGACTTCCATACTTTTTCTGACAAATCTAAAGTCAGCTTC
Organism: Giraffa tippelskirchi; assembly: GCF_054371585.1. Taxonomy (NCBI): domain Eukaryota; kingdom Metazoa; phylum Chordata; class Mammalia; order Artiodactyla; family Giraffidae; genus Giraffa; species Giraffa tippelskirchi. Next base: position 60,316,757 of record NC_137278.1, read on the forward strand.
AGGGCCAAGATTAGGCTCATGTGTCTATGACATAGATGCATATCATGATGGCCTGCTGACGATCCCTCTGCTCCCCTAAGCTGGATATTTTAATCATGATTTTTTTCATATCTATTGCTATTATTTAACAGAATACGGGAAGAAAACTCTAGAAACAGAGTTGAGCATTGCTGCCTGCAGAGACTGAAACTAAGGCAAAGCTGTCAGAACTTGCCAGAGAAAAGTTTCATAAATGAATTGGGCAAAGAAGAAGTACCCCTGAATTCCAAGATGTTTAATTACAATACAAGGGAAACCCTCATTTGCCCAATTGCTATTTACACTTTCTCACAATGTATACACCTCTTACTCTCAGCCTTCCACCTCATACTATTAAGTCCCCAATATTGCTGATTTACTGAGTTTCTGAAATCTGTATAGAAATTCTAAATTGAACGTGATTCTTGGGCAGCATTTCATAAATACTCTCTTTTTTTGTTTGTTTTAGAATGAACCCCAAGAAACAGAGTATCTTGTAGGAAACAGTAATTAGGGTGTAGAAATCGTATATTTTTTTTAGTTCAACCACAATTTCAAGCACAGGAGTCCATTTGAGATGTCTCTTAGACTAATGTCCAACCCTAAGAAAGAATTGAAATAATATGCCCTTGAGAATATGGGGCACACTAAGTTGACAAATAATCACTTGATTCAGTTCTTGTGTTTGCTTTGTGTAATAAACAGTAGTCTATCCTTTATTATTTCCTGCAGTTTGTATTATACTTGCTATTTGCAAAGTTTCTATTTATTTCCAGAATACTGCTATCAGCCTTGTTATCCTGGACTCTTTTATTCAGCCTTTCAAATAGGGCAGAGGGTTATCTGGTACATTAGCCTATAGTTAAAGCCTGCATCTACACTACACCAAACAACCAGGCAGAAAGTGAAAAACTTCACTCCCTCTCCCAGATGGCCCCAGATGCATGGCATTGTGTAGACCGAAACAGCCAGATGGCTGAATGGATTTTTCACTTTCCATCTGGGTGCGTGACATGGTGGAGATGCAGCCAAAGTCTTGAGCCAAAAGAAAATGCCAGCCAAGGAGATGAGGTATTGCTACTTACCAGGCACCTAATTCCCACTGGGTGGTATTGTGACCTTGGTTTGATTTATTCTTTCAGAAGCAGGTCACTCTTATGGGAACAATGATTGTCAACATCTAGAAATAAAGAGGGATGCGGACAGATCCGAAGAGACTTGAAGAGGGATGTCTCCTTTGCTTTCTCGTGAGGACAGGTCTTTTACTGACTTGGTGGGAACAGTGATACCTGGGAACGGCCCTCTCCTTCTAGGTCTCTGGAGGTCAGCAAGCTGGAGTCACTACAAAACACCCAGTGACAACGAACACGTCAAGGGACTTGCTGTCCGTCATAGGTATCACTAAATCTCTTTGACCAACCCTGGGCAGTGAATTACAGCAGCATGGGATTGACTTACAGTTTATTTCTAGTAACAGGCAGTTACTGTGTCAAATTTGAAGCCATTCAGAAAGGCCTATAAAAATATATGACAAAGTAACAGGCTACCTCTAGCTCCTTTTAGCATGTTTATGAGTTTAAACTGTATTGAGCTTGTGTTTATAGAAATGAATACAGGAATTTCTTATATCCTATTCCTTCCTTCTCTCCTTACCCTGTGATTAGCTCTTTTGTGACTGGGGGGCGGGGGTTGGGCTCCAAGACCCTCAGAAGGTTTGAACTCCTAACCAGAGTTGCCATTCTGTTAGGAGGCAGTCTTATTGATGAACACATAACTTGTATTTTTCTGGCATAGTTGAAATTCTTTTGTTGAGGAACAGGATAGTCAAATGACAGTCGGAAAAGAAAATCCAAGTTACCTTTCACCCAGTCTTCACCCCAGCACTGTTTGACACTTACTGAGAAACTAATTGCAGCCTGAGTGGGGCCACGGGACAAATGCTGCAATCCAAGCATAATGTGACACCAAATACAATAAGGTAACATATTGTTAAAAGTCAATATCCCAAGTCTAACAATACGGTGTCACAGACTCATAAGCGTGTAACCATATAATACATAATTGTCATCTGCAGAGAAAAGATCTAATTTTGATAATGCATATTGAGATTGGTTGTCTGAAAAATGCTCATGGCTCCAGAAGGTTTGACAGTCCTGAATATCACATAATAGCATGTAGCCAAGGAACATGGGATGAAGGGAAGAAAGAGAGACTCTATTCCAGAACGCAAGCACTCCCACTCAGTTTTATTTTTAAGAACACGATTCTGCTCAGACAATGAGCAAGTTTATGTGAAGGGTGGTTTGTGCCTGGGTTTCCATATCTGGAATTTGTGTGTGTGTGTGTGTGTGTGTGTGTGTGTGTGTGTGTGTGTGTGTGTGTGTGTGTGTGTGTGTGTGTGTGTGTGTGTGTGTGTGTGTGTGTGTGTGTGTGTGTATGTGTAGGTCCCAATCCATCCTCTGTGGTTTGAACTATAGGATTCTGCTTTGACAAGTATTCTAAGGTCTCTTACTTATAAGGACTGATGTAGCTTTAAATTCCAAAGAAATTAAGCAAAATCAACAGACTCTTGAAACAGGCTGTCTCCTACTAATTTCCTAAATTTTAAGATAGCTGTGGTCATCCTCCCTCTTATAGTCTCACATGTAGACTTTTTCTCCCTAAAACACTGTTTTTAAATCAAAGATATGTCTTCCAACCTATGGCAGCTAAGAGTTGAACAAATCCTAGAATAAAAAATATGCTAGGTATATTTATTGGGCATCATGTGAAGTCCCTAAGGTGGCAGAAGACCTTTGACAAGTGTTTCATTTCAATTTTGTATGAATGAACCCTGTGGAGGAACTAATTTTATTTTCATTTTATAGAGAGGAAGACCCATAGCAACTGAGTTATGCTGTAGGCCTTCTTTGCCCTGTATTTCAGGATCTGGTTTTCTCTGAATGTGTCACCTCATGGCAGGATATGACGCGATGGGGTCCTTTGTTCCCATACCCATAACTTGGCTGGGGTCCACTGCTCTGGACTCAGTTCAGTTCAGTTCAGTTTAGTCGCTCAGTCATGTCCGACTTTTTGCGATCCCATGAATCGCAGCACGCCAGGCCTCCCTGTCCATCACCAACTCCCGGAGTCTACCCAAACCCATGTCCATCGAGTCAGTGATGCCATTCAACCATCTCATCCTCTGTCGTCCCCTTCTCCTCCTGCCCCCAATCCTTCCCAGCATTAGGGTCTTTTCCAGTGAGTCAACTCTTCACATGAGATGGCCAAAGTATTGGAGTTTCAGCTTCAACATCAGACCTTCCAATGAACACCTAGGACTGATCTCCTTTAGAATGGACTGGTTGGATCTCCTTGCAGTCCAAGGGACTCTCAAGAGTCTTCTCCAACACCACAGTTCAAAAGCATCAATTCTTCGGTGCTCAGCTTTCTTCACCGTCCAACTCTCACATCCATACATGACCACTGGAAAAACCATAGCCTTGACTAGATGGACCTTTGTTGGCAAAGTAATGTCTCTGCTCTTAAATATGCTATCTAGGTTGGTCATAACCATCCTTCTAAGGAGTAAGCGTCTTTTAATTTCATGGCTACAAACACCATCAGCAGTGATTTTGGAGCCCAAAAATATAAAGTCTGACACTGTTTCCACTGTTTCCCTATCTATTTGCCATGAAGTGATGGGACCAGATGCCATGATCTTAGTTTTCTGAATGTTGAGCTTTAAGCCAACTTTTTCACTCTCTTCTTTCACTTTCATCAGAGGCTTTTTAGTTCTTCTTCACTTTCTGCCATAAGGGTGGTGTCATCTGCATATCTGAGGTTATTGATATTTCTCCCGGAAATCTTGATTCCAGCTTGTGTTTCTTCCAGCCCAGGGTTTCTCATGAAGTACTCTTAATATAAGTTAAATAAGCAGGGTGACAATATAGAGCCTTGATGTACTCCTTTTCCTATTTGGAACCAGTTTGTTGTTCCATGTCCAGACTCACTGATTCTCAAATCCCATTAACTCCTGTAAACTTGGGCTCTTGTTGATCTGGATGCTCTTGTAACTAGAAGTTTTGTACATCTTTCAAAACTCCTGGAGCATTGTTTTCATCTCTGTCTCATGATGTTCCTCTGAGGTTGCCCTGTCAATATGCATTTATGACCTCAAGTCCCTTTACTATTAATAAATGAAGGCTTCTCAAGAGCAGAGACATCAGGGTCATTTCTGAGGCCTTTCATCAATCATAACATCCAAGCATATAGTCGGTATATGGTGTGTGAACATTAAATTATGTATGTAACAAGTATGTAGCATAAAAATTATATCAGTCCAGTACCATTTAAAGAGAGTGAGAGGAACTTTGAGGTCATCAACCCTGCTTCTCAAAAGCACCTGACTCGCTGTGGCACTTCCCTCAGGAGACCCATTCATTTCTTCATCAGATTTTATTGTACATGGTTCTCTATTCACAGCATTGGGTCAGATGCCCTGGGGATATAGAGAGAAAACGGAAATAGAAACTCTGTCTTTGAAGGGATCATAATCTAGTTGATAAACTTGTACAGTTGTAAATATTAAAGGAGCTTGTTGATATATGAGGCCTATTTAAGGGGTTGAAATGGTTATTATTAAAATATCTATCATTAAATGCAGAGCATGTTAATTGATATGGGAGTTCAGGGAAGGGAACAATGTCAACACAGATGATTGGGAAGGCATTTTTTTTTTGAGGGGGTTGTTGTGCATTTTGAAATGAGGAATGGCATAAGGAACTAACAGAAGAAAGTGAAGGTCATGTGCAACACTCTTTTCCATTAGCTGAAGTTGGAATGCTGGTGCAGAAGTGACCACAGATGAGATGTCTATGTGGGAGGGCAAGATCTTTAGGGAGCTGTGGAGAGAGTGTCTGAGGAGGGAAGGGGCCTGGTCAGGTTTGTGGTCTTAGGAGATTAGCTTGGCTTGGAGTAAGAAGTGTCTACTACAGGAGGATAGATGGGGAAAAATGGAATCAGGAACAGACTTTATTTTCTTGGACTTCAAAATCATGGCAGAGATTGACTGCAGCCATGAAATTAAAAGATGCTTGTTCATTGGAAGAAATGCTATGACAAACCTAGACAACATATTAAAAAGCAGAGACATCACTTTGCCAACAAAGGTCCATAAATAGTCAAAGCTATGGTTTTCCCAGTAGTCATGAATGGATATGAGAGTTGGACCATAAAGAAGGCTGAACACTAAAGAATTGATGCTTTTGAACTGAGGTGCTGGAGAAGATTCTCGAGAGTCCCTTGGACAGCAAGGAGATCAAACTGCTCAATGCTAAAGGAAATCAGCCCTGAATATTCATTGGAAGGACTGATGCTGAAGCTAAGCTCTAATACTTTGGGCACCTGATTCAAAGAACTGACTCATTGTAAAAGACCCTGATGTTGGGAAAGACTGAAGGCAGGAGGAGAAGGGGATGACAGAGGATGAGATGGTTGGATGGCATTACCTACTCAATGAACATGAGTTTGAGCAAGCTCCAGGAGATGGTGAAAGACAGGGAAGACTGGCGTGCTGCAGTCCATGGGGTCACAGAGTCGGACACAACTTAGTGACTGAACAACTACTGGATGACTCAAGCCCAAGAATAGGAAATCTCAGGAGGGAATGAAGAGCATGATTTAGAAGGGTGATTTGAAATATACCTATAACCAAAACCTCTTTACATGTATCAGTATTTCATTAGAAAGAAATTAAATATTAAAAGTGAAACAAGAAAAAATAAATAAATAAATAAAAACTGGAATTGTTAAAGCAGATTTTAAATGCTGATTGGCTGATATAGCTGGGAATCTCCCTTGTATGGTCATTAGAAATTCAGAGAGTGAGGCTGGAATCAGGGTGGGGGAGAGGGCAGCTGAGGCAGCTATGTCTAAAACCAAATTGGAAGGTGGAGCCTAGTCCGCAAGACTGCCTCTATGGACAGCAGGTCTTAGAATTCTCTGAGAAATTTCCTTAGAATTTCCTTAGAATTCCTTAGAATTCTCTGAGTAAAATGAGGAAAGAAAGGGTAACATGGCAGGAAACTAACATTTATTAAGTTCCTCTTAATAAACAAGAACAGAATGGCAGAATGGTACACAAGGTAGAATGATACTGTGCTTTTTCATTTTTACTTTGACTCCTTAAATCCCTACAGCATCCCAGTGAGGAAAGTGTTGATATCTCCACTTCACATGCAAGGAAAATGAGGCTCAGAGAATTTAAATGACTGCCCAAAGTTCCATACTCAGATTTTGTATTGGGTTTCATCCCAAGAGTTGTTCAAGCCTTATCCCATGCTTTTCTCAATGCACCTGGTGGCATTATATTGACATGCCAGGCCATTGCCTGCTGTTCAGATTGTTGTTGTTCAGTCCCTCTGACTCTTTGCAACCGCATGGAATGCAGCACACCAGGCTTCCCTGTCTTAGACTATCTCCTGGAGTTTGCTCAAACTCATGTCCATTGAGTTGGTGATGCCATCCAACCATCTCTTCCTCTGTCACTCCCTTCTCCCCCAAATCCTTCCCAGCATCAGGGTTGTTTCCAATGAGTCGACTCTTCACATGAGGTGGCCAAAGTATTGGAGTTTCAGCTTCAACATCAGTCCTTCCAATGAACAACTAGGACTGATCTCCTTTAGGATGGACTGGTTGGATCTCCTTGCAGTCCAGGGACTCTCAAGAGTCTTCTCCAACACCACAGTTCAAAAACATCAGTTCTTCGGCGCTCAGCTTTCTTCACAGTCCAACTCTCACATCCATACATGACCACTGGAAAAACCATAGCCTTGACTAGACGGACCTTTGTTGGCAAAGTAGTGTCTATGCTTTTTAATATGCTATCTAGGTTGGTCATAACTTTCCTTCCAAGGAATAAGCATCTTTTAATTTCATGGCTGCAATCACCATCAGCAGTGATTTTGGAGCCCCCCAAAATAAAGTCAGCCACTGTTTCCACTGTTTGCCCATCTATTTGACATGAAGTGATGGGACCAGATGCCATGATCTTAGTTTTCTGAATGTTGAGCTTGCTCAACACCACATGGCAATGGAGTAATGGCAGTTTGATGCTAATACCACTCATACGTATAGACTATGACTATACCTATAGAATGTATGCTGCCAGAATTTTTAGAGAATTCTCCTTATATGCAGGAGAAAAAGAAATCACAAAGTTTTGTTTACTAACAACTGGCCTTAAAAGCTGATCCCTCAGAGGTTCTGACAGCAGGATAAAGAAGTAAGTATTGTATAGTACAGTTAGTGAACTCCTTTGTACTCATAAGTAGTCAATGGATTATTTAGGGTTACTCGGTTTAGTAGACTTCCCTGGTGGCTCAGACGGTAAAGCATCTGCCTACAGTGCAGGAGACTTGGGTTCAATTCCTGGGTTGGGAAGATCTCCTGGAGGAGGAAATGGCAACCCACTCCAGTACTCTTGCCTTGAAAATCCCATGGAGAGAGGATCCTGGTAGGCTACAGTCCATGGGGTCGCAAAGAGTAGGACATGACTGAGCGACTTCACTTCATTTCACTTCACTTCACTTCACTTCAGTTTAACAGATTTACCTAATGCCCCAAACAGTCAATCCTAAAGAAAATCAATCCTGAATATTCATTGGAGGGACTGATGCTGAAGCTGAAGCTCCAATACTTTGGCCACCTTATGTGAAGGTTTGACTCATTAGTAAAGATCTTGATGCTGGAAAATATTGAAGGCAGGAGGAGAAGGGGAGGACAGAGGATGAGATGATTGGATGGCATCACCAACTCAATAGACATGAGTTTGGGCAAGCTCTGGGGGATGGTGAAGGTCAGGGAAACCTGGCATGCTGCAGTCCATGGGGTCACAAAGAGTCAGACATGACTGAGTGACTGAGGAACAACAACAAACTAATACCCAGATAATTTTGAATTTCAGATAAACAAGGAATGATGTTTTTTAAGTACAAATATTTCCCAAATATTTCAGGGGATATACTTATATAAAAATGATTCTTTGTTTATATGAATGTCAAATTTAATTAGGAGTCCTATATTCTTCCTGGCAATCTAATAGTGTTGATACTGTCTGTTGGTAGTTTGGGATTTCTTTTAACATTTATGACTCCTTGATAACACTAGACAAAGGTAATTATTATTGAAAATAGAAAAATAAATATTGTGACCATAAGATCACAGAGAAGAGAGAACAGCAGAGAATTGTGACAGCATCACTACTCTTTGCCAGCTAGTGTTTGTGGTCATACAAAGAGTAGAATGAGTTTTTGGGTCTTGCTCACGAGACAAATCAGAGAGAGCTACTGAAGCCATTAACCAAGATTGGGAAAGTCTTGGTCTTGTGAAGGTTTGCGAAATAAAAAGAAGTGGAATGCCATTAATGGGCTTCCCCTGATGTGGATCTTCTGGAGGAAGTAAAAAAGGGGACATGAGATAGTTGAGAAGAGGGCAGATCTAAGTAGAAGAGAACAGATATGGACATACAGAGTACAGAATGCCAAGCTCCTCAGAGTTGTTGTGCAGGCGAGGGGGTCACTTGGCTTGGACAACAGGTTAGAATATATCACGAAGGGCACAAAAATAACATTTATTGAACACCAAGTACCAGATTGTTCTGAGTTGAGTAGTGTCCTCCCCAAATTCATGTCCTAGAACTTATGAATGTGACTTTAATTGAAAACAGGGTCTTTGCAGATATAATCAAGTTAAGATGAAGTCATTCAGAGGTTGAGGGGGCCCTAAGTCCAATGTGACCCATGTCCTTATGAGAGGAAAATTTGGACACAGAGATGTAGACACACAGGAAGAAGGCCATGTGAAGATGAGGCAGAGAATGGAGTGATGAGGGTCCTGACCAAGGGACACCAAGAGTTTCTGGTGACTTCCTGAAGCTACAGAGAGACCAGGGAGGCTCCTCCCCAGAGTCTTTGGAGGGAGCACAGCCTAGCCCAACCAACATCTTGATTTCAGATTTTTAGCTTCCAGAATTGTGAATTTCTGTTGTTAATAGCCATCTAGATTGTGGTGCTTTGTTATGGCAGCCCTAGGAGTCTAATAAAAGTGTACACCTCATTCTATGTGGTTACTGCCTTCCACACAAATAAAAAGGGCAAAAGTCGTTGAGGAAAACTGGAGAGGAAAGACAATTCACCACGTTTCCTACTTTAATTAGCTTGGAAAGCAGACTCGATCACAAAGAATTGGGGTGTGCAAACTTCCTGTAAAGGGTCTGACAGTAAATATCTTAGGCTTTGCTGGCCATGGTTTCTCTGTGGTAGCTATTCAATGCTGCCATTGTAGAGTGAAAGAAGTGTAGACAATACATAAGCAAATAGGCATGAAGAGACCCCAGTAAAATTTTATTTACAAAAATAGGCTGTGGTCTGGAGGGCTAGATTTGGCCCTTGGGCTATAGTTTGCCCAACTCTGACAAAAGGTCTGGCTTTTGGAGACTCCCACCTTGCCTTGTGGATATGTGGAAATTATAGCTATCCAAGTGAAGTAAAACTCTGCTTGTGTGTTCTTGACTTCTCACGTACCTGGTGGGACTAAAAATCATGGAACTAATATTTTCTCAGGCAAAGTAACTTCTTGGTGAACATGTTTTTCAATGTGAGGCTCTTGTGCACAGGCAACATTTCTCAAGGTGACATGGAGAACTTGACTTTTACCAACACTCTTAGAACCCGAATTTGAGTCATGCAAGGAGAGGACATTCGTTGTTTTCATTGCTGATCTTTGCTTTAAATCCTGCATCCTCAATTTAAATCCTCTAGTTTGATCACTCATCTGGTTTGCTAGGCTTGATTCTGAGCAACTTTTTGACTCATTCCAAAAGTCAGATCCACCCTCAAAAAAGGTAAAAATTGTTACTATTGGGGGCTTCTAAAGAATTTGCCAAAGGCTCTGACAAGTAGTCCCAATGAAGAGTTCCAATCCCTTTTGTTCTGGTAGCACTAGTAGAGTAATGCTCAGCATGCTAGAGCATCCCTGGGGCAAGGATGGAGCCCCAGCTCCTGTGTAAGTGGAACTGGACTTATTAAAAGGTAATTTTCATCACTGTCTTAGGCTCACTTCATTCACTGGCCCAAAAGTGGGGTACAGATATGTGCATGCTCAGACAATATGGGCATTTACACACTCCGGAGACTCAAGGACACCAGCCACGTTTACCCACATGACCACCACTTTTCCTTCCTAGCCAGGTATTCAACATCTCTAAGAAATGATTTCTCCTTGGGGAGTTTTTCTTAAAACATCAGCAACTTCCAGGCCTCGATCTTGTCTTGGCAGAGGAGCTGCTGTACACATCACAATTTATCAGTATTTCTGAGATGAGCTGGTTCCCCTGCCCACTGCTGCAGACGTGGGTCTCAGAGGAGCCCTTCTGGCTGATATTACAGGACATTTGTTACCCTCTCCACTTTAGAGTGTTAGTTTCCTACTCGCTGCAGCATCCCTCCTTGTCAGAGGGATGCTGGTTGTGTGAGAGCTGTAGCACCTGAGACTCACTTGAGGCTGTCAGATGTGATTTCACCTCATCTTCTGAGGCACTGGAGGGAGGAATGCTGGGTTTTATTTGAAAGTTGAGTCTCACTTGGTTACAGGAAGTGGTCTTCAGACCATCTGTCCACTTCCTCTAATTTTTAAAATTAAAATGCAGTATAATGTGTTATTAATTATATTATAATATATAATATGTTATGTGAAATTATATTATATATTATTTTAATTATATTAATTCTGGTGATGATTTGACTTTCAAACCCTCAAGGGGGCATCTCCTTTCTATGTGGAGGAAAAGAGCATCTTCAATTTGCACAAATAAAATATTTCTCAGTAACAAGCACTATGACCAGAATGATATCTGCAGACAGCTGAGCTTTACCCAGCGTCTGAGCCAACCCCCAAGTGTCCACAGAAAGGTATCATGTTAATTAAATCATTTGTCAGTGTTTAGAATCATATTTGTCTGCTAGAAAAGTAACAACATTTATGCATCTTTTCCTATAGAGCAATTTGAACTGTGCTTCTGCAGGCTGAATGCCAGTAAGGTACACCTTAAACATGTTGGAGCATGTTGTTTGATGAAATATACTTCTGTTTATCCAAGAATCAGCCTGACCAGGTAAAGAATAAATATAAGTGATTTTTTTCTTTTTAGAACAATAAGATTTATGCACTGTTACTGCTAAATACACAGGATTATCCCAAGAATGAAAACAGTGGTAATTCTGGTAGAACTGAAGCAAGGAACTTGTGTACACCTTCGTTTACGAGGCGTTTTGTAGAGGGCTAGAAAAAAGCAGTGTGTTGCCAGGGAATAAGGTGGAAGGTCTGCTGGTTAGCATTTGAGTGGCAGAGCTAAAAGGCAACCTTGAGGGTCTCATCACAGAATCATATGTTTACAGGGAGTGGAAAGGTCCTCCAACCCCAGGGCCCATGTGGAGTGTGAGGCCTCTCTGCTCGCCAGTGACCTGACCTTGAGAAAGCAGAACTGATCTTCTCTGTGATATGAGCTTCCAGCCAATTCCACCGCCGTCCATTCTTATGTTACTCAGCTTTACTCAGCAAGGCATTTAGATGGTCACCTGATTGAATAACCAATCTCATCCCACATAGATTGGTTTATTTGGTATTGCTTATAATGCTCACCACTTAATGATCTAAGGCAGGGGACAGTGAACTTTCTATGCAGATATCCAGATAATAAGCCTTGTAGGCCATGCAGTCTCTGTCATAACTGCTCAACACTACCACCATATATGTACAGTGTACATAGCCATGGACAATGCAAACAAACAGATAGGGCTGTGTTCCAGTGAAACTTTATTTACTAAAACAGGCAACAAGTAGATTTGGCCTGCAGACCATAGTTTGCTGACACCTGGTCTATGGAGGCAAAAGGATTCTATTCTTAGGCACTTACAAATCTTATATTTAGAGGTTTAACCTGGAACAATACAAAGATCATTAAATTAGGAATTAGGAGACGTGGGCTATAATCTCAGTTCTGCCATGGCTTGGGGTAACTTGTTTAACCTCTCATACTTAAATTTTCTCATCACAAAACTAGGGGCTCAGGTTAAATGATCTTTAAGGTTCCTTGCAGTTGGAAAATTCTGGTGTTCTCTAAACACTGGTAGTTCTAAATTACGGGCTCCAAGGAATATCCTTCCCGATATCTTTTATTGTTGTACAAGGTTTTTAACTGAAAAGGTGACATTTTGGAACGGGGTCTGGGGGAGGGAGACTTGTTGGCTGGTGCCTGTCTGCTGTTCCAATGGGTTGCTTCCTAAATCTGATGCTAGATTGCCTTGGTCTGGAGCTTCATCTATTCTCTCAGCAATTTCATATTTGAAACACTGTCTATTGGCACCGTTTTTCTCTGCCATCAACAGCAGAATGAGGCACTGCTATGTATCCTCCTTTTGTTTGTTCTATTGCCCCCACGAGTGAGCTCTTACCTTGTTTAGCTGTTGCATTTTTCATTTGAGTGATTCCTCTCCCCAGTGGATGGGGATAGAGTCTGTGCTTCATGTTGTCCCCATTTTGCAGATGAGGAAGCTGAGGTCCTGAGAGAGCAATGACTTTCCCAGGTTCACTCAGCTAGGAAGTGGCAAATGCAGAATTCCAAGTCCTGACTTCCAGCTCTGTCTATAGAGTCCACAGTTTTTTTTAAACTCTGTGAGGTTTGTTCAAAGTAAAGTGAATCATTCTTTGAGGGAAGTTTTCACAAAGGTGCCAGTGGCTCTTTGCCATTTTGCCTCAATGGGGCCTCTGCCTTAGAAAGAGCTCTTTCTTGCCTGCCAGGTCATGTAGGCTTTTACTTACTTCCTTCTGGGAGAAATGGAAAACTTGGGCAACTAGAAAGGGTGTTTTATTTATTTTTTTATTCTTACTTATTTATTTTAAAAATATAAAACATCAGAATATGTAAAATGGCAGCTGCCAGAAATATTGTCCTTGTCTCTCTCCGAGTGCCAGTAAATATGATGCTATCCTCTGCTGAAATGGGCTTTCCTGGGATTGGAGCAGCTATGGTCCTAATTCATGAACTATTCATCACGGTGGCATTGGCAAATGTTTGCTTGCAGTAACTTCCCCCCAGTGAATCTCTTGCATTTCCACAGCTAATGGTTAAACAGGACTTGAACCGATATTTGCATCTCTCCAGCCTCTGGCAATCTGATTATTAGTGCAATAAATATACAACATTTAATAACTCTTCACTTTTCCACTTTGAAACCATTAGTTGTCTCCAGGTTGACTAGGAAGAACTTCAAATTCAATTCATTAACATTTCCTTAAATAGTCCTCTTAACAGTGCAGGTCTGGCTTTCCCATTATGTACTGTCACTAATAATGGTTTTTACTTCTAACCTATTATTAATTAAAAAATAAAAAAGAGCCCTACACTCTCTCCATTTCTGAATAAGGTTTAGATCCTCTCTGCGTGAACTGCAAAGAGGCCTTCAGAGAGTGGCTTGTAGTGTCTGATAATTGCTATCAAGGTAAATAATTTAGCTGGTCAGACAGAGTGCACTTCTCTCTGCTTCGAGTGGACGGCTCCAGTCTTGGCCAGCCGGGCAAACCAGACCCAAGGCAGAGAGAGTCAGAGTTGCATGAAACTTGCATTAAGAGACAACAGGAAAAGGCAGCTTTGCTCAGTGATATTATGGTGACCCCCGAAGCTTTCTGTGAGCTGGGCACCGCTATCCTTCCCACATCTGCAGCCAGACAGGGATGTCCGGACCCCCAGAGTTCTCACAGACAGAGGCATCTTTCTCCAAAGGCTTTCAAGATTTTGCCATGAAGGACAAATGAACAGGCACAGATCCTCTGGATGCCCTAATCTTTTCTTTCCCTACTTCAAAGCCTTCTGTGTTGCCTCTGAGCCTGTAATTACCCTGGAGGTATTTTAGATTTGAAGTGACACCAGCAGAATTGCACTTCCTGATCATGGGAGTCCACAGTTGTATTTAATCAATTATGAAGCTGGTCACGAGATGGAGTTTTTCAGCCATAACTATTAAAGGGGAATCATGATCTAGCCCAACTTCTTGTGCTCAGGGTAAGGGACCCGCAATCTGAAATTAAAGAAACACTAACCACTTGTTGTGGTTTAATTTAGTTTCTGCCTCCTTAATTAAAAGCATACCATTACCCACCCACATAACAAACTGACACTTTTATGCCAGACTGTAACTCAAAAAAAAAAAAAAAGAAAGAAAGAAAGAAAACTGCTAAAGTTAGGTGGAGCTAAGATACTGATTTTAAGACACCAGCGGAGGCTCCAGAACACCACAATAGAATCTAGATTTATTTAAACTGGAAGCTTTAAACAAGCTAAGAGGCTATTTGAGAATTGGTTCTCCATCTGTCTCTCCCTGTACTCCTCATCCCCCTCGGCCTTGTCTTTAGCTGTCTGTCTGTCTGTCTGTCTTGCCTGTCTGGAGCTGCCTCTCTCTCTCTCTCTCTCTCTTTCTCTCTCTGCCTGTCTGTCTCTGTCTCTCTCTGTCTCTGCCTCTGTGTGTGTGTGTCTCTCCCTCCTTCTCTCTCTGACCTTGCCTCTCTCTCTGTCTCTCTCACTCCCTCTTTTTGTCTCTGTCTCTCTCTTTGTGTGTCTCTCTCTCTTGCACAGTCCCGTGCACACGTGTATCCCAATCAGAAACACACCTTTGGTTATTTGCCATCAGCAGTCCAGAAAGGGAAGAAATAGTTCCTTTCTTGGATGTTCATTTTGGAGACATGTGTGTCTGTGTGGTCAGGCCTGGGGAGTTACAGGGGGAAGAAATTGAGACCAACCCTCAAGGCCTTGCATCCCCATAATCCCAGCCCTATAGCCACAAGCCTGGAGAGTCCTGGCCTGGAGAAGCCGGCCTTGATGGTCTCAGGACCACACAAGGCGCATCGTGTGTCTATGACAAAGCCCCGCTTGCCGGTTCTGCTCAGAGCCACCCGTGTGCTTTCTGAGGCTTAAGTTGTCGACAAAGGAGCCAACTCCAGATGCTCAGGTGGGCCCGGTCGAGCTGCTCCCTGCTCAGATCTCTTGCCACGCTTTCCGTTGTGGTACTCGAGCCCCAAAGCTGGTGGCAGCCAGACCACCTGCCTTGGCCAGCAACCTTGCCTCACTTTCTTCTGTCTGTTAGCCCACCTACCTACTTCATTCCTCAATGGCATGTTGTTTTTGTACTTTGAGAGGTCACACGGCCTAGTGGTTCAGAACACGAATAGTCACACTGCTGTGTTCAAATTCTGGCTCTGCATGTCCCTAGCTATGTGATTGCATCTGAAAGATGAAGATGTTAAGAGTAATGACTTCTGATGTTTTTCTGAGGATCCAAGGAGTTAATTCAGGTTAAATACTTAGAATAGCATGTAACAAACCTGATATGTTATTAACTTTTCAAATTGGATGCCGCTTCCCATTTGCCTATCTTTGAATGAATCATGACAGGCAAGAATATAAAATTTAGCATTTCAGAGCTGAAAGATCTTTGTGCTTGACCAGACAGACCCCCTCAGTTTTTAAGTGAAGAAACTGAGATCTGGTAAGAGAAAGTAACCAATTATTAAACAGATTGAGTGGTGGAGTGGATTCTGCTTAATCCAGTGCTCTTTCAAACACACTCTTTGCAAATATTTCTCCTTCTTCCTGATGAGAGCTCTCTGGGACTTGGGATTGCTGGAAGGAGCAGCAGCTCTGAGTGCAGGGTTTAATACTAAAGCCTTGCTGACCAGCCTCAGATTCATATAGGCAGTCAGTGTTCTCTTTGGAAGGACTTGAAGGATGCTTCAGAGGCCCTAAATATTAATAGCTCCCCTGTTGCTGCTAGCCATTCTACCCTCCTTCTGTCTTGGCACAGGACTTGCTCTGTGACCTTAGGTCTTAATTTCCTCTTCTGCTCAATGAGAGAGGGGTTTCTGTGCTCTCTTCTAACTGTAAAGTTATATGACCATATTAATAAAATACAATAGACTGTAAGAATATGTGTGCATTGGATGATATGTTATTGGTTTGTGATGTCTCCTGTAAGTTCTATGATTTAGTATTGTTTGTAAAGTAATGGGGATGATTTCTGGGTAAGTCTGGACATTCCATTCATTAATCTCACTTAGAGATAAGACTATATTTAAGAGCCAGTGCAGGAGACACAAGAGATGCAGGTTCAATCCCTGGGTTGGGAAGATCCCCTGGAGTAAGAAATGATAACCTGCTCCAGTATTCTTGCGTGGAAAATTCCATGGACAGAGGAGCCTGGCAGGTTACAGTCCATGGAGTTGCAAAGAACTGAACATGACTGAGCAACTAACACACATATATATACACACACACAGAGTCCTAAAAAACAAAAAAGAGTCCTTATTTATAACATTTGTTTGGATTAAGTTGTATACCATGAGCAGAAGAATGTGTATCATATCTCTTTTACACTAAAAAGGACAGTCTATGACGTGGGTATTTCTGAACCCAAACTCCAGATTCTAATGGGGTCCCACTGTCATGACCTTCATGTCACGATCTGGAAAATATAATCTCATATTCTCTGTAACTAAGACCATCACTTCTTGGCTCCATGAAGCAAACCAATAGGTTTAAATCCATTTTAGATAACAGATCTCTGAAAATTGAATACAAGCAATGACGCTTTTCTCCTAAAATACACATACATGTTAAATATGGCAAACAGTATGGGGAGCTCATTAGACCTTCCAGAAGGCCTTAAATTCCAGATCAAGAACCTCTGTTGTGCAGTTACAAATATATGGATGGGAAAAGGAAAAAAAATCAGCTATTTGCTTAGAGATAGTTTGAGGAAAAAAGAAAGATACTTAAAATCAAGCACTTATTACAGTTTTCAGACTCTAAGAAGTCAGAAGGTAGCTAAGTCTCCTATATCCCCCAAAGTAGACCTCTCTTATTCACTGCTGACATGAAGGTATAACAGAACGCCCCTGTTGAGTCTCTGCTGGACATTCTGGGAAGCTGCCAACTTCAGGCTCCTCTTGATTTGGGGAAAACTGTCCATTTTGGGGGGACATATGGAAAATCAATAGGGAGACCTAGGTAGCTGTTGAGAGGTCACACAAACCTAGCACTCACTCATTTTCCCAGGATGGAGAATATTTATGTGGGCAGAGATCACCACATGGCACATAGCTTGCTAAGCAGAACTCCTTGGGGAATAACTGCAGATTTGCCTCTGGAGACATTGCTTTCTTCTCCATCCCCCATCAGCTGAGAACTTCCAGAGGAGTACCAGAATAAGAGTGAGTAGGAGAGACACATTGCTCTGTAGCTTTGGAGTTTTCTCTGTCCTTTGCTTTTGAATTTTTTGATTGTTGACTGTTGGCTAGTACCATGTGGCTCTCTGTTGTTTTTATCCATGTCTCCTCTCCAGCTCCCCACACAATGTTGGGACTGTTTGCAAGGCTCCTTTCCATCAGTCCGCCCAGCAGCATATGACGTCTTGGGGATTTGCATTTTTTAGCTTAATCATTAGCTTAATGTTTGGGGGACATTAGTCATAGGAAGTTAGTTTCATTCATCCAGATGCATTTTTGAAAGTTACAGCTCTTCCCTCTCCACCCTAATGCCCCCCTTGAGCATGCCTTCTCCCATTTCCTTTAAAAAACACTGTGTTCTTCTGAAACTCTCAAATGAAGATCTCAAAGTTGGAAGGTATTATTAATTCAGAAACTACATTTAAATCTTCCAGAGGAGCTGAGCCTGGCTGGAGTTGTGGAGGAACTGTGTTGGTGTATGGTCAGGAAATGACTTAAACCTGATCTTCAAGGGCTTGAAACTGCTCCCCTGAAAAAAGAGGAGGCATTTCTCTTGCCTACAACCCTCTGGAGAGACCTGAGTCCAGTGTTTGCATCTCTTTCATTGCTAATGAATGAATGAGTTTTCTTCCTAGGCTTCTGGCCAACAGAACTGGGAACCATTCTTGGAAGCTAGGCTGCTTTTGGAGTTCTTGGGCTTTGTAAGTTGCTAGACAGATGGCTCTGGAGGGGGACGGAGGAGCTTGACATAGACTTTGGAAATGTTGACTTTAGATAGAGGGGAGGAAATATTTTTCTAAGTGAGCAAATGACATGTACAGAAGTGTGGAAGCAGGTATCATAATGAATATTCTGGGCCTCATAGTGCATCCATCTGAACGTAAGCAGGGAATCAAAGTTGCTGAGTTTGAATACGGCAGACTGGAGCATGGGTAGAAGTCTTTCTTCCCATGTTCTTTAGAGTTTAGTTTAAATGTATGGGTAACCTAGCGCCATTGAAAGCCTGTGAGTTTAACGATCAGAGAGTGTTAGAACTATGAATTAGGTAGTGATAATTCCATAGCTGGTCTCATGGGAGTGCCTTTTGGGGCTTTCTTTCGCAAAGGCTAATGATAATGATATTTTTCTTGATAATGAAATTGTCATGCTCTTAGAGTTGCCCTTCTTCATATATTTAAGGACACCCTTTCAATTTAAATATGGTTTAAGAAATCTTCCAGTAACCCTCCCATCTCCGAGTTTAGCTGTTAGTCTGCTCTTGTCCAAGCACAAAGCCTTCACAGGACTGACCTTGGAAGACATTAATCCACTTAAGTGCCCTGGGCATGGTCCAGAGAAGCCATTCTTCTGCATCCTGCATCCCTTCCTGGGCCACAGACTCATGCTCTCATGTCTCCCACATGCCCTATATTCTCCCCTTTCTCTCCCTGCCTTACTCTTAATATGACTGTTTTCCACTAACCACCTCCCCCAACAGGAAAAATATTCTTTGCTCATTCAAGGGACTGTAAAAGTAACCTTCTCCTTATAGCTTACCTGCTCAAGGTCCCCACCTCAACCCTTTTAGGTCTCATTATCACCCTATTTCATTGATTCCTCCACTTTCTCTCTGTCACTTCCACATACCATGTACCTAGCTTATTATACTTACAGTCTTATAAATATCCTTACACTCTTTCTTTCTTTTCCACTTGGAAGGAAAACAGAGTCGAGAAGAGCCCAACAACCTATTATATTTGTGCCTATAATTAAATAGCAAAACATTTTCTGGTGTGAGAGAGAGACAGAGACACACAGACAGAGAGAGGAAGAGAGACAATGAGACACACAGAGAAGGAAAGTGAAAGGAGGAAGAGAAGGTAGGGGGAAGAGGAAGTTGTCACATAACCACACAGGGCATCCCCACTATAAATTGACCTTCACAACTACCAGCTGCGCTCTCAGCATTGCCTATCCTCTTCCCTGCACCTCTCTGGTAGGCTTGCTTTCTTACACATCACATCACATGCACCCTCTTCCCTTTTCTCCTATCATCTCTGTCTCTCACATCAGTGGTCTACCAGGCCTCATTATATGTAGATAAATGCTTTTTCTCTAAATTTATTTAAACATAATTTTATTTATTTTGGTCTAAGCTATACATTCAAATTTTTCAAAATTCAAAAGATACAAAAGTCACCCTTCTACCCCAGTTCTCCATGCTTCTGTTTTCTTTCATGTGGGCACCAATGTTCTCAGTGTGTGTGCTCCAGAGGCAATTTGTGCACACACACACACACACACACACACACACACGTATGCAATTTAGGCACTATGTAAAAGCAGATATACATGCATATTTGAAAATATGGTATATTTTGGAATATATAATATTGAAATATACACATTATGGAATATATGGTAGCACTTTGCCTTTCTTTAAACTCAAGAATATGTCAGAGATAAATCCATAACAGTGTAGGTAAGAGTGTTCTCATTCTTTTCGTATTGTAGTACTCCACTGTATGCATGCATGCTAAGTCATTCAGTCATGTCCGACTCATTTTGACCCTATGGACTATAACCCACCAGGCTTCTCTGTCCATAGGATTCTTTAGGCAAGAATACTGGAGTGGATTTTCATGCCCTCCTCCAGGGGATCTTCCCAACCCAGAGATCAAACCTGCATCTCTTATGTCTCCTGCATTGGCAGGCAGGTTCTTTAGCAGTAGTGCCATTTGGGAAGGCCACTCCATTGTATAGACGTACTTTAACTTATTTAATCAGTCTACTATTGATGAATAGTTAGTTTATTTCCAATAGTTTTGTTATTACAAATTATGTTAGAATGAACACATTTATACTTACATTATTTGCATGTGTGTTGGTATATTTGTAAGATCAGTTCCTAGAAGTATTATGGGTGGGTCAAAGGGTGTGTCATTTTCACTTTTGATAGGTATTGTTGGGTTGCTCTCCATAGCGATTGCTCCAGTATGCTCTCCCTTCATCAGTGTGTAAGAAGGCTGGTATCTTCCAGCTTACCACTGCAATATGCGACTGATCTCTTTTGTCTCTGCTAATCTGATAAATGAGACAAGTTTCTCATTATGGTTTTAATTTGCATTTCCACAGAAGAAAGTGAAGGCATTAAAGAAAACTTCCTTAATTCTATCTCCACCATAACCACAAATGTGTTTGATTTCACTTTTGTCTCTTCTAACTCCCATCCATGGCACTGAAAACCCTCCTCAGTCAAATCACTGGTCCTTCCAGTGTACATTGGATATCAATTTACATTTTAGATAGCAGCCCGTTTTAATGCTAACAGTGATTTTCATTGGTGAGCCTCATTTCTTTTGCTGCTTCTTCACCTTTTCCTCCTAGATTCTTTCCAATGACTTGCAAACAATCATTAGTACTCCCACTCTTAACATCTCTCCCTTGACTCCATCACCTCCCTCTAGTTATTACTCTAACTCTTTTTTAAAAATTAATTTATTCATTTTAATTGAAGGATAATTACTTTACAATATTGTGGTGGTTTTTGCCATACATCAACATGAATCAGCCACAGGTACACATGTGTCTCCCTCATCCTGAAACCCCCACCAACCTTCCTCCCCACCCCATCCCTCTGGGTTGTCCCAGAGCACTGGCTTTGAGTGCCCTGCTTTATGCATCGAACTTGCGCTGGTGATCTTCTTTACATAGTATATGCAGAGTATATCATGAGAAATGCTGGGCTGGAAGAAGCACAAGCTAGAATCAAGATTGCTGGGAGAAACATCAATAACCTCAGATATGCAGATGACACCACCCTTATGGCAGAAAGTGAAGAAGAACTAAAAAGCCTCTTGATGAAAGTGAAAGAGGAGAGTGAAAAAGTGGCTTAAAGCTCAACATTCAGAAAACTAAGATCGTGGCATCCAGTCCTATCACTTCATGGCAGATAGATGGGGAAACAGTGGAAATAGTGGCTGACTTTATTTTTCTGGGCTCCAAAATCACTGCAGATGGTGATTGAAGCCATGAACTTAAAAGACGCTTACTCCTTGGAAGGAAAGTTATGACCAACCTAGACAGCATATTAAAAAGCAGAGACATTACTTTGCCAACAAATGTCTGTCTAGTCAAGGCTATGGTTTTTCCAGTGGTCATGTATGGATGTGAGAGTTGGACTATGAAGAAAGCTGAGCGCCAAAGAATTGATGCTTTTGAACTGTGGTGTTGGAGAAGACTCTTGAGAGCCCCTTGGACTGCAAGGAAATCCAAACAGTCCATCCTAAAGGAGATCAGTCCTGGGTGTTCATTGGAAGGACTGATGTTGAAGCTGAAACTCCAATACTTTGGCCACCTCATGCAAAGATTTGATTCATTGGAAAAGACCCTAATGCTGGGAAGGATTAGGGGCAGGAGGAGACAGGGATGACAGAGGATGAGATGGCTGGATGGCATCACCGACTCGATGGACATGAGCTTGGGTAAACTCCGGGAGTTGGTGATGGACAGGGAGGCCTGGCATGCTGTGATTCATGGGGTTGCAAAGTGTCGGACACGATTGAGTGACTGAACTGAACTGATGCATGTTTCAAGGCTATTCCTACCCTCATCTTCTCCCACAGAGTTTCTGTACAAGTGCTTCCTCCTCCTCTTCCTCACCTCACAGTTGTTCTTTAGTCTTTTTTTCTCTATCACTCCTGAACGTTCTTACAGAAGTCACCAATGACCTGCATGTTGTTAACTGTTCAGTTTTCATCTTTATTGATCTCTTCTTAGTACCAATTGTCAGAGTTGACTTCTTCCTTCTTCTGAAACACTTTCTTCCATTGTTATTCATGACCTCCTACTCCCTGGCTTCTCGTATACATTGCTGGTCATTCTTCTGGACCTCCTTCGCTTGTCTTCTCTCCTTACCTGGTCCTAGGTGTCATCCCCAAGGTCCTGATATCCCTTTCTTCTTGCTTTTTATTCTCTCCCATAGGGAACTACTTCTGGTGATTTAGATGCTAACAGCTCCCAATTTTTTTTTTTTTCACAATCACACATTTAACTGTAAATAAATCAAGTTTATTTACAAGAGAGTATTCTTTTTGGATCACCTCCTGCATCTTCTGAGTCCTAGACCTGTATGTACAGCTATCTACTTTACATCTTCAGGTGAATAACTCACTTGCATTTTCAGTTTAAGATGTCCAGAACTGACATCTCCCTCCCCAGCACCAAACATTCCTCTTCTCTAGTAAATCCCATCTGTGTAAATGACACCTTCAGCTGTATGGTTGTACCTTTCACCAATTCAGGCATTATCCTGGAAAACTCCCACAGCTCCCATATCATATATAGCAACATTTCTGTTCTTTTCATCTTCAACATATATCTTGATTCTATCAACTTTTTCCATTTCTAATGATTCTGCCTTTACCAAAGCCACAACATCTCTTTCCTGGACCACCGTGATAGTGCCTGAATCATGTCTTTGTTTTCATGCATACCCACTATATAGTCTGTTCTCATGAAGCAGCCAAAGTTTCTAAGCATACCAACTGGGTATTGTTACTTTCCTCCTTCAGACCTTTTATAGGCTTTGCATCACACTGACAGTAAAATCCAAACTCCCCATCATGGTGTGACTGGGACTATTAGTAACCTTCATGAAACTGATGTCCCCCCCTGTTTCCTGACCAACAGAATCTGCCTGATTCCGTTTCCCTCCCTCCCTTGTAAGCGGATATCTATATCTGGCCAAAGATATGAGTGGAAATGTTTTCTGGGAGCTCTGGGAAGGATCTTTTAAAGAAGCCAACTTAGGGCACCCCTTTGGCCTGCCCTCCATACGTCCTTCCTATTGCCTGTACATATGTTTTAGCTGGAACTCCAGAAGCCTTCTTGGACCACAAGAGGACCTGTCAGACAGAATCCACGTGCTTGATGGCAGAGTAGAAAGACAGAAGGAAGCCTAGTCCTGAAAGCCATGAACCTGTGATACCAGCCCTGAACTGCTTATCTGTGGATTTCCTTGAAGTGTGAGAGAAATATACTTCTGTTTTCTTTGTGCCATTGTTATTTTGTGTTTCGGTTATATGTAGCTGAACTTAATGTTAACTGATACATATGGCTCATAAGGCCCCGCGTGATGATCTGGCCCAAGCTCTCCTCTCTGACCTTGTCTTGTGCGCCTGTCCCCACCCCGGATCACTGTCTGTTCCCTGCACTGGTCTGCTGTCAGTTTCTTGAAGCCTTTCCCACCTCAGGGCCTTCCCTCCTGTCGTCCCCTGCCTGGAATTCTCTTCTCCTTCTTTGCCTGGCTAACTCCTGTCATTTTTCAGATCCAAGTTTAAAATGTCATTTACTTGCAGAGAACTTCTCTGATTCTCTGATCTAAATTGTATTTCCTGTATCTCTCATACTTCTCTGATTTTTTTCTTTTGAAATGACATATTTATTTGCGATTTTTTTTTTTAATGTCTTTCTCTCCACCATGGTAAAAATCCTGTCTGTCTGCTCATCACCTATACCCTAGAACCTAATATTAGACCAGGCATATCCTCAGATAGTAAACAAATGAATGGAGGAAAATATGAAGTATGGTTTAGAGAGTGGGGTCAGGAATCTAAGAGTTCTGGGTTTTAACCCCAACTCTTACTAGCTGTGTGACTTAACCAAGTTACTTAACCTTTTAAAGCCTCACTTTACTGATCTTTAAATGAGGCTAATAGTAGAACATTCCTGAGGGGATTGTGGTGAAGAGTAAGTGACCAAATAAAATGAAAGAATTCAACATAGTGCCCTTCACAGAGGAAATTCTCAGGATACACAGCTATTATTAATGAATAAACGAAGAAATCGAAGAAGATACCCAAGGTCATTTTGGCAGCATGTTATCTGACCCAGGAAAGAGACTTCAACAATGGCCTTTACTTGCTAAGGTCGCAATGCCTTCAGCCAAAGGACTGTGGGAATATTGTTTGTCATGGACATTTTGAATATCCACCTTGACACTTCTGTAGGGACAACTCAGTGCCGCTACTCCACACGGCCACCTTTGGCCATTGGTGGTTATTTATTGCACACTGCCTCACTCTCCTGGTGTGTGCCACAAGGTGCTGGACCCATTGCCCTTCAAACCCACGTCTCGTCTGTCCCTGGGAGTGCCAGGATCCCCTGTGCTGGACCATGTTTTATGTGCCTTCCCTCCCAAAGTCCTCCCCTGACCCATGAGCCAAATCCTTCAAAAAGTGAGATTTCAGTCTTTGTTGTCAAACAGGAGTGAGAACCAGAATGCCAAGAAGTGAAGAATGTGGGAAGCGAAGGGGTGGTTGGTTTCCCGTGTGTGAAACCACTCCTTACCAATTACTTCAAACCCTTGCAAGATTTGGAGAAACCACCTCAGAGTTTGTTTTGGTTCTGTTAGGGAAACTCCAAAGCCTTGGTTTTGGAAAGGCTTCAAACATTCTCCCAACGAGCTGCCTTTCCATTTATAAGACACTCCAAAGTCCTGTATTTAGTCAGAGAGGAGCAGGACACACACACGCTCCCTTTGCCTCCCATCTCTCTCTCATATAAAACAAGCCACTCTGGGTTCTCCATAATCCTGGCTTGAACATTCAAGAGAATACTTGAATAATACTTACCTACCTCACTGGGGTGTTGTTAACGATTAATTAGTTAA
Source organism: Giraffa tippelskirchi (assembly GCF_054371585.1). Lineage (NCBI taxonomy): Eukaryota > Metazoa > Chordata > Mammalia > Artiodactyla > Giraffidae > Giraffa > Giraffa tippelskirchi. Next base: position 60,341,739 of record NC_137278.1, read on the forward strand.
TGTTTGTAAAGCACTTTGCAGATGTAAAGTGCTTGTATAAGTGCTAAGTATTCTTATTATTAAGCAGAAGTTCTATGGTTTGGCTGAAAATATTTTTTTCGCAATCACACATTTAACTGTAAATAAATCAAGTTTATTTACAAGAGGGTTTTCGTTTTCGGGTCACCTCCTAGTTATTATCACTGAACTAATCTCTTTTATTTTCCTTTAGGTTTCTAATAGAGCTGACTCATCCTGAAAACCTCTGTCTCTGAGAGGATTTCAATAATACCCTAGGAAAATAAATTTCTGTGGGCAGTGCCTGTTTTCTCAGAAGCAAGGTTGAGAGTGTATTTCTTCAGTAAAGACTCTATACCTATGCAGTATATAAGACTTTCTCTGTAGAGTTCCCACCTAATTTAGTTCTAAATTGAAAAAAAAATAAATACAGAACAGTGCCCTGTGAAATAGGTCATTAGAATAAATTTGCTCAATCTGATGATGATAATACAGGAATAATAACAAAAATAAGGATTTGGAAGTATTTTGTTTTTTCTTTCTTCAATTCCCTGTCTTCAATCTATCTTTGGTTTTGGAGGCATGTAAGGAAAGTGGTGGGAGGAGATTGAGGAAGAAGCAAGTGACTTCTAAGGCACAGCAATACACAAACTCTCCCATGGAAGAGCAGCCTTAACAAAGTAGGAAACCATCTAAGACCTGCAAGTCAAGTTCTTTCTTCCAGTGCCTTAGGCAACTCCATGAGAGTCACACTGGAACTTTAAGGAACCCTGTGGACTATGAATCAACAAGGGATATGACACTGGGGAAATGCATGAAACAGAAGAAATCAGACAATGAAGCCTGCTCTTCCCTTACTAAAAAGCACACCATGTTTGGTTTTTTTTTTTTTAATTTATTAATTAATCCAAGCCAGGCTTCAGCAATACGTGAACCGTGAACTTCCAGATGTTCAAGCTGGTTTTAGAAAAGGCAGAGGAACCAGAGATCAAATTGCCAACATCCGCTGGATCATCGAAAAAGCAAGAGAGTTCCAGAAAAACATCTATTTCTGCTTTATTGAATATGCCAAAGCCTTTGATTGTGTGGATCACAATAAACTGGAAAATTCTTCAAGAGATGGGAATACCAGACCACCTGACCTGCCTCTTGAGAAACCTGTATGCAGGTCAGAAAGCAACAGTTAGAACTGGACATGGAACAACAGACTGGTTCCAAATAGGAAAAGAAGTGCATCAAGTCTGTATATTGTCACCCTGCTTATTTAACTTATATGCAGAGTACATCATGAGAAATGCTGGGCTGGAGGAAGCACAAGCTGGAATCAAGATTGCCGGGAGAAATATCAATAACCTCAGATATGCAGATGACACCACCCTTATGGCAGAAAATGAAGAAGAACTAAAGAGCCTCTTGATGAAAGTGAAAGAGGAGAGTGAAAAAGTTGGCTTAAAGCTCAACATTCAGAAAACTAAGATCATGGCATCTGGTCCCATCACTTCATGGAAAATAGATGGGGAAACAGTGAAAACAGTGTCAGACTTTATTGTTTTGGGCTCCAAAATCATTGCAGATGGTGAATGCAGCCATGAAACTAAAAGATGCTTACTCTTTGGGAGGAAAGTTATGACCAAACTAGATAGCATATTAAAAAGTGGAGACATTACTTTGCCAACAAAGGTCCATCTAGTCAAGGCTATGATTTTTCCAGTGGTCATGTATGGATGTGAGAGTTGGACTATGAAGAAAGCTGAGCACTGAAGAATTGATGCTTTTGAACTGTGGTGTTGGGGAAGACTCTTGAGAGTCCCTTGGACTGCAAGGAGATCCAACCAGTCCATCCTAAAGGAGATCAGTCCTGGGTGTTCATTGGAAGGACTGATGTTGAAGCTAAAACTCCAATACTTTGGCCACCTCATGTGAAGAGTCGACTCATTAGAAAAGACCCTGATGTTGGGAAGGATTGGGGGCAGGAGGAGAAGGGGACGACAGAGGATGAGATGGCTGGATGGCATCACTGACTCGATGGACCTGAGTTTGGGTAAATTCTGGGAGTTGGTGATGGACAGAGAGGCCTGGCGTGCTGTGATTCATGGGGTTGCAAAGAGTCAGACACGAGTGAATGACTGAACTGAACTGAATTAATTTAGTTAGTTATTTTTGGCTCTGCTAGGTCTTTGTTGCTGTTTGTCAACTTTCTCTCGTTACAGCGAGTGGTTGTTGCTCTCTAGTTGTGGTGCTCAGGCTTCTCATTGCGGTGACCTCTTTTGTTGTGGAGCACTGGCTCTAGGGTGCATGGGCTTCAGTAATTGTGGTGCATTGGCTTAATTGCTCCAAGACATGTGGGATCATTCCAACCAGGGATTGATCTGGTGTCCCTCGCATTGAAAGTTGGATTCTTAACCAATTGATCACCAGGGAAGCCCCCATGCTGTGTTTTTGATAGACCATATTCTTCAGCATATTTGTGTATGAGAGTGTGTGTGTGTGTGTGTATGTGTGTTTATCACAGTATAGTTGGACAGTGGCTCTTTTTAGCAGAGGCATATGCATTGTTCAGATAATGGATCAATACCCTGTAAGGGTTACATCCTTACTGTGTAATTCTAGGGTGGGTGGGAGCAATCAAGTTGAATTACTGACTTTGTAAGGAAATGAAAAGTCAAACTGCTGACCATGTGTATTTTATATTATTTAATTAAAAGTAGATAACAGTACTTGAATGAACCACAAATCAGATAAAAATGGCAGCATTTTCTCATATTTAACACATATTTGACTTGTGGTTGTGTGACAATTCACCAGGACAGGTCTATGATGTCTCCAAATAGAAAATCAGAAGTGTAATTAAAAAATACTGCAGGGGAGAAGCAATATTAACTCCAACCCTGGGTAGAGATAATCACAACCACAGTACCATCACTGTTATTCCTATTTAATGAGAATCTCCTCTGCTTCTTTCTTTAACTTGAAATAAAAAAGAAATCATTAGAATTTTTGTTTTAAATATATCATGTACCTTTTATAGAAATAAAGAAAATAGATGGATTATGAATTTTAGGTGTCCATTCCCCATTTATTTATTCATCTTAATTAAGTTTCATTTAATATCTAACAGTCAGTCATTCAAAATTGTTTGCCACAACAGAACTGATAGTTTATAGGACTCTCTAGAGATCTTTGGCTTCATCAGATGAGCACTTGCAGGGAATGTCCATCTACTGTTTTTCAGTATCACTGGAGTGACTGTTTCTGAATCATATGGAGAATAATCCCAGGGAACTCAATCTCTTCAGCACCCATTCAGACATGCTGGTGCAATCAGAGCTTGGCATCCTCAGACCCTGATACAGTGCTATGGCTGAAGGTTCCACGTCTCTGACCTTCCCTACCAGGTTCCACTGACTTTCAGGCCAAATGAAGAAGACTTTGGTGCATTCTCTGCTTTTGATCTTCAGTTAGTGATTGATTTAGTTACTTCATCCACTTTTATTTAGAGATGTTCATGAAAATCTCTACTGTATCTTGGTTCTTCTTTCAGAAGTTGAGAGCAAAGTACATTAGTCTATTCAGTGACAAACTATTGATAACTGTTGGATATTTCAATTCTTTTTTCTGATTTGGATTGAACAAGACTCCAAGATGTTTCTGCATTAGAATCTAGTCTAATATTGCCAACTAGTCACACTTCCATTAGTCCTTACAATAAATTTTCTCCTCTTTAAATGAAAATTTACATTTCTTATCCTTTTTTGCTCCAAATTAAGAGATTATTTGACTGATTTTTACTTAAGGGCTCTCCTTGCCTCCAGAATAGAGAACTTGATATTTTGTCAATGGAGAAGGTTTTCAGTTCATAGGGGAAGGAGAGGTATGGAGGTGGATGGTTCTAAGTAGAATATAGCTCATGTTCTTGTGTCCTGAGCAAGCCTGATACCATCCTGCTACCCATGAAAGGTGGGAACCAGGGAAGGAGAGTCCCAGGTCAAAGTAGCTGGGCAGATTGCTTATCTGGGTCAGCATTAAGATACAACTGGGTCTAGAAGAGGGTTGGGAAACTAGGGCTGTCAAGTCTGTAGAGCATTGTGAGAACGGTAACAGAATGCTAGGGAGAGAGTTACGAACATGGTGGAACTGGGTTGGAGACATGGTTCAGGAGGGAAGTTCAGAACTAAGACAATTTGGTGAGTATGGAAGAGAAAATTCTCTTCGCCCCTGAACTACTGCCCAGGGGCATTAAAAGATGGGTCTTAAAGGATTTTTCAAAAGGCGTGGCAGGAAGTAGGAGGTTAAAACCAGGTCAGTTGAGTAAATGCTACTAGTTTTTCAGTAGGAAATAAATAGAAACTTAGTCTGAAGACAAAGAACAAGGCCAGAATTACTCTGGCTTAGACATTCATGTGCTAACATTTTAGCATCTCTAGCATTGGTTTGCACCTCACAATTGAAGGGATCTTGCATTTAATAAAATATGGTCTCGTGTGAATGGCATGAAAGTATGAGAAAGAGATGAATCTCTGACTACAAACAACCTTCAACAGATGTGAGGGGCAAAGATATGCTTTCTGTTGCTTTTTAAGTGGGAATATTGTCAACACAGTCTTTTTGCCTTTTACTGTGGTTTTTCAAATGAAATTTTGGAATGTCTCACTTAGATGCTGAATCTCAGCTTCCTCTTTTTTGATACTGCCACATGTTCCTTCCTTCTTTTCCATTTTGAGTCCATTTTGACTATATTCAGAGAAAAGTGGGGTTGGTAAGAGACTAGGTTAACTGTCAGTCCCTTGGAAAGGCCTTCCCAGACCACCCAACAAATAACCACCCCCCTATTCACTTTCTATCAATCACCTTATATCATAGCACTTACACTTTTCTGATAGTTTCCTATTAACTCATTGACTAATTTTGTTTACGGTCCACCTCCTCTGTTAGAATGTAAGCTCAATGAGCATCAGGGTTTTGTTCACTAAGGTGCCCTCTGTGCTCAGATTGATGTCTGGCGCATAGCTGATTCTTTGTCAGCATGTGTGGAATGAGTAAATGCATATATGATCTTGCAAGGAGTTGAACTCTCCCCTGCAGAGTTAGGGTTCTCTGGAGTAAATCTAAATATAATGAGCATTATATCCAACTAATGCATTTTGTGGGTTCCTCTACATTTCCCATTTATCTTTCAATGAAAAAAAAATTTAAGAACCATGTGATTCTGGATTTTTAAGACAGCAACCCCTAAAATATAGCTTGAAAATTTCCAGGATCTTAAATTAAAGCTTCCCCACCTCCCTGTCTGGGCTTATGCATGCTGATCCAGCTTCAAATCAGCCAGTATCTATTATTCACCCTAAAATTAAAAAGCAAGAAAACAACCTCTCTTCTTGGAAACAGACATTCAAAAGTTTTGGCCTTGTTATGTTGGCTGTGGTCTTAGTGATCCATATTTATATGTTTATAAAGTATCTCTCACATGTTTAAAGTATATTAATTGTTAATATTATATTAGTAGTTATAATTACTAAGGTTTTCACTTAAACAAATTTAAACCAACTGAAAATACTATCAAAAGAAATTAACCTACCTTCACATACACACAACTCTTAAAATAGCTCACTAATTGCATAGAGATGGAGAATTTCCTCATGTTATTTCTCCATGTTAGGAGAAATTGTGAAAATTGACATGAGTCATGACTAAGTTTTATGGAACTAAGTCAGTCATGGAACTAAGTTTTATGTTAGTCTCTTGAATGAACATCAGTCTCAGAATGAAATTAACCTCTTTGATTTTAGCAGATCAACTCACATTATGTCCTCATTCCAAGTTAAAAGCAAAAATATAAACAAAACTTATTAACATTTGAGTGTATTTGATGCAGAATCATCCCTGAATCATTAAGGAATATCTCTTGCTAAATTTAAAAACAGTTGGAAAGACAGGTATATATAAGGAAAAAGAGCCTTACTTGATCATATTAGGGCCAGCTTGATGCTGACAGGGATCCCTGTTCCACGGGGAAGGAAGAGTTGAGACAGACATCATCATCATCTTAGTTTGATGATTCCAGGATAAAGCTCGCTACTCATGTGGATAAATAGTATGTGTTCATCATTTCTTAATTCCACAACCCTTGTCCTTATTTATTCTACATAGTGAGGGAGCTTGTCTAACCTATAATGACCCAGGGCTCATTTACTCACCAACCATTCACTGAGCATCTCTTAAAAGACAGAAACTGGGCTGGGTTCTGGGGATACTAAGAGGGAGACCCTGGTCTTTTCCTTCGACTGCTCAGTCATGTCTCTGGCTTTCTTCACACTATTATGGAAGAGTGTAATTGACAGTAGGGTAGCTGAGTCACAAGTGGAAAAAGAGTCATCATATGCCTGGAACATGTCTTATTTTTATGTTAATGAAAAATGAAGTATGACCCAACTACCAAATACTTGATAGAAAGTTCCCCTTTTATTTGGATGTTTTCACCTTGACTAGACATGACCATTGGGGGTGGAGGTCATTCCTTGGGTATCTTTTTGATTTGTTTAGATCTTCAGCCCTATAGGGTATGTGTCATACACATACCACATATAGGTTATGTGTCATTGTCTCCATTTTACCTATGAGGAATCTGAGATTTAGGGACATTGTATTAGATTCCTGTGGCTGCTGTAACAAATTACCACAACCTGGGTGGCTTAAAAGAGCAGAAACTTATTCTCTTACAGTTTTAGAGGCCCTGCTTCTGAAATCAGAGTATTGGCAGGTCTGTGCTCACTCTAGCAGCTCTAGGGGAACATCTGTTTTTTACCTCTTCCATCTTCTGGTGGCTGTTAGCTTCCTCAATTTGTGGCTGCATCATTTGTCTCTATCTCTGTGGTCACATTGCCTCCCCTATTCTGTCTGTGTGTGTTTTCTCCTTTGCGTGCCTGTTTTTTTCAGGGTTATATAGATTGATAATTTTTTTAATTGGAATATAATTTTTTTACAATGTTGTGTTAGTTTCCTGCTGTACAGCAACATGGTGAAAGTCGCTCAGTCTTGTCCGACTCTTTGCAACCTCATGGACTGTGCAGTCCATGGAATTCTCCAGAACAGAATACTAGAGTGGGTAGACTTTCCCTTCTCCAGGGGGTCTTCCCACAACAACATGAATCAGCTATATATATATATATATATATATATATATGCATATCCCCTCCCTCTTGAGCCTCCCTTCCATGCCCCCATCCCATCACTCTAGGTCATCACAGAGCACCAAGCTGAGCCCCCTGTGCAATGCAGCAGCTTCCCACTAGCTATATACACTACGTATGGTAGTGTATATATCAGTGTTCTGTCTCAATTTGACCTATCCTCTCTGTGTCCACAAGTTTGTTCTCTATGTCTGAGTCTGTATTCTTGCCCTGCAAATAGGTTCATCAGTACCATTTTTCTAGATTCAATATATATGCATTAATATACCATATTTATGATCATACCATTCCAGTATTCTTGCCTGGAAAATCCCATGGACAGAGGTGCCTGGCAGGCTACTGTCCATAGGATTACAAAGAGTCGGACACAACTGAAGCGACTTAGCACGCATGCACCCTGAACACGCCTGATCTCATCTGCATGTCTATCTTATAAATATATGTGTGATCACATTTAGGGCCCACCTGGAGAACACAAGATTTTCTCCTCACCTCAAGATCATTACCTCTACCACATCAGGAAAGATCCTTTTTACAAATGAGATAACATTCACAGGTTCTGGGGATTGACATGGATGTTGTCCGAGGAGCCATTTTCTAGCCTACCACAGAGGTTACATCCTTGTCCAGGGTTGTGCACCTGGTAGAGGTAGGGTTTTAACAAAGCCAGACCTAACTTTAGAGTCCACTCTCTTAAACCTCCACACTGACTCTCTAGAATGCACATGGGCATTTGAGTGATGATGGAGTTTTCAATGCAGTTATATAAGTAGTTTTGACCTAGAAAACTAGCATGAAGAACTAGAGTGTAGGTTTTATTGATAAAAGTCTTTTATTGCTGTCCACCTCCTGGTTCATCCAACAAGGATCATCCAGTATTTACAGAGGGCCCACGGTGCTTCTGGAGAAGGCAATGGCACCCCACTCCAGTACTCTTGCCTGGAAAATCCCATGGACGGAGGAGCCTGGTAGGCTACAGTCCATGGGGTCGCTGAGAGTCGGACACGACTGAGCGACTTCACTTTCACTTTTCCCTTTCATGCACTGGAGAAGGAAATGGCAACCCACTCCAGTATTCTTGCCTGGAGAATCCCAGGGATGGCGGAGCTTGGTGGGCTGCCATCTATGGGGTCGCACAGAGTCGGACATGACTGAAACGACTTAGCAGCAGCAGCAGCAGCACGGTGCTTCAGGTTCTGTGCTGGCATGGAGACGCAATGCTGAGTAAAACCAACCATTATTCCTGTCCTTTCAAGCTCACTGTCTAGTGGAGGACTACAGACAGACTTTAAGTATCACATGAATGAATGTATAATTACAAACTGAGAAGGAAAGAGGAGATGTAGAATAAGGAAAGCTGACCCAGGCTGGATGTAAAGAGACGTTTTTCTTGAGGAGATGTTTGAGTTAAGATTCAAGAGCTGGGTAGGAGTTAGCTAGGTGAGGGAGGAAGGTAACAGGGAAAAAACATTCCGGAAAGACAGAATGGCATATGTAAAGGCTGTGGCAGAAGAGATCATTAGCGTTTTAGGAACTGAAATAAGTTTGGAGCTAAGAATGAGGTAGCTTTGTCAATATGGGCACTTTTCATAGGTGTCATGACTGGGGATGGAGTAAGACTCGGCGAATTCTCCATGTTGACAAGTTCTTTGAAGATAGTATGCTCTGGCCCAGAGTGGTGTCTCATACAGGTGACGTGCTTAATGCTGTGCTTGTTGCTTGACTTCATGAGCGAATGAATGAACAAATTAGCCTTGACCTTACGTGTACAGGGAATTTGACAAAGCAGGTGGAAGAGCCATAGTCCTGCTTGCTAGGTGTCTCCCTTCCAAACCAGGGGGTCATTGTGTAGCCAAGTATATTTTGGCCATTTGTCACACCCATGTGATTATCCTACGTGAACCAAGGTCTGGTGAGGGAACCAGGAGTCAAAGTCCTTTTGCACATGGTTGTGGAAAAAATCTGGAAAGGCCATTGCCCTGAGGAGAGCAAGCAGAGATAGTAAAACCCCAAACAGCTTCCTCAGCCCTCTGCCTGCTTCGCCTGGCATGCACATTGCTGATTGCATCTTGAGGCCCGAGCAGCGATTCCCTATAGATTCCTCCATCTCCTTTGAGGGGAAAGAAAATGGGAGGCTATTCTGCAAGCTGACCTGTATCTGTTGCTCCATTTTAAGGACACAGCACTAGAAAAGAGCTAGCTTTGGGTCTCAAAAAAGGGACAGGCCATGAAGAATGTTTTTCCATCTTCCATTCTGAGTATTTCACTTGGCTTGACTATCACATGTTGACTGGGCTGCCTCCTATTAGAGGAGATGTTTGCGAGATGCATGATTTTTTTTTTAAATTGAAGTATAGTTAATGTACAATGTTGTATTATTTTCAGGTATACAGCAAAGTGATATATGTGTGTATATGTGTGTGTGTGTTTATGTATTCTTTTTCAGATTCTTTTTCCTTAGAGGTTATTACAAAATATTGAGTATAGTTCCCTGAGCTATACAGTAGGTCCTTGTTGATCAGATACATACTTTTAATAAACATTCCTTTAGCTTTTTCATCTGAGAGGGAACAAATTTCACTTCTATGCAAAACCTACTCAAAGGACAAGATCTCAGAGATTGCCTTAGAATCCATATATTGAGAGTTCTCTTTGGGATCCAGCCTAAATGCCACAGATGTGACATTCTGGCCATGGAAATCTCAGGCCAGGAGGTGAAGGACCTCAGGGGCCTATATCATTAGTTACCTCCCTTCTAGATGGAAAGCTCCCAGGGCTGAAAACCTGTGTCTTGGACAATGCCAACCACACGTGGTACTGTCAACTCAAGGATGAATGTGGTTTTTAAAATTTACTTGTAAAACAGAAATTCTAGACTGGCCCACTAGACTTATGCTTCTAAGACTGCCTTTCCTCCCATTCCTTCCTTACTGTTTTTCCTCCTTCTCTCTTCTATTTCTTTTCTTATAATTTCTTTATTTGTGAGATGGTGTGAGATGCTAAAAATGGACACTGCATCAGGAGAGTTCTAGACCAGACTCTGTCACTGTGTAGCCATGTGGCCTGCGCCATGTCACAGAAACTCTTTGGGCCTGTTTCCTCACCTACAATGGAAGGGGGACTCTCTGAACACCTTGTGAAGTTCCCGCTGTGGTCTTCAGATCTTTCTTGTCTCTCCACCCTGCCCCAGAGAGTCCATTTTTCTCTTCTCTACCCATAGCCCCTCAGCTTTTCTTTCCAATCATATTCTTCACATAATTCCCCCTTCTCTTTCTTCTCTTATATGAACAAAGGTCTGCACTTACTTTGGTTAGGACAGCCCATGCGCTATGATGTCACAGGCTGGGAGAAGCCATAGTCTGGCTGCCAAAACTTGCCTGTTCATGATAGAAAAGGGAATTTGGAAGAGAAGGAGCACATGATGGCATTCTTTCCCTTTCACATTTATTCCCTTATTTATCTTCCTCATATCAGGGGCATGGGCCCCATGGCACCTTCTCACAGGAAGACCAAGAGATTCCCCATTTGCACACCTTCACAGGGCTCCAGCTTCTCCCCCAACAGCAGAAAGAGTTGAGTAAAGTCGCAAGGAACTCTCTCCTTTCATCTGCTCTCCCTGATTATACCTTCTTTCTGCTTTGTTTTTCAAAGATAAGACCACCATAAAACATGACTTTTTCCAAAAGAGCATTTGGCACCTTTCTTACAAGCCTGAGGGTGGTGCAAAAAGTGGTTTCTTCTTTTTTCCTAATACAGGTATTAAGCTGACTTAATATTCACTTATTCTGAAAAATCCCACTTCACAGAAACATTTTTTAACATGAGCCAAAGTGTTTCTCCCTAATTCAGCACAATTGTGCCTGGTTTATATCCATTGATGTTAAATGATTTCCCGTTTAATATCAATTGGAAATGGCTGATTTCCTACCCCAAACAGTACTTAATGTCAATTATGGCAGGCAGGGCAGAGCTGTTTTTCAATTAACTACACCACTCCATTTTGTGTTCTGGCGAGTGGTGCAAAATACACGCACACAGAGCCACCTCGTGTAACAGTGACAGAGAGGGACTGCATATTGATTTTGCTCCCTATTCTGAGCATCGGTTTGGGAGTGGGGTGCTAGTGGGGTGCTAGTGTGGGGTGCAAGGATTAACCTTCCCCCTTTATTCCAGAGACCAGACATGGTTTAATAGGAATCTACCCTTCCATCAGAGAAGTGTCTGGTGTGGTGATGACCAGAACTTGTTGGGGACAGTACAACACTTAACTATAAACAGTATTGCTAGGACAGAGTTCACAGAGATGTGAAAGGGGATAGAGATTCATAAAAAGGATATGATTGTGATGTGGATTCTCTAATAATTCTCAGAGAATCTGGGAGTGGTTTCCTGGTAAGACTGAAAATGACAGCTAACATTCATTGAACACCTCCTATGGGTCTGAAATGTTATATTATTTTGAATTTATTCAACAACCTTGTAAGAGATAGTGTATGCCTATTTTATTGATGTCCATATCTGAGACTGATAGGATTGCCTGGTGCCATTGAGCTATTCAACATTTGGAGCTAGAGTTCAAATCCTGGGCTGTCTGATTCTGTATCAGGGACCAGACTTCCTTTCTAATGAAACAGATGGTTGAAAATGTCCCCGGTGAGTCTACATAATCCCTAGGGTGATGCTCCTTAGTTGGAGGACAGAACCAGAAGATAACGGAATCCAGGGGTTTCTCTTTTCCTTGGTCTAGGATCCAAAGCTCTACACAGTCTTTCCTCATATTGCCTTATGTTTTCCTACCTCTCTCTGGGTGAATGCCTTTCCTCACACTTCTGCCTATACTAATTCCACACCTTTGAAGGACTAGCTTGAGTTGCCTATGAGACATTCCTTGACTACAGTGCTCACCCTGGGTACTCTCCTCTGAACACGTTCAGCATGTCTTCTCTAAGATCTTTTGCTAACATTTTCCACATATGGCTGCAGAAAACTTTCCTAAGAGCAGAAACCATGCAGGAAAGAACTTCAGGTGTGGGGGCTAATAGATCAGAGCTGACATCCAGTTTTGTCATTTCCTATATCATTTTGTCTCATTCAACAAAGGTTTATTAAGTGCCTACTTTGTGTCAGGCATTATTCTGGGAGCTATTTGATACCAAGGAGCCCATATACCAGTGGAGGGAGTTGGCACTAAAGGGATAACTACAGTAGAATTTAGTATGTTCTATGGGATGCCCAAGACAGAAACACTTAACTCTGTTGTAGGGTAGGTAGAGGAATCAGAAAAATTTCTTTGAAGTGGGCATCTGAATCGAATGTTTAAAAAGGTGTTTCATTGACAGTTGATAGGATTCAGAGGGCTGGACGCCTGAGAAAGTTTTAGCACAGGAATCAACAGCTGCCTGGGTATAGATAACACTGGACCTGCCCCGGTCCTTCATCTACAGCTTCATCATAGGGATGATGTTAGAGGGTCAATAATAGTATACATTAACTGAGCGCTTACTCTGAGCCTTGCGTTGCTATAAGCTCTTTACTTACTTTAACTCATTGTATCATCATAATGATTTTATGAGGTAGGCATTGCTATTGTATTCATTTTAAAGATGAGAAAACTGAGCCACAAAGAGTTTAATTAACTGGTCTAAAATCACCAAGCTAGTAAACTGTAGCTCCCGAGGATAGCCTCCTAGCCATTAATCTATGCTGTTTTTTGAATGAAGTGATGCATACAAATTGCATATACAGTGTTTGAATAAACTATTATTCATTAATAGCTATTGCCTTAATTCCTTTACTTGTACTTTAAAAACAAAACAAAACTCCTCTTTGGAAAGATAAGTCTTTCGTCTTCAGAACACCATTTTCTTGGGTTTAGGACTATGCTAGCCACACAGTGATTCCCTCTTGTCTCCACTGTAGGATCTATTTCAGTGATGTGCAAATAAACAGCACAAAAGCCAAACCAAAATACTGGGATAAATCCTTATGCAGATGAAGGTTGTCAGCCAGATTAGGAAAAGGAAAGAATGAAACTTCTTGTTTATAAGGTTTTGGGCATCTGAATGCAGACAGTTTCTGGTCTGGGTATCAACAAGGGAGTGGATAGCTCTTCTTGGCTACTCTTTCTAAGATGGTTGGGAAACAAGACTTCTGGTGAGGTCCATTTGAGCTCTCAGATTCCAGGATAATTCATATACTTTTAGAGGGTGCTTCAAGTGTCATACTTGCTAATATGCTAAGTTTTTCATCCTGACCAATTTATTTGGAGGAAATATCAGATACCAGTATACGGATTAAGTCCATTGGTTGAAAAATACAGTATATTATTCAACTGTTTCTTTGATTTTTGTGAAAGACCATTTGATGAGAATCTGAATTTTCTTTTAAATTCTTATAGTAGCAGGAATTTATTCTTTAAGGTAGTTAAAGGTATCCATAAAAGCTAGTCATTTTTATTTTCCTATATGTTTTTGAGTTTAGGATAACTTTAAATATTATAAAAAGGGAAGGAGAATAAAAGGCAGTGGACATAGAAGGTGGGACTCAAGAACCCTTAATAAGTATCAAGCCAGCATATTATTGTTCAAAAGTGGTACTGATGATAATTCTTATGCCATAATTTCTAGCCTAGACAAAGTGAGTTTTGCTAGTTGACATTAGACAGTATTTATGGAGATTATTCCTTTCATCCTTGCAGTATCTCAGAATGTCATGAGAATAAATATCTTCTTCAGTTCAGACTAGCTCAAGGTCAATGCATGGAAGCCAGACCTTTGGACTCTTTCCTACGGAGCTGACTCCCAGTGGTTGTCCTGGGCCTTGATTGAAAGCCTTCTTCTCTAAGATGGGGGCTTTCAGAATGGTGAAGAATGAATGAGAAGAGATTTATGGAGAAATGAGAGGTTTATAAAGAAGGCCTAACTATGTGCAGGGCACTGTGCTATACAGATTTCAGACACCTTCTTAATCCTTCAGGGAAAGCCCATTTCCCTACACGTGAAGTATGTCTCCTTTTGCCACAGTCTTTGCAATACTAGATGATGATTGTATCAGAGAACCCCAGGCTTTGCCAGAAAGAAACAGGTATTTGTCATGATCTGGGCATCAAGTCCACGTTGTTATGTTCATTTCATAGATATCGTGGAAAGATGCTCTCCAGGTCCCTGAGGAGAAATTCTTGATATTTGGTTCAGATTTCTCCTTGGTTCCTCACCTCCGAGGGTATCTAATCCAACTGCTAATTACGGGAAGAATAGAGACAGCAGATGAGAAGAGTAACTTTTTTTTTCTTTCAAAGCAACTTAAACCTTTGGAAGGTACACAAACGTGGTCCTATTATTCAAGTTAATTTACAAGCCTTCCCCCATTCACCATGAGGAATTTATGAACCTGGAAGAGCTGAAAGTCCCTTAGCAAAGTAAACAAACTGTAACTCAGGATTGCATACTTCCGAGTCTCTATCAGCAGGTTTTATTTTCACACCAGAGGTGAAAAGATAATTTGGTGAGCTGTAGTCCTTTGTGTCACTGGAGCAGCTGAGAGCTCGCTTGCCCAGTGCAGAAAGAGAGGCTGACTAGGCAGCCATGTGCGGGCTAACACAGCTGCTGTCATTGTCCTGGTGATGGTGGTGATGACGATAAGAGCTGGCATTTGCTGAGCCATCATCGTGAGTCTTCCCGTGTGGCTTCCCACGTGGTTCCGCTGGTAAAGAATCCGCCTGCAGCGCGGGAGCCCTGGGTTTGATCCCTGAGTTGGGAAGATCCCCTGGAGAAGGGAAAGGCTACCCACTCCAGTATTCTGGCCTGGAGAATTTCATGGACTGTGAAGTCCATGAGGTCGCAAAGAGCTGGGCACAACTGAGTCACTTTCACTTTCACATTGTGAGTCAGATATCGTCTAATGCTTTTAAGCCTCAGAACAGCCCTTTGAAATTGACACCGTCATTATCGCCATTTTACAGATGAGGAAACTGAGGCTTTTAGAGGTTTGGATAATTTTCCTCTAGAAACAGAGTCAGAGTGTGACTCCACACAGTTTGTCTACAGATGGGGTGTTATCCGAGTATAGAGAATGGACTCTGTGTGTTTGGGATCAGGAATGGCTAGTGTTTTCTTGATAGGGAAAGGGAGATTTCTTGTCCTCTTCTCTCTTTGCACCCCCCATCTTCCCCTTTCAAAGTGGACACTGAGCCCCAGACTTGGGAGTCAGGAAACATGCGTTCCAGTCCTTGCTCTGAAAAGTGCTGGCCACGTGATCATGGACAGATCCTCCCGCTCTCTGACATAATTTTCTGTACTCATAAAATGAAGAGGACAGCAGAGGTAGCTGACGTCCTGGCTCTCCATTTCAGTGGCTTCAGGATTCTGTGAACCAGGATGATCAATCTTTGCCTTTCAACCCCTCTCTCATCCCCCCTTTTGTGTGGGACAGCGATGCTTCTTTTGGATGTGCAAGGCACTGAAAAGAAGGAAAGTTGTTTGGTTTTTCGTTTTTTTTTTTTATTTTATGTGCTGTATACCAGACGACCTTGATGTGATGAACTACAGGGTCTGGTGACACTGCACACTCAGTACTATTCAACACTTGGCTTGAAAGGAAGGAAGGAATGGATTTATTGACTTGCGACTTTGACTCGGGCCTGTGTATCAGGCCTATTATTATGTGGAATGATTAGGCTGCAGTGGCAGGGACAAGTTAAACTAGAACAACAAAAGACCTCCTTAACCTTTACCTGGACACAGGGCCATTCATAATGACTTGCATGGTTTGGAAAACCAAGCCTGTCCTGGAGCACTCAATACTTCTGCAGACCCAGCAAATGAGCAGGGAAGGGAAGATGGATGGGTGAGGGAGATGAAATGTAATCCAATTCTGCATAGTCCTGTTTAGAATGCCGAGTTCAGGTCTGTGTCAAAAAAACAGTGACGGCTTAGAGATCATCATCATTTTCTTTGGCTTGAAAAAGGAATTTGAAACCAGATACAGTGTTGCTTGCTGAGAAAGCTTCCCACTATTTGTTATCCACTAGAGCAAATTATGCTCTTTCTGAAAGATATTTTCCCTCTTGAAGGAACCATGTACCTTCTATTAATGTGAACAGAAGTAGATACGTGGAGCTTTCACACACACACACACACACACACACACACACACTCACTCACTCACTCACTCACTCTCAGTATCAAACACAAGGTCTCCTTGAAAAGCTAAAATAGCAAACCATCTCAGGCTTGTCTTGCTTCTGAAAGATACTCTTCCCTCTAACACTCATCCCTGCCTGATGAACCATATTTTTGGTGGAATGGCTGCAGCATCAACCATTTCAAAATCTTGGGTAGGATGAATTCTTTTCCAGACACCTCCCCTTAAATATTACAACTCTTAATGGAGCTGGATATAGCACACAAGTTAGAGACTCTCCCAGCTAGAGGAGACTTTACTGATCATCTCACTCAAGGGCAACCTAAGTATTTCTTTAAATGGCCAGAGGGCAAATATTTTAGGCTTTGTAGGCCACTCTGTCTTGGTCACAAATACTCAACTTTGCTGTTGTAGTAAGAAAGCAGCTGTGGGCAGTACCTGCGCAGTGAGCACGGCTCGACTCCATGAGGCTTTACTGACAAAAACAAGTAGCAAGCCAGGCTGGGCCCACAGGTTGCAGTGTGCTAACCCCTGGCCTCACTCATGGTTCAAATGAGTGTGAAGAGGCTCGTTCAGGACGTTTTTGCCAGCTAGCTACAGAACCAGGACTGGACACTCCTGGAGTAGGAATCAGGTGCACAGCTCCAGGGTCCCTGGTCTGGGGATGTTTCCTTCAATAGCATTATCTTAATCCAGTTGAATGTGTTAACATTTCAAGCATTCTATTGTGAAAATTAATTTATCAGCTAGAATATGGAAACCATGCTTGGTTAGTAGGGGTCATGTCTGGAGTGAGTTGAGACTTGTGTGTGACATTGGTGACTTTGAAGCCAGCACTCCCTTGCACACATCATCTGGGCGGACTGACCATTTACTGATTTACACGAGCCTGTAGGAAGAACATAAAATTCCTTTCCATCACTGGGGCTCAGACTTATGCAAACATACTTGGGAAACTTGAGGCGAGTTGATTCCGGCAGATACAAGATTGCAGAGAAGGAGAGCAGAGCTTTAAGAGAAACACACAGAGTGAGGAAGTCTGGTAGAAGTGGTTCAGCTTAGCTTAGCCATAATGAGATTGTTTGGTAAGGACAATATTCTGGAACGATGAAAGCTCTACTAAAACTCAGCTGACCCAGTCACTTGGGGGCACCCCTGAACCCTGACCACAATAAAACAAAAAATCACAAAATTGCTAGGAACCCTAGTACCTTTGCAAGAAGTTTCCATGGCCGCCATCCCCCCACCCCCCACCCAGCCTCAATACACACACACATAATAGCACAGCCAGAAAGAGCAAGCATTTCTTGTTCTGATGGAGAGTCATGAGACCTGGAAGTCTGGAGCCAGGCAGTATTGCGGTGCCAGGTGGAGTCAGCTGAGAAACTGGGCACCAAGCAGTGACAGAGGTCATGAGTGCGTGAGTGCCATCACCCATGTGCTCTGCAGAGGAGAGCCGGCCACTCTGCAGACAGGCCCAGCGGCATGAGACACAGACAACCCAGGGGCAGACTACAATAGAGACCAGCGACAGTGGCAGAAAGAAGTGATTACGCGGAGTGTTGATTGCGGGGACTGGTCTATGGTAAATTGGTATCAGTGTGTTAGGGGCTCAAGTTGAACATCTGCAACATGGCAGGTCAGTGTGCTTGACATAGGTGTGGATGAACCTGAAGAAACAGATCTGTCATGACAGCTTACAGTTTCTGAGTAGTGACTATCAGGTGCTATGCTACTTGCCTTTCAGGCATTATATCATTAGATTTGAATATCAACCTTGCAAGGTCCATACTGCTCATATCTTCAGGGATGGTCAGTGATGGCTGGAGTAACAACTCTCCCCAAATAACAATGACTACAAAGTAAAACATCTTTCCCATTCACATTTTGTGAGGGCCGGAAGTTGACGACAGCTCTGTGCCCAGCTGAAAGTGAACTGTGGATCTGTTCATGTGTTTCCGGGACCCTGGCTGAAGGAGCAGTCCTTATTCTGGATGTGTTCTCATGGTGGAACGATGCAAGAAAAAGGCAAGAGCGGCTGAACTTTGTCATCACTTTTTAAAAAATTGAAGTATAATTGATTTACAATATTATATTATGTTCAGGTGTACAGCATAGTGATTCAATATTTTTATAGATCATATCCCCTTTGCTGTACATTACATCCCTGTAATTTATGTTATATCTAGTAGTTTGTACCTCCTAATCCCTTCCTCTGTCTTGCCACTCCTCCAAACCCTCCCCACTAGTAATTGCTCTCTGTATCTGTGAGTCTGTTTCTATTTTGTTATATTTATTTGTTGTTTTTTTTCCTTTGGCTTCCGCACAGGAGTGAAAACATATAGTGTTTGTCTTTCTGTCTGACTTATTTCACTGAACATAATACTGTCCAGGCCCATCCATGTTGTTGCAAGCAGCAAACTTTCATTCACTTTTGAAGTTGCTGCTTGGATGTTTGTCTCAGGTTCATGCATATGCCAAAGTAAATCATGACCAAGTTTGACAGTGTGGTGGGGAAACAGTCTGTGTCTTCTAAGAAGCAGGGCAAATCACATGACAGTGGAAGGAAAAGGTATTTGTGACTAATTTAATCTATCATACCATCTCTGTTTTATAAATGAGAGCAGAGTCCATTATCTCACATAGCCATTCACCCATAGCCACGCATTACACTTTTGGTGCTAAGGGATACACCTCTGATTTAATTATATGGGCACTCTCTTACCCACTCTGTTCCCCAGTATATACGTAGACTTTACAGGTGAGGTCATCTGGTGGGTGGAGGATCCATATCTATAGAATGAGGAACAGGCCTAAGGCATCTTAATTTAGAATTTATAAACTTGAAACTCAGATACATTTAGATTGTTGTTGTTGTTCAGTCGCTAAGTTGTGTTCAGATTACATTTTCTAAATTCATGGTACAAATACTTTCTTGCCATTATAGAGAAAAGCTGTTCTTCCACTGTGCCTGCTACTCTGTGGTATCATAAGGACTCTAGAAGCTGGTAGTATTATTTTAGAGATAGGATTGCCCCTTGAAGCAGGCTGACTTGTCAGGTTTGAGGAAAAATTTTCCTTCATCTTTTTATTATGAACATTTTCAAATATACAGAAAGGTTGGAAGAACTACACTGTGATCACCAGGTTTCAACAATGGCTACTTGTTCTATCTATAAATTTCCAAACACACACATTTATATGCACACATACATTCATATGCATATACTGGGAAATTTGAAAATAAGTTGCACACATCATGATATTTCTTTCTATGTGCTTCTGATGTACCTCCTGAAAATTGAGATATTCTTTTAAATAACCCTATCACCATTACTATACCTTAGAATAATTTCTTAAGTCTTAGACGTCACTCATAGCTAAGTTTCAGTACTAGAATCCAATCAAGTTTTATGTATTGCATTTAGTTGTAATGTTTCTTTAAATTTCTTTAATTTGCAAAAGTCTAACGGCATCTCACTTAAAAAATATAGATTTTACAAATAGACCAGGACAGCTATCTTATATAATATCTTATTATCTGGATTTGCTTGATCATTTTCTCTTGGGGTCATTTGTTTTGTGTCTCTATCCCTTGTATTTCCTATAACTGCAAGTTAGCTCTAAAAGCATAATAGGGTTATCATTAAACCTTGATGTCTCGGATGCTTTACAGGAGGTTCTATGTGCTTGACACTGTTTCTCACCTAGAGGCATATGGATCAAGACATCCTACTATCAGTGATCTTAAGTTTGATCATTTTGTGATGGTGGTAAATGCAGGCACTCTTAATGGTAGGTTCATGTTTCTCCTTTTGCAATTTAGAGTGATACTTTGAAATTTTGTGACTATCTTATTCCTCATAAAACTTTCACCTTTTATTGGTTTTGGGGCTTCCCAGGTGGCTTAGCAGTAAAGAACCCACCTGCCAATGCAGGAGACATGGGTTCGATCCCTGGATCGAGTAAATCCCCTGGAGGAGGAAATGACAACCCACTCCAGTATTCTTGCCTGGGAATCCCATGGACAGAGGAGTCCGTCAGGCTACAGTCTACAGGGTTGCAAACAGTTGGGCATCACTGAGTGACTGAGCATACACTCAATGAAAATATAGGTTCTCATTTAAATTTGAACTTCAGATTAACACTGAGTACATTTTTTGTATCGTATGTCCCAAATAGTGCATGAGGCATATGTATACTAAATTTTTGTTGTTGTTATCTGAAATTTAAGTATAACTATGGATCCTGTGTTTTATTGGCAAGCCTAGACTCTATATTAGGGGGGAGCATTATGGAAAAGGAAGAGGGAAATAAAGATACCAGATGCTGAAAACAAGCTGTATAGATTTGGTGACAAGTTTACACATAAAGTTTTGGGGAAGCATGACTGGAGATGCCGAAGATGCAACTGCATAGGTGTGGGGATTGTCACAGTGATGTATGAGGATGGTCCGAAAAGATGCTGAGTTCATCCAGCTTGTACTCTTCTACATACTACTACGTACATACCCTGGGGTGGACACCAGTGTAAAACAGAGGGTGACCTTTGTATAATTCTCCAGTTTCTTCAACGTATTTCAGGTGAAAGGACCCTGCAGCTTAAAGTCTGAGGGACAGGCAAGGTTTAATGTCTCTGTAATGTCAGCCCTTACTTAATCTCTCTGTGCCTTGGTTTCTTCATCTGTAGAATGGGGATAATAATCATAGTATCTTTCTCTTGGCATTATTGTGAAGTTTAAGTAGTTTAAACTATATAAAATATATAATGTTGTGTTCAGTAAATAGTAGTTCAACGAATAGCACCATTACTTATTCCTCCATTATTGTATGAATGAGAATTGACTCATTTTTGTGTGTTCAATCGTGAAAGCACAATGTTGTCTATCAGGAATAAGACTCTACGACCAGCCATGAAGGAATATCTGCCCCTGGTTTTAACCAGAATGGCAGAATGTGCAGCAACTTGAATTGGAAAGATCTGGTCGGTTGAAGTTGGGGTAAGGGTGAAGGATGCTCAGGGGCTAAGCAAGAGGTGTGAAGATATCATGGTACGTGAAGCCAGATGACTTTCTGAAGGACATTGTCAGGAGACCTGGTCTAGAAGGTCAAGGTTGAGACCAGCTCATTCATTACCGAGGCTGAAAGTGAAGAACTGAGCACATGTGGGTTACAAAGGGTCAGGCAAGCTCAGAAGTAGAGGTGAACACAGATCATGACCACAGTGTAGATTGTGGTTTGGGCAGCTGTAGTCTCTAGTTACACAAACCAGAACCTAGACAACCCATCACCCCACATATCCAATCCAGATCTTTATTTCTTTTACCTCCTAATGTGTTCATTTTTTTCCCCATTCCTACCTATAGCACCACCCTTAACTGAGCCAAACCATCTTTTACTTGGACTGTAAATGACTCCCAACTGGTCTCCCTGCATCTGTGGTGGCTCCCTTTTCTTCTTTTCTCCATCATGCAAACAGAGGGATGTTTTCTAAAATCAAATATGATCATGGGGCAGCCTGAAAAAGCTTGTCATGGTTCCCAGGGCAGAGTTGCAGTTCCTAAAGACTGTGATCCAACTCCCATGTATTCTCCTGTAGCCGTGTCTTCTTCCAGGTACTCCTTCATGCTGGGCTTTCACAACCCTGGCCTTACTTTGGTCCTGCTACTCACCACACAGCACCCAGTGCTGGTAGCTGCAGTTGCCTGTGCCTGAAGCACTCTTCCTCCTCCTTTTATCTACCCAAAATCTCATCCTCCCAATCAGAGTCAGACATCAGGGAAATGAGGAATCATTTTCCCATCATGCTTTTAGAGCTAACTTCCAGTTACAGGAATTACAGGGGATAGAGACACAAAACAAATGACACCAAGAGAAATGATCCCTCATTTCCCTGATCTGATTAACCGTCCTTCCTCATTTTAGTCTCTAATAGAGCACCCTGAATTTCTCCTTTGTGTCACTTACATAGTTGAAATTCTACATCTAGCTATTTACTTATAATTAACTATTAGTGCGGAGAAGGCAATGGCACCCCACTCCAGTACTCTTGCCTGGAAAATCCCATGGACGGAGGAGCCTGGAAGGCTACAGTCCATGGGGTCGCTAAGAGTCGGACACGACTGAGTGACTTCACTTTCACTTTTCCCTTTCATGCACTGGAGAAGGAAAGGGCAACCCACTCCAGTATTCTTGCCTGGAGAATCCCAGGGACGGCGGAGCATGGTGGGCTGCCATCTATGGGGTCGCACAGAGTCGGACACGACTGAAGCGACTTAGCAGCAGCAGCAGCAACTATTAGTGAGTTCCACAAAGGCAAGGATCATGCGTGGTTTTGCTTAGCATCATCTCTCTAGAGTGCAGCATGATGTTTAGAAAATACTAGGCCCTCTATAAATATTGGTTGACTGAATAAATGCCTGAATGATTAAATAAATGGGTGCATTCATGAACAAGCAGAGATTCAGGCAGAATCAGAATGTGGGATTGTGTAACAGTGTAGGTTCATCAGAAGGCATTGACAACTGAGTCATTTTATCCAGATGGCTTGGACCTTCCCTAACTGGTCCTATTCCTTGAGCTCACCTTTCAAACCGTGAGTGTTCTTCACTCTCTGACAAGGTTCAGAAATGCAGAAGCTGCAGTTTGGTTGGTTCATCTCTGCATCCTCAGCTCAGGGTGTGGCATGTGGTGGGCACTTAATGCATCCCCCCCCACCCCCCCGCCAATGAATGAATGAGCCACTGCCCAGGGAGTGCTCACATTTTCATCTACCATTCCTGCTGGGCAGTGGGGCTGGGATGTCTGGTGTCTTTTGGAGCTGGTGCACTTGATGCCTCTGAATGTGTCTTAGATCCAGTTCTCCTTGGGAAAGGATTCTGAACAGTGTGTTTTGGTGTTCTAGGCCACTCACGTTCAGAGCTTCGGCCTCTTCAGCCCACCTCTACCATTGTGATGTATAAGGTCTCAGCCATCTCACTCTGGTGTGAATTTGGACCAGGGCTGTTGTGATTCCCCTGGGACCCCAAGCTGGGTCAGGGGTCCTCCTCCCCTCCAAGGCCTGGGAGTACCTCTGTTTCCTTAGTCGTTCTGAGGAAATGACTTTTCCGGAAAGAATAGACCCAGGCTGCAGTTTCTTGGCAACTAGACTGGAGGGAGAGTGTAAGCTGAGCTTCATGTTTTCTCTCTGCACTTTACAAATATCTCATTTTTTATTTCCCTCCAACAACATGTGATGACCCTTTGGCAAGTCCTTAGTGCTAAATTTCTTTTTTATGGAGGCAGCAGTAAAAACTCTAGGGCCTTTGATAGGCAGAGCTGGGACGTCGAGTGGATGTAAATCACTTGAGCATTGGCTGGATTCGGTTGACAGATTTCTAGGTTCAGTGAAACTTTCCTTTCCCAAATAAATCAAATTCTGACCTGCAAAGGTCTAAGCTGGGAACACTTCTGAAGTGTCTGAATTTGGGCTGAGGCTAGAGGTCATCCTGTCTGGATGACGGGCATGGATTTTGTAGTGAACATGAAGGGAAAACTCATGACATAGAGTTTTTGTATACTTCTCTTTTGCTTGAAGCTTTTGGTACGCTTGGCTCCTGGACCCTTACATGAAATAGTTACAGAGCATATAAAGGAAACCAAGGAGGTCTTGGAATAAGTATGAAAGCAAGCTATGGTGGTGGGGACATCTTTATTCAAAAAGACGTGTGTGTGTATTTGAGTGTATGTGTGTGTGGCAGGGGGGAATCTAAACTGTATGACCTTGTTGACATTTCTCCACAGCTGTAGAGTACAGCTGTGTCTGGACCCTTATAAGGTATTTGTATGTAGAATAGCACTGAGAAGATCTATTTTTAGAAGGATTTGAAATTTTAAGATTATCTCCAAAGTGCCAGTTATCTTATTGTGACTCAAAGTACCTAGAGGATCAGAGGCACCTATCTGTTTGCTTCTGGACTGAGTTTTGTCATTCCAAATGGCATATTGTTTCCCCTTATAACTCAAGCATCCATAGGCCTGCTTACCATAGGAGTCTGAAACAGAGTCTATAAAGGGACACCAGGTGTCTGGAATGTATAATTTTGGAAGGCATCCACCCACCTCTCACCTGTGTGGGAACCATCACAAATGGAAGCATGCAGCATCTCTGAAGCCATGTATGAGCCAGGTGGGGGCTGCAATGACACTCACTAATGGCCCAATGCTCGCAGAATAGCATAGCGCCATTAACAACTGATTATACACATTATTGGGCAGCTCACCACTAATGGGACCTGTCACAGGATCTCAGAAGACTGGGCTTATGATCTGTTGATAAATAGATACGTGGAACATGTGGGTCAGTCATTTCCTAGTTAAGACGGAAGGAAATGAAGTGACAGCTGCAGCAGTTCCACATAGACTATGGCGATATGCTCGGATGGCATCTGGTATCAGGACTTGAGGCTGGGGGTGGCCTGAGGTGCAGTGGGATCTCTCTGTTCTAGTCCTGCAGATATAAAGGGTGGAGGGGGGGATGAGGCAATTGCATGGAGATTTTAAAAAATGCATTGGAACTTCAACATTCTGAAGGGAGCTGTCTTCCTACTAGCAGTTTCCTTGGGAAGCTGAGAACTTTTAAGGGTGCCTTTGTTCTTGTACTTTCTTTGTGGGGTTTCTGGGGAGGGTTGTGGTATATTCTTTTTTGAGTGTCCTTGGTTGTGTCAAATTGGTGAAGGAGTAATAGGCAAAGGTGAAGTAAGCAGGAATAGAAATATCACTGCCAACTAGTATGTATCATTTAAACCTGGGTTGAGGTCTACTTCTCATCCTGATACAAATATCCAGGGTAGTAATAGAGTAGATCTGAACTTCAGGCCACAAATACAGGCAACATTATTTTATTTAAATCAACTTCATTCTATTTGGCTCAGATGAGAAATACAGTCTCACTCATTTGGTGGAGAGGTGGGGACAAAGATTTTCTATAGGCCCCTCTGGTATCTGTCCACCCAGAGCATTATTCACGCCCTCACCTTCATTAGTTGCTTTCAGTCTGGTGAATGCAATGCTTCCATGGCATCATATTTTTGCCAAGGCTTGTGGCCTTCTCATCTGGGGTCAGCCTCTATAGGTGCATTGTGACAACTCTCCATCAGTGGCCTGTCACCTTCCCTTGGTGACCACTGTTGCAATGCAACAGAACCTTGGAGTCCCACCCCCTCCAATCTCTTGGAAACCTCTCAAGTCAAAAGCATTTGCTTCTTTCCCAATGTCAAAGAGCACAAACTTATAGGGGAAAAAAAGCCAGGTAGTGATTTTTCTGCAGGCAATTTCTACTTTCAGTCTTTACAGTCCTCAGCTAAAGTAAGGGAACACAAAGGGCCTGACTATTCTTTGGCAGGCAAGGAGGGGAGATGTGGTGAGAACAAAATGCACATTAATGTCTCAGTTCCTTATACTTCTGTGATAAGGGTGGTGATGGCAAAGATGGTGAGAAAGATGATGATTTATGTTGGCATTTGCTTTAGAATTTCAGGCCACAATCTGACATGATCCCTGTAGTAGGTCAGTAAGGTAGGATAATGTGCCAAAAGGAAATGAAGACTCAGAGAGGTTTTGTGAGTTGGCAAGGCCACATAGCAAGTTAGTAGCCACAAGCCCTCCTTTGTTGGTTTAGTATAGTTTTCTTTGAAAGAGGCCATGTGTTGCCATTTTTTGTTTGGAGAATACCAGACAGGCCCAGCCTTCTGGGAGAAAGTGACTAGGAGTGACTTAGAGACAGCCAGGGTCTTGGACACCCAGGACACTGAGAGACCTTAACAGAAGGAATCCCAAGACTTGCTAGCCCCCTCAAACTCTCCCTGCCATCTGGGCAGAAAGGGACCTTGTAAGTTAGACAGAATTTGAGCTCTCTGCCATCCGGGATTCTCTGGATAGAAAAGAAAGTTTATTTTGGTGTTATTTTCCCCTCCATATCAATCTCCCTATATTTCTGCTGTTCCTTTCCATCGGAAGTAATTAACGGAAGCTAGAAGGCCTAGAACATGCACATGTGTATGCATGTACATGTGTGCACGCACACACACACACACACACACACACACACACACACACACACACCCCTTCCTACGATTTTTTTCACTCTTACTTGAATTATGTTGAGCTGTTTGGTCTATTGGTTCAGTACCCCAAGCCTAGTGCAGTATTGTCATCCCTCGCTTTACAACACAGTCATTATATCCCTAAACCACATTGTGATACACAGTGCCTTCTGTTTACGACTCCCGAAACTCCCACTCCATATATCACCTGCCATAAAACCCATCAAACTGCTGCTACTAAAATGGTGCACAGTGGTCTAAGCAGGAGCCAGGCAAATTGTGTGCTACCCTACTGTGGTTAATGAGAGTGAAAATGTGGTTAGGATTTTTATTCAGGCGATGTTCATTTGCAGGGCCATTGTAGTGAGATGGCAAAGAAAGATTCTTTTGTTAACTTGAATGACAATATATTTTCTATTGTATGGACTGGTTCAGTGCAGAGTTTGCCAAATTATTCGTCAAATGTAAATAAGTCAAACTGTAACCTTAAACGACTAGGTTTTTTTATTGCTGGGGGAGGGGTGGGGTCTCAAAAACTAATTAATATAGTGAGATTTGATATTATCAAAAACCTGTTGCCAGATTTGGAAGAACAGTAGCACAATTCAACTCTAATAGATGGACAAGTTAAAATAGAAGGTCTAGTTTCTGTAGAATAAATAATTTATTATGTCTTCTACCTGGTGGATTTTTTTTTTCAGTAAGATGGAAGATGGGGGAAAGAGCACCTTACCTTTAGAATGTTTTGCATTCTTCTGAAACCTGACATAAGCAGGGAATCTGTAGTAAT
Organism: Giraffa tippelskirchi; assembly: GCF_054371585.1. Taxonomy (NCBI): domain Eukaryota; kingdom Metazoa; phylum Chordata; class Mammalia; order Artiodactyla; family Giraffidae; genus Giraffa; species Giraffa tippelskirchi. Next base: position 60,368,936 of record NC_137278.1, read on the forward strand.
ATCCTTAACAATCACTGAGTACCTATGTGAGGATCTTCATTGAAAAATAATTAGAGCAATTAAACATAGCTTTGTTCTGTAGGTAATCTTAATTCAAAGGAATTCTCACCCTTCCTGGAACCCTCTCCCCATCTCCAACTCAAGAGCCAAGACTTTTTGATCTTAGAGAAAGGATTTCCTAAAGTGGTTCAATAAATGCAAGTATTTTACTCAAGGAAAAATAACATAAACCTCTCTCTTGTTCATCCATGATTCTCTTATTGTCTTACAGATTTTTCTTTCCCTCCAAACAACTAATTGTGTGGCGTGGAAGACATATACTATTAATGGTATTAGAAGACTTTCTTCCGTAAGCCTTGGTCCATTTATGAAAACTTTAAAGAAAAAATTAGCACAGTGTATATACAGCATGTCTGATCTCATTAGCTCGTTAATTCATCACTGAGATATGAGTGTCCCCAGAGACTACTCTGGGCAATGTCATGGAAGCAGAGCTTGTCCCTGGCATGCTCTAGCCTTTCTAGTTTGCTCTTCTCCACTGCTCCCCCCAGAATGATTGGGGTCCTGGGGCTGTCCCTGAAGTAGCATTGTTATCACTGCCAAAGCTGGAACAGGCCCCCCACCAAACCCCAAGTTCACTCATATATGTTATTCATTTGACACACACACACACACACACACACACACAAATGCTTTGAGGCAGGTTCTAGTGTTTTTCCCACTCTATAGATTGAACCCATGGAGACTAAGCAGTTATTCTAAGGTCAAGAGAGTGGAAAGGGGCAGGACCTATTGTGGTCTCCCTTCTTGTAGATCATTTTCCTCCTTCTGATCACCTTCTGCTGGGATTTTCTCCATTCCCCCAGACCTCTTCCCCCACTATTTCTTTAAAGTCTTAATTCTCTCTTGGGGAAACTGAGTGGCCAAGGGGTGAGCTACACACTTCCTCTCCACTCTGATATAAGCATATGATTATTCTCAGTGCAGGACTCTTGTTTCCTGGAGGATGCTCTTACAGGGAATGTTACATGTTGTGGCCTCAGCAGAGTAGCTGTGTAGAAACAGGCACTAAACCTGCTTCGTAAGTATCGCTGGCTGGTCCTGTCTGCAAATGAATAAGTTTCCTTAGAGATTCATGTCTTTATGAATATGGCAGCCCTAACCATGGAATGGAGTAGAGTTCACATTATCAGGAAGGACTAAACAGGGGCTGCAAAAAGTATGTTACCACAAAGTTTTTGTGGGTGACGAATACATTCTGTGGGCTTCCCTGATGGCTCAGCAGTAAAGAATCTGCCTGCAATGCAAGAGACAAAGATTCAATCCCTGGGTCAGGAAGATCCCTTGGAGAAGGAAATGGCAACCCATTCCTGTATTCTTGCCTGGAGAGTTTCACAGACAGAGGAGCCTGGTGGGCTACAGTCCATGGGGTTGCAAAGAGTCAGATGTGACTAAGGAACTAACCACCACAACAAGTCATTCAGGTAGAAACTAAAGGGTAGTGAATTAAACTTAGGATTCTCTATGAAATGAGTGCAGGCTATGGAGCAGTTTTCAGACTGAGCCTCTCTGTGATCTGTTTGACTTCTTTGGGTGAAATCTGATTTCAATTGAGTCATATTGTTTTTAAAAAATTCCAACTCCAAACAGCGCCACAAAAAGGAAATTAAACTATAAAAAGTGCATTAAGGTAAGGGTAGGGAGCTAAGATACTGGCCCAGAAACAAGTCAAAATCAAAGTTAAGAGTAGAACCCATAAGTTGCTCTAGTTAGACATTACAGATGCCACCGGTATTTACAATTGCTTGATGTAAAACAGTCTACCTTTCAATGGATGCTGACATCATCAGCATAGCACTTAGGGATCTCCAAGTACTTTATAAGCATCCCTTTACTTATTCAGTTCTTGTGGACAGTCTGATAAATAGAAAGTACCATTATCTAAGCCCCATGGATAGCAGCACTCCAGTTGGAAATGCATCCGCAATTTAGGGGCTCTGTGATGATTTGGGTGCTAGCAAAGTATTGTTGGCTCTCAAAATATTTGGATTCGTTCTCTTCCTGACTCAGCATCCCATACTTTGTAATTCATATTTCTAGTATTTGAGAGCTACATTAAGATAGGCAACTGGGTAAGGAGGGATATTTATATTCTAGCCTTGGTGGTACCACTAACTAGCTGTGTGACCTTGGGCAAGCCACTTATCCGCTCTCCTCTGCCTACGGACCAAGATTATTTTCAAGATCAAGCACACACACACAAAAATAACATGGCCAAACCTAGGAGAATCTAGAGCACAAAGCAATTGTATTGTCATTATACAGGAGAAAAGAAGAAAAACAAAGGAAAGACATAATTTAAAAAAATTCAGTTGAGGGTTGGCACAGTATTTTTCTGGCAAGTAAATATAATATGAAATTTAATTCAAGCATGGCTGTGCCCTCCCTAATTATTTCTTACACCTGATGTTGCCCATGGGAAAATTCTCTCAGAGGCCATGCATTTAGGGTCTTGTATATTTTCAGGTTTCCTTATTAAGTAGAAACCAGAAGCCTTTTTATGTCTCCATGGGGATACCTCCAGTGCTTGTATCAGCAAAAAAACCCCCATAACCTGAGGTGTTGGGGTTAGGGCAGAAAGTCCGAAGGGGTTCAACCCCATAAGGGAGATCATTCTGCCTGGCTGGTCATGTGGGCTACACAGTCCTATGGTCTTCTTCTGAACATGGAATGATCACTGGGTTTAAAAGGAGCTTTGGCTTTTAAAGAGGAGAGAGATTAGAGAAGAGAGAGTGTGTGTGTGTGTGTGTGTGTGTGTGTGTGTGTGTGTACGTTGTGTTTATATATAGACCCTTGATCAAAAACTTTTGGATCTATCAGCAGTGAGAAAGAAGAAGCAGAGAGGGAAAAGGAAAAAATATTAGCTAATGAACATTAGTTGAATATCTGGTGACAAATAATATTATGCAATATATTATCTGTGATAGTCTCTTTTAAAAGAGGTTAGACATGGTTGTATTTTTTATTCTCAATTGCTAATTGTTTTCAGGTTCACCAAGCATTTCTTTCTGATGTTAATCCACCAAAATTTGCCTAGTTTTGAGCTGGATTCTCTGTGGTTCAAAAGAATTCAGAGTCATGGTCATTGACCTGTAGAAATTTATGGACTGATCAGGGAATATATTGATAAGAGAGACAGAGTGCAAAGCGACAGGACTTTCAGTTAAGTGCTGCCTCGAGTGGCAAAGACAATCCATGCTTTGAGAGTTAAGAGAAAGGGGAACCCCAGTTTTGGAGAAATGGGTATGGGAGCTGTGGGTAAGGGTAGGGGGCCTCCTGAAACTGGTGGAACCAGAAGTGACAGAGATGTTTGGGTAGAATTTGGAGTGAGTTTAGTGCTGAGTAGCATCTGACTCTTTGCAACCCCATGGGCTGTAGCTCACGAGGCTCCTCTGTCAATGGGGTTTTCCTGGCAAGAATACTGTAGTGGGTTGCCATTTCATTTTCCAGGAGATCTTCCTGCACTGCAGGCCGATTTGACTGAGGGAGCCCAGAATTTGGAGACTCACCTCTATAAACACCTTGGTTCTGTGAGCCTGGGACCAGCAGGGGGAGCACAAGGTAATAAACAGCTTTGGTTTGAGAATGTGGCTGTGGGCTTTGGAGTTCCAGGAAAACAAGATTGTGAACACTTACTAATATCCTGTCTCCGCTTGCACATGCCTGTTGAAAGAGCCCAGCACTCTCCTCCCTCACTCACTTACAAAACTTGTTCCATGGTAAATGCAAAAACAACCCCCAAACCAAACTACCAAAAGAGCCCAAAGCAAACAAAAACTCTAGATAAAGAAAAAAGTAATAACATTCAGTTCTTAATTGTTCTTTAAAGCAACTTTGATCCTTAATTTTTCAATTCTCTGAATAATCAGGTGATATGAGAAGTTCACAGAGTATTATATAGCTCAGAGACCTGTCTCTTTAATATTTTCTCTGTCTTAGAAAAACGGGCTATTTAACAAAATTCAGCAAACCCATGACTGTTGGAGAGGAGGTTTAGGGGAACTAATATGATCTTTATAAGGCTTCAGTGATGAAACATGCATTTTAAAAATACTGCGGCCTCATGTTTATTCTCAGAGAAACTACTTTAAGTTTCTAAAAAGTTGGTCAAATATGGCTCATAGATGTGTTAGAATGAGGTTCCAGCTTTACTGAACTATCTCTGCCTGGCTATCCATGACCCTTTTCATGAATCTTCCATCACAAAGAACAATATAGCTCTGCTTGCTTCAGGCCCTTTGCACATCTATTTCTATTGAAAGTCTCACTCTATATCTTTTCCTCAAACTTTCTTTTGCCTACTTAATTTTAACTCATCATTCATGTCTCAACTCAAGCATCACTTCTTAGGAAAGTTCTATAGCTTACAGACTAGGTCTGTCTGCCATATATTCTCAAGGTACTTTTTATTCATTTACATGGTTTATAATTGCATATATATTTTTGTGACTATTCTGCTCACCATTCTTTACCTTACTAGACTGAAAGTGCCAGAGTATGAGTGGGGGATCTGTCCTTTTAATACACCATTGTATCCTCAGCATGAAGTATATAGTTCCTGATATCTAATACGGCTCAGTAACTACTTACTTATTGGATAGAAAAAAAATACAGACTTAATAATTTCACCTTCTAACAGTGGATGTTGGGCTTCTCAAGTGGTATAGTGGTAAAGAATCTGCCTGTCAATGCAGGAGACACAGGAGACACCAGTTCAATCCCTGGATCGGGAAGATCCCCTAGAGGAGGAAACGGCAAACTATTCAAGTATCCTTGCCTGAAAATTCCATGGACAGAAGAGCCTGGTGGGCTACAGTCCATGGGGTCGCAAAGAGTCAGACGTGACTGAGCGTGGACGCACACTCACACACACAACGGTGGTGTTTCCTTCTGCTAAGGATTATGGGGGTAGAAAGAATTGAGGCTTAAGGAGGGACAATAAGGTCAGGAGAGCCTTGACAAATACTAGTTTTTGGAGGAGAGTGGGAAAGGTATTGGGAGAGAGGCTAGACAGGGGAGAGTGTCCAGTGCTGGCTGAGGGATGTAAGGAGACATGACAGAAGATGTGGGATGACTGCCCTGTGCCTCAGGTAGGGTAAAGCACTAGTCATAGTTCAGCTTACACAGTCTAAAGAATATTACTGACTATACTAGTTGTTCTTTATTTGCTCCCTATCCCTGAGTTCACTCTATGGTTTTGAAGTCCCCAGAGGCTGACCATGCTTCTGGTTGGATTTGGCAAGTGGGAGGCACTGGCATGATCTGGAGGGAGGGAGGTGGGGAGGTGGGTTTGCCCCCCTTGCCCCCTTGAGTATACATCTCTAGTGGCAGCTGCACCCCTGCTTAACTACAGCCCCTGCTTCCTGGCCCCTCTCTCCTGTCCCAGCTCTCACTGGTCTCAGGAAACAATTTCCTATCTGCATCCCTTAGGGGCTCCTGCCAACCTGAATCCCCACAAGCCTCTCTGCTCATTCCTCATTCCTTGTTTGTTTCCTTAACTCTATTTAGTCCTCTGTCAGTAGCCCCTTCTTTAAAGTCCCCTGGTTTGAACCATCTGGAGACAAACTGTGTTTCCTGCTGGGACCCTGACCGATACACTTACTTTATCCAAGAGCTGACACTTAATCACATGCTACATCCGGTTCAAGGCGAGGATCAGGACTGCTTACCGATAGGCAATGTGGTTGCCACTGGCCGTTTCTGTAGATTCACATTAGAAATAGTCTCTTTATTTCTGGGCAGCATGCTTGCTGTTAGATTCTTGAATCTGTCGATGGAGGGAGAGGAATGTCTTTCTGCTTCTTCTGCCATGCTTGCGAAGACTCTACTGTTAATAACATGATCCCGGACCTAAAATCTTTGACCGAAGAAATGTGACTTAGAAAACCCCACGCTGACAAGGGCATGGAGAATAAAACCGTTAACAGGTAAGAGTGCTTATTAGACACCAGTCTGCAAAAATTCAGGTCACCAAAGTTTTTTGAACTGGATGATTATGCTAGCTGCCTCAGTTCTTTGATTTATTTTGCTGGTGCAGACCTTGGGTCTGCACTCTTTCCCTCATCCCACTTGCCCCCGCAAAAAGTACAGAAAAGTAGAGCAGGAGGATTACAGGTGTAAGGGATTCTTTCCTGGTTCCAGTCCTGTTTTGATATTATTGGCTAGTTAGACTTTTTTTCCCTAGACATATTGAATGTGTACCCCCAGATCTATAAAATGTCCAATTAAGAAACCAAAGAAAGGGTTCAGGAACCAACTCAGTTACACTGATACAAAACGGAAGGCCTTGAAAAACAGAAGAGAATAATTTAAATATGTTTTGAAACTTATGGCATCACATTTCTTCTGATACTTCCCTCACCCAAACCCCTGCCAGATACCCGGAACAGGAAAATACTAAGGATGAGTTTTCTAAGTTAGGAATTGAGAAATGACCCATTTACAGAAAATCAAAAGCAGTCTCTCTCATGTTCTGCAAATACCTGAAAAAATATACTAAGGACTCATTTTAGAATCTGCCACGAAAAGGGCCAGTGCTTGATCTGTAGAGTCCCATTCACTAAGCGAACACTTTCCTCATAGGAGGGAAGGTCAGAATAGGAGATACCAAGGCCAAGCTTCTGTCTTCACTCAGGCTTAATGGGACTGGGCTGGGATGCTACCCAGAACTCAGTAACCTGAAGGAATGAAAATATCTGATATTTAAGATGGAATGGTGACTTGATTAGTTATTCTACTTTTAGTTTCCTTCAGATTATTTTAAAAAACAATCTTTTTTTTAAAATTAGCTTATTGTCTATTTTTTAACTTTACAATACTGTATTTGTTTTGCCATACATTGACATGAATCCACCATGGGTGTACATGTTTTCCCCCTCCAGAATCTTGTATGAAACAACTCGTACTTTTCTGCAAATAGACTCATTCTATTTGAGGCTTTACTATGGTTTCTCTTGCATTCCTATGTAGGAACTCCTACTCAGAGACCACTGTCAATAATCCCAGGGCTTCAAAGGAGATCTGCGGGTCCCTCACTGCACTCCCTGTGTACAGACCCTCTTCTCGTCTGAGTCTGTGATGAACACAGATAAACATAAACATATCTGGACTGTACCTGAGTTAAATCTCTAGACATTTTCCTTAGCCCATTTCCCCACCCTTTTCTTTCTCAGGTGGTGTATGGCTAAAGAAAAATCATGCTTTTTACAATTGATCTTGGAGTATTTGCCATATGTAAAGGTTGGTTTGTAGGGCTGATTTGTAAGCATGTTGACTATAGTTCATGGTGGAAATTCACTTAAGTGATAACTCCAAGCCCTGCTATATTGGTACTCTAGAGAGGCTGGACTGACTTCAAGGGGAGCCAAAAGATGCTTGAAATAAATGATTTTAAATCCAGTTTCATTTTAAACATATAAGCCAACTAGGTGTAATGGCCCGGAAGTTAGAAGAATAGCCTCCATTTCTGCCAGCAGCTCACTGTGAAATTTGGGGTAGCCTGGGACATGGTGAAATTTAGCCATAACTGTGTTTCAATTACCTGATGTTTTATATTATTCATATTTCTTTTCTCTGCTTATGAGTGCTTGAGATGTGTAAAATATTAACTTCAATTTATATTTACTGAGGACTTACTTTACTGAGGAAGTACTGTTAAGAGTGCCAAGATGGACATGTAATGTGTGTTGTCTAGGGTTGGAAAGTCACACAGATCTCTAAATAACATGGATGGACCTTGTTAAGGTTTTGACAGTATGCTGCAGGATTCCAAAAGAGAGAGAGAGTATCCGTGCACCCTTGGCTTGGATCAGAAGGGGAGCCCTGCAGGAACTGCCTTCAAGATGATGCCGTTCTTCAGGGTTGGCCAGGTCTCTGTCTCACACTTTCATAGCTCCCATTACTTCCTTAATGGCATGTCTCCCAGTTATAATTGCACATTATTTGATTATTTGAATAGTGTCTAGGCCTCTATATTGTAAGCTCTGTGAGGGAGGAGACTGTCTTTTTTTGCTCACTTTGGTATCTCCAGGGTCTTTAATGTTGCCAGTTTCAAAAGCAGTCAAAAATGACCACTAATTCAATGAATGAGTGGCATTGAAGAAGTGGTGGGCATTGGGGTAGAGAAAAAAATCTTCCAGGTGGAGGAAACCATTTGAAAGAGGGCCATGCAGAAACGGCCCCCTCTCAATCCTTGGGGACTTTATAAACATTAGAAATGGCAAATGGCATCAGATCCTTTTACTGAATGACTAAAGGACTTGTTGAGAGAATTTATGGCAAGTACAGGAGTATCTCTAACCTTTCCTTAGTAAACTCAAGAAACTGTATCACCCTGATTTTATTTAAACTCTCCTTGAACCTAGTAGGTGCTCATTAAATATTTGAAACAGAATTAGATCATGGATGAATTTACGGACATTTTCTTTCCGACATCCTTTTGGAATAACAAGCTATCATTGTCTACTCCCTGCCCCCGCCTGCTTCTCACTTAAGCCATGTCTTTATGCTGTGAGAAAAATGGTGCAATATGGGGAAAAAAAAGCAGGGCATCTGGTTCACCAGATATGCATATGGCCACAACATATGGCAAACCCAGGGCATTTGACCATCGTGCTCATTAGAATGTGCCGGCAACCCGGATGCCGCACGTTCACTGTGTCTCTGTCGTTCTTCTCGCAGCATGCCGACCTGGTGTTAATCATGAGGACACACTTGCCTTTCTCCAGCAAATCACTTCCTCCACTCCTTTCACCTCCGATTTCTTCTGTAATCCCGTCCGCTTCTGTGTTTACTTTCAATTGGTCGGTGGCCTTCAAACTCACAGGATGGTCTTACTCTACAGGTCTTACTGAAAAAACATCAACACACCATACTTACCACCAAAAGCAACAGCGGCGGCTCATGGACTTCCCAGGTGGTGAGAAGAAAGTGTGAGGTTCGTTTACCTTAAGGCATTAAAGAAAATAGTCTGGTTTTCTCAGCGTCTGGGATCATTAACTTTTCATAGAAAAAAAAAATTCTACCCTACCCCAGAGTCCCTGATTCTCACTCAAGGACTTGACAACTTCAGGAAAATGAGGGCTGGGAGAGTGCAACCCCACCCCCATCCCTTGCAAACAAAACAAAACTACAAGCAAATTCAAATGTTGAGCCAGGATCAGTCTCCAAAAGCCTGTGAGCTGCTTACTCATTTTGTATATTTGATGGTTTCCCCTTAAAACGTCCTGGCTCCAGTTTTTCTAGGCCCTACTTAGGTTTTTATTTTCCTCTCTCCTCAGACCTCCACCTCCTACTTCTCTAAGGAGATTCCGTTTTTCAGCTCTCATTGGCAATTGAAGCACCATTCATTTAGTACATTTGCATATTCCATTTTTGTCCAGATCGCTACTCTCCTGTTGCATTTCTAAAGATGAGAAATGAGATCAAAACTCATTTTAACCCCGATGTCATCCCCTCTGCTTTTCATTTGTTGCTATTCTTTGTTTATCATCTTTCACCAAATTTTCAATCCATGTGACAATACTCTCATCAAAATCAATTAAAACCAGTTTCACAAAATAGACTTACTGATGCCCTCTGTCAATATTTTCTTGAATTCCAGCTGTATACCGTTGATGTACATTCACTTATTGGTAGGCGTACATTATTCCTTTCATCTGCTAGTAACTATCAAAAAACAGTAACGAATTTGTCTGGAAGGATTTATTCTCTACATAGTTCCCTTCTTCTCTTTCTTTCTAAGTATCACTGATGATTTGATTGATCTCAAAATAGTTACAGATTTTTCTCATTTAATATCCACTCCATTATTTCAAGGCAGGCAAAGTACAGGTTTTTTTCTTTTAAATAGTTTTATAGACAAAAGTGAAAGATTTTTCATTCTTGCTTCAAATTCATTGTGAAAACAGAAGGCAGTTTTCCCAGATGGAAATCTGTCATATCATTATGGAAATGTCAGATTTCCACCCGGGGCATATTGACAAAAAGCCATGGTTTTTGCCCAGGGGGTGGAATTTCACAAATTTCCCCAAAAAGAGCTGCACTCCCTGGTAGAAGACAGAGGCAATTTCTTTCCCCATTTCAGATTTGTTAGCCTGAGCTCTAAGAGATTGGTTTCAGGCAAATACCCAAAGAGGAGAAAGAAAACTTTAACATCCTTAGTGCTGGCCATAGGGGCTTGGCTCTTATTTCTGAGTCAGTCCTGGCTGTATTTACTTTAATGTTTCAGTTACCCCGAGCTGTAACTCTATTGGCAAGATCACAAAAAAAGGTGTGTCATATTGCCAAGCAGAAGAGCAATTTCCTCTGCTGACCAACCTGATTCTGCCATGTGAGTAACTCCCCTTTAGTTAATAGATATGCTCTTCTTAAAGTATCTCATAATTTTGATAATTGTATTCTTTCCCCCTGAGAATGGAGCATTTTAAACCTCTGTTAGTATTCATACATGTGTTAGAAATATTAGCAAATCATGTCCATGTTAATGAATGATAGGATATTGAGAGGAAAATAAAACAATCCCTAAACATTTTCATACATTTATGCTCATCAGAATCTCATGCTTTAAATAGATGAAAGAGATTTGTGAGTGGCATAAGTCATGGTAGTAGCCCTGGGACATGAGTTACTCTCTTCTTTTACGTAAAAGTCTTTCTGCCTTGTATAATAGCCCTGCAGAATGGCAAGTACAATGTAAAGGATCTAAATATTTTTCTTAAGTAGACTTGCTGTTCTCAACAAAAATCCTCTGCTCCACTAATATAAATGACTCCAATGTATATTTTTCCTAGCAGAAATACCTGCATTAAAAAAATGCAGCAATAACTTCAAACTTCAAAGGTCTAAACTTCAAAAGGCTTCTTGCATTCTGCTTGATGGGACAGCATCTTATGCACACATGCTTTTTTCCCTGCTAAATGCCTTAATAATGAGCTTGGGTTCAGATTTTGTGAATCGGAGCCAAGTAACTCTATTTTATTATATTTGCTGGGAAATGAACTAGCTCAGGGTAATTAGGAAAGCAATTTTATTAGCTTCTATTTCATAAAGATTGTTTTTTAATCAGAGTCAGAACTTACTAGAAATGATTCTGTGCTCATTGCTTGGGTCTCAGGAAATGAAGTGGGGCACCGTAGGTCCTAACCCACAGTAAAACCAATGTGATGAAGACAGAAGCTTTGCTCTTAATCTCTAACAATGCTGTAAAAATAAACCCCATCTGATGGCATTGTAAATAAAAGGGTCACAGCTAACGATTACCTGTGTCTAGTTTATTATAGACTAGGGCCCTGATAACTGAAGGAGTTCAAGCTTTCTTTTAATTGCTCAAGGAGTCTTGGATTCAAGTCGTGAACATTCTGGGTTTGGGGGCTCAGGGGACTGGGGTGAATAGGAAGCAAAGTAAAACACTGGATTAGGTGAATATGTCTTCAAGAGACAAATGGGAGAAGGAATTGGGACTGATAGTGTATTTAGATAATGTAGTGCAGCTGTGAAAAAGACGAATGCTCTACTGGGGCCCTCAGCAGAGAAGGCGGGTGTTGCTTATAGGAAAATGGAGTTTCTCTAATCATGCCTCTTCTGGCAGCCACTCATGGAGCACAGCATAGTGTTTGGGGAACCTCATTATAAAGAGGACATCAATACTGTAAATTGGAGAGAACTCAGAGAGGGGTGACAAAAAAAGATAAAAGGATTAGAAGAGATGACCTCTAAAGAAAGGTTAAAGGAACGTAACACTTAAAGCTTTCAGGGAAAGGGGCTGGAGAGATGGAAGCCTCTGCTAACTGTTTACAAATGTTTGAGCAATAATAATTTTTAGAAAAGAAGGGGATTGTTTGCAGTGGTTGAGAATGGTCTAATAAGAAGTAACAACTTGAAACTAAGGAAAGGGGAAGATGTTGGTTAGAAGACATTAGGAAACATTTCTTCCCAGTAAGGACAATTAGGCACTGAAGTGAACTGCCTGGGGAGGTGGCTTAAGGCCCTGTCTCTGGAAGAGTTGCAAGTATTTAGGGGCAGTTAAAGCACTTGAGGAACTCATCTGAAGGAAGGAAAGCCCACCCTTTTCTGAAAACACCCCTGTGCAGGAGAAATGGGCTAGAACAACCCTGGAGGACTTTCCCAATGGTCCTAGTTGTGGTTTAACACATGTAAAGTGGGTGTGTGGAGAGTTGGGGATTGGAAGTGGCAAATATGGTCCAAGAAAAAAGCATGAGTATGGGAAATGTTTTTCCAGAAAGCAGTTATTTTCGACTGTTGGTTGTTAGTGTTGGTGTCCCTCATTTACCTGTGCGGTTATCAAAGACGTTTACATGAATCATTGCCCAACATCTCTAGAAGTCAGAGTTAACGTGGGAAGCCAGGGTTGCCTCTGACAAGGAAGTACGTTTAAAAATGAATGGTGTGAAGTTGTGTGCATCAGTTTCCGTTGTGCAAGCAAAGGGAAATAGAGAAAATTGCCATGTTTTATCATGTCGGATGAGCTGGAACAGGTGACATGGTGATCAGGTGTGCATGCATAATCACTCCCCCAAATAATCGCCATGTGGAATAATTTCCCCCCAAATCTTGCAGCTTCAACTTATTCTCTGCAAGTGACTCATAAATCTTGGCCTTGAATGTGAGTCAAGATACCAGGCTGCAGGCTCAGGGGTTTGTTGGATTTATTCAACTTTAGTCTTTATTTATAGACATAAAAGTGTATTATTGGTTGTAACATCCAAACAAAAGAAAACAGATTGTAAGCATCCATTAATGTTTTCCCAAAAGGGAAATCGCACGTTTCTCTCGGGCCTTTCATTCTCTCCCTTGTAATATTAAGATGATGTCATAAACTCGTAATTACTTCGTGATGTTCTTGTGCACTTTATATCTGTTGGTTCAGAGATGCAAATTCCCTCTCTGATCAGAATGCAGCAAACAATATGAGCAGGTGGAAGATAAGTCTTAGGTGGCTTGCAATTTAGAAACCGCTGAAGTTTTGAATTCACACTATTTAAACTCTGTTCTCTGGGAGGGAAATGGTGCATTTAAGAAATCTTGGGCCTTGCATTATATACATGAGATGAGGTGTTAATTTTATTGGAACAATTATGTTTACCACGAGAAAAGAAAATTATTTTGGTTAACAATTAATGTAGAGACTATATGAAAAAATATTGTATTTATCTGGTAGAAACTTTTCATGCACTAATCATATCCAGGAAAGCAAAGATACTTTAAAAGAAGGGGTACATTTGTATGCACATTATTAAATGTTTGGTTTTCAAGTACCTGTGACACTGGGATAAATAGAATACACAAAACACAGGTCTGTGAGAGAAAAATGGATCACAAGATGGTGACTTTCTATTTTCTCAGCCAAATCTTTGTTCTTTTACTCTCAGCTCAGCTCCTCAATTCTGCAAGAAAGAGGCTATAAAGTATCTATTTCCAACTCCTCTTTAAGCCTTGCTCAGATTTCTTATTGCTCATTGCTAACCATTTTAATTTCTGACCTCTTCTGCTCCACTAGTTATAGACCCATTCACTGACCCTCTAGGATTTCCAACTCCGTGATTTATGTCCTTGCCATATTCATGGGAAGCACAGCATCAACCTCAGAGACAGAAAGAGAGAGAGGGAGAAAGAAAGAGATGCTTCCCTATCATTTTCCTGCTTGGTATTGTAACAACTTTTTTTTTTTTTTTTAATGTCTCTTTTCTTACAATCTTAGTAATGATCTTGATGCTGGTAGTCTTAGATGTCCCCAGAAATGCCCTCCCTCCCTTTGAATAAAAAGCACTCTTTTGCTGCAGTTATTACAGACCTAGAGGCAGCACTTCCTTGAGTGGCGGAGTTTGGGGCAGGATGGAAAGAGAGTGATCCTACCATCTCTGATCTGATCAATAAAGCTACTGACTTCTGGGAGTGTCAGAAGGGAGAGTAGAGAGAAGCCTGCTTCCACCTTGGCCTTAATACCATTACTTTCCTTCAGGGAAGCAGAGCTCTTTTTCCTTTATTATTAAGGTATTGAGGGTTATGAGGCCATCTGTTAGGAGGAGCTGGGCCACTCTTCTCATTTGTTTAATATTTGCCCTCTCTGGTCTTCTTATAAGTGGACAAGTAGAACAACAAATGTGGATGCCATTTGCCATTCTCAGATGTGTCATTTGCATTCAAAGTTGAGTTAAAGGATAATTTGGCTTTAGATTTTTGTTTTTCCAGTTATGCGTATTTCTTTATATATCTTTTTCTCACTCTGTGTTTAATTTCCAGTCCTTTCTCCCGTTCTCTGCATTCTTTACAAGTTCTCGGTCTCCAGCAAAGCAACCAGTTCTCTTGTAAGCCCTGCTCAAGGATCAGTTTTATCTGTCCCTGACCCAGGCACGTGTTGTGTGGTAACACCATTCATAATTGAATATGAATGCAGACTAGCGAGCCTCTTTGTCAGGACGTGCCCCACACCTCGATCCTGTTTAGTTATTAGTGTCTGAAAACTTAATCACACACTCTAAGAAAAGGCTTTGGTAGGGAATTTTACTTCTGCATGCTCATTTAAGCTTTAGACTTGACATATTAACGCCAAATTTAAAATTGTGTCCTCTTCATTGCAATCCTCTGTAGTTACAAGGTTCTAATAAATATTATGTCCTCCCATCATGCAATTAAAATTTTCCACCTCATTTCACAATGCAAAACATTCACATGTTGTCAATCATTTTGAAACATGATTTTTTGACATCATATAATTTCACTTCATTTTTTCAGACAGACATCACACCAGGAAATTATTTAAGAAAGAATCCTATTATATCTTTATTTTTCCACCAAATTTCACCTTCAAATACAGTCATTTGTGTACATTTCAGTAATTTCAACAATAAACTTGCAAGGAGAGGGAATGGCAAGCCCTCAGACAGACGTTCACATATGGGTTTTGCCACTCTTGAAAAGCTGCAGCTCAGTTGTGGGCACTCAGTTAGAAAACATGGTTTTAGCCACGGGAAGTTTACAAGTCTTGCTGCACAAAGTGAAAAGGTTGCTGCTTGAAGCAGCTACCACCTGGGAGGCTGGGAGAAAAACATGAGTGTGCTTTTGAACTTTCCTCTGTTTAATAACTAGCAGACATTAATGATTTGCCAAACATCCTGATTTAAAATGGCGGTAGTCAAAAGCAAGGCTGCCTGCTGGTTGTCAGGTAGCCCACCTGTTCTCCACACCAAAGTTCCCCTGACCTGTGCCCAAAGCAAAGCTGTTATCCTTTAAACCACTGCTAGGGTTGTGTATGTACCTTGTTGGGCTCTGTCGCTAACATTCTGCTCTGCTGTTGGAGAGAAGCTTCCTAATGGAAGCTTCATGTTGCCTCTTCCATGAAGGAAGATCCTTGGGGAATGATCTCATGCATAGTCTTTGGGGAGGCTGGGGTGGAAGCTGGGGTGGAAGAGAAGGGATGAGGGTTCATTTAGTCTGAGCAGCAAGGGACAGTTAACAGGAAAATGTTGACTAAGGCAATACTTAATACAGTAGGATGAAGACCCCCTCCTAGGGTTTTAAAATAGCAGAGTGGTTTTTCAAGAAGGGGCCACCGTATTATTCATGACTTGGTGTAGTTTTTGTTTTTTAGAAAAGATGCAGAATATGGCTGGTGGTTGAGGATGGGGAAGATGTGAAATAGGGAAAGCTGTGGTCTCTAGGAGGGTGAGCAAAGGTGGCTTTTGATTAAAACAAAGGGGCCTGAGGAGGGGGGATATTCTAGGTTTGTGTAGATATCAATGAATCTATCCAAGTGAAACATTAGACAGCACTGAAAGGAATTCTTTTAAGATAGTTCTTTCTAATTGTTGTTGTTTAGCCTCTAAGTCATGTCCAATTGGTGACGCATGCATGGACTGTAGCCTGCCGGGCTTCTCTCTCCATGGAATTTCCCAGGCAAGACTACCAAAGTGGGTTGCCATTTCCTTCACTGGTTGTATTAAAAAGGTTACATTGAGGATTTTATTAATGGTTAATCTGTGAAAGTGTTTTGTGTGGAGTATGATCTCATGGCACATTTTTTAATTCCTACCATGGACTATGCTTAACAGATATTATGTCATTTAGATCTCACACCAATAAAGTTGGTATTATTATAATTATTTTATTGATGTGAGATCTAAGACTCACACAAAGTCACCTGGCTAACAGGTGGCAGAGTTCAAAATCAAATCTCCCATACCCTAAATGTTTGTTCAACGAATGTTGACAATTAAATCCAGAACATAGTCACTTATGGATATTCATACATATTTATTAATTATACCCACACATGTCAGAATACCCATCTGCTTTTTGATGCGACAGTTAGTAAATTAGAAGGATATCCTTTATGATGGGCAAAAGCGTGCTTCTCCCATCTTTTTTCTATGAAATGGACTTTGTAATGTTCATTAAGCCCCAATTCAGAGGAGCTGTCTCCAGGGACCAGGGGATACTTTACTTTGTTCTCTAAAGCCAGTTGTGCCACAAATGAAGATAGCAATTAGCATTCATCATCCCTGGTTATTTTTATCTCCCTCTCTGGGTTGACACAGTGCTTACCACTGTGCTACCTAAGTGCATTGACATGTTTACTAACTTCTCAGGAAACAATCCTGGGAGGAGAATAGCTCCTTCCTCTGAGCTGTTCAGTGCCTGGTTCACAGACAACCATTTAGTTTTCTCATTATTGCAAGTCCTTGGTCATCTGAACTCCCAGGTTGTTCACACTTGCCCAATATTAATGCAGTGAAATTCTTTATGATGGTGAGCAGCCTTTTGAATCATAACAAGGTATATTGAAGTTTATGCCATCGTGTGTCTACATATGACTTAATATGTGTTTTAGGAATTAGGTGGCACAAAGAGAATCTAACTTAAATAAGCTTAAAGTAGGTGTTTTCAAAAGACTCCACAAGCATCTCATGAAACCCACAGGTACTAATAGAGTTTGCCTCACAGATATGGCAGCAGAAGTGGGCATTTCCTCACTCCTCTCTCATCCCACTGTCTCTCCTCTCAGCTTCTTTTTGCTGCTATGCTTTATTTTCATCTCTGATGACCAGTTTCTGTTTACATATCTGCTTATACATGGCGCATTGTCACTGCCTTCAAATGGTGGCCTTAACCTACAGATCTATTAATATGTGACTGTTCAGCTCATATTTCCCACATCAAAGTAATGCAAATCCCAGTTTCCCTATTTCAGATTCCTGGGTGAAGGAATCTGAGGCAGCCTAGGTCATGTGTCTACTCCTGGTCAAATAGCTGAAATGGGGAAGAGTGACTGGAGAGAAGAGGTCATGCATGCTGGGCTGCTTCTTTCAGGACACTGGGCAGAGCACCAATGAATCAGACTAGAAGGAGAGAGGTTTGTCTCTCTAGAATCAACTAGAATGAGGACTGTCTGTAGGGAAAGTGGACTTTGTGCACTGTGATGGATATTAGATTACTATATGTAAGAGAAAGAAACAAAATTCTCATGCAGGAAACCATGTCCTATACATTTTTAGTTAGAGGTGCTTCTGCAGGCACCAAGGAAACAGAAATACCGGGTTTTAGATCTGAGATTGAGAATATAAATTTTTTTCTGGACTAAAATCATACCATGTTTTTGGGAAGTTTCCATTTCTGTTTCTACATACAAACCCATTTGTTGGAATTCAGGGAAAAGAGGAAGTTGAATTCAGCCATTATTATTCCCCACCCCCATCCCCACCCCTGAAATACACTGGAGAGCCAACTTTCTTCTCCCTCATCCGTGTGTATTTCATACACAGACACAACCACCACCAGCTTTTGCTGGCTTTGTGAACACATCCCCAGAAGTCTTGAAGACCCTTGAAAAGGGTCCTCAAGTTAGCTCTCCAGATATTTCTATCTGGCTGTTTGTAGATCATCATCGAGATTTCTCTAACAACCCTGAGTAGATGTCTGTCATTTGCCGAGGAAAGGTTAAATTATTGTCAATTCTTGGGGAAAGTTTGATTGGAGGGCAACTTCTCTTGTACCTGGGGGTTGTTGCCTTCTCCTCTTGGCAGCACCATCATGGTATGGGTGTTTATAACTTCACTCAGTTCAGTTGCTGTTTTTCCTGGTGGCTCAGATGGTAAAGAATCTGCCTGCAATGTGGGAGACCTGGGTTCGATCCCTGGGTTGGGAAGATCCTGTGGAGAAGGGAACAGCTACCCACTCCAGTATTCTGTCCTGGAGGATTCCATGGACAGAAGAGCCTGGCAGGCTACAGTCTATGGGGTTTCAAAGAGTCAGACATGATTGAGTGACTTTCACACTCACATACTCACTCCTTCCTTGAGTTGTACCCAGACAGCCAGTTCCCTCTCATGAGATGAAAGCATCTATATTTGAACAGGCTGAGACATCGACTTTCTTCCTTTAATTCTAAGATTCCAAGCATAACTGGAACCATCAAAAGTTCTCGTGCCATCAAAGGATGACCAATATGGCCTATTAGTTAAGAAATCTGATTCTACTTCTAAAATCCTATTTGCATATTTTCTTTTCCAAAGAATGCTTTTCATACAGGTTTCTGGCCTTGAAGTATATGCCTGAGGGCTTATAAGGGACTGATTTCTCTCTAATAGTGCTTCGCTCTCCCATTTGAGACACACATACTTACAGAAGCTTGAAGTACTGTGTTCTAGTTCTACTGAAATGAAAGTTCTAGCACAAAATCCCTGTGGTTTCCCTATCTTCTGAGTACTGTTTAAAAGCATTGAATTTTGTGCCTACTGCTTCAGTCCTAGGCCTCTCTACAGGACCTAACCTTGGGGTGATGCTGAAAGGTTGCCATGTGTATGCAGACTATCAAATCGCCCCACTAGGTGAAAATAAAAATATAATGAACCGAAACTTAGGAGCTGCTGGCTTCTATCTTTCTTGTGCTTTGAAGGTTTGTTGCTCACAGGCAAAAAAAATCAGTAGTCCCGAGTCTCTGCTTCTTTCAGGGCCATGTTAGTGGCAACAAAAATAACAACATTTTAAAGGAGTTATTTATTAGACACTGTTCTAAACTTTTCACCTGTATCATTTATTAATTCTAAAAACTACATTTTGATGTACGTATTTCCATTATCCTAATTTTACAGATAAGTAGACTGAGGTTCAGCAACTTGCCTAGAATCACAGAACATTGGTTAGGATTTGAACATGATGTAAGAAGTCCACACTTTATGTTTGCAATCACTACATTATGTTGCCCTCGAAATACAAATCCACTCAGTAAATTGTAACATAAGCATTTAAAGGGTATGAGAGAGCTGCCCTACCCTTTTGATCATTCTGTAAGTTCTCTTCCTCAGACCTCAAATCTAATGGTACTTCTTAAAGTTTCTACTCTTGTAGGGGTTTGAAGATAAGGAGACAAGATCAGAAGAGAAGAAAAAGCTAGGAAGAGTTGGGCTTGAGAGGGATGAGTAGAAGAGGCACAGAGGAGTTTTAGAGCAGTTAAACTTCTCTGTATGATACTATAATGATGGATACATGTGATTATACATTTCTCTGAACCTGTAGAATGTGTAACACCAAGTGAAAGTCGCTCAGTCATGTCCGACTCTTTGCAACCCCGTGGACTGTACAGTCTGTGGAATCCTCCAGGCCAGAATACTGGAGTGGGTAGCCTTTCCCTTCTCTAGGGAATCTTCCCAACCCAGGGATTGAACCCAAGTCTCCCGTATTGCAGGCTAATTCTTTACCAGCTGAGCCACAAGGGAAGCCCAAGAGTGAACCCTAATGTAAACGATGAACTTTGAGTGATTGTGATGTGGTGGTGTTGGTTCATCAGTTGTAACAGTTGTGCCACTCTGATGGGAGATGTTGGTTATGGGGAAGGCTCTGCCTGTGTGAGGCCAGGGATATAGGAGAAACCTATAGCCTTCCACCTAATTTTGCTGTGAACCTGAAACTGCTTTTAAATAATGAAGTCTTTGAGAAAAGCAAAGAGGAGACTGTGAGAGTACTCAGAAGCTTATTTATGACCCTTTGAAGGAGAATGGAAGAGAAGGGGCACACTGCTTCCCTGTTTGGAAATGCTCACCTGTTTTTACTGGCTTCTTTCGCAGCTAAAGGGGGCCCAAAAGTGACAAAAACAAAAACAACCTCCCTCCTGCCAAAAAAACAGGCCATCAGAGAGCAGGCTCTGTGAAAGACTGAGGGGAAGACTCTTCTGGGTATGATAGGATGAATTGGTCATCAGAGTTTCTCAGGATGCTGCTGCATTTAGTGTATTATCTCCACTGGTGCAGAGTTTGGCCTACAGGGAGGAGCCAAGAATCAGAAGACTCTGGGGCCGTCTCTCCATTTCCAAACAAGACCATTTGATCTGTGGAATGGGAGAAGGCAGGGCAGGACTCTCATGGGAAGTTTCAATGGGAGCATTTAAGTAAAACCTAATAGGATTATCAGAAAGTGACCAGAAAATTGGTCTGAGCATAAGCCCCATCCCCTGTGGCCTGTATGGCATGTACCAGATTGTGGCTGGTGATGCTCAGTATGAAGTCCTGCCTGCACCCATTCAATTCCTAACCCTCTTGCCTGCTTTCATCCTTTAGTCCTTGTTATCACTGAATATACTGTATGCTTTACTTATCTAGGCTATTTATTATTTAGCTTCTTCCTCTATGAGTGTAAACTCCATAGAGGCAGTGAATTTTGAATATTTTGATCACATTTTAGGGGTCTTCTTAGTTGCTCAATAAATTGTGTTGAAGGAATGAATGCTGTTTTGGATATCCATTAGGACAGTCTGGCCAGAGGCTGTGCATTTGCTTTCCTGTTCACGGTAGTCATTCTATCTCCCCCTCTCTCATTGTCTGAAGTTTCAGCTGTTTTATGGCCAGGGGTCTGGGTAAACAGGTTTTTCTTTTGGGGCTTTCTTCTCTCTCTGTTTGTCTGTCCTCTGTGCTGTATTCCATCACATGTTGCTCATTGTCGTTTGGAACAAATTTCTCTCTCTCTCTATCTTCCTTTCCCCACCCCAATCTTTACGCTAAGCCATGAGGTGGTATGAGAAACATGAGAATGATGAAAATGACAACCTAGAGTAGACAAGGTGACTAGCAGTTTATCCCAGGAGACAGGTGGTTTGAAAGCACCCTGATGTCAGGAAAGCAGATCCAAGGGGTTGCAGTTATCCTGTACTAGGTCCATAGAATTAAGTTGTCAAGACAGAGAATGAAGCATTAGCCAACATTCATGTGAGTCAGTAGTTTACCAATATCAAACCATTAAGATAAAACATTTTACTTTTCGTGGGAAAGAAGATTTCAAAATCTCTTTTGATAGAATTTCCTAGATAAGTACTATATACACCTGTATTGATTTATTTGAGAAACATTAATATAGTGCTTGTTTTGTTCCTGGCACTGTCCTAAGTGTTTCAAAAATAAATATAAGGTCATCCAATAGTAAGTATTATTGTTATCCCCTTCCCTCCCCGCCCCCCCCCATTTTATGGATTAAAAAAAGAAGCAAGAAGAGGTTATATAAGTTGCTTGAGACTAAGTAGTAATAGTAGAGCTGAAACTTTTACCTTTGTACCCAGGTCTGGCTCCAGATTCAGACCTTTTATCTACTAACCAGTCTTCCCTGGTGACTCAGTCAGTAAAGAATCTGCCTGCAATGTAGGTGACCTCGGTTTGATGCCTGGGTCAGGAAGATCCCCTGGAAAAGGAAATGGCAACCCACTCCAGTATTCTTGCCTGGGAAATCCCATGGACAGAGGAGCCAATATTTACTGATACTTTTATAGTGTTGGTTACAGTCTTGTTTCAAATCTGTGATGATCTCTAGATCTTTACAAACGAGATGATAAAAACCCATAGTAGAAGATAGGCAGCTGTTTTAACTTCAAAGAAAAGAAATTTCCAGATCTGTTTTGTTTTAATGCTTTGATTATCTAGGGTATATATACATATACATTAAAGATACATAAACATACATAGCTCAGAATATATGCATGCATATACATATATATTCAAATGTTACATGAATATATTTTGCCTAATCCATACAGAGCTTCATCGATATTTCTTATTTATTGTCTTTCATGCCAGCAGCTTTCTTTATGCATTTCTATTTTCCACATTTTTCAGAGTGATTGGATTAGGTTGCATACACTTCTCCTGAAATATTAAGTGCATACAATCCTCATCCACATGCATTGGGTCTATAGTTATGATCTATTATTTCAAAAACCCACATGGCAAAAAAGAGCAGAACAGGGCTTGAGTGCTATGAAGTATTAGGTCCAAGGAACCCCCTGCCATTCATCTTCTCACTAATGCCAGGACTAACAAGATCCCAGAGTTTCTGTCTCATTGGTGGTTCCTTTATCCTAAAACCACAGAAACCACACACACACACACACACACACACACACACACACGTGTGTATACCCACAGTCACTTGCTCACATCCACTTCATGTATCTAAGAGAATTAACCTATTTCATAATAAGTAAGTTGTTGTAAGTTGTCCTGAAATTTTTTAAAATTAATTTATTTATTTTAATTGGAGGATAATTACTTTACAATATTGTGATGGTTTTTGCTATACCTCATAAGAATTGGCCACAGGTATACATGTGTTCCCCCTCATCCTGAACCCCTCTCCCCTCCCTCCTCACCCTATCCCTCTGGGTTGTCCCAGAGCACCGGCTTTGGGTGCCCTGCTTCACCATTCCTGAAAAATTTTAAAGCAGATATGGTATCAGCACAAGCATCAATCCAGATTGTTGAGTTCTGTCTTCAGGACGATTTGGGGAAAAACTCAATACAGAAAGGGTTGGACAAGACGTCATTTTTAACTTTTAATTACTTCCACCTAATATTGTCTTTCTTTCTCCATGCTGTTTCTTCCTCTTGACCCTTGTGTTAATCAAATACACCCAGGATCTAAAGGTGCCACTCCTGCATTTCCCCGCTTTATTTTTTTTCCTCTCATGGCTTGAAAATAGAATTTTGTTTGACTTATGGAAATTGGTTTATTGCTTTGGAGTCAAGCCATGTTTTTGGCAGTATAATTTCCTGGCTGATGGTGTCTCACTGTGGTAATTTCTCAGACATTCTCACGCCTTCATTGGGTCCACAGATTCATTTGACTTCCTTATATCCAGTGGCTTTCTGCTATGATATAGGCACACACCTCTGGGCATGTGTTCACTTTCCTTCTGTCTCCCCTTGAGTCCACTGCTCAGAACTTCTGAGTCCCTGTCCTTTGCCTTGTGAGATTTCACAACTTCTCTAAGGTTGAATCTGCAAGTAGAACAAAACTGTGGACTTCTGCAATATACTTTTAGATAAATTCATGAGAAAAAAAAATCAATTCTGTTGGGTTAGTTTGTTCAAAGGAAAAAATCTTGTGTGCTGTGTAGGCATGGTGTTATTCACTGGGTACTTCAGCCACTAGTTATTTATGCCTGTAAAGTCTACAATGCCCAAACACCCAGATTTGGCCAGTCATTTTTGTTTCTACTATTCCCCCAGTAGGGATACTCTTACATACGCACATACCCTGATGATAAATGTCATGGGCTCAACATTCAGATTATTTTGTGAATTTTTCACAGTTAAGCTGGAGGTTTTGGCTCTGTATAGACACAGATTACAAAGTGCTTCCTAGTAGGTATCCCTTCAAATCTGCCTTATTGATGTAGAACAAAGTTTCATTAGCTCACATGTTTTAATTTAATGAAGAAAAGCTAATGCAGGTTGGATCCCATTCTTCAGTGAAGGTAATAAGCCTCATATGTATATATAAAAAGCTACAGCCCTCTGATTGTCAAAGTTTACTTCTTTCTTTTCAGATTCTTCTTTGTATTGTTTTACAATCTAGGTATATCTGTTTAACATGAAATGCAGAAAATGACAGGGCTCAGACAGCTACTGCATCCAGTGACAAAGATTACTGTCATCCTGGCTCATCAGTTAATTCATCATTGGCAATGGTCCATTCCATTTCCTGGTAGCCTAGCAACAGCCAATGATGGGGAGGGCTGTTTGCCATGTGACAATGGTATGTGGTACTTTCCAGAATGCTTTTACATAAAAATAGGATGATAATTTATAAATTTACATTTTTATTTTAATAAATGGGAATATTTGGTTTTAGGGGTTGACATTCAAAAGGGAGACAATTTTATTTTGCAGACCATGACTTTAAAGTGCTGGACTAGTGACTTGATAACAGAAATGGAGCTATCAATTTCACACATAAACAGGGTTTAAAGTTGAGCCTGTGAATGCCTTACTTTACCTTAGAATGAATATTCCCCCACAGAGTAACTATAAAAAATAATATAATTAAATGAGAGCTGTGCTTATATCAGTGCACGCACATGCTTATACTCAGACACACATACACACACAACATAGGATTTTGAGTCTGAACTTTGGCTCTTAATTTTCTTTATCACTGAATAGAAAAAAAAATAAGCAAAGAGATTCATGAGCAACAATTATTGTTGTCCTCAATATGAAAAAAATCTTTCAGTTTCTCACAATCTTTCTAACTCTCTATTGATGATTCATGGTTCAGCAACTGATTTAAAAATCTGCTCATTTGTTTTCACTGATTGAATTCCCTGATTGTTAGTGTGTATAAATGTGTTAGCTACTTTTGAAGCTATCTTCTGTTGAAGAATTGATAGAAAATCCTATTTAAATGTCATAATGCTTTTTCTCTTGTTATGACAGTATCATTGGGTAAATAGTTTTATTTTAGTGCTATAGTTAAAATTTATAATCACCTACTCATAAATCTTTTTTTTAAATCTATATTTAGCCCCATCTGCAGAGACAGAAGTTGAAAATAGGCGACTACCTAGACATGAATTCCTTTAAATATTAAAGAGATATCATCAATGATTTTATTAGTCTCCGAGCTCAGTAAAGGCCTCCTTGACATCTAAAGTCTAATGATTTTTTTAAATATATTTAAAGCCTGGCACTGCACCTTTAAATATTGAACAATATTGAAAAATATTGAAGCTATTTTTTTGTATATTAGCTTTAGGCAGAACTGTTGTATGATTTCCACTCCTTTCATGACATTGTAATGATGTTACCACATACAACTTTATCTTGCATGAAAAGGTGAAGTCATGAGTGATTTCTCCAATTTAAAAGCACTCAACCCTCACAGTGCTAGAAATGAATATTTTGCATATATTCATGCAACAATGATTCAATTTAAGATTTCTATTTTCAAACATTGCTTGAAACCTTCACTATGTTAGTAGTAAAATTGCCAAAATGTGTAATAAGATTTATTATAGATGAGTAGCATTTTATTTAGTATTTCATGTTAACATGCTTTTAGGGTTACCTGGTTTAGCAGAAGAATTCATCTTTCTTTTCTAATCAGAGAGAACATTTTATTGTATTTTAAAATATACTCTTTATGTATACATATATATTGTGGTGCAAACTGAATTTTTCTTGCTGGCAACACAAACCCAAACACTGCTCACATCAAAGCTCAGTATACCCTCACACAAAGCTGCTCTGATTGAAAAAAAAGAGAATAAAGATTTCCATTTCTCCTTTGTAATCCTTGTCCCTTCTCTCCAGAGTAGCTGTCAAACCTTTTGCTACACATCCTTAAAATGGGTTCAGAATTTTGCTGCAAACTTTACCCCTTTAAAGAGGTCCTATTATACTCCTGTTTCTACTGTGTAAATGTTTCATGCTGTAACAGCAGAAAATACGCAACATTATAAGTTTCCTAGAAGCCATAGCATATATTATAGGCACAAGAAGTATAGGTTGATGGGGGCTCTTAATTGAGGGGCTGTGTTTCTGAAAAAGGCTTGCACAGATGGAAGAAGAAATGTATCTAAACGTGGTTACCTATGGGCTTATATATGAGAGAGAAAGCACATAACCATTGCATGGCTGTGCCTGTGATTATCACACGGGTGCCATGAAAAGATAGAAACACATACTCTTTTTGTGTTCATCACGCATCTTTAGGACCTAAGTCTTCTTTCCATTCCATATTTCCAGTCATTTCAGCAAGGAAAGAGGTGGCCTTCCACAGACTTTTTTGCAAGGAAATATAGCAATGCTCTTACTCCCAGAGCTGTATTTGCAAAGCACTGGACACACACACACACACACACACACACACACACACACACATAATCATGTAAATATACACTCATAGACATAACAGGGAGAGCTGTGTATATGGGAAAGCTTATACTAAAAATAAAAAAGTTTATACCCAAAGTACCCTGAGCACACACTTCTCCCTCCAGAAAAGAAATGTAACTTAATTTTCATTTACAGAAGACCTGTAGTTGCCAGCTACCAACTCCCATTTGTTGGTGCATAGCTACTCATAGATGACACATCCATACAAATGTGATTTGGGGGATTACCTTAAATTTTATAATAAAAAAAAAGATGGGCAAATGGAGATGCAACATGCCAGTTAGTGACTTATTCTGCATTTTGAGGGGGGAAAGAGAGTGGCTATCTTATTAGGCTCCTGAGTGGGCCAAATTTTCCTAATTACATGGAAATCAGAGGCAGCTCTGAGACTGGTTTCTTACCTGTGTGGAGTAAACACTCCCCTGCTGTCACTAATGTCCTATAAATCATGTTAAAGAGAAGCATAATTAACATTTTTGATCAAATCAAGCTTCAAAGTCATGAGGTGACTGAGTGAACAGAGCCACATTTCCGCGTCAGCAGTGAATAGATTCTCCATGAAGGGTTAGGATGGCTCTGTACTCCTCCTCACTCACTCACCCTTCCACCCCTTGTGTGCCCCCACAAAGCAGAGGGAGATGGGTGAAGAAATTCTCAACAGCATGCCACCTGCAGTTCTGTGGATCTAAGCTCATGAGACAGCAAATGACCTGGGGAGCGAAGAGGGAGAAGCAACTCTGTGTCTGGGAACAGTAAGCAACTTAAATTTTTAGTCCAACAATGAAAGCAGATCCTTCCTGGGCATGGCCAAATTGGTTCTGCTTGTCTTTCCAATCGTTTAAAAAGGACGATATTCCTGGTTAAAGGACAGGTGGTTTTGTTCAAATTATTTCCATCTTCACTTTTTATGTATCTTGAGAAAATTTCCATTCAGTTGCCAAAAGCTAATTAGAACTCAAGCTTGTCTGGAAGTGGGTGCCCAAGTGGATTGGTTGAAATTTATCTCAAAGGTTTCTTGGCCCCTGGGACAGTATCCATATAAAACCTGGGAACTCCTGCCTTCGGAGACAGTGCTTTTCATTCTTTCAATGACAGAAGAGACTTTAGTTGCAGATATCCTTAGAGGTTACTGGTAAACTTGCATTTACGCCAAAGAATAAGCAGTTGATAGTAAAACCTTGGAGGGGGAGTAACAAAGGATGGAATGAAAAAGTGATCCTGGGATGCCCAACCAGACCAGTAAAAAGAAGGCGAGAGAAGTGGAATAGAGGAGGTCGTATGACATGTAATGGCAACCCATTCCGGTATTCTTGCCTAGAGAATCCTGTGGACGATGGAGCCTGGTGGGCTACTGTCCATAGCGTCACACAGAGTCGGACATGACTAAAGCGACTTAGCATGCATGCATGCACTGGAGAAGGAAATGGCAACCCACTCCAGTATTCTTGCCTGGAGAATCCCAGGGACGGGGGAGCCTGGTGGGCTGCCATCTATGGAGTCTCGCAGAGTCGGACACGACTGAAGCGCCTTAGCAGCAGCAGCAGCATGACATGTAATCCTCTTCCTAAATATCACGGTTTTGATGTGGGCTTGGCTCTTGCTCTGAGAAGGTCTCAGTGAGTGTCAATGACAACAAAAACAGATGTGGCTTCCTTGTTGGCTCAGTGGTAAAGAATCTGCCTGCAAATGCAGGAGAAAAGGGTTTGATCCCTGGGTCGGAAAGGTCCCCTGGAGAAGGAAATGGAAACCCACTCCAGTATTCTTGCCTGGGAAATCCCATGGGCAGAGGAGCCAGGTGGAATAATACAGTCTATGGGGTTTCAGAGTCAGACACGACTTAGCGACTAAACAACAATGGAGAAACACCACTCACCCCTTATACCACACCTGTGTAAATGGAGAGAGAAACTTGCTTCAGTCCCTCCATTGGCCTGGGTACCTAGGAGGGAACATGCCCTGGCCACACAGGATGCTAGGAGCCTGAGATTAGGGTCTACCGCTCCTGCATTCCTGCTGGCTCCTCTAGAAAGCACAGTATGTGGACTTACCTCCTCCAATATTTCCCAGGTGGCTCAGTGGTAAAGCATCTGTCTGCCAATGCAAGAGACATGGGTTCAGTCTTGGAGTCGGAAAGATCCCCTGGAGAAGGAAATAGCAATCCACTCCAGTATTCTTGCTTGGAAAATTCTGTGGACAGAGGAGCCTGGCGGGTTACAGTCCATGGGATTACAAAGAGTCAGATGCGACTGAGCATGCACAAAGGCACACACACAGTATACCATTAGTCAGTGGTGCCTTCTGCATTGGTTTGGGGTGGAGCTTCTGAGTGGAAGTGATCCTTACCATTTCCTGCTCTTTTGGCTGGGTGTGTGAGGGGAAGGAGAGGCAGAAGGGATGTGCCTGGTGCTACATTATGCTAAGACTATGTATTTAAATAAATAAATACAATATTAAGAGTCTAGAAACTGTGTGTATTTGAGAAAAAAAGTACATTTTCTACAAAGATACTGTAGGTTACACTGATTTTGAGGTATATTTATAGGGACCATAGGTTCTGGGTTTCTGGAGTATATTTCAATTTCAAAATTCCAAATACCGTTTTTAAGGATGTAAATATATGTATATGTATGTGTGTGTGTGAAGTGTGTGCTTTTAGTTATATAACTATTTTCTTTTGGAAAGTCATTTAATAAAATACATTCACAAGTTAGAAAAGTAATTATTAGGTCCTAAGTTCTAAATTATGACTCAGGAATATGGTCTCTAGAGACATACATACTTTCCTTCCTACTTGGGTCTAAATGTCTGGAAAACAAATGGCTTAAGAAGGTACATCCAGCTAAACTGATTATTTGGCTGCTTAGAAAGACCAAATCCTACCCCCACCTCCCTTGTGTCCTATACATAGAGCCCATCACAGTTTAACCTCTTTTATTTTGCTTTTTGGTGTTTTACTTTGCTGAATTGAGACAAACTGGTCTGTGTTTAAACAACTGAGAGAAATGCAGCTTGGATTATTCTGAGAAAAGGTTTCTGTTAAACTCATACTATAGCACAGGACCTGCAATTCACGCAAATATTCCCTGGAATCCTTTGAATTTTTCCTAACATCATGCTTTCAAGAGGTTGCTGGATCAATTTGATTGGCTTTGCCCCAGAAGAAGAAAAGCTCATTCAAATCTATGATTGAACTAAGTTTTTATCTAAATAGGTCAATGGTCTAAATGATCAGATTTTACACCTTCAGAAATGTCTTTACTGACCATCTTCTTTAAAATTGCATAACAACTTCCCACCCTACACATTTTGTTGTCTTTCTCCCTCTTCAGCCAGCCACCCCTTTCATACCTAATGTAAACTCCATGAGAGCCAAAAATTTTGTCTGTTTTGTTCACAGAATCTCCAGGACCTAGACTAATGTCTGATATATAGCAGGCTAAAAAAAAATCAAGAAATATTTATTGAATAAATAAATGGACTGGTTTGGACTTATTAAGTTTTGTGGTTATTTTTTATATGTAACAAATTGAAACTTGATTAATTAGCCAAGCTTACTATTTTTGGCTGTCCCTTCCTGTGTTTACCATTCTGGTCACTTCCTTTTCTGTGTCTTATTCCTTTGACAATTTATGTGACACCAAAATGTGGAGAAAAGAAACAAAAAAAAATATCCATCATAAAAGTTATTTTGCCTCATGTAGACCAAGAAAACTGTCTATGTCAGCAAATTTTTCACCATCCAACTGGTTGTTTTGACACTTTGAGGACACCTCTTCTGCTGTATGCACTGTCACTTTAGTCTTCATGATTTCTCAGCACACGGATTTGATCACAGGATGTTTGACACATTCCCCAAGTGAAAGAACTGGAGTGGAAAGGGTAGCATAAGGCTGCCATACTGGAGTGGTGAAGCCTGAAGTTTCAAAGTGCTGAATTGTATGACTCTTTCCTTCTTTTGACCTTCAGTGATAAAAATACAATTTATATTATACATAACTGTTGATCATCAGCAGTTATTAAGCCATCATGCCTTATCCTTGCATTTCTAATATATATATATAATATAATGTTATATATGTACTTATAAACATGATGTATATGTATATATACACACACATATGTTTCTCTGTG
Source organism: Giraffa tippelskirchi (assembly GCF_054371585.1). Taxonomy (NCBI): domain Eukaryota; kingdom Metazoa; phylum Chordata; class Mammalia; order Artiodactyla; family Giraffidae; genus Giraffa; species Giraffa tippelskirchi. Next base: position 60,399,298 of record NC_137278.1, read on the forward strand.
TGTGTGTTTGTGTGTGGATGTGTGTATATGGAGAGAGAGAGAGAAGAGCGAAAGGGAGGGTGGAAATGAATGAAGAAATGCAATATTGAATAATGCTTCAATCAGTATAACTGAGCATAGTTCCACTTTCTGCTCTGGGCTGCTTTTAGCCTGCATGAAGAAACCATATGTCTTTACTTTCTACCCCTCTTTGACTTTCTTCTGGATGAGGAAATATGCCCCACACCTGCTGGTGTATTTCTATGAGATGTTTGGGATTTTTCTGGGCCTTCCCCAGAGGTAACTGTGTTTCAGTGGTTAGTGAATAATGCAAAACAGTCTACAGGTTGTATGTACTGAGTAATCACAGGGAAGTCTTCAAAACAATCTCAGGTTGGTAGAATTTTCCACAGAAAATAATAATAATAGTAACAATAGCAGCACCAGCAACAATAAACAAGCTATGCCCTGTATGCATCCACCCAATTATTAGCTAATAATGCATAATTATGATTAATTCTCCTCTTTAAATGCAGATTCTAAATAGCAATAACCATTTATTTTATGTTTTCATGTTATTTTCCTGCACGTTCTTTATGTCAATTATGTGTTTTCAGGCACATCTGATTGTGCTCCACTGTGGTTTCGATGGTTTGATAATTGTACATTTAAAAAAACACACACACGTGTTTAGTATAAAAATTAATTACGTTAAGCAGTCCTACTAATTTTGCCAGGCAAAAAATGGCATCTCACAAATTTTCAGCATAAAGCGGGTGGCCAGCCCACTTAGGAGCTTTATGATCTGTGGCTAGGGTTTGCGAGGGAGCTCTGTGCAGGCTGTTTTCTCAACGCTGGAGCCAGAATGCAGTGGACGGCAGCATGCCCCTGCTCTGGTCCCTGTGCTCCCTTAAAATTCCTCTCTGGCCTCTATCTAATCAACCACTTCCCAATTACAGTTATAATAATGGAGCTGAAAATATCATTTTGAAATGTTGCTGAAATCCAAATTGACAGAGCTTCTGCCAGCAAACTGGATGATCAGGAATGTAGCTTCCTTCTTTTGGTTTGCTCCTATTTATAAGAGGTTGGTCCCTGGTATTAATGAAAAAAAACATTAGATATGCTGTAAAAATAAGCTATCCAGAAAATCCATGGTAGCAGGGGAATGGGAGGTAGTGGAGAGAAGAAAAGAAAAGGAGGGGCAGAACCAGAAGGAACTGGATGAAAAAAGTCTACCCAATATTGCAATCTTTCGGGAATATTTTCTTGTGAGGCGTTAAAAATATCTGATTCTTAAAACAATTTTCTGCTTCTGTAACTCAAAATAGTGTTCAGTAAGGGGGAGGGGAAATGTAGCAATTAGTTGGCTTTATTTCTGAGGTTTTATTACTTTGATTCTTTTTGATTTAATCAGCCACGGACGCAGCTACCAGCAGACGGTGACTTTTTGCCTGAAATGTGCTTCCTGCTCAGAACAGTGGCTTGTGATAGTAGGTTAATGTTAATGAAACATGAAAAGGCATACCCTTTTTAGGAAAACTTATTATTAACAAGTAAAGGCTTGGTAACATTTAGAATCGCACCAGGAATCACACCATGGAAAATATGGCCGGAGCCGACTCTGGAGCCAGCCCGCCATGCTCAAGTGATAAATTTGTTTACATCATTTAAAAGTTCTAACTCAGTACAGACAAGATGACGTCCTACTTTTCACATTCATGTTCAATTCACAAACATAAAGAGACTCTGAGCCATTAGGGAAGCTTTCATTTTAGCTGGGGAAGGATGAAATGATAGTGATAGTGGCTTTCATAGCAGAAAATAATTGTATACTTTTCTTCTTATTATTTTTGGCAAGGCGCGCACATTTTGGCTTTCCGGTGTATTACATCATTACACTGTATAATGCATCATAATGATAGAGTGAATAGAGATGAAGAAATGCCAGCGTCTGCTCCAAGTTAAAAGAGAGAGACATTGCATGCATTTTCAACTGGGGAGGCTGCTGTTCAGCGAAGTGTTCTCTGAGATGAAACAAAGCTGCCTTCCCACTTGGCATTCACATTAATTGTGGACTTGCCAACAGGCCAGTTTCATGGGTGTATAAATTAGTGGGGAATAATTCCACTTGTCTCAAAACCCAGAATATCTGAGGAATGCTTCCTGAGATGGTAGCTTATTTGTTTATTGTTATTTCTATTTTTTTTTGTGTGTGTGGTTTTCACCCAGTTCCCAGAAAACCTTCAGGATCTGTTGAACACAAATAATACCCTGTGTTCTGCCCTGGTTTACCTGTGTGAGAGGTAATGGCTGTCTTAAGGACAAATAAAAGTCTTCGTATTTTCAGCAGTGTATTTTTCAGATGTATTCAAATAAATCATTTCTCAAATCCTTGTTATTGAAAATTGGAAATCCATTGACATCTCCTGAGAGGAAATTTAAACATGCTGATTGTTATTAATAATAATACCAGTATATACTAATTGAAAGTCGATGGTAGTCTAAAAGCTGCCAATCAAGATGTGTCAATGGGATGCTAAGATAACTAGATTCAAAGGAAAAAATAAAATTAGCTCATTTATTTGTTTGTATTTGTTTCCCATTGTGTTACAGAATCAATGCTTTCTCAATGACTGTATTTTTTAATAATACAAATTTAGGCAAACCCATTTAACACTGTCTCCTAAAGTGTCCTGTATTTCTTAGTTCTACAACAGACAGTTATACTAACAATAAATATACTGGCCCACGGCTTTCAATATTCCTTTAACCTTTTATAATTAAAATTAACTGAATCTTAAATATTCACTTTGATTCTATATTTGTGAACATATTGTATGCTTTGTATTGAACTGGCACCAGAGATGTAAAGGCGATCAATGGACTTGGATCCTCTCTTCTTAGAGTTAAAGTTCTGGAGGTTTAGCTGTCTTTACATCAAAACAACATGAAGATCCTGGCCATACCAGGGTTTGCACACTTGCACCAAGTCTATTCTAATAGTCACTTTTACTTGGTCCAATTAGCCTTGAACTTATTGAGAAAGGCCATGTTGGTCTTAATATTTATTCTGTCACATTAAGCCTTAGCAGAAGAGGGGAAAAAAAAAACCACATCAGTTAATAGTTAGTAGGAGACAAAATGGATTTTTCCATTGTCACCTGCATATTTGGATGAAAAGGAGACCCAGATTTCTGGTCTTTAGATAATAGAATATTTTGGATTTTTACCAGTCATGCAATGCAAAACTTACATAATTCAATAAAAAAGAGGTGTATTCAGTTGTTGAGAAGTTCCAGATTCCTAAGTTAGCTGGTAAGTTAGTTAGCTAGGTAGCTAGTTAATCAGTCTATTACTTGGTTGTTTGACTATGTTTACCTGACCCACACACATGTCAGCTGCCAAGGGCTTTACAAGTTACAAAATATTTTTGAATACAATACCTTGTTTGCTTAGTGGTGAAGATCACAAGCTTTGGAGTCCTCTAGATGAACAGATGTGGATTCAAATAGTGATTCTGCCATATCTTTACTAGATGACCTTAAATTTTGAAAGCTTCAGTTCCCTCCTCATAAAATAAGGATAATAGCTATGAGATAATCCATTAAACTAGCTGACAGGAAACAATAAATGGTAGCTATTATTTTTGTTGTTTTTTAAATGATCTTTAATTCTTATTACAGTTTTATTAAGCAACCCTCTAATGATAACCGGGAAATCCTCCTGTTCATTTTATATCACTATGTGGCTGGGCAGGCAGATTCCCTTTCTGGGATTCTAGGAAACTTCCATCTTTTCCAGTTAAATATATATATATATATATTTCCTTCCCATTCCTTAGAATTCAGTTAGTCATCTTTGCCCTGACTTTAGCACTTCAGTTCAATCCATTGCTCCGCAAATATTTATTTAGCTTCACTGCACAAGTCACTACCTTAAATGCTGCAAATACAATGGTGAAAGTGGGAGAGATTATGGTCCCTGCCACCATGGAGCTTACGTTCTATCAGAAGAAGCACCCTTTCAACAAATATTGCCAAGACAGATGTTTACTTTGAGTTGGATGAAGTGCTTACAAAGTGAAGTACAGATGTTAAGAACACATATCCCTGGAGACTTAACATAGTCTAGGGTTGGAAAGATTTACTTGAAGAAGAGGGATTGAGTTGAGATCTAAAAGATGATGAGGGTCAGACAAAGTGGAGAGAGAATCTAGCATGTTTTCTACCTGTGAAATTCTTCAGAAGCATGCAGCCTGCCTTCTAGGACCTTCTGACTTAGAGGAGCACCTTCCCTGACCTCTCTAGTGACCAGTGAGTAGCTTTGTCTTAGCAGCCTTTGAAGGTTTACTGTTGGAGTTATTTGACTTCTTTCCATCCATTTATTCATTTATTTGACAAATATTTATAGAACACCTAGGGAGAAGATCTCAAGTATAGAAATGTCCATGCTTTACATACATTTTTATAACCAACTATCTCCAAGGTGTATTTTTGTAGCTCTAGAGCTGGTCTTGTTTACTTTGTTATAATCCTGACTGCAGGAGACATGTTTTTCATGACTTTCTGTCCCATTCAGTGTCATAAACACAGTAGGCACTCAATAGATGATGATGACCCCAGGTGACCTCTGGACTGATCTCTCACATGGCTGTCATCTGCCTCACTTTTTAAATCCCTGGCAACATCCTGCAATGTTGAATGTTTCTAGCCTAACAAAAAACATAATTAGGAAGGTAAATCTGCTGAAGCTGAAACAAATCATTCAATTCATTCCACAAGCCAAATGGAAAATAATTTTGAGATTATCCACTGTATTGGGTTATCTGCTCTACTGCTCCGTACCATTAGCTCAGGCAGTTGGGGAATTGCTTGCAATTCACAAAGAAGCAGATTGTGTTTGGTTTATGTTGGCTGTGTATCCTCCTCTGAAGTGGCTTCAAGTCCTCTCCAATTCAGCTAAGGCGGCCAGTCAGGGTGGCCGCTAAGCCAAGTAGGTTTCTCTCATGCTGGTGCTTCTGTGTAGGGCAGAACTCGGGTACACATATGTGTGCATGTCTGCCTTTGTCCACTCCAGTTCCCTATCAAATGAAGGTGGTACCTGGTAGGTGTTTAGTCATCTAAATTTCTGGATGACAAATGGCTTCCTGTTAACCTTTCACTTTTCTTAGGGTTAAAAGTAACCTGATGTCATCTTATCCAGAGATAAAGAGTCATTCTTCTTTTACAAGAGATGCCTCTGTTTTGAAGAGGTTTTGGAAAGGCATCTGGCCATGCAGAAGCTCCCCGGACCTTGGGGGTGGTTGGAGTGCTGAGCATTTTAGCAGCTGAATCCGCTTGTCTGCTTCAGCAGAGTTCATACCTCTTTGACGTCTCTTCCTGCTTCCCTGGCTGTTGAAAGCCAAGCATCTAGTGTGGCAGAGTAGGGTAGCACCACCATGGGACACTTAAGGCGAACTTGGAGGGAACCTACCCTTAGATCAGCTTGCTTTACCCAAGGACAACATTGAAAGAGAACAGCTGATTAAAGCTGTGTTTTGAAAAGTACAAAAGTACAGCTTTTAGGTTTATAGTTCTATAGTGACTGGCACCCAGTGCTGCAGTTTTAAAGAGGGTTCAGATGTCTATTTGCAAATCCTGGGAGTGAGCCTTGTAATTGATTGACAGTGAAGAAGATTGGAAACACATAGATGGAAGGGTAAAGAAACAGATAGATAGATGATTATCTAGAACTTAGAGCACTGGATTCCATTATGAATTTGCTCCCAGATGGCTAGGGAGTTACTCAGATAGGTATAGGAGTTTTTCTTCATCATCTTTGCTCAGTAAATCTGGTGCCCTTTCCATCCTTCGGAGCTGTGAAGAGTGGCATGGCACTGCTGCTTTGAGGCCCCGATGCTCCGGCAGGCCAACACGGGCCATGCTGGCAAGGCTGCTATGAGGCCAAGAGAGGCAGACTGAGGCATTGGCAGGTGTCATGCTTTTTTAGGAAGGCTGCTTATGAGTTTGGCTCCATGTCCTTATAATGTAGGAAGGCTGAAGTCTTGGGGGAAATAAGTTAATAAAAAGAAAACACCTGACCCAAAGCAGGTTACTAGATTCGGCAATTTGCTAATATCACAGTACAAACGATGACATTCTAACTGCTAACCTAGTTAGAATGAAGACAACTGAGATTATCTTATAAAAACTATCATAATTTTTGCATCAAAAATATTGTCATCTAAATGCAGGATGGTTCTATCTATATTAGTATAAGAAAAGCCATGGATCTAGACATCTAGCATGACAGTAGCATGGCAGTCTATAATGGAAAACTTTGGCTAGACCTTTTGCTCGGGAAAACTCTCAAGACGCTTAAAAAAAAGGCAAGATCTTCTTATATGTCTAATAGCACTGAGGAACACTAGCTATGTGAACTGTGCTTGCAGTTCACCCTGGATCTCCCTCCCATGTGTGTGCTCTCACTCCCTATGTCTCTACTTGGAAGTTGGCTAAAAAGATCAGTTGGGGCACAGTTCTTATGGTGACAGCCCATAAGAGGCCAGGATTCTCAGTCATACAACCACAAGGAACTGAATTCTGCCAATTGCCACTTGAGCCTGGAAGAGAAAGGAGCCTGAGCTCCAGAAAGGAACAGCCTTGTCCAACACTGGGATTGCATCCTGTGAGCCCCTGAGTAGAGAGCCTGGCTAAGCTGTGGTGAGACACTTAACCTACAGAAATCATGAGATAATTAATGTGTCCTGTTTAAGGTCATGAAATATGGGGTAAATTGTTACACACCAATAGAAAATCAGTACCTTTATTCTCTTCATAAAAGATTCCATCATAAAACTTTTAGATAGCAAATCACTGAGTACACATACAGGATCCAGTGTATAAATTTGCAGTCGGCACACAATTTCTGACATGTAGGTTTTACAGTACGAAGTACGGTGCATCTCTACTCCTGCTGCCACCCACTGTTTCTGTCTCCAAGGGAGGTGCCCCATCACAGTACCTGTGAAACGCTGGCCCATCCCATGGCATCCTTGCTGTTGCAGCCACCTTTGTCCATTGTCTTAGCATAGACACACTTGATCCAAGTAGGGATTTTTAGTCTTGAGGGGCCTGGGGGGAGGTGCTGATGGTGACAGGTTTCCTTCTCCTACTATTAGCCCCAACTATCCTGGAATCACCCCCAAATCCCTGTATTGAGAATCCACAGATTAATCTGGTCAGATTTCCGTGCTGATCCTTTTCTGTTTTGCCCTGGGGAGAATCTGGCCAACTATATATTCATTGATATTTCCCCATTATTTATTACCTAGACAGAATAGCATGATTAATTATTGATCATAGAACAGTAACTGATTAAAGTGTGGTTCTGATCAGCAGTCAAAAGTCATTTGTTTCCAGGCATTTGTAGTTCCTGCATAGAAAGTGCAAAACAATACTCTTTTCAGTGCATAAAATATGACACCTGTAGGCAGACTATAGTTATAAGCCAGCCAGGGAGATTTTCAACTGTACTTTGTCTTAATAAATGGGAAATAATGACTTGCCAAAAGAGAGAAACTGTGGGGAAGATTTACAAGTAGAGAACACGATGTGAAGAATAATAGGAGGATTCTAATTAGAATTGTTTCTCATGGTCTAGATGCTTTGCTGAAGAGACGCTCACTAGGAATAGCTTTTTACCATCTGGGAAACATATCAAATTTTGTCTCATTCCTACTTTATTTCTGGGCTTATTCCCTCTCCACCTCTTCTCTCCCCCCGCTACCTCTTCCTTTCTTATTCCCTCCCTGTTTCTCTTCTCTCTCTTTACATTCTTCATCAGACACTCTGTCAGAAGATGGCCAACTATGGTTGGCTGGTCAAATCTGGCCTACCACCTGTTTCTGTAAATAAAGTTTTGGAGCACAACCAGGCTCCTTCATTTTTATGTTGTCTCTAGGTGCTTTTGCTCTGTAGTGACAGCTGCCTGGATACAGAGAAACCATACTGTCCATGAAACCTATAAAGTTTAATATCTGGCCCTTTATAGAAGAAAGTAGGCTAACCCCTGTTCTATGTGCCAGGCACTGGGAACAATAAGACACAGGGGCTTCCCTACCTTCAGGGGCTTCAGAGTTATTGGAGCATCCAGTTGAACCATGTTGTAGGTGGTAGGATGGTGGGTATCTGAATGAATCATCATGGGAAACAGGAGACAAGCATTATGCATTTAAGAAGTAGGATTAGAGGATGACATCTCAGTGCAGATAATATTTGAGTTGGGGATTTCCTAGCAGTTTGAAAGTGGAGAAAAAGAATCAGGACCTGAAATCTGTTGCACAGATACCTTATTCCAATACTCACAAAAGACCCAGTCCAAATTTATTAATACAGTTTCTTCTTTGGAGGATATACATTTTTTCTGGCCATTTATTACTGGTTATTACATAGTTTTCTGCTTAGAAACATCTTCAAACATGGATGGCTTTGTGGAATCTGATTTTATTCTTGGATTTTGGAACCTACTACATTGGTGAAGCATCGAGCTTCTGATGGTGGGGAGAGGTTAGAGACCTTGATTGGCTAAACTGTCCCAGACCTTACAGACACCACTGATTTTGTCTTGAAGAAAATAAGAACATGTCTCTGCTGCTCTGATAATTGCAATTAGAGTCAGTTGACACCAGATAAGGAAGGGACCCTTACAAGCTCACAGACAGAAGTAAACTTACGGTTTCAGCCGTATTTGTTGGATGAGAGAGGTGTCCCTGAAGTTTTGGCAGAAAGCCCCTCCCCACTGACCCCTTTTGACCTCGACTGGAGGCTAAGTTCATTCCAGAAACAAGCATTATAGTTTTTCTTTTCTAAAGAAGTGTTCAAACTCAAAGAGGGCAGTTCATTTCAAGAACCACGTAGGATACTTCCCAGACCAAACCAAAACAAAACATCCAATAACAACAATCAAGTAAAGACCAGAAGCCAAGTTCAGGTTTATGAATTCTCTTTTCATCAGAGCAGAAAGTAAAGCTGGTACCTGTTTGCCCTCCAGAAAAAGAAAGAAGGAAATAGTAAAAGAATGTTAGAAATCACTTGAAAAATGAGTTTTTTTAAAATTGGGCAGCAATGTTTGCCAAAAAGTGAAAATCAAATCCAAAAGAATGGATGAAAACATCATACTTCATCTCCCAGTTATTAAGATGTCAACTCCTGTGTGAGAGGATTTTAATCCAAAATTTCTAAGGCAAAAGGAACTTCCACTTACTGAATGTTAAGCAGATAACAGTAGAGTGACCTGGCTCATTTTGACTTTTAGACTTATTTATAAGACTCTGAAGGGATATTAAATTCTCTACTCCAGAAAGTCTTGATGCTTCTCGCACAACTAGGAAAGGTAATGTTGTCAGGCTACAAGCCTAGGAATTGAGTCAACCAAACTTATGCTTGGATCCTTGTTCTCCATTCCTTAGCCTCTGGCCTTGATCAAGTCACCTAACTTCTCTAAACCCTAGTTTCTCTATCTATAAAATGGGGATAGTAATAGTGATGTGAAATTTTCAGGAAGTAATACACATAAGCAATTAGTACCGTGCCTGACACATAGCAAGTGATGAACAAATCTTAACAATTTTAATTTCAGTTTGATGTCACAGTAATTTGGTTTCCTAAGATGTTTAAGGGCATTAGAGGGGGTCTTGGACTTTCAAGTTCAAGTTTGTTCATGCACATTTCGAATGTGCTCACTGAGTCAATTAATACCAGAATGGTGCTTACTGAGCAATTTGTGAGCACACATTTCTGAATGTCTACTTGAAGAACAGAAAAATAGAATCTTTCGGAGACAAGTCTGTTTACTCAATATCCATTGAATAAGCATCATACATTAGACGCTTGGCAATGGCTTGGGAGACTAAGATAAATACTATTCTTGGCTCAAGATTTTATAGTCTAGTTGCTCTATGGACATTTTAACAGAAGATTATAATTCTGTGAAAAGTGCCATGTTGGAGTCTATAGAATTCAGATGGCAGCAAGAGGATCAGAAGGGCCTTGTAGAAGAAGTTTTGAGCCAAAATTCAGAGAAAGAGAGGGTGTGTTTCAAGCAAGCAGGTGAGGGGAGGACATACAAGACAGAAGGAACCATGCAGAAAGACACCAGTTCAACAGTGCTGGAGCATAAAGCTGAAGCATGGGAGACAGTGGAGGGAGATACAGCTGAACAGGTTGGCTGAGCCCTATATGCTCCCAGAGCCATTCTATTTCAGTTCTGTAGGGGTGGAATTTAGAGAAATTTTCAGCAGATCCAATATGCTTGTTAGAAGGTTAATCTGGTTGGCAGTGTGTAAAACTGACTGGAGACAAGGAATCAGGGAGATTGATGAGCTATGTATGAGGTTTTGGAAGTACCCAGGCAAAGGATGATGAAATTCTGACCAAGGGTTGTGGCAGTGAAGAAAAAGAGGAGAAAGGGCATGTGAGTTATGGTAAGAAGGTAGGAAGTGATAACCAAATGATTATTATTTGAGTGAAGTCTGGTTTAGGCATGTAGTTCAGAAATTTGATGTGTGTATTTGACATCTCCTAGGATCTGAGGTGGCATGTAGACAGTATGGGCTTTCATTGGTTTTGTCTGGGAGAAAAATGTTGACCTGCTCATATCAGCTCAGTTAAACTCTAAGTAGGATCAGGGACTCAGTCCTCCAAGGTTAGTTCTTATTGATTGATATGTGTTTGCATATCTTACAGTGAGTCAGCCTAAGTCAAGGTTGAGTGCCCACAGTCTGTGAATCTTAGTTTATGAACGAAAAGAAATAGTCTATTGACAGTACACACTTTCCCTACAAATTCTAGCTTCTTAAAAACTCTGAGAGAAGCTTTAATATCTCTCAAAGATTGTATTTAAATATCATACTATTCACCATCCACCTATTCATTTATACATACATACATCTGTCCACCCATCACTGATTGTCCTTGACTAGCCACAAAAACTACCTGTGAGTTTTAACAGGTTGTGTGAATCAACTTACCAACCCTTGCCATCCTGAAGGAGTCAGGAAAATTCAAGATGTAGATTTGGAAACATCTTTTGTCAGATCTAAAATCCACAGAGCCTGTTTGTTTGCTTGCTCTCGTAATGCAACTCTTGTGTTTATTAATATCTAGGATGCAATTTTGTGAATGTGACATAAGCATTTTCTGCATTTAATATTCTCTGTGTATGTGTGAATAAAATGTTTCTTTTCAAAAGGGTACTTGCTAATTAAGTGATAAGTAGGGATATATTTTTTGGTATATGTATGTGCATTTGTGTATAAAAATGTGTATGTATATATGTACATATATATATATTTAATCTGATTGTGATTCTTAATATATTCTAATCTCCATAGCACATGTAATATTAAAAGAAAATTTGGTAATACTTTAAGTGTCCTATCATTGTGAATTCATTTTATATTCATTGTAATAGCATTGATCAAAATGAATTCATTTGGTATTCATGTAGATGTCACATGTACTTCCATAGGTGTTTCATTGTAAATTAGCATTTCTCAGAGGACACTTAAAATAAGTGTTACTGAAAGTCCTCATTACACATATTGCCGAGATTAGTACATTAAGGATCATGTACTTACATAGTACTAATGCATTTCTGCCACTTAAAATACTACATTACCCATTTCTGATATCTAGCAAATATCTAAGGCAATTTTGAGAATTACTGACATCCTAAAGGAAGTGGTACTTTTATGATTAAGCTAGTTGCCTATATTTTGCTCTGAATTTTTTTTTAAGAACTAGAGTTAGATACAAAAAGGAAGATTAAAAATGAAATTTATATGATGACAACAATAGGTTTTAAATTACTTCATATAGTCAGACACCCAAAGAAAACAGAACTTTATCTAATTTTAATTTTGACCAATCACCATGTTATAAGCATCAAGTGAAGAATTTGTGGACCAGAAGATAGAATTGTGGAGAAAATAGTTAAGGCTTGGATGTTCCATTTTTAAGCTTGACTTATATCAGAAGCAAAAAACAAACGCACAAGCAAATGAAAGATCATCCACCTTTGCAATTTTTGCCATCATTGTAACTGACCCATTACTATCTGGACCAGAATTTTTGTTGTGATTATCATGGATGTTGGGAGGAAATGGTGGTGGTTTACCTGGGTGGTAGTAGGGGCTGAAGGAGAATTCTTGAGTAAGTCAAGGGAGTTGTTGGCTCTTCCAAGTTCCTAAGAATTCTGACAGAGAAAGGGAGGAGGTCCTAGTGTTGCTGGCAATGTGCTTGCATATCAACCAGGTAAAGCTTTGGGATTCATCAGTGTATTCTGAGCAATGGGTGGGATGTCTGTCTTAGAATCGCACTTCAAAAAGATATAACATTTTAAGAATTGGATTTCCTATTAAGAATTGAGTTTCCCAGGATCCTGTTGGGGCTTTCCTGGTGGCTCAGGTGGTAAAGAATCTGCCTGCAATGCAGGATACCCAGGTTTGATCCCTGTGTCAGGAAGATCCTCTGGACAAGGGAATGGCTACCTACTCCAGTGTTCTTGCCAGGAGAATTCCATGAACAGAGGAGCCTGGCAGGCTACAGTCCATGGGGTCACAGAGTTGGACATGACTGACCAATTAACACTTTGACTAATACTTTCAGAACACTGTTAGTGGGAATGCAAAATGGCAAAAATTCTATGAAAAACAGCATGGAGGTTCCTCAAAAAATTAAAAATAGAAGCCCAGCAATCCCCTCTCTGAGTATTTATCCAAAAGAATTGAAATCAGGATCTCAAAGAGGTATTAGCATTCCCATGTTCCCTGAAGCGCTAAACACAATAGTCAAGATGTGGAAACAAACTAAACATTCATTTATGGTTGAATAGATAAAGAAAATGGGGTATATACTGACAGTGGAATATTGGTCAGCCTCAAAAAAGAAGGAAATTCTGCAATATTTGACAATATGGATGAGTCTTGAGGACATTTTGCTAACTGAAACAAAATAATCACAGAAGGACAAATACTGCATGATTCCACTTATATGAGTCATCTAAAATTGTCAGATTCATAAAATCAAAGAGAGGAATAGTGGTGCCAGGGGCTGGGGAGAGGGGGAAATGGAGAGTTGCCATTCCAAAAACAAAGTTTCAGTTAGGGAAGATAAGCTTTAGAGATCCACTGTACAACATTATACCTTTAGTTAACAATTAAATATTGTACATTTAAGATTTGTTAAGAAGATATATCTCATGTAAAGTGTTCTTACCACAGTAAAATCAAATGGAAAAAGAATACATTTTCCAAATAAAAAGCGTGCACTGGAGGGATTAAGGGTCATGCAAAAGCAAACCCTTAGTACTTCCAGGATACCACCAGTCATCAACCCTGTATCGGAAGCTCTTTTACTTTTTGGATGCATCTGTTTTTATCCTCTTCTCTGCATGAACTGTTTGCTGTCTACATCTGGTACCATGCTGACTGCTGTCCCTGAGATGGACTTTGTCCCCTCAGCCGCCTTGTCAGGAGACAGCACCTTATTTGGTGCTGACTCAGTGGGAGCCGAGTTTCCAGCAGGCTACCAACTCACACCTGCAGAATTTGCCTGGCATATCCGTTTTGCAAACACACAAAATGGGTAATTGGGCACACAAATGCCTATTTGCATTGCAATTTGGCATTTGTATACACAGTGATGGATTTTTTTTCAAGTGCAAATGCGGGGGATACAAGTGCAAAATGGATGTCCTCAAGAAGGAGGGGTGCCTTTAAAAACATATATATCTTTTCAGAAACCTGCTGGAAATTTGAGGATCGCCAGAGAAATAGGTATGTTTGTGAATATATTTTATGTTTTTCCCCATTCAGGGAAATTCCTGATAGAATACAGCTCATAGTTCGTCTGTTACTTTTTGAAGAAGGGCTAAATTTTACCAGCTGGACAGAGGGACATCCAGGGTTTTTTCACCCTAATAAAGGACTTATTTAAGGTATATGGAATCAGTTAATAGGTGTTAATACTTTAATGAAATGTGAGGAGTGTTTACACCCTTAGACAGTTTGGCATTTTATAATGAATGCCATACATTGGTTTTGAGGTGCATTGTTCTATTTAGTGTTAAGAGTTACACTCAAACCCATGGAAACATTTGGAACCATAGATTTTTGTAACTAATGGGAGTGACACAGAAAAAAAAAAATAATGCTGGCCTTTGTACAAAGAATGATTGCAGAATGTTGAGGTGCTCCAAATGTCCCACCTCATTCCCAGGTTTCTTTGTATCTCCTGTCCATCGTCTTTGTCCCTTTAAGCCCCTGTGCTTCTCATTCAAATTTCACCCTGTACCCAGAGGGGCTCAACAAAGGAAGCTGTGAGCACCCACCTAAAGGGTCCTTAGACTAGGGCCCAAGATCATGCCCTCCTTTGCCGGTCACTGACTTGTATCTATCTGCCTCTTGGCCCTCTAACCTCTGGTTCCATATCAGACTCCACTGCTGCTGGCAACTTGTGGGACCTCATCTTGGTTCTTTTGGACTCTAGCTTTCCTGCTCAGTTGTGACTCTTCTTCCTATCTTTGTTTCGGTGGTGCCTGCGAAGCTCTGTGGAATCTGCTTCTAGGACAGCCTGACCTGTGGCCGAGGGATGGTTCATAGATGAACTTCTACTGGACAACTATGGGTATTGATCGAGACTTTGTCCCTAGCTCTCCACTTCTTCTGTGTATTTATACTTTTCCTAAGTTCAGGCATGCTCATAACTTCCACTGTCACCTGTAGTCTGATCTATACCGTCAACCTGTATTTTGTCCAGGTTAGGTTTTATCGTGTTGTCATTATCTCTAATTTAACATGCCTACAGCCAGATCTGGTTTTCTTTTGTTTCCTCCTCCTAGCATTTTACTTGCAGTTCCAGTCTTCTCTCCCACCCTTTTTGTCCTCATTGATGCCTTTCTTTTCTACCCATTCCAAGGGCCATCAAGTCTTGTTGAGATTCCTTTTGAAATCTCTCTCAGGTTCTAAGCCTTTCTCTTTACTACAGTCACCACCATCTGGTCCCCTTATGACTGGATGGTGGTATTTACTGTCTGAGATGCCTCTTTGCTTGACTATGGTTTCATTAAATGCTCTGCCTATTATGCCATTCATATCATTATGAGCCAGAGAGATTCCATATTATTCAGTTGAGTTCCAGCTACCTATCATGGCTTTCCAGGCACATATTCAATATTATTTCCCACAGCAATGGGAAATTCCTTAAAAATATCTTCACTCTAGACTTTTCCCTTCATTTGCCCCATAAGCTTCTCTCCTGTTTTGCCTCTGTTTTTTTCCATGTGGATTTCCCAACCTGGAATATTTTCCCTTTCTCATATTGATCTAAACCCCCAAAACAGCTTCCTTGTGGCTGAGTGGTAAAGAATCTGCTTGCAATGCAGGTGACACAGAAGACACGGGTTCGATCCCTGGGTCAGGAAGATCCCCTGGAGGAGGAAATGTCAACTCACTCCAGTGTTCTTACCTGGAAAATCCCATAGACGGAGGAGCCTGGTAGGCTACAGTCCATAGGGTTGTAAAGAGCTGGACACAACTGAGCACGTATACCCACCCAAAACAACTTTTGAGATCTCCACCAACCTCAGCTCTAAAAAAACAACTTTAAATTGACCTAGCTCAAGACAAGTTTTACCAACTCTGAACTATACAATGTTGAGAGCCTTACACCAGTGGCTCTACACAGATCAAGATCTCCTTGAATTCTTTTTTCAGGTCTTGCACTAGACTGACATTTCCTTAAGGATGGTCATTATGCTTTATAATTTTATGTCCTTTGCAGTACTGAGTACAGTGCCGGTCATTGGAAAATACTCGCTTAATACTTCTTGACTTTGCCTTCACATCTCAGAGAGCTGGAAATTAGAAGAGAAGGTTGAAGAGTTTAGTAGTGAGGGAAAGTCATGAAACTCCATTAAACATTCTCTATTTACAATGCTGCCAGCACACCGGGTTATTATTATTGTTTTGTATTTAAACTCTCGTTACTCCCCTTTGCTTCTTCTCCAGAGTAGCAAGGGCCTAATGGGTTTCATATGTAAGTGCCTATTTTTATTAAAGACAAGTGTAATCTTTTGTAGACCAAATGTCCCTATCATAAATGCTAATGGAGAAAAATATTAGGACTCATTTATTTATGAACCTATTAATAATGAGGTGCAGTTATGAAAAAAAAGGCTTCCTCAGCAAAAGCTCCTGAGCAAACAATGCACACTAGGGAAAAAGAAGCTAGTTCGCCTTCTTGACTTAAATAAAGCTATGGAGAAATGACAAGTGCCAGTAATTAGCGCAGCCTCTTCAGCAAGATAACCCTATACATCCTTGTCTATTTCAATCACCAAAGACTCCGATTCAGTGTAAAATTAAACCTCGGATGCCATCAATTTCTGTTAACCTCTTTGTATTGTTCTGTGTTCATGCCTATGGGATAGATTTTGTCATTTTATTAAATGGTGCCATCTCTACAGACACGTGACCTAAAAATCTGTTTGCTCCTTAGCAAAGTATTCTTAATCATTTCCTGGTATGTTTTGCCATCAGGACTAGAATTTATTCCAACACCCCATTAGTGAACTCCTCATCTCGAAAAACTTGACACTTCTGCTTGAACTACCTTGCCTTTGGCTGCCCACCCCAAACCTGCCCATCCCCAAATAATCTAGTTAGAATACTAGTCAAGGTCTAGACACTGGCTCAGGTTGTTTATTATTTATTCAAATTTCTATTAAGAAAAGTCTGGCTTGAAACTTCTTCTCCCTCTGTGTTTAGTCCCTTCTTCCCGTTCAGTGCCATCCTCCAGCCTATTTTAAAGGCTCCCTATTACCCATGATGTCAACAGTTAGTTTTAATCTGGGCTGTTTTGAAATTTTACTGCTTAATATACTTGGCTGCCAATAGGCTTTTATGAACTTATTCATCCATTATTATAAGAGATCATAAAAGTTATCACCTGAATTGGGAATAATTGGAAATTATAAGAAATTACAGTTTAACCTCAGGGTCCAGGTTTATCTGTAGTCAGTCTTATGTAGACTCATGAAGAAGCCAGTGGAGTCAATACCCCTGGCCTGTTTCAAGCTGTCTTCCCAGGCACTGGCCCAGGTCAGTGTGCTCTTCATGTATTTACTCTGTGTCCAGGGCATAGAGGAACGTCACTTAGCTTAGTAAAAATCATACAGAGTTATTTACATCCTAACATGCTCTTTATTCCTTCTCTCCTTCATTAACTTCCTTCCAAATTTTGATTCCTTAAAATGTTTCCTACATCTAATTTTGCCAGAGTCAGCATTCCCTCTTGTCCTCTCCCTAAGAACCTCACTTTTCTGGATGAATGACATTTTTTTGTTTGTTTTTTTTAATGTGGTTTCCCCCACCTTTTCTTAACTATTTTGTGCTTTTTTTTTTTTTTTTTTCCCATTCAGGAGACAGTATCACTCCCTTAGTCCCTTATGGCAAGAAAGGTGCCAAAATTCAGCTTCGGTAAACTTCATTTCACTCTGAGCCCTGATCGCAGTGGATCCCTGGGAAATATTACAAGCTATCATCTAAATATGTATTTACACAGTATTTTAAGACACACATTATCTAGTCAGTAGAGCAAAACAGCTCACAGCAAATAAATGAAATAAAGCACATTTAGATGGTATTCAAAGGCACAGGTTGCATTGAGGTAAATGGTGAGGGAACCTTTGAGACAGATGCTATTTATCAAGGGGATGTTATTCAGGGTCTTGACCTCATTGCTGCAGTTGTTTTCCATGACCTGTGGTTTTGCCCTTTGTGTTAGATAGAAAGGACCATTGAGTTCAAGTCACTGTGATCTTTATATTTGTGGAGTTTTTTGTAGTTAAAAAAAGAGATAGTGATGGAGAGGAAAGAAAGATAGAAAGGAAATTAGAAATTAGGCAAAAAGAAAAGATTAAGGGAAAAGAACATTGATATTTTGGAAATAAACCCCTCCTTGGCAATTATTCTGAGCAGTAGAGGTACAGACCTCCATGGGAAATTCATACAGAAATGTGCTCTTTACTTGTAGTGACTGTGATGGGGATATTTGGATTGTTAGCAAGCCCCCTGAAATCAACCAAAATTATGAGAGAAAACCACAAAATAAGCACAGACATGAATTCTATTTGAGAGTTTCATCAAACAGACAATAGCAGCACCACTACAACAAAACAAG